>NC_141912.1:34557045-35182045 GCF_057802395.1 Ceratotherium simum simum
ATTTTTGCCTCAGGCTTTTATTTGTAAAATGTGGATCATGTTTCATGCATTTTATATCTAGAGCTTCATATATACAAACTTAAGAGTAATATGACTTCTTTAATATTGCAAAATGTTCTCAGCTGCTGTGTGTATCTGTTGGAATGTCAGGTTAATTTGTGGAGTAAGAAAAAAGCAAAAAGTCTACACTCAGCCCTGCTGGCAAGTGATTCTTCATTATGCAAGAATCTATTGCATTTGTGCTTTTTGAATGAAAGTATTTGAAAAGTTGACTTTTCTCTTATAAGCTCTTCAGCTGCTTAAATTCTCCCTGAGCCATGAAACAGGGTCATCTGATGTCAGCAAAGGCACAATCTACAAACATTCACAGCATTTGGACACAGTCACCTTTGGTTTCGAGGACAGAGAGCAAAAGATGTGGAGACTCATTTCCTGTGGCCTGAATAGCGTTAATGAGGGAGCAGATGTTTAGAGTTACAGATTGTCCTGTGTTAGTCCTAAGCATCAAACGCCCAATGGCAGAAGTGTCAATGTGGTGTTTTTTATTAAGTACTGTATTATTTATCAGTCTCCTCTTGCCCATGACAAGGGGCAGTACTGAATGGTTATGGAGCAGTTAGAATAGTGCCTGGCAGACATTAATAAACAAGACAATAAGTATCTCCCCCTCTCTTATTCTCTCCCTCTCTCTCTTCCTTGTATTTTATGTTCTCTACTTTTAAAATAGAGTATAGGATGTTAAAAAGCAGAATATAAGGAGTTTGCCAAGTGAAAATGAATAGGGAAGAGGCAACCTTAGCAAGGTTTCCATTAGTAGCAAATATGGAGGCAAATGAGTTATTCCAATATTCTTATGAGGTGCACAGTTCCAGAGCACCCATGAGACTGGAAAAATTTTTCGCTTGGCTTCCACCGGCAGTGGTGTTATCAGAAATAGGGTAAATCCAGAATAAGGAGGGTTTCCCAAGGTAGAAATGGAAGCAGAAAGGAAGAACATCAAACTCAGTCCTGGAATAGGGTTTGGGGCCGGGGGAAGAATGGTCAGAGAGGGACCTTGAAGGTGTCCCAGTTTCCTCAGCCCCACCTCTCAGGGTCCCTCCAAGAATAAACAGAGGCCTCTGGCCCATACCCTCCCTCCTGTCCTAAAGGGGAAAAATTCTCTCATTTCTTTCCGGGCTGTGCAGTGGATTTTGCATCAGTACCTAGAGGGATTTCCCCAGCCTGACAGGCCTATTTACACAGACTTTACAACTAGCTTAACAAAAGTGTCACCTTAGAATACTTTTTTTTTCTGATTTGGCTAAAACTCTCTGTTTGAAAGCACTTCTGGTTTGGACTTCTGCTGTAGCTGTTTCCTCAGTCAGCATTCTCTAAGGATTTCTCTAGGAAGCTCTCTGCACTGTCCATACCCTGCTGCATTACTCAGGGCAGCCACTGCTGTTCTGGCCTGAGGAAGAAGGCACAACTCTGACAAACATCCTGATTCCCAGGTGCCTCACCTGAATCACACCGCCTGGCCTCTTTGGAGGCAGGGCATTTAGGATGAGGGCAGTGCATCCCCATGTAGGTAGATGATGGGATAAAAACAGTCATTGTTATGGGTCAATAGGGGTTACAGCAAGGGAGACTCTCCCCAGGGGACATCCTCTGTTCCCTCAGGGTGGAAAGAGATAAAAGTTGTGGACTTCTTCCTTGTGTGGAAATTCAGGGAGAAATCATCTTCCCTGGTCAGCATCCCTTAGGATCTGTACTTGGTCAGTGGGGTTAACTGTGAACATAATAATCATCTTGTCACCAGAAGGGCCATCCAGGACGTATTCTGTGTTCCATATTTCAGGAATCAAGAAACATTTTTGTATATTGCTGAAGGGTCCTGTGGCCTCTTTAATGCCTGCTGTAGTAATATAATTAGAAAATAATGCCCCCAAAATATTATTTCCCTTTAATAAAAATTTATGAGAAGCATTTATCCCTAAATTTTTCTAAAATCTTTGTGAGAAGTTACTCACATATGTACCCTATATCAACTTGTTAGGGGTAACCTAAGTTATATGAATTTTCCATGGACACATATAAAGTAGGTCCTTTCTCTTTGCACAAAGTTCTCTCTTTAAAATCTTGTTTTAGAGAATCTTGAAGAAAAGAGTCAAATTAGTAGCAGAATGATCAAGGGTAAGCCATTTAAGTTCTTGAAAGACTTAGTTTTGCCTCATCTTTAGAAAGAATACACACTTCACAGGACCACTGTCATGAATGTAGACATAATTTAAAAGTCCTCTGCAATCTGAGGTGAGCTTCATATGCATTAGTTTTTAATATAATAGTAAAGAGTCTATTTTTTTTTAATGTCATTAACAAAGACATAAAAGTCTTCTTGTTATTTCTTATCTCTGTACAGATGATAGAAATCATTATTGATCTTTGAATCCCCTGCCTCTTATCTCATCATTATGCGGAGAGAAAGAGCAGGAGAGCATATTAGATGTATTTGATCATGAATCCACCGTGCATTTTCTCCTCTCCAAAGTGACACTACTACTCCTGCACAGAACTGTCATTTTAACTATAATTTCAGATCTCAGAACCTTGGTTCTCCTCTCAGTGGGCTCACAAATGGGGGAAACTTGAGTGCAAAACACAGAGTCTTAGTACAAACTGATGAAAGAAGAAGAAGGTGAATGCAGTTTTCAGTGATCTACATGGGCTGTTCTGGCAGAGAGTCCAGGACCATATTTCACCCATCTTGATTCTGATTCAGAGGAAGAGTGGACTGGCCACTACCTCATTGTAGCTTCTGACAAATGCTCCAAAAGCCTTTTCCGTCCTGTGCCACATGCCCAAGGGCCCCACATTCCTCACCGTCATGATCAGGGCTCTCCTTGTGTTCCTGAGCTCTGACCTTCCATGCGGTTTTTTTCTGTAGTTTGGTCTTCCCTTCCCAAAACCCAACAACAGACCTCGGACATTGGATATGCCACTTAACAGTGTTTTTTACACACCCACGGATTAAGGTCCTAGGTTTCAAAGATGAAAATGGATGGATCTTGCCTTTAGGAGTTCCCACATTGAGGGGAAAAATAAAAGAAACAAAAGTTTGCAACAGACCCTAAGGGGAATGTCAAATACTGCTGACTAACGACAAGACTGAACAGTATTGAGGGTTCAGGGACTCCTAAAACTATAAATTGATAGTGGTGCCCATTGATTCAGTTATTTTCTTTTCTCTTGGAATGTGTTGGCAACATAAGACTAGATGATGATTATTATTTGTGTATTAGTTCGTGAATAATAGTTTTTTAAGATTAGGAGTATGGGGAGTTGATGGTGTAGAGGTCAAGACAGAGGTAAAAAACAGACCTTCCAGGTACACTTTCAGAGGAGGTGAGGGCTCGGCAGATAAACGGCTAGGTTCATTCCAGGCAAAAACACTCACCTGAGTGCAGACAGAGGCTTAGCAAGACTGTGGCTGGGTGGGAGGAGGTCACTCACAGAGCGTGGTTTGGTATGATTAGAGGGTGGGATTTAGGTATCCTTGTCTTTGTGAGGTTTGATGACGGCATCATTAAAAGTGGCCTGGGTTTTCTTCGCAGTATAACGAGAAAAAATAGAGAGAATTTAAGCAGAGAAGTGCCGTGAATCTCAGTTTTGTTCATAAACCTAGCTTGGAAGCAGAGTGGCGGGGACTTTTCAGAGAGTCTGTAGATTACTTTATGTGATCCAAAAGGAATCTTGGTTAATTTGATGAACCCAATCCACCAAAAGCCAGTTTACTAAGGAAGCAATTTGTCAAAATTATTAATGTACCCCAAACACATTTCTTTTTTTCTGTTTCTAAAGTTTGTATCAAATTCATATTTGATGGTTTGGAAGTATATTAGAAGGCTGTGAATCATAGACTTCTGGGTTTCTAGGACCCTCTTGCTCTCCCATGGCCCCCATTCTCTTGCTCTCCGGGACTCCATCTTTCTGCTAATAACTAGGCCTCAGTTTCCATGAAGCTTTATAACAAGTGCATTTATAAAGACAAAATGAAAACTGGTCAATTAATTGAAAGACAGTTTCAGAAGTTGTTTAAAAATGCTTTTAATATAAATTGGAATAAACATTCTAAATAGTTAAAAATATGTTTTGGGGGCTGGCCCTGTGTCATAGTGGTTAAGTTCGGCGTGTTCGCTTTGGTGGCTCGGGTTAGCAGGTTCAGATACCGGGCACAGACCTACACCACTGTCAGCCATGCTGTGGCGATAAAACCACATACAAACTAGAGGAAGATTGGCACAGATGTTAGCTCAGGGCAAATCTTCCTCAGCAAAACAAACAAAAAAACTAAAATATGTATATACATATGTTTTGGCTGAGTTTGTCAAATTTTAAGAATTCATCCTTCAGAGAAATTAGCAAAAGAGCCTTTAAAATTCTAAAATTTATAAAATAAAATATAACTTTTAAAAGGATTTGATACTAATATAAATATAAACTGAAAAATTTATCTGAAATGCTGACATTTTTGTAATGTTCAGTAGACAATAATGAATTACAATGTATTGTTCACTAGACAAGTAATGAAGTAAGAAATTCAATAAAACTATTCCTCAAACAAAGTTTTGGTAAATTACTAAATTTACTAAATCTGGTCAGTATATCATTAAGGAAACTGATGCATGGGCTAGTTGTTGTGAATTTCCCATTCATTCATGAATTGCTGGTGGCTCAAATTAGCTGACTGATCCATAAGACACATCCTTGAGAGTGAGCAGGAACCCAGGCCACAATCTGTTTTTATCCAGTTCTTGTTTCTTGACCAGACTTCTCAAATATAAGGTTCCCCCAAAGAAGACTCTGAACACCGGGGAACCTAAGAGAAAGAGAAAGGAAATTGGGATTTTGTACTCAGGCTCTTTCAAGCATGGGTTCTGTTCCTGATCAGTGTGCATACGTGTTGTCTGATCCACCCTCCTTTATTCTTATCCATCGCCTCCTCTTTCCATGCTCTGCCATCTTTGGATCAGTAACTAACCTCACAGGCACTATGGCACACTCTTTATGCTAGTTACCCTACAATTTTGATTCAGATGAACAATTCTATATGGAACCTGGAAAAAGAAAACCAGGTAGGAGCAACCCGAGATTGACAGGTTTGTAGAATTCGAGTTCTTTGGAGTGCTGAGGAACACTGCTCACTCCAAGACCAGTTTGGAGATCATGACTGCATGTTTCAACTCTGTCCACATCCTCACCCTTCCCTCTCTGATCAATGGACTCTTTCTGCATTGCAACTCCTCACTGGACCCTGTGCCTTTCTAATCCTAACATCTTCTTTTCCCAGAATCTGTGATGCCAATCCATTTTCAGAGAAAAGAGAGACACTGGAGGTTGACATGGGCATTGTGGAGATTCCTTCCTCATTATCCAGGGATTATTCTCAGACAGTGCCTCCTCCAAGCAAGGACTAATGAGGTAAACCCCATAGCAGATGCCAGGTAAGGACTTGGAGGATGTTGGAGGCTGAAAGGACCAGGACTATGGGGAAACGTTTAGCAGGAAATAGGGGAAACAAGATATTTTTGGAAAATTTGGAGGTAAATGGAGAAAGTATGTGATCCTGGCATAGAACAAGTTTCATGGTTCCTCAGCTTCAGGAAAATGGCCCTTGAAAACAGAAGAAGAATGAGATGAAAACCCAGGCTGCCTGCTATGGACTTGCGGTATGACTGAGCTTTGTCTCCTGATCCATTTCTTCAGGTTCCTCATTCTTGTCAGTCTCCTCATCCAATCCCCTCCTCAGGGGGCCACTCACTGGTGATTTAACCACTCAGAGCTCATCTACACATGTGACTCTTTCCTGCTCACCTCTGGCTTTTTTTCTCTCATTTCTGCTTCTCTTTTCCTAGTGATTCCTGGGATATTTCTAGAGATCACTTTTCGTCCCAGCTTCTAGATCTGTAGTCACTATGTTGCTTCATATCCAGAAAAACCTTAAATATCTCTCTGTGGGCTCTTTTTAATATCTCCCCCTTCTATAAGTTTTTCCCAGTAAAGAGAGGCCCATATATTCAGCCAAACACTCATGAGCTGCATAGCCATTATTTTGCAAACTGCACATTCCAATCGTGGTCCCATAAGATTAGTACCATATGGCCCAGGTGCATAGTAGTAGGCTGTACCATCCAGGTTTCTGTAAGTACACTCTAAGATGTTTGCACAAAGATGAAATCTCCTAACAACACACTTCTCAGAACGTAAGCATGCGTGGCTGTATAAAAGATATTTCAGCCTACTTAAACTCATACCCAAAGTCTTGGTTTACACACAACAGCAACATCAGCAATAATATTTGGAGGAGAATGACCTTATATTCTCAAATAGGAAAACTTAAGCTATTCTGAGGGACCAGGGACTGAAGTGGCTGTTATACTACATCCACCATTACTCTCAGCTCCTTTGATAATCTTACTTGAAGAGGGTTATGAAGCCAGGGTGAGATTTCACAATTCCAAATATGTGGCCAAGCCTTGCCCATGGCACTAGTATTCTCTGGTTTGGAGACAGTTGACTAAAGTCTGACTGGATTCTTTCAGACATCTCTCCTCATCCTCTATTCAGCATCTACATTGTAACTGGAATGGTGCTCTGAACCATTGAGCATTGGCTAAAACTGACACAATCCTTGTCCACTGCATATTCTTTCAGTGAATTATGCTCTGTTCAGAGAAAATAAGCAACGGAAACATTTAAAGAAAAAGATATGCCTTATAGTGTTTGCTTTGGTGTCACAGAATGGTTAAATATAAGCTTCATACACTAATATTTTAGGGCAAATAAACATCTCAAGCCTCTCTTTCCTCATTACAATGCAGTGAAACAAAAATTTTTTTCATAGTTACTGTAAGATTTAGAAAGAATTCTCACTATCTAAGACTATCTTGCATATAATATGTATTTGGGATAGTGAAGATATTAGTTGTTATCACAATTACCTTCCAAGAAAAGTGAATGTTGCTCATAAATGTCCCTATGTTCATCTGTGGCCCATCAGGAGTATGATGTGCATTCTCTAGATAATATTATAGGACATATTTTTGAATCTAATAATGGAAGATGAAATGGAAAGGGCAGACAGGGAGAGGGAGACAGTAGGAGGGAGGGGAGGGAGAGATAGAGAAAGTAATTAATTGGAAAAAAGCAAGGTACTCTAAAGAGTGGAGTAGTCAGTGAGAAACCTAAAACTATTTTATACAAAAACATGTAATGTTCAATTTCAGTTTTTATTCTTTACATTTCATTGTGACATGTGAACCCTCCATATAAGCCTGAAAACTTCAATAAAAGATATTGCATGCAACAGATTTTTATTTGTAGTTTATCACCGTGGAGAAGGGAAGAAATTCAAGATGAAAGGAATGTGTTGCATAATAATGTACACAAAGCAATAGGTAAATTGTTCTAATATTAGATAGCATGCTTTTGCCTTCATGTAATAAAAACCACAATTGAGACTGGCTCAAACAGTAAGGACATTTGTTATATTGGTGTTTGTTTGTTTTGTGCGGAAGATTAGCCCTGAGCTAACATTCGAGGCCAATCCTCCTCTTTTTGCTGAGAAACATTGGCCCTTGGCTAATATCTGTGCCCATCTTCTTCTACTTTATATGGGATGCCGCCACAGCATGGCTTGACAAGTGGTGTGTCTGTGTGCTCCCAGGATCCGAACCTGCAAACCCTGGGCCGCCGAAGTGGAGCATACGCACTTAACTGCTGTGCCATCGGGCTGGCCCCAACATTTGTTGTATTTTATAATAGAAGGTACAGAAATAGGGCAGTGTATAGGGTCAATTGATTTAGTCTTTATCCATGTCAACACAGATCCAATTATTTCTAAGTTTCTGCTCTTCTATCTACAGAATTGGCTTCATCCTATAGTTGGTTCCCTATGTGGTCATAAGGAGTCTACTGGTTATTTTTAGTTTGCCTGACCAGGCCCATTCTCTGTCTTATTGGCCCTGCTCTGTCCCCCAAAGGCTGACCTAAGGATTGCATTACTTGGTCAGACTTTCCTGCTGGTTTCTAGTTGGGTTCAGCCAGTGGATGGTATCATTAGGAGATTGTAAGATTGAAAAAGAGCAAGGTCATGGTGTTCCTTCTCCACTCCTTCCTTGCTTTCATACACCAGTTTTCTGGCAGTGGCTGATCCCACCACAACTATAGCTTATGCCAGCTCCCTTTGCCTCTTCAAGGCTTCCCACTCTTTCTAGTCTCCAGGAACCTCAAAATCTCTTTATCTGCTCATATCTTAACACTGCTTATACTTTTATAAATGGCCCCATAATTTAAATTATCTTTATTTTAAATTATCTAAGTGAAAATCCTACTGCAATCCAGATTGGTGTAAGGAGGCTTCCAGTCTTCCATCTGTATCTGTGGTACCATACTCCCTTATTTGTGTAACTGTATATAGAGAGACTAGTTTTACTTTACGAGAAGTCTTGAGCAAAGCTCTCAAAATATATCATTGGCCAGAATTGTTTAAGGCTTGTCGAATCCTTAACCAATCCATGACACAGGAGATGAGATTACCATGATTAACTTTGACTAATCATATGACATGGAAAGGATATTAGGGATTTTACAGCATTTTCTCCTACAATTATCAAGATACAGAATACACATAAATTTGTTAGAATTAAAAATTTGGTTCCCAAGTTGGCCGTGAAAATAAAAATGTCTTAGTTTTTAGAATATTCTTGAGTAAGAGTTCTGAACTTCCATAGGATATGGAATAATGGTTAAGTAATCTTTTTAGCGTTTGATGGGTTTGAGTCTCCAGATGATATCTGGGTAAGATTTATAGGTAGATAGTAAGAAGAATATTGCTAAATACCAGATATATAGATGTATTTGTGTCTATTTATTTATGAACTGGTATATTATGTGAACCTATTATGAACAGGTAAAAATAAATATATATTTATGCATATATTTTGAGACATTCATTTACTTTTTTCAATTAATACTTTTGAGATAATACTTCAAGTCATTGCCTTCATGTAGCTTATAATCTAAGGGAGAGAGAAAGAAGGTCAATGGACCTTAAGTATAAGAGAAAATCAAGCATAAAGAAAATCAAACATAAAGAATAAAACACATCATAAGCAAATTGTTGGAGGAAAAAAAAACAGCGATACAGAGAAAATATTAAAAGTAGCCATAGTAAAAAAAAAAAAAAAAAAAAATATATATATATATATATATATATATATGTATATATCACATTTTACCAGAGGAATGAAGGAAAGAATGACTTCAAAAATCAGAATCTATGTAAGCCAAAAGATAATGGAACAATATCTTTATGTATTGAATATAAAAACTTGTCAATCTGGAATTCCATATTCAGCAAAAATATCTTTTGAAAATGATGATGATGAGAGTTTTGATTCCAAAAACATGGAGTGGATGTACTTTTCCCTATTTTTCCTGCTAAATACAATTTAAAACTCTAGCATATATGTTCTAGGGTTTGTAATAAATATGTCTAATGATATATTTAATATATGTTTAATACATATATACCTAATATGTTTTTAATATATATAGAGAGAATTTATATATATATCACACAAAACAAGATTCTGAAAGGTGAAGAAAATAAGGCAGACTGGCTAGGGACCTCAGGAAACAATAACAACACAGCAGTGAGTTTTATAGGTTTTATTTTTGCCTTAAATTGTCCCAGATTGGGTGCTGGAAAGGCTGGGAAACAAGAAATGCCAATGGGTGCAGATTTTAAAAGTTCCAGGGAGAGCCTGATCTCTCTAGCTAAAGGACTGGGAAAAGGGCAGCCTAGCAAAACAGAAAACCTTTAGAGAATAATTGTTTGACTTCAGCCAATGCCACAGAAAAAATACTGAAGACTCATCCACCTCATCCAGGAAAAGCTGAGTGGGGATTCTAGATTTCCACCCTTGCCATGCTGTATTGAGACACCCCAGCTCCACACTGCAGTGGTGTCAGAGAAGGCTGAGTGGGAAGCCAAGACTGTCATCCCTGTCAGTTGATGATGAAATCCTCCCTCAAAACACTGTATCAGTGGAGACCACATGGAAAGCCTTGACTTCCATCCTCATCTGGTGGTAACTAGGCACCCTTCCTTGTATCTCTGGCAGGGTGTATCAGTGGAGGGCCAGTAGGGACCCTGAACTCCTACCCCCATTAAGCAGTGGACAGGGAGTTGGTACCTCCTGTGTGTTAACAGAGGAAAAGAGGGAAACTTAGACATCCACCACCACCTGGCAGTAATGAGGAAAAATATTCTGTCCCCCAGCAGAATGGAATTAGAGGACACCTGTTAAAACAGAAGATTTAAATGATATCCAGAGACTCATAACATAATCAACAAAATGTCCAAGTTTCACTAAAAAATAACTCCTTACACCAAGAACCCAGAAAATGTCAATTTAAATGCAAAAAGACAATGAACAGATGATAACTGAGCTGAGTCAGGTGTTAGAATTATCTGAAAAAGATTTTAAGTCAGCCATCATAAAATTGTTTTAACAAGCAATTCTCACACTCTTGAAACAAATGAAAAAAATAGAAAACCTTAGCAAAGAAATAGAAATTACAACGAACCAAATGGAAATTTTAGAACTCAATAATAGAATAATCAATTTTTTTTAAAAAAAAGTGGATAGACTCACCAGCAGAGTGGAGAAGACAAAGTAAAGAGTCAATGAATGACTTCCAGTTTCCAATCCAGCATGTAAGAAGCTGTAAGTTGCCAATCCACCCTAAAAATAAGTAAAAAGCTGAACAAACTGAAAAATCAACAATTATTCCTAGATTCTTAAGAGAAGAGAGGTCACAGGGCTAACCACAGCTCCCAAGATTAGAGAGACCAATAGGAAAATACAGAGAATTACAAGTTACCAGAGCAGAAACTCATGAGCACAGAACACAAACCTCCATGGGGGCCAGTGCTGAGGTAAGGAAACCTAACCTATAATTGACAGATGGCTGAGACTTAGCATGGACAAGTATGAGAGTTAACTTCAGGGGGACTCAATCGTTGAGGTCCCCATATTTTTGTGAGATTTACCTCCAGGAGGCTGACCTGATTCTCACAGTGAATATAGGAGAAAAATCCCCTCATGCTTCCAAGAACAGGAAAGGAAAAAGAACCATTTTGAAATACACCAAAGCATTCTTTTCTTCTTAACAAGGCCTGTCCACTGGAGAAACTATTTAACTAGCGCCTAACCTTCTGGGGTTTTATCAAAGCCTAACTAACCAGGGGAAAGGAAGTAAACAACTCCAGCCCACTCTAGCCATCCTGTTCCACCTAAGGGAGAAAAAACTTAGAAGGATATGTCAGGGGGTGAACTCACTAAAGGACTAAGACCTAACCATAGGATTATAGAATACTTCCCCTCCCCCCAACACCTTACCATCACATTACTAAAGATCTATTTGCAGCAATTCCTCTTACCCAATACATTATGTCCAGTTATCAAGAAAAAATTATGATATGCTAAAAGCCAAAAAACACAGTTTTTAGAGGCAGAGCAAACATAACAACAAGACTCAGACATGGCAGGGATATTGGAATTATAAGACCAGGAATTTAAAACAACTATGATTAAGATCTTAAAGGATTTAATAGATAAAGTAGACAGCATGCAAGAACAGATGGGCCATGTAAACAGAGAGATGGAAATTCTAATAAAGAACCCAAAGGAAACACTAGAGATCAAAAACTTGTAACAGAAATGAAGAATGCCTTTGATGGGTGTATTAGCAGACTGGATGAGAATCAATGAACTAGAGAAAAGAATAATAGAAAATATCCAAACTCAACAACAGAGAAAAAAAATACTGGAAAAAAATTAAATAAGCCTTAGGGACCCATGGGACTATAACAGAAATCTAATATTCATATCATTGGAGTTCTGGAAAGAGGAGAAAGAAGATGAGGGTGAAAAACTATGCAAAGAAGTGATTACTGAAAATGTCCTAATTAACTAAAGGACATAAACTTACAGATTCCCTAAGCTGAGCAAACCACAAACAGTTTAACTACAAAGAAATTCATGACAAGACATATCATAGTAAAACTTGAAAACTAAAGATGAATAACAACTATTGAAAGCAGCACGACCAAAAAAACCACATCCCCTATCCGGGAAAAACAATTCAAACAACAGTGGATTTCTCATTAGAAACCGTGAAAGACAGAATGTAGTAGCATAACATAAGCAATGAAAGAAAAGAATTGTTAACCCAGAAATAAATATATAGAGAAAATATCCTTCAGGAAAATGAGAAAAATCAAGACATTCTCAGATGAAGGAAAACTAAGAGACTTTGTCACCACCAGATCGACCACAAAAGAATAGCTAAAGGAAGGTATCTAAACACATATAAAATGAATAAAGAAAGAAACATTGAATATTCAAAGCAAGAAAGAACAATGAAAAGAGTAAAAAATGGGTAAATATGATAAGCTTTCTTCTTCCTCTTAAGTTTTCTAAATTAGTTTAATGGTTCAAGCAAAATTATAATACTGTGTGATACAGTTCTCAGTGTATGTAAAGGAAATATTTAAGACAATTATATTATAAATAGGAAAGGGTAGCAAGATATAAAGAGAAGTAAGGTTTTGCATGTCACTCAAACTGGCAAAATGTGGACATCAGTATATTGTAATATTCAGTACATAAAAGCAATGCCTAAATCAACTATTTAAAAAATTTATACAAAGAGATACAGCCAACCACTATAGATGAATCAAAATTGAACTCTAAAAAATGTTCAAGTAATCTACAAGCAGTCAGGAAAAAGAAAACAGAGAAACAAAAAAAGAGAGAAAGAAATAATAGAAAAGAAAATATAAAATGCGGATATAAGCCTTAACATATCAATAATTACTTTAAGTGTAAATGGTCTAAATACACCAATTAAAAGATACAGAAATTAGCAGAATGGATTAAAAAAATGGTGACCTACTTATATGATATCTAAAAGAAACTCATTTCAAATATAATGATACAGGTAGGTTGAAAGTAAAAGGATGGAAAAAAAATATACCATGCAAAATTTAATCAAAAGAAAGCAGGAGTGGCTATATAAACTAGACATCAAAGTAATGAAAATTACCAGGAACAGAGAAGGATATTTCATAATAATAAAAGGGTAAGTCCACTAAGAAGACATGGCACACCTAAACATCACCCAAACATAGAGCTGCAAAATATGTGAAATAAAACTGATTGAAGTGACGGGAGAAATGGATAAGTCCACAATTCTAGCTGGAGACTTCAACACCCTCTCTCATTAACTGATATAACAACTAGATGGAAAATCAGAAAATTATGAAAGAACTTTATGTCCCAACTAACAGGATCTAATCAACACTTATAACTCTCCACCCAACAACAGCAACAAACACATTCTTTTCAAGTGATCATGGGAAAACCAAGATAGACCATATCCTGGACTATAAAACAAACCTAAAAACATTTCAAAGAATAGAAATCATATAGAATGTGTTCTTTGACCACAATGAAATCAAACAAGAAATCAATAACAGGAAAATCTCTGAACACTTAGAAACTAAACAACATGTCTCTATATAACCCATGAATCAAAAAGGAAATGTCAAGAGGAGTCAAAAACCAAATTGAACTGATTGAAAAGGAAAACACAATATATCAAAATTTGTGGAATACAACTAAAGCAGGGAAATTTGTAACACTAGATACTTTTTAGGCCAAGAAAATCTATAATCTAAGCTCCTTTCTCAAGAAATAGACGATCATGTCCAGACAAAAGAACAAAATAAATCCAAAGCAAGCAAAGTAAAGGAAATAATAAAGGTAATAGCAGAAATCAATGAAATTGGAAATAAAAAACAATAGAGAAAATCAATAAAACAAAAACTGGTTGTTTGAAAGTATTGATAAAATTGAGAAACTTTTAGCAAAACTGACAAACAAAAAAGAGAGAAGAGAGAAATTACATCTATTAGGAATGAAACAGATGATATCACTATAGACCCTGCTGACATCAGAAGGATAATGAGGGAATACTGATTAATTCAGTGATTAATTCAAAACACATAAATTTGACACCTTAGACAAAATGGACCAATTCTTCAAAATGCATAAACTACCACAACTCTAAGGTAATTTGAATCATGCTATAACCATTAACAAAATTAAATTCATAATTTACAAAGAAATCTCCAGGTCCAGATGGTTTAACTGAAGAATTCTACCCAACATTTGAGGAAGAATTAACACCAATTTTACACAATGTCCTCCAAAAAATAGAAGAGGAAGAAACACTTCCCAATTTATGTTATGGTGTCTGAATTACCAAAACCAAATAAAGAAAGCACAAAACAAACTACAGACCAGTATCTCTCAGGAATATAAATGTAAAAATGCTTAACAAAATATTATTAAATAGAATTCAGCAATCTGGAGTAAAAAGAATTATACACTGTGACTAAGTGAGATTTATTCCAAGATGGTTCAAAACTCACCTATCAATCATTGTAATCTGTTACATAATAGGCTAAAGAACAAAAATCACATGATTATATCAGTTGATACAGAAAAAGCATTTCACAAAATTCAACACACATTCATAATAAATACTCTCAGAAAAGAAGAATACAGGGAACTCCTTAACTTGATAAAGAAAATCTACAAAAACCTATAGAACCAGCCCTGATGGCCTAGTGGTTAGTGTTTGGCATGCTCCATTTTGGCAGCCTTGGTCCAGTTCCTGGGCACAGAACCACACCACTTATCTGTCAGTAGCCATGCTATGGGGTGGCTCACATAGAAGAACCAGAAGAACTGGCAACTATACACAACTATGTACTCGGGCTTTGTGATGAGGGAGTGAGGGAGAAAGAAGGAGGAAGATTGGCAACAGTTAGCTTAGGGCAAATCTTCCTCTTCAAAAAAAAAAAACAAACCTATAGCTAACATCATACTTAGTGATGAAAAACTAGATGCTTTTCCCCCAAGATATGAAACAAAGGAAGGATGTCTTCCCTCACCACTACTACTCACCATAGTACTGGAAGGTCTAGCCAATTCAATAAGGCAAGAAAAAGAAATAATAGACATAAAGATCAGAAAGGAAGAAATAAAACTGTCCCTATTTACAGATGACATGATTGCCTATGAGGATATTCCCAAGGGATCCTAAAAACAAAACCTCTGAGAATCAGTGAATTTACCAAGATTGCGGGTTACAAGATCAACTTACAAAAATCTATTTTATTTCTATATAATAGCAATAGATGCATGAAAACTGGAATTAAAAATACAGTATCATTTATCGTCATTCAAAAAAATGAAATACTTAGGTGAAAATCTAACAAAACTTGCACGCTTTAATTTTCCATCAGTATGTTTTTATTTCCTTTGAATTAGTGGTTCCCAGGGATTAGCAGTGTTGGGAGAAAGATGGGCATGACTACAGAGGAGTAGCATGAGGGAGATCTTTGTGGTGGTGGAATATTTCTGTATCTTGATTGCAGTGGTGGCTATATGAATCTTCTATGTGATAAAATGACATATACACACATACATTGTACCAATGTCAGTTTCTTGGTTTGATATTGTACTATAGTTATGTAAGATAGAACAATTGAGGAAAACCTGATGAAGGCTATACAAGACCCCTCTGTACTATGTTTGCAAATCCCTGTGAATCTGTAATCGTTTCAAAATACCAAGTTTTTTAGAAAGCCAATCACAGTAATAAGTTTATTTTTTTTAAGTTTAATTCAGTGTAATACCTAATAGAAATTGTCTGAAATGAATAAAAAAGAGAAAGAAAAGAGTGGGGAAAAAACCAAAATACAGTATGCAAGAGGAGCAATACCATATTGAGTGGATTAACATATGTTTGCCAGAAAAAGTCTTATATTGCCTTCACTTTAAAAGTGGTTTTTTTTCACTCTCTTTTCTCTTTGTGATTCACTCCAGGTAATTTCTATTGACCTATGTCAAATTCATTGAGTCTTTCCGTGGGTGTGTCAAGCTTGCTGATGAGCTCGTTGAATTATTCACTTTGGTTTTTTTTGTTGTTGTTGTTGAGGAAGATTCACCCTGAGCTAACATTCATTGCCAATCTTCCTCTTTTTTCCTCTTATGTGAGCAGCTGCCACAGCACAGCTGCTAACAGATGAGTGGTATAGGTCCACACCTGGAACCAAATCCGGGCCACTGAAGCAAAGTGCACCAAACTTAATCACTAGACCACCAGGGCTGTCCCCAGAATGCATCACTTTTGTTAAGGTGTTTTTTGTTTCTAGTATTTCCATTTGATTCTTTCTTATGTTTCCATTTCTCTGCTGAAATTACCTATCTTATCTTGCATGTTGTTTAACTTTTTCATTAGAGACTTTAACATGTTAATCATAGTTATTTTAAGGTTTTTTTTTTTTTAATTGTTGCAACATTTACGTCATTTCTTAGTTCTGTCCTGATCATTTCTTTGTTCCTTCTGACTGTATTTTGTTTCTTGCCTTCTGGTATGCCTCATAATTTTTTGTTGAAAAGCCAGACATGTTGTATAAGACAAAAGGTACTGGGGTAATTTTTTATGCTTGGAATTGAGCATGACTTTCCTTCTGCTAGGCCTTTATTGTGGGGATTTTCATTAATCTAGACATTAATTAAACTGGGTTTGAAGGTTGTTGTTACTATGGTCACCCTCAGTGGATTAGTGGCTTCAAATTCCTCTGGTGATACCTTGTGTTTGTCTCCCCACCCAGCTTTGTGTCTTCCTTTTGTGCCACTTCCCAGAGATAGTCTGTTTCTCAAAGCTCTCCCAGCTACATCCCACTTTTATTCATTATTTTTACTCAGCAGCTGTTTGTTATGGTGGTGGGATGTGAGTTAGGTCATTCTCTGATGTCATGATTATGCTTCAATCTTAGGCAGGCACTGTGGACTTGGGTCTCATTCCCAAGTGTTTTTGCCCCTCCCCATGTGTAGCACTTCTTCCCTCATTCACCTCCTCAGATGCAGTTCATTTCCACCAGTATCATTAGGCTGTGATTTTGATGAGTTTCCCCTTACAGATTAAGGTTTTGGTTACTTAGGGGAGATAGGGGAGATGGATTCATCTAGAGAATTTTTATTTCAGATATTGTGTTTTTATTCCTAGATGTGTCTTTTTTAATTTTTATATCTTCCATTTCTCTACTCATCATGCTTTTTTTTCCTGTAAATCCTTGAACATATTTATCACAGATGTTTTAACATCCTTGTCTGCTAATTCCACCTTCATTCTCATTTCTGTTTCTTTTTCCATTGACTTCTTCTCCTCATTACGGTTCATTATTCTTCTCTTTGTTGGTGTGTATGGTAATTTCATCAGATGCAGAACATTGTGGATTTTATTTTATTAAGTGCTTGCATTTCTTTAAAGAATTTTGTTATTTATTAGGAAAGGCAGTTAATTTTTTTTTGTCAGCTTTGTTTTTTTTTTTTTTGGTGAGGGAGATCAGCCCTGAGCTAACATCCGTGCTAATCCTCCTCTTTTCGCTGAGGAAGACCGGCTCTGAGCTAACATCTATTGCCAATCCTCCTCCTTTTTTTTTTTCTTCCCCAAAGCCCCAGTAGATAGTTGTATGTCATAGTTGCACATCCTTCTAGTTGCTGTATGTGGGACGCGGCCTCAGCACGGCCGGAGAAGCGGTATTGCTGCGCGCGCCGGGATCCGAACCCGGGCAGCCAGTAGCGGAGCACGTGCACTTAACCACTAAGCCATGGGGCGGGCCCAAAGGCAGTTAATTTACTTGCAGAACAGCTTAATGCTTTTGAAGTTGCTTTTTAAACTTTATTAGGGTTAGAGTAGTACTAGTCTAGGACTGTTTTTGCTCCACTATTAAGGCATGAGCTTCCTAGTGGCCACTGAATGCCAGATACTCAAAGGGTCTTTACAGTCTGGCTGATTAAAACTTGAATTCCTCTAGTGTGTATCTTCTAAGCACTCTTTAGATTACAACTACTGGATCACTCTTTTCTAGGTCTTGTAGTTCCACTGTATGCATTTCAGCCTCATATTAAGCAATAGATTCAAAGGGACTATGTAGATTTCTGGAGCTCTTTCTTTGGCCTTCCTTCTTCTCTGAAACTCTGCCCTTCAGATTCCATCCTCCTTAGCCTTCCCAAACTCAAATCAATTTCTCTTCAACTCAGCAAGTTAACCTTGCTCTGCTTGTGACCTCCTCCTGTCCACCATGTTTTGAAGAAGTTCTTTAGGCAGAAATTGAAAGCTGTCACAGGTTTCCTCTTGCTTATGTCCCTGACTCAAGAATCACAGTCCTTCAAGGCCTGTTTCCCAATATCTGAAAACGGTCACCCTATAAATTTTTCCCTGTTTTCTAGTTGTTTCCATTAATAGGTTATGTCTGTTATCAATTACTCTATCATGGCCTGAAGTGGAAGACACAGCTTAAACTCTTGAGCACTTCTATCACACCACATGTTCCAAAATATAACCACAGGAAAAATTCTTTAACAGTAACTTGGCATGAAATCTTGTGTTCTAAAGATAAGACCAAGTGTGCATTTTCTTCCTGACAGGCACTTAGCACACTAAGTGACTATGTGACTTGATGCTGGATATTAGAGGATTCATAGAGTCGTAGTTAGAGCATGCACAACCACAAACCATTGTGCAATTAGGGTGGTACATTTGGAACCAGACTTGAACCAAAAATACATTAGTAAATTACAAAGTAATTTAATAGTAAGTCTAAACTACTGCACCATCACTTGTCCCTGAACCTACATCTATGTCATAGTGAGAATTTTGTTTAACTAACTAATGAGGAAAGAAACAATTCTGGCTCAGTTCCCAAAAGAGTTGGATTACATGGTGGCATTGTTTGGAAATGGACTGCTGCTATACCATAGCCTCACTTGGTGATGGCTCCCAGTGACCTGATTACCCCCTTTGAATATAGAAAGAGGTAGCGTGAGGTATAGATATTTACTCTTGGACAGTGGTGAATAGCTCGTCTGAGTGATCAAGCTCCTAAAAAGAACAAGCCTAGTAGATCTGGAACAGGAAGAATGTGAAAAAGGTATACAGGTGGACCCCTAAGAATGGACTCAAAGTGTGTAGATCTTTGTGTTTCACTTTAATCTTCACTAGAAAGGATCCGCATCAGAGGTGGCTATCAAAAGTTACAAGGACAACTCACCCTATGGATATCCTCCTGCTTCTCTCCTCAGCCACCACAGTGAATGTGCAATGAGCCCATGAACAGCATGGCCATCACAGTAGGAAAGAGAGATATACATGGGCTAAACAACAGGGACTTGCACTCAACAAAGATGATCTACTTAATGAATAGATGAGTCCCAACACACCAACAGTAGAGACTGAGCTCTTAATACAGTACCATTCGTTGGAAAGACCATCCAAGCCAATTGGCAGCAGGCTGACTATATCAAAACCTTTAACCTTGGAAGAGAAGTGCTTTATCCTTCCTGGAATTGGTATATATGTATTTTGGATATGAGTATGCCATTTTTTCCTACAGTGCCTCCAGAAACATCACCATCCAAGGACTCATGGAATGCCATATTCATTGGCATAATACCTGCACAGTATTGTCTCAGACCACAGAATCCATTTAATAACAAAGAAGATGTGCCAACAGGCTCATCATATATACTGCATTACCAAGATGTATCCAGTCCAACAGAATGATTGAGTGGTGTTGCTTAGAGGACACTACCCTCTAAGATGAAGTATAAGCCTTGAACCAATGATGTAAACCAAGATGGGGTGGCTCCTCTTACTATTAAATCGACTTGTGGAATTTATGCTAACTGTCTCTATAAACTTGGGCTCTCCCAATTTAGATATTTTGGTTCCTGGAAAAGAAATATTTCTGCAAAATGACAGAAAGATTTCAATTAAATTTGACTGTGACTGGCATCTCATGCCAGTGGACCATCAGGCAAACAAGGGAAGTTATGTACTGAATGCAGAAATTATCTTAATTAGCATGTGACAGTGTCACATATACATAATAAGGGCAAGGAAGAATGTTTGGAACCCATGGAATTTACTGAACAGTGTTTTGGTACTTTTATACATGGTAATGGCTGTCAGTAGACACTAAAACAATCATAATCCAAAAAGGAATAGTAAATAAGAATCATAGAAGCTTCTGGGATAGTAGTCTCTGTAACCAAACGAGAAAAACAATCTAGACTAAATTCAAATGGTGAGGGGAATCGAGAATGGATTGTGAGGGAAGACATGACCTGTCTTCTTGAGGAAAACTTGAAGTGGGTTAATTTTCACAGGAAAAAAAAAAAAAAGGAGACACCATATTAAAATACAGGAGCCTGGATCCCTGAATTATGGCCTGGAGGAGAGTTACTCATTAATCATCAACATTTGCCTGTTGTTACATTAGTGACATATAAGCTTCTACTGTATTTGAGCCATCGCACTTTTACTTTGGGTCTATTTGTGACAGCGGTTTGACCTACCTTAATTAACATAAGAAGAATAAAAAAGTGTGAGGACATAACATTTTTCACCCATAAAATGGGAACAGCTCAGGACATGTGATAATACACTCTCATACATTGATGGTTAGTTGTTTATTAGTAAAAGTTTTATGGAGGGAAATTTGGCACTATCAATCAAAACTACAAATGTGCAGTCTTTGACCTAGCAATTCCACCTCTCACAATTTATCCTTCATATATCTTGAAAATGCATAAAGTAATGTATGTATAAGGTTATTTGTTGCACCATTGTTTATAAGAGCAAAGATAGAACATGACCTGAATGTCTATCATTATCAGACTTACTAAGTGGCTATTTTCAAAATAAGGCAGATATTTATTTTCAGATGTGAAAACTCTTATAAGTTATATAGTTATTTGGAAAAAGCAAAGTGTATAGCACACTATGATTTGTGTTAATAATGGAGAACTATTCAGATGATAGATGAAGATGGGTTTTGCTTGTATATGTGTAGAATATTTCTGGATGGATAACCAAAAAGGACTAGCGGTAGTTACTTCCTCAGAGGCACACTTGATAGCTGTAAGTTTGAGTTGGGAGAGAGACAAACTCTCTGCTGTAATGCACCTTTGTACCTTTTGAATTTTTTGTCATGGAAATATATTAAGTATTCAAAATAAACTGAATTAAAAAATAAACCAAAAAAATGTGGGGAAAAATAAATGAGAATATAACCATTTTAATGATTTCTTGTGGATCAGGCTCACATAAAGTAATCCTCGTTTTCATATTTTAGGATTGCCAGAGATGTAAGACAGGATCTCATGAAAACATTCAAGCTGATGATGATGCCAAATCAGCAGCAGCTATGGTACACATCTAGAATTCAGACCGTATCAGTAATCCCTGCCCACCCCTCAGCCTATCCTTCAGAGCAGGGCCTCTTTTCACTGGCCTCTCTTCCTCTCATGTGCTGAATCAGAACATGGGGCTTGCCTTTTGTTGACATATTGCCTTCTATGTCTGTATCAATCAAATCAATTTTGATTATTTCAAAAGCACGTTTTAGAAAGACTACTTTGTTGACAGTTATGTTAGAATCTGAACACGCTGTCCTGTGCTTTTGTAGTGATATTACTTCAAAATTATATTTACCTGTATTCTTTGCTCTTGTGGGAAATTATATATTGTAGATCAGACTAAAATACTTTGTGAATCAAAACTTACTGTAAGAAGTTGGGATGAACGCCTTCAGTTGGAAATGAATACATAAAACTACCAGCCCGGACACTCAGAGCAAGAGGAGCAATGACTACATGACCACAGATGACATTTTCTATCACATGCCTGGCTCTTGGAGGAGGGGAGGGTTGCCTTGGCTGAAGAAAGTGGTTACTAGACCAGGGAGTAACCAAACATGAGATTTTGCTGAAAAGAAAAAAAGAGTCAAGGAAGTTGTGTTTGAGTTAAACCTTTAAATACTTTCTTCTCTCCTCAATGAGTAGATGTGAGGCAGAGTCATTTGTCTCCAGCAGACTAAGCCACTAAGTCTGTTCCAGAAAATGTATAAGCAATAAATATACAAAATGTCAAAGCAATAAACCCTACCAGCTATGTGTGCAATCCACAGAAAAGAATAAAAGTTTACTTAAGGAAAGAAAGAGGTTTAATAACTAAAGAAAGATACCATGTTCTTGACAAGACAGTTTGTGTCAATTTCCCAAACAAAATATGTAGATTTGGTGATGCTTTTATGTAAATATCGATGGGATAGTTTTATTAATGTTTCTAATTTTTCAAGAATAATAAATGTAAAAAAAATAATTATTAATGAAAATGGAAGAGTTGCTCTAAGAGATGTTTACAAATTATTATGAAGCTAAACATGTTCATTCTGCTACAAAAAAGATAACTGTGGAATAAAATTGCACAGAAACAGAACCTAATTTATGTTAAGATTAATGAGTTTGAGAAATTTATTTACTGTATTTTTAGGAATCTGCTAGCTCTTTGAGAAAATTTTTGGTTGGGAGTCAGAAACACACTGTTAAGAAGCTTTTGTGTTATAGGTTACATTCTTCACTTCTCTATGGCGTAGAAGAGCCCACTCCACTCTTCTGGAGTTGATCCTGGTTTGTGGGGAGAAGGGCTGTAGCTAATGGGAATTAGAAATCAGTGGGGTGTGTGGGGTCAGGAGACAAGTCTTTTGAGATATGCTTGATCATCATGGCAACTATAAGGTGAAATGTAAGGAAAAGCAGCATGATGGTGAGGAAACTGTGATGAGTGAAGAAATTATAGTGTGAGATTTTTAGGGGAAGAAGATATTTTAAAGAATTTTAAATCATTTTTCTTGGTGTTAGAAATATAATTCATATTTGATATTTCTC
Organism: Ceratotherium simum simum; assembly: GCF_057802395.1. Lineage (NCBI taxonomy): Eukaryota > Metazoa > Chordata > Mammalia > Perissodactyla > Rhinocerotidae > Ceratotherium > Ceratotherium simum. Next base: position 34,579,962 of record NC_141912.1, read on the forward strand.
AAGACACTGCAATAAAGATTCGAATCATTTTTTAATTATGTACTGGGCAATTTACTCTTGCTTCTTTAAAAGAATGCCACACTGGGACTACTTTCAAGAACAGAACAAGTTATCCCGCCTTCATGTTGGATAAATTAAGAATGTAGCGGATAATAAAAGTAAATTTTTAATTTAGTGGAATGAAGGAAACTTACTAAAAATGGCATTCAGTCAATTAGTTAATTGTTTGGAAAGTAAAAAGAGCCCATACATAAACGCACACATGGATGGTATTGAGATAGAATAAAATTTCAAATGTAAAATAAGAAGAAACTCAAAATACGGAAAAAAATAAGTGAATATTTCATTGAAAGATGGTGGGGTAATTTAAAATAAAACAAAGGAAGAAACTATAGAGAAAAAACATTAGACTGTATTAAAAAATCTTTGTATTTAAAAATCATCAGACATACAACCACAAGTTATATGAAAAAATCAAGAATTAATGTATGAAATGTATATATCAATTATTAAGAATTCCAGTTATATCAAAAAGTGCTTAAGATGCAGTGTGTAAAACTTAAATGAGCAGAAGATATTGTATCAGTTTTCTACTGCTGCCATAACATATTAGTACAAACTTAGCAGTTTAAAGTAAGACTCCTCAATTTTCTAGGTCAGAAGTGTAGGCCGGGCTCAACTAGGCTCTCTCCTTAAGGTCTCACAAGACTGATGTCACAAGTTGGGGTTGCAGTTCTCATCTGAGGATTGGGGTCCTCTTCCAAACTTGCTGGCTGTTGGCAGAATTCACTTCCTTGTATGAATTAAGTCCCTGTTTTCAGGCTAGCTGTCAGCCAGGAGTCACTCTCAGCTCCTAGAGGCCCCTCTCAGACACTCGCCATGTGGCCCTTTCTAAATTTAGTCAGCAACAGAGAATCTTCGTCAAGTTGAATCTCCCTCTTCACAAAGAGTTCAGTTTCCTTTAAGGGCTCCCCTTTTTAGATCATGTTCACTCAGAACAATCTTCCTTTCTTAGTGTCAACTGTGGTCAAAGCATAACCCAATCAAAGGAGTGATTGTCTCATCATACTTGCAGGTTTCACCCACAGTCGAGGGAAGGAAATTTAATAAGGCATGTACGCTAGGAGGTGATATTCTTGAGGGCCATTTTAGAATTCAACTTGCCATATTCCAACCTCTGGCCCCAATAATTCAGGTCCCTCCCAAATGGAAAATACATTAACCCCCTCCTAAGATTCCCTAAAGGCTCATCGTATTACAGCCTCAGCTTAATTCTAATATCTCATGTAAATCTCATTAGCTTAAAGTCCAAATTGTCATCACTTTCATACCAACTCACAGAACCTGGAGGTGTGAGAATCAGGAACTTTACAGATGTCCAGTTTATAACAGCTGAAGGAGCCATGAGATGGGTTTATTAACTAATATCCAGGGAACCAAGTGTGTAAATGTCATCATATCCCTAGAATTAGAGATAGGGAAGCACATGGATCTGGTGACATTTACAGTCACTTAACTAGAAGGACTGGGTGCTATTTTTTCAACCCACAACTAACTTCTCTGGCAGGACATTGAAAAGGCACACCTAAGAGGATAACTAACCATACCTGCAGGACCCCGTCTTCACCAACACAGAAATAAAAGAGTCATTCTACTAATTTGTATTTTATATACTTACCCAGTGTGTACAGAATACTCAGTAAAATTAATTTCATCTCTAATGAATTTATGTTCTAGATATTGGTTTTACTGTCCTACTCTTTTACTCTCTCTCCTCCCCTCTCTTTCCTTCTACACTCTACTCTCCCTACCTAGAGCTTTTAGCCACCTCCACTCCAGCCCTTCAGCTCCCAATCAAAACCCCAGTTCTTTGATGGTCATCAGGTTTATTGCTTTGTGGTGATATCTGGGACAACAACAATCCTCTCACAACAGTTGTGAGTGGCGTGCTTCAGCTCCTGGTAGGGAAACTATTGTATATCCTCTCATCTCTCTATGTTTATAGCACACTAGTATTTGGAAACATTTTCCTCAGCCTCCCTTAAAATCAGAGGAAGCCTGACCTCAGCACCTAGCTAGAAGCAGCAAGTCCATCTTTGATTCTCCTTCCTGAATGAAGCACTTCTAGTTTCTTTCCCACTTAGTGGTTAAATTCCAAGCCTGCTTCCAGACATGGAAGTCAAGACTTCAGACTCACTAACTAACTGTATGCGTTTCTGTTTTGTTTTAAGTTCTCAAGGAGAACTTTTGTTTTTGAGCGCAACTGCTTTTCTTTTATCATTTTTTCAAGTATATCGCTTTGTGTAGCTTTCTCAGTGGTGGCTCTAGTTATTAAATATATCCAAGTAACTTCTACTGGTGTTGATGTTTTACCACTCTGAGTTAGGTGTGGAAGACTTACCTTTAGTGTCATTAGTACCCTTTGCCTTCTCCACTTTTAAAATATAATTACATTAAGTATTTCTTCTATACACTTTGAGTACCACTTCAAATGGTGCTATAATTTTTATTTCAACCATCAAATGTGAGTTAAGAAAGTCATGAAGAGAAGGAGAGTCTATTATATTTACAACTATTTCTACCCATTCTGTTGTTGTTCTTTCCTTTCTGAAATTCCAGAACTTATTCTGTTATCATTTCCCTTAGCCATTCTTTTTTTTTTTTTTAAAGATTTTGTTTATTTATTTTTTTCCCCCCAAAGCCCGAGTAGATAGTTGTATGTCATAGCTGCACACCCATCTAGTTGCTGTATGTGGGACGCGGCCTCAGCGTGGCCGGAGAAGCGGTGCGTCGGTGCGCGCCTGGATCCAAACCGGGGCGCCAGCAGCGGAGTGCGCGCATTTAACCGCTAAGCCACGGGGCCGGCCCCTCCCTTGGCCATTGTTTAAGGGTAGATTTGCTAGTGACAACGTTGTCATAGTTTTCCTTTGTTTAAGAATGTCTTTATTTCCACTTTATTCCTGAAGGTTATTTTTGCCAGATACAGAGTTCATGGTTGACAATTCTTTTCTTTCAGCACATGAGAAACATTGTTTTTCCGGCCACTTCTCTCTGGCCTCCATGGTTTGAGATGAGAAATACACTGTCATTCAATTTGATGTTCCCTACAGGTAATGAATCATCTCTTTCTGGCTACCTGTAACATTTTTTTCTTTGTCTTAGGTTTCACAAGTTTAATAATCCAACTGTCTTCATGTGAACTTCTTTGGGTTTATCCTATTTGGGTTTTGCTCAGCTTCTTGAATCTGTAGGATTATGTCTTTTGCCAAATTTGAGAAATTTTCAAGCATTATTTCTGTGAATACATTTTTAGTGCCACACTCTTTCCTCTTCTTCTGGAACTTCAGTGATAAAGACACTAGATCTTGTGTTATTGTGCTGTAAGTCCAGAGTCTACATTCATATTTTTCAGCCTATGTTCTCACTGTTATTCAAACTGAGTAAATTCTATTGATCTATCCTCAAGTTCACTGATTCTATCCTCTGTAATATCCGCTCTACTATTGAGCCCATCTGGCAACGATTTTGTTTTATTTTTCAGTTCTACAATTTCCATCTGGTTCTTTTTTATAATTTCTATTTCTTTACTTAGATTTTCTATTATTTTTGTTTGTTTTGAGATAGTTCATAATTGCTTGTCAAAGCAATTTGTGATGAATGCTTTAAATTTCTTGTCAGATACTTCCAGCATCTGAGTATTGGTTTCATCTTAGTATTGGTATCAGTTGATTGTCTTTTCTCATTCAAGTTGTTCTTTTCCTGATTCTTGGCATGACAAGGGCAATATTTTATTGTATCCTGGACATTTTGGCTATTATTTTAGGAGACGCTGAATCTTATACAAATCTTTTATTTTAGCAGGCAGTCACCCTTTTGGGGCTTAGCACATGTGTCCTGGCCTACTTTTGAGGATGTGGTTTTAAAGACAAGTTTGTTTTCAGAGCAATTACAGTGCTATTCTGGTCTGTTTCATTCACTTTGTACCACTGGGGCTCCCATTCATTCCCAGCTGGTATTACCCAGGGGCACTTCCCTGAACCAACCAGTGCTGTTAGGTGGAGAATGGGGTCAATCAACCTGGAGGAAGAAAGGCATTTACCCTTGGTCTGGTCTCCAGGCTCCCCAGGGCTGAAAGTCTTCTTGCATGTTCTTTGCTGTGCCACAGGAAGAGAAGCATCCTGGGCTGCCTCCTGCTGCTGTGGGAAGGTCAGGAAATGGTAGGCCTGGGTCACTCTCTGCCTCTAAATGACCAAGAGACACTGGGCCTGCTAGTGCAGCTGGGTGGGGGTGGAAAGTCGGGTTCTACAGCTGGCCTTTGTTAGCTCCATCATGGACAGCATGTGCCCACTTGCAACATCTATTTTGTTTGTTCCTTCTTTTCTTATTTTATCTATCAGTTCTGCATCCATGGAGTAGATGGATTTATCAAATTTTGAAGTCTCAGCACCACTTTGACCAGAAGTCCTCTTCATTCATCTCTTTGTGATTATTCTGTGTGTTTCATGTTTGGGGTTTGTACTTTATTGTGATTTCATTTTTGTTAGGTTTTTTTTTTTTCTCTTGTAGGAGTCCTACACACCCTTGGTCATATAAATGCCTCCAGAAAGTGGCTCTGTTTATTCTATTATAGTCCCCAGAAATTTCATGATCCTGGACCAATTTTTAGATCAATTTCTTACTTTGGTATTTTTGCAGAAGTAGGAGATTAAGTCCTTATTGTCTCATTGTTATCAACAGGATAGGTATTTTCATTTACATTAATGAGTAAGGCAAAATGAAACCACAAAGACATGTCAGAACTTCACTCTTTAGTCAACGATGGGAACAACATCTTTGTCAAATCAGATAATAGTTTTCAAATATTGGCAGGATATTTTCTCATATTTTTGTCCTATTCACAATGTAGTGGCTACAAACATGATATACTTTTAAGTTTAATCTATATCTATCACTTTCTTAAATCTAAACCAGGGTCTGCAAACTACAGACAGTGGGCCCCACCTGTTTTTATAAATAAGACTTTATTGAAACACAGCCATTCTCGGTAATTTATGTTGTCTGTGGCAGCTTTAGCACAACAATAGCAGAATTTAGTAGTTGTGACAGAAATCATATGGCTTGCAAGCCTAAAATATTTTCTATCTGGGCTTGAAGAAAAGATTCGTTGACCTCTGATGTAGACAATCAATAAAACAGTAAGTCAAGTTCTGATTTATAGCATTAGCTGATTTCCATCATATAAATAGTCCCACCATAGCTGACTTCAAGTTTCCAACCTGACATCACTGAAGGCAGAGTTGGGAAGAGATGCACAGCAGCACATCCTTATACAGCATTTCCAACATGTGCCTACAATAGCTGTAAATAAGCTCGAGAGCATGTATAATAGTAACATGTAGTAAAATAATTAGGAAGTAATGGGTTTTTAGTATGTATTACTTTGGTTTTAATACAGATTATAAATTTACATAATTTAATTTTTAATAATGGCTGTGTTTAACAACTGACTGGCAAAATTCATGAAACAGTTTGCTCTTGCAAGCTGCTACGAGTTAGCTCCAGCACAACATTGCAAATATGCATAAAATAATTCTAGCTTCTTTGGTGTGGTGCACCTCTTCCAATATCTCTGTGAAGTATTAAGTTTCAGCTTCCACTCAGCTGTAGCTGGGATTTCCCTCTTTGTTTCTGATATCTATAGATCTCTCTTCTTGAATTTTTAGATTTTGTTGTATATTTTTATTGTGATAATCTTCCAGCATTTTTTTATGTTTAGTGTAGGTAGAGCTACTTCCCCAGAGATCTCATGTTGCAATATTGATAGGTTGCCTGATTTCTTGCATTCTTACTATTCAGTCCCCACTCTAAAAATTAAATTAGTGTTTTATCCTTTGTCCTAGAGCTTCATTTGTTGACACTGCAGATAGAAATTACCATTGTTTCCTGACCTGGCCTCATGACTGTGGCAGACATTAGGATTTCATGCTTCTATCAAGGGACAACTACTCAGGTTTTGGCACTGAACAACAAGTGGGACTCTGTGGGAGAAAGGAAGCAGTTGGAACTTGGATTTAGATGCATATCAGTCAGGTTCCTGGCAGGAAAAAGATGGCAAATTCAAATTGGTTAATTTGAGTAGAGTGTAATAAAGGATCTATTTATAAAACTATGACCATCAGAGTGTAGGCAAACCATAAGGACAGAGAGGTATCCTGGGCTGGGGGGAGCAGGGACACGGTCGCCACCCTCAAGCCTGAAGGGATGAGGGAAGAGAGTGATAAAACGCCCTGGAGGCAGAGAGTCTGTGTAGAGTGGGTCGCCTGATAGCATATATGACATTCTGAGAAAAACTACCAGCCTTCCATGACCTGCCCAGAGATGAAGTGTGGAGAAAAAAGACTAGCCTCCCTTCCTCCAATCCCTGATTATGCTCTTCATTGCTCACACCAAACCAAAGCTAGGCAGTTATTCCATATGGATCAGCAGTTGGGAGCACAGAGCAGGACAGAAAAGAGTGGAGAAAAATGGAGGGGTAAATGGAAGAACTGTGGTAGAGAAGACCATGGAAACTGGGAGAAAGAGGGACAGAGATTGGAGGGGGAGAATCGGGTAATGCAAACTCAGATCAGTCAGTTGAGTGGTTTCTCTTATTTTCAGATGTTCAAAAACAAGGGTGATCGAGTGGTTTCTCTTATTTTCAGATGTTCAAAAACAAGAGTGATTTGGGAAGGAAGCTTGTCACACACTGGCTGGATTTCAGGACCATTTTTATTAAAATGAAAGTCATGGCTGTTTGTATCAAGTCAAATGTATCCCATTCCCCATCCCCCCACCCCCACCCCCACCCCCGCATACACACATAAAGTGCGAAGATTTTGAATGATTATAATCCTTGGTTCGTGACTCACTCTCATTATTTGTCCAAGAACTTTTTTTTAATTTGTTTTTTGTTTGGTCTCAATAATATGATAAACACTGATGAATCCAACACGCAGCACATGTATGAGAATCTTGATAGTAACTTTAAATATATCTAAGTCCATTACGTCAAGCTTACTAATTGTGTTTTTATATCTTCCATATCCTTTCTTTTGCCTGCATGACCTATGAAGAATTGAGAGGGGTATATTAAAATATCCTACTACAATGGTAGATTTACTAATATCTACCTGTGTATTATATTAATTTTGATTCTGATCTTTGAGGTAATTGTATTAGATGAAAATATATTTATAGTTGTTATGTTTTCTCAATAAGGTAAATGTTTATCATTACTTAATGAGTCTTTCTGTCCTACAGTGCTTTTTTCCTTAAAATTTATTTTTTGACCCTAATATAGCCATACCATTTTTAATTTAGTCAGTACTTGCGTGATATATCCTTTCTATCTTTTACACTCAATCTCAAAAATGGTCTTTATGTTTTAGGCATGCGCCTTGTAAACAATATCACCTGAATTTGTATTTTGTGTACAATCTGTCAATCTCTATCTTTTAATCCCAAGTTTTGTCCATTTGCATTTACTGGAATTAATGAGATATGTAGACCTTTTATACTATCTCCTGTTTTTCTTTTCAATCTCTCCTATGATTTCAATGGCTTCTTTTCACTATTAACTCATTTCTGGAACACGACCTAGCATGTGTAGCAGGCCTCAGGCTACTGCCTGGCAGGTGGCTGTCTTTTGGCCTCTATCCTGAGACATGTTTTCAGATTTTGTTCAAGTTTAGGTTGCTTATTTATAGCATCTACCTTCACATAGGAATTATTGTTCTTGACCTAGCCTTTTGCAGATATTGAGACACTGTCCTGGCTCTCTGTGTATAGCCTATCTCTGGACCTCAAATCTCTTATCTTCATGTAGACTAAATATCTTTGGAGACTGTCTATTAATATGGATTTCCTGACTGCTTGTATTTTTTCAGGGAACTTTCAAAAACCAATTATCAATGTTCTTGAAACATTAACTAGATAAGTTCTTCTCAAATCAAAACTATATATGTGCTCCCAACTACACCCCCTTGATAATCCTACCTGTTTGAACAAATAACCATCATAGCTAGAATAAAGATAGTAGTTACTATTGTAGTTACTTCTACTACTAGAAGACTAATCTATAGGTAGATCATTTCAAAATTTACTCTGAGATCTTAAGGGAAAATATATTTTGTAGGGCAAGAAAGTATTTTTTTTCCCAACTCCAATTAGCAGCAAAGACATCCTAATAGTAGCCAGAATCCTAACATATGAAGAAAAGTGTAAACTAAATTATAAGAGAGAGGACCTACACAAATAGTTCTTGCAAGAGGAAAGGAACTGACTGGGCATTAGAAAAGTTTATTCAACAAGATTTGTGGTTGAAAAGAAAGGATGGTGATAAAGAACCTTTGCGGAAGCTGTGCTTAGACGAAGCCATTAATATCACTGAATAAATTTTTCTCCAGCCAGTGAGGAGCATATGAGCAGGCAGCATCACTTGTCTCAGGCAGTTCAAGCTACTAATAAGCACAAATAAAATATACAGTAACAGTAGGGAGGGTGAGCGAAGGCACCCTCCTATTTGAATTTTCATTCAAAATAGGGACAATAATATAAAATTATAAAGAATAAATTCCACAAAGAACTATAGAGATTTAATATTTTTAATTACAAAAAGTTACCATGGAGCATAAAACTATGATAATTGAAGAAACATACCATGTTCACAGAAGGGAATATAATTTTGGACTTAATGTATTTTCAAACAAATCCATGAGAATGAGAATACAAATAGTAGATTAGATAAAATCATTATATTTAATGAAGTTGGTAGCTATACTTTGTTTATGTACTAAAATGTCCTTTTCTTAGAAAATACACACTGAAGTATTTAAGGCTAAAGGGTCACAATGTGTACAATTTCAGAAAAAAATATTATAAAACAATATTTTATTTTATTTTTCATACAGACACTGTTTTGTTTTGTTTTGTTTTTTGGGAAAGATTGGCCCTGCACTAACATATGTTGCCAATCTTCCTCTTTTTCTTTTTTCTCCCCAAAGCCCCAGTAGATAGTTGTGTAACATAGTTGTAGGATTGTAGCTCTTCTATGTGGGACACCGCCACAGCATTGGCTTGACAAGCGGTGAGTAGGTCTGCGTCCAGGTTCTGAACCAGTAAACCCCAGGCTGCTGAAGCAAAATGTGCCAGCTTAACCACTATACCACCAGGCCAGCCCAAATAATATTTTATTTTATAAAAATATATAAATATAAATATATAAAATAAATATAAAATAAATAGTATTCTTATTTTTGCAACTTCTCTCTAAGTTTTACGTTTTTATAAATAAAGCAGAAAAAGTCCACATGAGACTATAAAATATTACTTCCATATAATAAAAACAAAATTCATTGAAAAAAGGGCAATCAGAGAACTAAATGATTCCAAAAGTTATTAAAAACAAAGAACGGCCAAAACTAACCAAATACATGCATTTCTTCCTGTTACTGTAATATTTCTTTTTAATTATCTTTCTTCTCTCTACACTTTTACATTTTCTAAAGAAATTTCTTCTTCTGTTTCTTTTTTCTTAGCTTTTCAAACTTCTGAGAATAATAATTATTTGTTTAAGTTGTTTTTGTTCCCTTCCTTACCTCTGAAGTTATTTTTTTCTTTTTGTTAATTTAGTCCCCCTTTATCCCATTATTGGTTTTCCAAAAAATATCTGTTCTTTTTTGGTTATTAGTTCACGTTTATAAATAAGGCACTTAGGAGCAGTTTAAGTGCTAAGCACTTAAGGAGCTTACCAAAAGATGGGCTTTGGGATTATTTGGCTAACAAACTGGAGATATCATAACGTGAAGTTTCTCTCTTTAGGTAACTCATATAACCAAAAAGGAAACTTTCAATTTTTCACTTGGGGGTGGAGTGAGGGTATGGTAAACTGATGGCTGCTCGTGTTCTACAGTAGGGGTGGAAGCGGAGTTGAGGACCAACCATTCAATAAAGATGCTTTCAATTAATTCCTATAGGTATCCAAAACTTTAAAGGAGTAAGTAATGAATTATGGCACACTTATATGTATACAGTCTTTCAAAACAATATTTTAGATGGACATTTAATGACAAAATTGTTTACCATATGTTAAATTAAAAAGTAGTTACAAATTGGCCTATTAACTATGATCTCAAACCTCTAAACATTTTTCTATTTATATCTGTATCTAAACTTATATCTTTGAAGCCAGAAGGAATAAAATATCACTCAAGGATCTAAAATACAATAAAGGTAATCTTGTTTTCTCCTCTTCCTGCTTCTAACATGGACTGACAGGTTTATTGTGATTGGCTTTAAAAACACAGCAGTTATATGAAATCTGCATGTGGAGCTATTAGTCACAACAGTATATAGAACCCTTGAAGTTGAGTGACCAACTCTGTCTCTTCTGTCCCTTTGTTCATCTCCACCAGGCTTGTGGAGCCCCATCATCAAAGCAACATGTTTACAGTTTTCAACCTGATTTGAACTGCAAAACCCACTTCTCAATCTTCTTACACGGCTTTATCATCAACCTTTCTCATTTGCCTCACATATAATTCAATACTTTAAGAAAAAAAGATTCATCTTGGGCTGGCCCCGTGGTGTAGCAGTTAAGTGCATGCACTCTGCTGCTGGCGGCCAGGGTTCGGACCCCGGGCACGCACCAAGGCACCACTTGTCAGGCCATGCTGTGGCAGCGTCTCATATAAAGTGGAGGAAGACTGGCCAGATGTTAGCTCAGGGCCAGTCTTCCTCAGCAAAAAAACAGGAGGATTGGCATGGATGTTAGCTCAGGGCTGATCTTCCTCACAAAAAAATAAACAAATAAAAAATAAATAAAATTTTTAAAAAAAAGATTCATCTCAAAGAATTAAAACAATGACTTCATATCATACCTCACAAGAAAAAATGAGAAGAAAAGAGACAAAGTTCTCACATTTCCCACATGATCTAAATTTGAAGCCATTAAGACTGGGGGTATCCAGGTATTCAGATGGGAAAGCTGACTAGGATAGGGCTCCCTCTTTCATGGGGGAAGGGACTTGTTGGAAGTGCTCATCACGTGCTGGTGCATGTACAAGCTCTGCCTCTCTCAGCCTAAATTGACCATGGTTTATTATCTTGGTGTGAGAAGATAAGTTTTATTAGCCACAAAGGGTGTCAGTTCATAAAATGTCCACATAACATAAAGAGAGTTCCTTGTTTCTAACCTATGCAGATTCTGTACTGGATACATTCATATAATCATGCCGGCATGTGTATGTTTATTATAAAATATTTTTTTTAATTTATTAGGCATCTACTTAATAGATACCAGGCATTGCAATAAGTACTGAGAACACAGATGTCCACCCTGACCTTGTCGCTTAGGGAACTGACAGAAAAGAGCTTAGTCAGCAACAACAGTACAAATTTCTATCTCCTGAGACAGACTGCTCCTGGATATGGGGTGAATTGAAAGAAGATCTAGGCAGACCCATATTCATATTTCTCATGTGAATAATGGAAATGAGGAATCCTAAAAACTGGCCCAGTGGCTATAAAAGACAGTGTTGCATGATGGTTAAGCATGCCCCTCTGTAACCACACTGCTTCTGTTTGAATTGTGGTTTTATCATTTACCAGTGTTGTAACAGCACACAAGTTAACTCCTCCACACCAGATTCCTCATCTGTAAATGTGAATGATGATTATCAGACCTCCTTGAAAGACTGTTGTAAGAACTTAGTAAGCCAATATTCATAAAGCACATAGAAAGGTACTTAGCATGTAAAAGTCTCAATAATAAAAATAGAATTATATAATATTGTTATATTATTGTGGCTGGAAAGCAACCTGATAATCTCTCTGCACCTCCTCACCAGCCTGACTGAAAAGGTAACCCATGGATTGGAAAGCGGATCCTAGTTCCAAAAGCATATGACAGAAAAAAGCCAAGCATTTTTTTTAAATGTTGGTAAGGTGAAGGAAGGCAGGGAGGATTTGACCAGCAGTCATTTTGTACCAGAATTTGACCATTCCCTTAGACTCCTTAGAAGATGAATTAACTCCCAGACAACTGGGGAGGCATTTGGGCATATTTCGCTACCCCAGCCCTATTTCCTTCTTACCCACTATTATAGCCTGGAATCTTTAGTTTGACCTAGAAGCTGTGACAATCAGCTACTCACCAATAGGTCAGGAGTCATCATTCATTTTCATTGTTAAAGCCAGGACCAGGGACACAGCTGTGTTATAAATGATGTTCATTTGATCCCTTCACATGCGACCTATCTCCTGGATTTCCCAGCAGGGAAACACATTAAGCCGGTGACATGTATAATCACTTATTTCTTGCAATATCTGTTAATGCTGGGCCACCTCTGGTTTAATCCATGACCTGATTGTGGTTTAGAGATCTGAAGTGATATCTGTCCCCTCATCCTACTGCTGATCCAATCACCTCCCTTTGAGATTAGAGTAATCTTGCAGAGGCAAGAGCAGGGCACCCTGGAAGATACACACATATACCAAGGGGCTTCTTACAACTGCATCCCTTCCCCAAAACTCTGACATTTAAAGCTAACATTCAATTCTAACATTCAAATAAAGACATTGACAACAAACAGACTTTACAGATCTGTTTTCAAGCATATAATGATTTCCTCTCTAGCCAATGAGGAGTAGAGGTGAAGCAGCATCACTTGTCTCCAGCAGACTAAGTCACTAAGAAGGCCAACAAGAAGCATAGAGCTGCAATCAGGAAATATAGCATAAAATAAACATATCAACAAATGTGTAGAGTCATTAGGAATAATAAACATCTGTGAGGTCATATAGTAAAAGAATTAATGGAAAGAAGTCCCATGTTCTAAGATTAAAATAACAATCAAAATCCATTGGACTTTAAAGAGTTGACCATGTGAATTTAAAGGACTATCAGCAAGGATAGATGGGCAAGAATAACCACTACACTTACTTTTTCTGTCACCATAAGTATCTATTCATTTTATAATTAACTTTCTAATATACTCTACTTTTATTTTTTCTCTGATTATTCCTTTTATCATAGAATATTTTCTTGTAATGCGGAAACAATTGTTACACAAATACTTCAGAAGTTTTTAAATATATAGCTTGGAAATATAACAGAGGAAATATAATATTTTCTAGCAACAAGATCAGGGCAATAATGGAAAGAGGGTCATTCAAGTATAATGGAATGTCCTAGCCCACACTCCTGACCTCTTTGATACACATAGAATCTCAGCAGCCACAACATTGATGACAAAGAGCTCATCTACAGATAGGAGGCAGCATCACATGCGTTTGGAAGATTAAACCACTAAGAAGGTATAGAAGAAAAACAAGTTTGCAGAAAATTTTCTATTCATAGCAGAAATAAAAAGTAAAATATCAAGAAATGAAATGAAATATATGTGTAGAATCATGAAAAAATTGGGAAATCTAATAGTAGTCTATACAAAAATATAGATAGATAGAACAATATACCCTGTTTCTAGATGGGTTTCTAGACACACTTTCTCTTTATTGATATATAATTGACATATAGTAAAATGCTCATATTTAAAGTGTATAATTTCATGAGCTTTGACATATGCGTACACCCGTAAGGCCATCAACATAATCAAGATAGTGAACATAATAGTATCATTCCTAAAACTTCTTTGTGACCCTTTGTAAACCATCCCCACCCCTACACCCCAAGCAAGCACTAAACAGCTTTCTGTCAATTAGACAGTATTTCCAAAAATTTTTTATAAAATTAGTTTGTATTTTCTATAATTTTATATAAATGGGATCATAAAAGAACTCTTTTTTCTGGCTTCCTTCATTTAGCATAATTATTTTGAGATTCAATGACATTGATGCATATATCAATGATGTCTTCCTTTTTATTGTTGAGTAGTATGTCATTGTGTATATATACATACATATATATATGTGTGCATATATACACACACCACAATTTCTTATCTACCTGCCTGTTGGTGGACACTTGAGGCTGTTTCCAGTTTGGGGCTATTAGAAATGAATCTTCTATGGACATTCTGTACAAGTCTTTGTGTGTGCACATATTTCCTTTTCTCTTGGGCAAATACCAAGGATTGGGATGCTTTAAAAATATGGTATGTATTGTTTACCCTTTTAAAAGTTGCCATACAATTTTCCAAAGTGACTTTGGTATCATTTTACATTCCCACCAACAGTGTAAGAGAGTTCTGGTTGTTTCACATCTTTGCTAACACTTGGTATGGTCAGTCTTTTCAATTTTAGCCATCCCAATGAGAATATAGTGGTATCTCATTGTGAATTTGATTTGCATTTCTATAACGGCTTATGACGTTGAGCATCTTTTTATGTGTTTATTTGCCATCTGTATATCTTCTTTGGTGGAACTGTCCAAATTTTTTGACCATTTTTAATTGGGTTGTTTTTCCTCTCATTATTGAACTCTAAGTATTATTTATATATTAAAGATAAAAGTATTTTGTCAGATATTTGTAAATATTTTCCCACCCTGTGTCTTATCTTTTTATTTTTATAATATTATCTTTTAAAACAAAAATATTATTTTTGATATAGTCCAACTTACTGACTTTTTATTTTACAGTTTATGTTTTTTTTAGTTTGTTATGTAATCTTTGCCAAACCTGAGGGCACTTAGATTTTCTTCTACATTTTCTTATTGAATTTTTATAGTTTTCAACTATTGTGTTTAGGGCTATGATCCACTTTGAGTTAATTTTTGTATAGAAAGAAATTTGCACTGTTGTTGCTGATTAAGCTCTTTCCTGTCAGCTTCCTAAGGGCAAAGTCTGGGTGGCTATCTCTGTTCTCAGAACTTACAACGCCTGGTATCTATTAAGTGTGAGTTAAGGCTCTAGGTTCAATTATTTGTATATAGATATCCAACTGCCTCAGCACCATTTGGTGAAATGATTTTCATTTCTCCATTGAATTGTCTAGACACTTTTGTCAAAAATTGCTTATATACACAGAGTTCTATTTCTGGAATCTCTACCCTGTCCCATTTGTCCATATATCTATCTTTACACTAATATCACACTCCCTTGATGTAGCCATATAAAAACGTCTTAAAATCAGGTAGTATAAACCCTCCAAATATATCCTTCTTTTTCAAAATTGTTTTTGCTATTCTATGTCCTTTTCATTTCCATATAAACTTAAGAATAATCTTATCGGGGGCTGGCTCAGTTGCACAGCGGTTAAGTGTGCACGTTCTGCTGCGGCAGCCCGGGGTCCGCAGGTTCGAATCCCAGGTGTGCACCGACGCACCGCTTGTCAAGCCATGCTGTGGTGGCGTCTCACATAAAGTTGAGGAAGATGGGCACGAGTGTTAGCCCAGGGCCAATCTTCCTCAGCAAAAAAAGAGGAGGATTGGCATTGGATGTTAGCTCAGGGCTAGTCTTCCTCACAAAAAAAAAAAAAAGAAGAAGAAGATGCTTATCAATTTCTTCAATAAAGCCTATATGGATTTCAATGGCAATTATGTCAAAGCTATACATCAATTATGGAAGAATTGCTGTATTAACGATATTGATTCTTCCAGTCTTTGAACATGGTCTATGTCGCCATTTATTAGGTATTCTTTAATTTCTCTCAGTAATGTTTTGTGGTTCAATATACAAGTTGTACACCTCTTTTGTCAGGTTTATCCCTAAGTGTTGTATATTTTTGATGCTATTGTGAATGAAAATTACAAATTTCAATTTTTAATTGTTCGTTGTTAGTAAATAAAATAAAATTGATCGTTTATTGAATTTGTATCTCGTAACATGACCAGACTCACATTTTCCTTACATTGAACTTTTTGTAGAGTTCTAAAATGTTCTATTACAGAGACTGACAAACTATAGCCGGGGCCAAATCCAACCAACCACTGTCTTTGTACAATCTATGGGCTAGGAAGGGTTTTTACATTTTAAAATGGTTATATTTGGGATGGTTATGTAAGTATCTACATAATATCCCTGATTTTGTATTTTAGACCACAGAGCCTAAAATGTTTACAATCTGACTCTTTACAGAAAAAGTTAGCCAATCCTTGTTTTAGAGTCAATCACGCTATCTGTGATAAAGACAGTTTTATTTTGTCCTTTCGAATTGGCATGTCTCTTATTTCTTTTTCTTGCTTTTGCACTAGATAGAACCTTCAGTATTATATTGACTACAAGTGGTGAGAGCAGAAATTTTTGCCTTGGTCTCAATCTCAGATGGAAAGCATTCATTCTTTCACCAGTGAGTTTGATGTTAGCAGTAGGTTTTTCCTAGATGCCCGTTGTCAGGTTGGGAAAGTTTCCTTCTATTCTTAGCTTGCTGAGAATTTCTATCATGAATAGGAGTTACATTTTGTCAAATGCATTTATTGCACTGAGTGGATAATTTGTGTGTGCGTGTTTGTCTGATGTGATGAATTACATTGATTGATTTTTGAATGCTAAAACAATCTTGCATTCCTTGTAGACACTCCCCGTGGTCATGCTTCGTTATTCTTTTTTTATATTTTTGGATTTGATTTGCTAAAGTTTTGTTAAGAATTTTTGCATCTGTGCTCATGAGGAATATTGATCTGATCAATATTGATCAGAGGATTCTCCTCTTGTAATGTCTTTGATTTTGGTATACAGATAATGATGGTATCATAGAATGAGTTGGCATGTATTTTTTCCTCTTCTATTTGCTGCAACAATTTATGTAATGGTGTTATGTCTTCCTTAAATGCTTGGAAGAATTTGCCAGTGAAAACACCTGGGCCTGGAGTTTACTTTGTGGGAAGGTTTTAAGCTATAAATTCAATTTCTTTATTAGATATAGGGCTATTTTAGGTTATTCCATTATCTTGAGTGACTTCTTATAATATATGTTTTTCAAGGAGTTTTCGCTTTTCATCTAAGTGGCCCAATTTATAAGGATAAAGTTTTTTTGTAATCTTTTATTATAATTTTAATTTCTACACAATGCGTAGTGATGTCCTTTCTCTCATTCTTGATATTGGTAAATTGTGTTTTCTCTCTTTCTTTCCTGATCAGTCTCACTAGATGTTGATCAATTATAGCGATCTTCTCAAACAATTACATTTTTGTTTCATTGATTTTCGCAATGGTTTCTCAGATTTTCATGACATTGATTCCTACTCTGATCTTTAATATTTCTGTTCTTCTGCTTAGCTTGGGCTTAAGTTGTTATTCAATTTTCCAGTTTCTTAAGGTAGACTCTTACTCCATTTGAGATCTTTCTTTATTTCTAGTATGAGCATTTAACACTGTGATTGTCCATTGAGACACTGCTTTAGATGCATTGCATAAAATGTGGTATATTATGTTTTATTTCATTCATCTTCAAATGCTTTATAAATCCTCTTTTGATTTCTCCTCTGATCCATGTTTTTACCAGTATGTTTTTTGTTCATTTGTTTGTTTTTAATTGTTTGTTTATTGCAGTAAGATTGGTTTATAACATTGTAAATTTCAGGTGTACATCATTATACTTCTATTTCTGCATAGATTACATCATGTTCACCACCAAAATACTAATTACAACCCATCACCACACACATGTACCGAATTATCCCTTTCTCCCTCCTCCCTCCCCCCTTCCCCTCTGGTAACCACCAATCCAATCTCTGTCTCTATGGGTTTGTTTATTGTTGTTATTATCTACTACTTAATGAAGAAAATCATACGGTATTTGACCTTCTCCCTCTGACTTATTTCACTTTGCATTATACCCTCAATGTCCATCCACGTTGTCACAAATGGCTGGATTTCATCGTTTCTTATGGCTGAGTAGTATTCCATTGTGTATATATACCACATCTTCTTCATCCATTCGTCCCTTGATGGGCACTTAGGTTGCTTCCAAGTCTTGGCTATTGTGAATAACGCTGCAATGAACACAGGGGTGCATGTACCTTTACAAATTGGTGTTTTCAAGTTCTTTGGATAAATACCCAACAGTGGAATAGCTGGATCATATGGTAGTTCTATCCTTGATTTTTTGAGGAATCTCCATACTGTTTTCCATAGTGGCTGCACCAGTTTGCACTCCCACCAGCAGTGTATGAGAGTTCCCTTCTCTCCACATCCTCTCCAACACATGTTGTTTCCTGTCTTGTTAATTATAGCCATTCTGACGGGCGTGAGGTGATATCTCATTGTAGTTTTGATTTGCATTTCCCTGATAGTTAGTGATTTTGAACATCTTTTCTTGTGTCTGTGGGCCATCTGTATATCTTCTTTGGAGAAATGTCTGTTCAGGTCTTTTGCCCATTTTTTAATTGGGTTGGTAGTTTTTCTGTTGTTGAGATGCATGAGTTCTTTATATATTTTGGAGATTAAGTCCTTATCAGATGTATGGTTTGCAAATAGCTTCTCCCAATTGTTAGGTTGTCTTTTCGTTTTGTTGATGGTTTCCTTTGCTGTGCAGAAGCTTTTTAGTTTGATGTAGTCCCATTTGTTTATTTTTTCTATTGTTTCTCTTGCCCGGTCAGACATGGTGTTTGAAAAGATGTTGCTAAGACCGATGTCGAAGAGCGTACTGCCTATGTTTTCTTCTAGAAGTTTCATAGTTTCAGGTCTTACATTAAAGTCTTTAATCCATTTGGAGTTAATTTTTGTGTATGGTGTAAGGTAAGGGTCTACTTTCATTTTTTTGCACGTGGCTATCCAGTTTTCCCAACACCATTTGTTGAAGAGACTTTCTTTTCTCCATTGTATGTTCTTGGCTCCTTTGTCAAAGATTAGCTGTCCATAGATGTGTGGGTTTATTCCTGGGCTTTCGATTCTATTCCATTGATCTGTGTGTCTGTTTTTGTGCCAGTACCATGCTGTTTTGGTTACTATAGCTTTGTAGTATATTTTGAAATCAGGGAGTGTGATACCTCCAGCTTTGTTCTTTTTTCTCAGGATTCCTTTAGCTATTCGGGGTCTTTTGTTGTTCCATATAAATTTTAGGATTCTTTGTTCTATTTCTGTGAAAAATGTTGTTGGAACTTTGATAGGGATTGCATTGAATCTATAGATGGCTTTACGAAGTATGGACATCTTAACTATGTTAATTCTTCCAATCCAAGAGCACGGAATATCTTTCCATTTCTTTGTGTCTTCTTCAATTTCTTTCAGAAATGTTTCATAGTTTTCGGTGTACAGATCTTTCACCTCTTTTGTTAAGTTTATTCCTAAGTATTTTATTCTTTTTGTTGCAATTGTAAATGGGATGGTATTCTTAATTTCTCTTTCTGCTACTTCGTTGTTAGTGTACAGAAATGCAACTGATTTTTGTATGTTGATTTTGTATCCTGCAACTTTACCTTACTCGTTTATTA
Source organism: Ceratotherium simum simum (assembly GCF_057802395.1). Classification (NCBI taxonomy): domain Eukaryota; kingdom Metazoa; phylum Chordata; class Mammalia; order Perissodactyla; family Rhinocerotidae; genus Ceratotherium; species Ceratotherium simum. The sequence continues at coordinate 34,599,331 of NC_141912.1, forward strand.
CTTCTAAAAGTTTTCTGGTGGATTCTTTAGGGTTTTCTAGATATAAAATCATGTCATCTGCAAATAGTGACAGTTTCACTTCTTCCTTTCCAATTTGGATCCCTTTTATTTCTTTCTCTTGCCTGATTGCTCTGGCTAGGACTTCCAGTACTATGTTAAATAGGAGTGGTGAGAGTGGGCATCCTTGTCTGGTTCCTGTTCTTAGAGGGATAGCTTTCAGTTTTTCACCATTGAGGATGATATTAGCCATGGGTTTCTCATATATGGTCTTTATTATGTTGAGGTACTTTCCTTCTATACCCATTTTATTCAGAGTTTTTATCATAAATGGATGCTGGATCTTGTCAAATGCTTTCTCTGCATCTATTGAGATGATCATGTGATTTTTATTCTTCATTTTATTAATGTGGTGTATTATGTTGATTGATTTGCAAATGTTAAACCATCCCTGCATACCTGGAATAAATCCCACTTGATCATGGTGTATAATCTTTTTAACGTATTGTTGTATGCGATTTGCTAGCATTTTGTTGAGGATTTTTGCATTGATGTTCATCAGTGATATTGGCCTGTAATTTTCTCTTTTTGTGTTGTCCTTCTGTGGTTTTGGTATCAGGGTGATGTCAGCTTCGTAGAATGAGTTAGGGAGCTTCTCCCCCTCCTCAATTTTTTGGAAGAGTTTGAGAAGGATAGGTATTAAGTCTTCTTTGAATGTTTGGTAGAATTCACCAGGGAAGCCGTCTGGTCCTGGACTTTTATTTTGGGGGAGGTTTGTGATTACTGTTTCGATCTCCTTACTGGTGAGTGGTCTATTCAAATTCTCTACTTCTTCTTGATCCAGTTTTGGAAGGTTGTATGATTCTAAGAATTTATCCATTTCTTCCAGATTGTCGAATTGGTTGGCATATAGCTTTTCATAGTATTCCCTTATAATCTTTTGTATTTCTGAGGTGTCTGTTGTAATTTCTCCTCTTTCATTTCTGATTTTACTTATTTGTGCCTTCTCTCTTTTTTTCTTGCTGAGCCTAGCTAAAGGTTTGTCAATTTTGTTGATTTTTTCAAAGAACCAGCTCTTGGTTTTATTAATTTTTTCTATTGTTTTTTTGGTCTCTATTTCATTTATTTCTGCTCTGATTTTTATTATTTCCCTTCTTCTACTGATTTTTGGCTTTCTTTGTTCTTCTTTTTCCAGTTCTTTTAGGTGCATTTTTAGATTGTTTATTTGAGATTTTTCTTGTTTGTTGAGATAGGCCTGTATCGCTATAAACTTCCCTCTTAGACCCGCTTTTGCTGTATCCCATAAATTCTGGCATGTCGTATTTTCATTTGCGTTTGTCTCCAGGTATTTTTTGATTTCTACTTTGATTTCTTCGTTGACCCAGTCGTTGTTCAGTAGCATCTTGTTTAATCTCCACGTATTTGTGGCTTTTCTGATTTTCTTCCTATAATTGATTTCTAGTTTCATACCGCTGTGGTCAGAAAAGATGCTTGGTATTATCTCAATCTCCTTAAATTTATGGAGACTTGTTTTGTGGCCTAATATGTGATCAATCCTGGAGAATGTTCCATGTGCATTTGAAAAGAATGTGTATTCTTCGGTTTTTGGATGGAATGCTCTGTATATATCTACTAGGTCCATCTGTTCTAGTGTGTTGTTTAAGGCCAATGTTTCCTTATTGATCTTCTGTTTGGATGATCTATCCATTGGTGTAAGTGGAGTGTTAAAGTCCCCTACTATTATTGTGTTACTGTCTATTTCTGTTTTTATGTCTGTTAATAATTGCTTTATATATTTAGGTGCACCTACATTGGGTGCGTAGATATTTACAAGTGTTATATCCTCTTGTTGGATTGTTCCCTTGATCATTATGTAATGCCCTTCTTTGTCTCTTTTTACAGTTTTTGTTTTAAAGTCTATTTTGTCTGATATGAGTACTGCTACCCCAGCTTTCTTTTCATTGCCATTTGCGTGGAGTATCTTTTTCCATCCCTTCACTTTCAGTTTGTGAGTGTTTTTAGGTCTGAAGTGTGTCTCTTGTATGCAGCATATATATGGGTCTTGTTTTTTTATCCAATCAGCCACCCTATGCCTTTTAATTGGAGCATTTAGTCCATTGACGTTTAAAGTAGCTATTGATAAGTATGTACTTACTGCCATTTTTTAACTTTTTTTTTTTCTCAGTGTTTTAGTAGTCCTTCTCTGTTCCTTTCTTCTTCTATACAGAATTAATGGTCACTTTAGTTTGACCTCTGTCTGAAAGCCGTACTTTTTAACTCCCCTCTTCCCTCCTTTTATGTTTTTGATATCATATCTAACCTCTTTTTTGTGCATTTGTATCCATTACATTCTTATCATGGAAATAGATAATTTTTCCTATTTGTGGTCTTCTCTTTTCCCCTTAAATCAGTCCCTTTAACATTTCTTGTTGCACTGGTTTCTTGTTAACAAACTCCTTTAATTTTTGCTTGTCTGGGAAATTTTTGATCTCTCCTTCTATTTTGAATGATAACCTTGCTGGGTAGAGTATTCTTGGCTGTAAGTTTTTTCCTTTTAACACTTGAAATATATCGTGCCACTCTCTTCTAGCCTGTAAGGTTTCTGCTGAGAAGTTAGCTGACAGCCTTATGGGGTTTCCTTTGTATGTAACTTGACATTCTCTTGCAGCTTTTAGGATTCTCTCTTTATTTTTAATTCTGGACATTTTGATTATGATGTGTCTTGGTGTGGGCCTCTTTGGGTTTATCTTGTTTGGGGCTCTCTGTGCTTCCTGTACCTGGATGTCTGTTTCCTTCCTAAGGTTAGGGAAGTTTTCATCTATTATTTCTTGAAATAGATTCTCTGTCCCCTTGTCTTGCTCTTCTCCTTCTGGGACACCTATAACACGGGTGTTAGTGCGCTTGATGTTGTCCCAGAGGTCCCTTAGACTGTCCTCACTCTTTTTAATTCTTTTCTCTTTTACCTGTTCAGCTTGGGTAATTGCTTCTAGTCTTTCGTCCAGCTCACAGATCCATTCTTCTGTATCCTCTACTCTGCTTTTGAGTCCCTCTAATGAATTTTTCATTTCCAGTATTATATTCTTCATTTCTGATTGGTTCTTTTTTATATCTTCCATTTCTTTGTTGACATTCTCACTGAGTTCATCTATTCTTCTCCCCAGATCAGTGAGCATCCTTAACACTCTTTGTTTGAACTCTCTGTCGGGTAGGTTGCTCATTTCTGTTTCACTTAGTTCCTTTTCTGGGGTTTTGCCCTGTTCTCTTACTTGGAATGTATTCTTTTGCCTCCTCATTTTGCCTCTTTCCCTGTGCTTGTGTCTACGTATTAGGTAGGTCAGCTACGTCTCCTGCTCTTGGATAGGTGACCTTATGTAAATGATGGCTTAGGAGGCCTGCCGTGTGCTTCCCTCAGTTCTCAATGTTCCAGGGGTGACCCCTATGTGGGCTACATGTGTCCTTCTGTTGTGGCCTGTTTGTTCTCCCTGTAGGTGCCCAGGGAGGCCGAGTTATGCTCCTGGCCAGCTGTTGTAATGCTCAGCTGCTTGTAGTTGTTGTGGGCCCTTCAGTCTCTTTATCAGGTGTGGGTAGCCCCAGCACAGTTGGCTGCAAGTTCTAATACCACATTTGTGTTGCAGTATTTCTTTTAAGTGAGTAGGCCCCCAGCGTAGCAGGTTGTTAGGCTCAGGGCCTTACAATTGCTGTAAGCCTTTAGCCTACTAGGTCTCTTGTCAGCTCTCTGAGGATTGCAGCTGGGTGGGGCTGGCCTCAGGCACAGGAGCACCCAGTTGTTTCAGGCTTTGGAAGGTGGGGCAAACCCCCTATGTGCGTCTTTGAGAAGCACAAGTCTTCTGCAGCTGACAAGCCCTGCCGCCCACAAGTCCACACACACAGTCAACACAGTCCTGCGCCGTGTGTGGGCCCCGACCTCCCGAAGCGGACCCAGTCTCTCCATGGCGGGAGCCCCACACACTCCGCCACCGCCCCACACTCTCCACCCGCTCCTTGTGCACACCCTGCCCCGCTAAAGTCTGCTCAGTTGCCAGGCTGCAGAGAATCCAGTCACCAATCTATGCAGGCCCACAAGTTGCCTGAGGGCTTGTTGTTTGGTGGGGCCAGTCTCTAGGGTGGGCTGCCTGCCCTGGCTGAGCTGGATTAAATTGGTGCTCTAGTGGGTGGGGCAGACCCTGGGTTAGCAGGCCTCAGGGAGAACTCCAATGATGTCCGCGTCAGCACGCCCACACCAGGCCACAACAATGGCCGCCGCCAATGTCCCAGTCCCTGAAGAGGTCTCACCTCTCACCGAGATGCATTCAGGGCCTATGAGGTGAGTTTCGTTTCACCACAGCACTGTGCACCTTTCTTTCTGGTGATTTTAGGATGGTTTCTGAAATGGGTGAGTTTGCTCGTGGGCCCTTTAAGAGCCGATTTTAGTTTCTTTACGAACCAGGTTTCCTGGGTGTGCTCCCCAATGTTTTAGTAGCAGGCAAAGTCAGATATTATGCGGCTGATCTCGATTGTGCTGGTTCCAGAAAATGCCCACAGTGGGGCTGCTCCCCGGCTCAGGGCCCGGGGCCTCCAGGGAGGCTGCAGACCTGTGGGCAGCTCCCGGCGGCCGTCAGGCTGGCGGCTTGTGAAGGCGGCGTTTTTCCTCTCCAGAAGGGAGTCTCTGCCTCTTCCACCTCAGTTAGGATGGTCCGTTGTTGCAGGAGTTCCTCTTATCCAGTTTTCAGTTCTCTCTCAGGGGTAATTTTTCCACGAGTAGTTGTAAATTGGCTGTGTCCACGGGAGGTGGTGAGTTCAGAGTCTGCTTACGCCACAATCTTGACTTCCCTTCTGATCCATGTTTTATTCAAAAGAGATGTGCTTTTTAGTTTATAGATATTTGGTAATATATTTTTACAATGATTTCATTTAATTTCATTTTGGTCAGTGAACAAACTTTGTATGATTTTAATCCTTATAAATTCATTGATCCTTAGATTCTTCCCCCCACAAAAAAAACACATTTGACATAGTTCCACATCCATTCATGCTAAAATCACCCAATAAAATAGGAATGTATGGATACTTTCTTTGTGTGTATGTTTCATTGGAGTAAAGGGAAGGTATGAAGGGCTCCTATTTTACTAAAATATATCTCTACTTTTAAATTTTTAAACTATGTATATGTATACTACTGATAATTTTTAATATGTATTATAAAATAAAATATCACTCTTGCTGCAGTATCAAGAATGCATTAGATAATAGCAGACAATGATAAAATCTCAGCATGAAAAAGAAGAGTGGCTTACACTAGAGCGATGGCAGTGGTTTCTGTTAAGCACACAATTTTATGGTAGCAATCTCTTACCTGTTGGAACATGTAAAAGACTGAGCTCCTTGGTCTTCAGGCAAAAGCAGGCTTTAAGTCCTGCTCCATTTCGTGCTTCTTTGCTTCTCAAACATTCAAAACCATGTCTCAGATTGCATCATATTTTGGAAACATGGAAGGAATAGTCAGGAAAATAAAAGCTAGCCAGGTTGCCACCCACTAGGAAGGAATGCTGGTCTCTCTCAGTCCAGATCTGTGAAAGTGAGAGGAAGGGAAAGCCTTGGCTCGCCTTGGATTTCTCAAGTGCAATGTCTCCACCTGTTGGTGTATGCAACTCGATTAATATCCTTACAGCTTCAATATCCTAAGACAGTAAGAGAGATCTTGAACTTCCAGTAGAATCAATGTGCTTTAGTAGTTTTACATCAAAAGAAAAACAAAATAAACTCCAAAATGTTTGAACTATGATTTAGGTCTCTGCGGCTGTGGCAATGAGAATTTTGCCACACAGGGCAGATTTTAAGATAACACACTCATTAGCAATCCCTTTCCCCTTCTCATGGCTTTTGACCCTCCTCATGGCTTCTGCTCAGATTTTCTTCCCTCTCCTTGTCTCTCTTCCATCTCCCTACCCAAAATCTTGTCTCTTACTCTACCTTTCCTGCAACACTCAGCTTCTTGCATTAGGTTAGTCTCCCTGGTTTCCCATTGTTTTTGGGATATTTCAGATAAGAAAACTGTTTCCTTTCCGGTTCTTGTCCTATGTATAAACTATTTGTCAGTTAGCTTGTTTATTTCCTCTCTGGAAGCTTTGAGAGCAATTTTTATTGTCATTGTTTATTTTTCTTTTGTTTCTGATCTTGTAGTCAAAAAATTTCATCACTGTGTATGTGACTATTCGCACAATTTCATTATTCCTGCTTGATGTCTTTAAATTGCATGAATCTTATCCACCCAAAAACTAAAGTCTTCCCTTAGCTCAGGAAAAGTCTTCTATTATTTCTTTCATTATATTCTCTTCTACACCTATTATGCAGCAATTGGAGGTTTCTATATAGAACTTCCTCAATATATTTTCTCAATTTTATGTGATTGAAGGTAGCTAGAACAAAGATCCATTTTTTCTTTGTTCTCTCTCTCTCTCCCATCCACCTATACTTTCATGACTATAGGACCATTACCTGAGCAGTCTAATTCCTAACTCTTACTTAGTACTTCTTCACCTGCCTTAAAGAGCACTCCCTCATTACCTCCAATGATTGAAGCAGTTTAAAATGAAAGCATTTAACTTTATCTTACTCTTTCCTCTCTTCTTTGAGGATTCCAATATACATATTGTTCCTTCTTTTGCCTGCCTTCTGTATCAGTCACTGTATCACTGTGGCAGACACGCTTCAGAAAGATCAAATGGCTGGAGAATTCAGTCACACAGAGGACCCTCTCCAGAGATTAAAGGTGTGCCTCACCCATCCTCTCAGGTGTTGTCCCTCAAACATCTCAGCAGGAACCAACACAGAGAAGTGATTGTCTCAGAAAGATTGATAGATGTGGATTTTGTCTAATGGATGAATCTCCAAAAATCCACAGAGACACACAAAGTTTTTAAGAACTACTATTGCCTGGACTTAAAGGGAGAAAGTACAAAATGAAAAGAGGCTATCAGACTCCCAAATTCCACTGGCAGAAAGCAGTCTAATAAAACTACTCAGCTACCAACAAGTGCTCCATCCATGAAAAAGAAGGATGACTCAGAGGGCAGAACCAAGAATACATAGAGAGAGCCAAGAGCCACCAAGGATTAGTCAGGGAAATAAGAGCTGGCAGGGTTCCACCCTTTAGGAAGGAATGCTGGCCTTTTCCAATCCAGACCTGTGAAAGTGAGAGAGTGGATTATTCCCAAGCCTTGAAATCTAATCAAGGAACTCTGGCTGGAGTTTTCCCAGCTGGAATTCAGAACTGCCATGTACCGGTGACTCTTTTATACTTTCCATTTTCCCCCTTTTCGAACAGGGATACTTATAGCACTTATCCTATGCTTGTCCCATAATTGTAAGTTGAGTGTATTGGAGGCAGATAACTTGTCTCTTATTTCACAGGTCCACAGATGGAGAAGAATTGTACTCCAGGAGTTGTACTTAACAAATTACAATAAGGAGCCTTATCTTCACCTGGAACTGATTTAGATGAGGAGATTTTGGGCTTTGAGCTGATGCTGTAATGGAATGAAACTTTGAGGGACCTCAGGTTGGAATGGATGTATTTTGCACATGAGAGGGACATGAATCATTGGGAGCCAGAGGGTGGACACACTCTAAGGTGACCCCCAATGAGTCATGCCTTTCTACAATCTCCTCCACTGAAAGTTAATGGGAACTGTGTCTTGCTTCTAACCAGTATAATATGGCAAAGATGAGGGATGTCACATCCTTGATTAGGTTATGTTATATGACAAATATGATAGGATGACACTCCCTTGATTAGGATGTCACAGGGCAAAGATGATGGGATGTCAATCGTTAATTATGTTTTGTTGTATAAGAATTCATTTTAGCATACTGGAGAGACAGACTCTTCTTTGTTGGCTTTGAAGTACACTCCACATTGTCAGAGGGCCTGGGAGAGGGCAATGTAGCAGGAACTGCAGGTGACCTCTAGGAGCTGAGTGGCCCCTGGCCAGCAGCCAGCAGGAAACAGGGACCTGAGTGCTGCCATCTGAGTAGATGAATGCTGCCAACAACCTGAATGAGCCTGGAAGTGGATTCGTCCCTAGTCAAGCCCCCTGTGAGGAACGAAGCTTGCCACACCTTGATTGCAGCCTGTGAGACCCCATGCAAAAGAACCAGTTAAGTTATGACTGGACTTTTGACCCACAGAAACTATGGGAAAGTAAATGTGTGTTATTTTAACCTGCTGTCTGTGGTAATCTTTTATGCAGCAGTAGAAAACCAATACAATCACTGATACCTGTTTACCTATTTTATTTCATTGTCATTCTCTTGACTCTTTTTATGCCATTTTGCGATGTGTCTTGTTGTGTTTTAATTTGACTATGTTACCCATTTGTGATTTAGTCTTCACTTCTAATATGAACTTGTCTTTTTTTAATTATTATTTTCTTTCCTGAGTTCAGTTAACTCTCATTTCATGACTTTCTCTTTACTTTCCATTTAACTCCTGTGTTTTTAGTTTCCAATCTGATTTTTTTTTCAATTTATGAATGCCTGATTCAGTTTGAGGGACAGTGTTAACTGTTCTCTTCTGCTTCACTGGTGTCGCTGATATTCTTGTTCTTGTTCTCATTCTTGTTTTGGAGAAAATATGCATCATCTGATGGCATCTTTAGTGGATCACATCTGCAGTTTTGTATTCATTCTGAAATGTCTATTTTCCTGGACTAGCAAAAACAGTTGTATGCAGGTCAAGGAAAGAATGTTTGTGGCTTACCAGGTCTCTTAATTAAGATCATCCTCTACTGTTAGTACAGTGAGTGCAGTTTCATTAATAACAGGAATCTTTGGGGAGGAAAAGAGGTTGATAAATCTTCTGATTTTGCAATTCCCTTTTGTTTCTGAAAGTAATTTAATTCCCCCTACTTGCTTCCTTTTTCCCTGTACTACCATACTTCTTAGGGAGCCTCCAAGATTTAAGTCACCACTTCACTCCCCAAAAGAACACCTTCCCAAACTATTCCCTCTGATTCTCTCTATGTTCAAGTTCCTTTATTTGGATTCCACAGCAACCAGTACACTTGTATACTAAGTCCTAGACTTGCTTTCCTAATTTCCCTACTCAGAACAAAATGCTTTTATTGCAGAATGCTTTTCTCTCTGCCCATTCCCCCTAGTACCCACTCCACTCTTGTTTTCCAGTCATTCTGGCCATTCTGACATGGTCTCCAAACTTGGCTTTGCTAGATTTGAGTATTTATTTCCCTGCTTATGTGTTAATTCAAACTTCATAGTATTTTCTGTCTCGTAGTTACACATAACTGGAGTTTACACATGATTTTCTTGTCTGCCTTAGAGCATAAATCATAAGAGTACAGTTGGATGATTGCTAACAAAGTGAACACATTAATTGGACCAACATTCATGTCAAGTAATGGAATATTAACCTCAAATTCAAGAGTCCCCTCATGCTCTCTTCTAGTGACTTCCACTCCAAGAGTAGCAATATTCTGACTTTTAGCAGTATGGATTAATATTGCCTGTTTTGAACCTTATATAAATGAAGTCATACACCATGTAGTCACTTGTATCTGGCATCTTTCACCTAAAAGACATGTTTGTGAGATTCATCCACGTTGTTGCTGCAAGAATAGTGTATTTGTTCACATAACATAAATATCTATTGTATACATATTACTAAATTTGTTTATGTATTTTACTCTCGATGTATATTTTATAGTCGCCAGTTTGTATTTATCATGACTAGTTCCATTATAACCATTATTGTATATGCTTTTTGGAGAGCATATAAACACAATTTTGGGGGGTATGTACCTACTAGTGAAATCACTAGGTCTTAGGGCATGCACATGTTCAGCTTTAGTAGATTCTGCCAAGGAAAATTTTTAAAAAATATTTGTACCAATTTACACTCCCACCAGTAATATATAAGAATTCTAGGAGTGACGTCGGCATCATAGTGGAGGATGTTGTTCCCTTTTCTCTCCCCTCTAAGTTACAACCAACTGGACCTCCGTTGACCAATAGAGGATTCCCTACATAGCACAACAGGATGCCTAAGAGATCCATGCATCTATACCTCTGAAGATGGGTGGACTGGACCCCCAGGGAGCAGTGAAACTTGAAGAGCAGCCCCCTCCTCCTCCCCCACCAGCAGTGATCCAGGGTTTGGATCCTCACAATGGCCCACATACTTGTGAGCGGTCATGGCAGGGGCAGAGAAGGTAGACATGGTTTTCTCCGTGCCTATCTCCCAGCAGATCCAGCTCATGCAACTATGAGTGGTCATGGCAGGAGCAGAAAAAACAGGTGGGGATTGCTCCTTGCCCGTCTCCCAGTGGATCCAGCCTGCTCATATACAAGCAGTCCTAGCAGGGGCAGAGAAGGCAGGTGCAGCTTGCTCTCTGCCCATCTCCCGTTGGTTACAGCCTGCATGCCTGCAATCAGTCATGGTGAGGGCAGAGAAAACAGGCACAGCTTGCTCCCTGAATGTCTCCCAGCAGATCCAGCATGGGTGCTCCCTCCCCCTTAGCTGGCAGTGGCCAGGTCTTTCCAACAGTGGGGAAAGTATACAAAACTCGAATTTTCCCAGCTGGGGCAGGGCGTCCTAACCAGAGTTCTCAAAACACATGTGCTAGCACCAGATCAGAGGCTGCACAGCAAGCAGCAACAAAAAATCCTCCTTGCTTAGCCCTGCTCCCCTCTAGCAGTGGCAGGTGGAATCTGCGATAAGAGACTTCAGGAACTACAGCAGAACCAGTAACCCAAGCCCCAGTGGTGGCACCCCCAACACTGTCTCCACCAGCAGCAGGGGTTGAATACAAGTCCGCAGGCCCCCAACAGCAACCCTGTGAACCCAGCACCCCTGGCAGCAGTGCAACCAGCAGCCCAGACAACCAGGAGTAGCAGCACAGGTGGTATGTGGAACAGCAGCATCTAAGTCCAGGGAGAGCCCGCCCAGGGAAAACCAGTGGAGGAACACGGATTGAGGCAACCTTGGAAGCAGCAGAAGTGCTTCTAGCCTGGTGACACCACCTGAGACTGCAGCAACAATGTAAGCAGCAAGGCACCAACAACCTCAGAGGCACAAGCGGCACGAAGAGGCCACTGACAATGCGTCTAGCAGAAGCACTGGAGAGTTGAAAGTGCAGGCTCTCAAATACAATGAGAAGCAGCTCAGAACCAAAGTAACCAAAGCTATACCCAAATAAGAAAGATGGTTACTACCACAAATACGCCAGCAGAGGACAAGTCATTAAATACCATGAAGAACTACAGTAACTCAGCAGAACAGAAAATGAATGACAACTCTCCAGAAACCAACCTTGAAGTCACAGACGATTACAATCAAACTGACAGAGAATTCAAAATAGCTATCATAAAGAAGCTCAACAAGTTACAAGGAAACTCAGAAAGGCAGTTAAATGAGCTCTAGAATAAAATGAATGAACAGAAGGAATATTTCATCAAAGAATTGAAACTCTAAAGAAAAACCAAACAGAAATTTAGGAGATGAAGAACACAATTAACGAGATAAAAAATAATGTAGAAAGCATTAAAAATAGAGCAGACCAGGGCTGACCCAATGGCATAGTGGTTAAGTTCGCACATTCTGGTTTGGTGGCCCAGGGTTCACCAGTTCAGATCCTGGGTATGGACCTACTCATTGCTCATCAAGCCATACTGGTGTGGCATGCCACATAGAAGAGCTAAAACTCTGTAGCTATGATCCACAACTACATATTGGGTCTTTGGGGAGAAAAAAAACAAAAAGAGGAAAGTTGGCAACAGATGTTAGCATAGGGCCAATCTTCCTCAAAAAAAAAAAAAAGAGTAGATCTTATGAAGGAGAGAATTAGTGAGCTTGAAGATAGAAACTTAGAAATAATATAGGTGGAAGAGGTAGAGAACTAAGATTTTTTAAAAATGAAGAAATTTTTTGAGAAATATCTGACACAATTAGGAAAGGTAACGTGAGGATTATAGGTATCCCAGAAGAAGAAGAGAGGGAGAAAGGAGCAGAGAGTTTGTTCAAAGAAATAATAGCTGAGAACTTCCCAAACCTGGGGAAGGAACTGGATGTGCATGTACAAGAAGCTAATAGAACTCCTAATTACCTCAATGCAAAAAGACCTTCTCCAAGCATATGATATTAAAACTGTCGAAGTTAATGACAAAGAAAAAATATTAAGGGAAGCCAGAGAGAAGAAAATAACCTACAAATGAACTCTCATCAGGCTTTAAGCAGATTTCTCAGCAGACACCCTACAGGCTAAGAGAGAGTGGAATGATGTATTCAAAATAATGAAAGACAAAACCTATCGGCCAAGAATACTCTATCCAGTGAAATTATACTCCAGATATGATGGAGAAATAAAAGCTTTACCAGACAAACAAAAGCTGAGGGATTTCATTGTCAATAGACATGCCTTACAAGAAATCTTGAAAGGAGCCCTCCTACCTGAAACAAAAAAACGAAGGTTTACAAAGCTTTGAGCAAGGAGATAAGTAAACAGAACCAGAAAATTGTAGCTCTATATCAGAACAGGTTAGCAAAAACTTAATTATAATATAAAGGATAAAGAGAAAGAAAGCATTAAAAATAGCTATAACCACTTTAATTTGGTCACAAACTCACATCACAAAAAGAATAATTTGTCACAACAAAAACATAGAAGGAGAAGAGGAAAAGAACGGAACCTGCATAGGCTAATTGGGGTAAGAGACTATCACGAAAAGAACTATTTCCTCTGTGAGATCTTTTTTTTTTCCCTGTCCGTGTGTTGGTTTATATTCCACATATGAGTGAGATCATATAGTTTTTGTCTTTCTGTTTCTGGCTTATTTCACTTAACATAATACACTCCAGGCCCATCCATGTTGTTGCAAATGGGACGATTTTGTCTTTTTTTATGGCTGAGTAGTATTCCATTGTGTATATCTACCACATCTTCTTGATCCAATCATCAAGGGGAGGGACACTTAGGTTGCTTCCACTTCTTGGCTATAGTGAATAATTCTGCAATGGACATAGGGGTGCATAAGCCTCTTTGGATTGTTGATTTCAGGTTCATTGGATAGATTCCCAGTAGTGGGATAGCTGGATCATAGGGTAGTTCTATTTTTAATTCTTTGAGGAATCTCCATACCATTTTCCATAGAGGCTGCACCAGTTTGCATTCCCACCAGCAGTGTATGAGGGTTCCCGTTTCTCCACATCCTCTCCAACATTTGTTGTTTTCTGTCTTGGTGATTATAGCCATTCTAATGGGCATGAGGTGATATCTTAGTGTTGTTTTGATTTGCATTTCCCTGATGATTAGTGATGTTGAACCTCTTTTCATGTGCCTATTGGCCGTCTGTATATCTTCTTTGGAGAAGTGTCTGTTCATTTCCTCTGCCCATTTTTTGATCGGGTTGTTTCTTTTTCTGTTGTTCAGTTGTGTGAGTTCTTTATATATTATGGAGATTAACCCCTTGTCAGATATAAGTTTTGCAAATATTTTCTCTCAGCTGGTGGGATGTCTGTTCATCTTGATTCTGGTTTCATTTGTCTTGTAGAAGCTCTTTAATCTGATAAAGTCCCACTTGTTTATTTTTTCTTTAGTTTCCCTAGTCTGGGTAGGCATGTCATCTGAAAAGATTCCTTTAGGACCAATGTCACATAGTGTATTGCCTATATTTTCTTCTAGGAGTTTTATAGTTTCAGGTCTCACCTTCAGGTCTTTGATCCATTTTGAGTTAATTTTTGTGAATGGCGATAGCAGATGGTCCACTTTCATTCTTTTGCATGTGGCTCTCCAGTTTTCCCAACACCATTTATTGAAGAGACTTTCCTTTCTCCACTGTATGTTCTTAGCTCCTTTGTTGAAAATTAGCTGTCCACATAAGTGTGGTTTTATTTCTGACCTTTCAATTCTGTTCCATTCATCTGTGTGCCTGTTTTTGTACCAGTACCATGCTGTTTTGATTACTATTGCTTTGTAGTATGTTTTGAAGTCAGAGATTGTGACGCCTCCAGCTTTGTTCTTTTTTCTTAGGATTGCTTTAGCTATTCTGGGTCTTTTGTTGCCCTATATGAATTTTAGTATTCTTTTTTCTATTTCCGTGAAGAATGTCATTGGGATTCTGATTGGGATTCTGATTGGGATTGCATTGAATCTATAGATTGCTTTAGGTAATATAGACATTTTAACTACGTTTATTCTTCCAATCCACTTGCATGGGATGTCTTTCCATTTCTTTATGTCATCATCAATTTCTTTCAATATTGTCTTGTAGTTTTCATTGTATAGGTCTTTCACCTCCTTGGTAAGATTTATTCTTAGATATTTTATTCTTTTTGATGCAATTGTAAATGGTATTATCTTTTTGAGCTCTCTTTCTGTTGGTTCATTATTAGTATCCAGAAATGCAACTGATTTTTGTAGATTGATTTTGTACCCTGCGACTTTGCTATAGTTGTTGATTATTTCTAATAGTTTTCCAATGGATTCTTTAGGGTTTTCTATATATAAAATCATGTCATCTGCAAATAGTAAGAGTTTCACTTCTTTGTTGCCTATTTGGATTCATTTTATTCCTTTTTCTTGCCTAATTGCTCTGGCCTAAACCTCCAGTACTATGTTGAATAAGAGTGGTGAGAGTGGGCAGCCTTGCTTCATTCCTGTTCTCAGAGGAATGGCTTTCAGTCTTTCCCCGTTGAGTATGTTGGCTGTCGGTTTGTCATAAATAGCTTTTATTATCTTGTGATACTTTCCTTCTATACCCATTTTGTTGAGAGTTTTTATCATAAATGGATGTTGTATCTTGTCAAATGCCTTCTCTGTGTCTATTGAGATGACCATGTGGTTTTTATTCTTTGTTTTGTTGATGTGGTGTATCACATTGATTGATTTGTGGATGTTGAACCATCCCTGCATCCCTGGTATAAATCCCACTTGATCATGGTGTATGATCCTTTTAATGTATTGCTGTATTCGGTTTGCCAATATTTTGTTGAGGATTTTTGCATCTATGCTCATCAGCGATATTGGCCTTTAATTTTCCTTCTTTGTATCATCTTTGTCTGGCTTTGGTATCAGGGTGACATTGGCTTCATAAAATGAGTTAGAAAATGTTCCATCTTCCTCTATTTTTTGGAATAGTTTGAGAAGGATGAGTATTAAATTTTCTTTGAATGTTTGGTAAAAGTCACTGGAGAAGCCATCTGGTCCTGGACTTTTATTTTTTGGGAGGTTTTTGATTACTATTTCAATCTCTTTACTTATGATTGGTCTATTCAGATTCTCCATTTCTTCTTGGTTCACTTTTGGGAGGTTGTATGAGTCTAAGAATTTATCCATTTCTTCTAGATTGTCCAATTTGTTGGCATATAATTTCTCATAGTATTCTCTTATAATCCTTTGTATTTCTGTGGTATCCATTGTAATTTCTCCTCTTTCATTTCTAATTTTATTTACTTGAGCCTTTTCTCTTTTTTTCTTAGTAAGTCTGGTTAACGGTTTGTCAATTTTGTTTATCTTCTCAAAGAACCAACTCTTTGTTTCCTTAATCCTTTCTACTGTTTTTTTGGCCTCAATTTCATTTATTTCTGCTCTGATTTTTATTATTTCTCTCCTTCAGCTGACTTTGGGCTTTGTTCTTCTTTTTCTAGTTCTGTTAGGTGTAATTTAAGGTTGCTTATTTGGGCTTTTTCTTGTTTGTTAAGGTGGGCTTGTATTGCTATGCATTTCGCTCTCAGGACTGCTTTTGCTGCATCCCATATGATTTGGTATGACATATTTTCATTTTCGTTTGTTTCCAGAAATTTTTGATTTCTCCTTTAATTTCATCAATGATCCATTAGTTGTTCAGTAGCACGTTGTTTAATCTCCACATCTTTGTCACTTTCCCAGTTTTTTTTCGTGGTCGATTTCCAGTTTCATAGCATTATGATCTGAAAAGATGCATGTTATGATTTCAATCCTCTTAAATGTATTGAGGCTTGCTTTGTTTCTCAACATATGTTCTATCCTTGAGAATGTTCCATGCACGCTTGAAAAGAATGTGTAGTCAGCTGTTTTTGGACGGAGTGCTCTGTATATGTCTACTTGGTCCATCTCATCCAGTTTTTCATTTAAGTCCACTATTTCTTTATTGACTTTTTGTCTGGATGATCTATCCATTGATATAAGTGGGGTATTAAGATCCCCTACTATTATTGTGTTGTTGTTAATGTCTCCTTTTAGGTTTGTTAATAGTTGCTTTATGTACTCTGGTGCTCCTATGTTGGATGCATATATATTTATAATTGATATGTCTTCTTGGTGGAGTGTCCCTTTTATCATTATATATTGCCCCTCTTTGTCTCTCATTACCTGTTTTATCTTGAAGTCTACTTTGTCTGACATGAGTATGGCAACACCTGCTTTCTTTTGTTTGCCATTAGCTTGGAGTATTGTCTTCCATCCTTTCACTCTGAGCCTGTGCTTGTCTTTAGAGCTGAGATATGTTTCCTGGAGGCAGCATATTGTGGGGTCTTGCTTTTTAATCCATCCTGCCACTCTGTATCTTTTGATTGGAGAGTTCA
Source organism: Ceratotherium simum simum (assembly GCF_057802395.1). Lineage (NCBI taxonomy): Eukaryota > Metazoa > Chordata > Mammalia > Perissodactyla > Rhinocerotidae > Ceratotherium > Ceratotherium simum. Next base: position 34,615,901 of record NC_141912.1, read on the forward strand.
ATCCATTTACATTTAGGGTAATTATTGATATATGAGGGCTTAATATTGCTGTTTTGTCACTTATTTTCCAATTCTTTTGCATTTCCTTTGTTTCTTGTCCCATTTGTTTTGGACTGCCAATTCAGTTTGGTTGTTCCATCTTATGACTCTTCTAGTTTTCTCTTTGTTTATCATATGTGATTTTGTTTTGATTATTTGTTTAGTGGTTACCTTGAGGTTTGTATAAAAAAATCTTGTGTATGAGATAGTCCTCTGTGAGATGTTTTATACAAACTGCATGATAATACAAAACAAAAAATCAGAACAGAGTTGCAAATCATAGATAAAGAGAAAACAGAGAAAAACATCACAGAAAACCATGAAACTGAAATGGCAGTCAGAAATGCAAGGAAAAAGAAACAAAGGGTATGTAGAAAAATCAGAAAACAAAAGATAAAATGGCAGTAGTAAGCCCTCATAAATCACTAATTACTCTAAATGTAAATGGATTTAATTCACCAATCAAAAGACAAAGGGTGGCTGGATGGATTAAAAAACAAGACCCAAGGGGCCAGCCCCATTGCGTGGTGGTTGGGTTCACACACTCTGCTTCAGTGGCTAGGGTTTGCAGTTTGCAGGTTCAGATCCCAGGTTCAGACCTACATGCCACTCATCAAGTCATGCTATGGTGGCATCCCACATACAAAATAGAGGAAAATTGCTGGTAATTTTAGCTCAGGGACAATCTTCCTCAAGCAAAAAGACGAAGATTGGCAACAGATGTTAGCTCAGGGCCAATCCTCCTCACAAAAATAAGCAAACAAACAAACAAATAAGTAAATAAAAACAAGACCCAACAATATGCTGCCTCCAGGAGACTCACATCTCAGCCCTAAAGATAAACATAGGCTCAGAGTGAATCTATGGAAGATGCTATTCCAAGGAAATGACAAGCAAAAGAAAGCAGGTGTAGCCATGCTTATATCAGACAAAACAAACTTCAAGACAAAAAAGATAAACAGAGATAAAGATGGGCATTATATAACGATAAAAGTTACGTTCCACCATGAAGACATAACATTTATAAATATATATGTGCCCAACACAGGAACACCAAAGTATATGAAGCAACTATTAACAGACCTAAAGGGAGAAATGGACAGCAACACAATAATTGTAGAGAACCTTAACAGCCCTTATTTCAATGGATAGATCATCCAGAAAGAAAGTCGACAAGGAAAACACTGGCCTTAAATGGAACACTAGACCAGATGGGCTTAATAGATATGTATAGAAAATTCCATCCCAAAACAGTACAATATACTTTCTTCTCAAGTGTGCATGGCACATTATCAAAGGTAGACCATGTGTTGGGAAATAAGGCAAGCTTCAATAAATTTAAAAAGATAGAAATCACATCAAACATCTTTTCCAGCCACAATGTTATGAAACTAGAAATAGACTATAAGAAAAAAGCTGGGAAAGTCACAAAGATGTGGAGACTAAACAACATGCTTCTCAGTAACTATTGGATCAATGAAGAAATCAAAGGAGAAATCAAGAAATAACTGGAGACAAATGAAAATGCAAAGACAACATACCAAAACTTATGAGATGCAGCAAAAGCAGTACTAATAGGGAAATTTTTAGCAATACAGGCCTACCTCAACAAACGAAAATCTCAAATAAACAAGCTTACCCTATACATAAAAGAACTAGAAAAAGATGAACAAAGACCAAAGTCAGTAGAAGGAAGGAAATTATAAAAATCAGCAGAAATAAATGAAAAAGAGACTTAAAAAATACAATAGAATGGACAATGAAACTAAGAACTGGTTCTTTGAGAACATAAACAAAATTGAGAAACCTTTAGCCAGACTCACTAAGAAAGAGAGAGAAGACTCAAATAAATAAAATTGGAAATGAAAGAAGAGAAATTACAATGGACATGACAGAAATACAAAGGATTATAAGAGAATACAATGAAAACCTGTATGTCAACAAATTGGACAACTTAGAAGAAATGGATAAATTCTTAGAATCATACAACCTCTCAAAACTGAATCAGGGAAAAATAGAGAATTTGAATAGACCAATCAAAGTACAGAGATTGAAACAGTAATCAAAAGCCTCCCAAAAAATCAGACTCCAGAACCAGACAGCCTCCCCCACTGTGAGGGGGAGTTCTACCAAACATTGAAAAAAGATTTAATACCTATCCTTCTTAAACTATTCTGAAAAATTGAAGATGATGAGATGCTTCCTAACTCATTTTGCAAGGCCAACATCACCCTGATACCAAAAGCAGACAAAGACAACACAAAAAAAGGAAAATTATAGGCCAATATCACTGATGAACATAGATGCAAAAATATTCAACAAAATATTAGCAAATCAAATACAACAATACATTAAAAGGATCATACACTACAATCAATTGGGATTTATTCCAGGGATGTAGGAGTGATTCAACATCTGCAAGTCAATCAATGTTACACACCACATTAACAAAATAAAGAATAAAAGTCACACCATCATCTCAATACATGCACAGAAAGCATTTGACAAGATCCAATGCCCATTTATTATGAAAACTCTCAATAAAATGGATATAGAAGGAAATTACCTCAACATAATAAAGGCCATATATAACCAAACTACAGCTAACATCATACTCAATGGTAAAAAACTGAAAGCTATTTCTTTGAGAACAGGAACAAGGATACCCACTCTCACTACTCTTATTCAACACAGGGCTGGAAGTTTTAGCCAGAGCAAACAGGCATAAAAAGAAATAAAAGGGATCCAAATTGGAAAGAAAGAAGTAAAACTGTCACTACTTGTGGATGACATGATTCTATATATATAAAACACTAAAGAATCCATCAAAAAATTATTAGAAATAATTAATGAATACAGTAAACTTGGAGGGTACAAAATCAACATACAAAATTAGCTGCATTTCTGTATACTAATAACAAACTAGCAGAAAGAGAAATCAAGAAAACAATTTCATTTACAGTCACAACAAAAAGAATACAACATCTGGGAATAAATTAAATTAAGAAGGTGAAAGACCTGTACACTGAAAACTATATGACATTGTTGAAAGAAATCAAAGAGGAATAAAGAAATGGAAAGATAATCCATGCTCTTGGATTGAAAGAATTAACATGGTTAAATTAGCATAGTTAAAATGTTCCATATTACCTAAAGCAATCTACAGATTCAATGCAATCCCAGTCAGAACCCTAATGACATTCTTCATGGAAATATAACAAAGAATCCTAAAATTTAGATGGAACAACAAAAGACCCCAAATAGCCAAAACGATCCTGACAAAAAAGACAAACTTGGACATATCACACTCTCTGAATTCAAAATATACTACAAAGCTATAGTAATCAAAACAGCATGGTACTGGCAGAAAAACAGACACACAGATCAATGGAACACAATTGAGAGCTCAGAAATAAAACCACACATCTATGGACAGCTAATCTTTGACAAAGGAGTCAAGAATATGCAATGGAGATAGGAAAGTCTCTTCAATAAATGATGTTGGGAAAACTGGACAACTACACGCAAAAGAATAAAAGTAGACCATTATCTTAACACCATCCACAAAAATTAACTCAAATTGGCTGAAAGACTTGAATGTAAAACCTAAAATCATAAAATTCTTGGAAGAAAATATAAGCAGTACACTCTTTGAATTAGCAGTATCTTTGTCTTAGCTACTGTATCTTTTCAAATACCGTGTCTCCTCAGGCAAGGGAAACAAAAGAAAAAAAAATAAACAAATGAGACTACATCAAACTAAAAAACTCTGCACTGCAAAGGAAACCACCAACAAAATGAAAAGACAACCCAAATTTTCTTTGCATAAGAAAATATTTGCAAATCATATATCTGACAAGAGATTAATCTCCAAAATATATAAAGAAGTTGTACAACTCAACAACAAAAAAATGAACAACCTTATTACAAAATGGGCAGAGATATGAACAGACATTTTTCCAAAGAAGATATATTGATGTCCAAAAGGCACATGAAAAGATGTTCAACATCACTAATCATTAGAGAAATGCAAATCAAAACTACAATGAGACATCATCTCATGCCCACCAGAATGGCTATAATTAACAAGACAAGCAATAAAAAGTGTTGGGGAAGATGTGGAGAAAAGGGAACCCTCATATACTGTTGGTGGGAATGCAAACTAGTGCAGCCACTATGGAAAACAGTATAGACATCTCTCAAAAAATTGAAAATAGAAATACCATAGGATCCAGCTATTCCACTACTGGTTAGTTATCTAAAGAACATGAGATCAGTAATTCAAAATGATATATGCAGGGCCGGCCCCGTGGCTTAGTGGTTAAGTGCGCACTCTCCGCTACTGGCGGCCCAGGTTCGGATCCCAGGTGCACACCGACGCATCGCTTCTCCAGCCATGCTGAGGCTGTGTCCCACATACAGCAACTAGAAGGATGTGCAACTATGACGTACAACTATCTACTGGGGCTTTGGGGGAAAAAAAAAAAGGAGGAGGATTGGCAATAGATGTTAGCTCAGAGCCAGTCTTCCTCAGCAAAAAAGAGGAGGATTAGCACGGATATTAGCTCAGGGCTGAGCTTCCTCACAAAAAAAAAAAAATCAAAACGATATATGCACTCCAATGTTCATTGCAGCATTATTCACAATAGCTAAGACTTGGAAGCAACCCAAGTGCCCATCAACGGATGAATCAATAAAGAAAGTGTGGTATAAATAAACAATAGAATACTATTCAGCCATAAAAAAAGACAAAATTGTGCCATTTACAACAACATGGATGGACCTTGAGGGTGTTATTCTAAGTGAAACAAATCAGACAGAGAAAAACAAACACCATATGATTTCAGTCACATGTGGAAGATAAACAAACAAACACATAGATAAGGAGAAGAGATTAATGGTTACCAGAGGAGAAGGGGGTGGAAAGGGCGAAAAGAGTAAAGGGGCACATATGTAGGTTGATGGATAAAAACTGGACTGTTGGTAGTGAACACAATGTGGTCTATACAGAAACTAAAATATAGTGATGTAGGGCCGGCCCGGTGGCTTGGCGGTTAAGTGCGCGCGCTCCGCTGCTGGCAGCCCGGGTTCAGATCCCGGCCGTGCACCGACGCACCGCTTCTCCGGCCATGCTGAGGCCGCGTCCCGCATACAGCAACTGGAGGGATGTGCAGCTATGACATACAACTATCTGCTGGGGCTTTGGGGGAAAAAATAAATAAATAAAATCTTTAAAAAAATATATATATAGTGATGTACATCCACTTCTTTTTTTGTTTTTTAAGATTTTCCTTTTTTTAAGCCCTAATTTGTTTTTTAATTTTTTTTTTTTTGAGAAAAAGTGGCCCTGCGCTAACATCTGTTGTCAATCTTCTTCTTTCTTTTCCTTTTTTCTCCTCAAATCCTCGGTAGATAGCTGTATGTCGTAGTTGTACATCCTTCTAGTTGCTCTATGTGGGACAACACCTCAGCATGGCTTGATGAGTGGTGAGTAGGTCTGCGCCCAGGAACCAAACCGGCAAACCCTCGGCCACCGAAGCAGAACGCACAAATTTAACTGCTACGCCACCGGGCTGGCCCCTACCTGCTTCTTAATATAGATGGTAAAATAATAAACCTATTAATAGAAAACAGAAAAGATGCATCTTAATTTATCACAATCAATGTTGTAAGCTAATATGATTTCAATAAAATAATTTTTTAAAAAATAATTATAATTGCTTTACATACTTTCCAAAACTGAATATCATCTTTTTTTCCTTATAGCAGCTCTGGTGAGTAGATAGAAATATCATATTGTGAATTTAAATATCATTAATCCAATGATTAATGTGGTTGTGTCCCTATTTACATGTTTATTGGTCATTTAAATATTTTCTTTCATTAAGTAGTGATTAAAGTTGTTTACCCATTTTCTTACTGTGTTTTCTTCCTTTTTGAGAGTAATTTATAGAAATTCCTTATATATTCTGGATATGAACCTTCTTGTTGAGTATACGCATTGCAAATATCTTGTCCCACTCTTTGTCTTGAAATTTTATCTTTAATGAATTTTTTTAATAAACAAAAGATCTTAATTTTAATGTTTCTATTGGACATTTTTTCCTTTATTGTTAGGATTTTGTTATGTGGTTTGAGAAATCTTCACCAATCCTAATATCATAAAGATATTCTTCTCTATTTTCTATTAATAGGTTTATTATTTTACTATTTACATTAAGAAGCACAATCCATCAGGAATTGGTTTCTGGATAGTTGCAAGATAAGGTTCAAGATTCATTATTTTTCCTTATAGATACTACCTTGAACAAGCATTATTGATTTAAAAGACAACTACTTCATCACGGCACAATGTCTCTTTTACCATAATCAGTTAATTATGTCTATGAGGATTTGTTTCTGAATTCTATTCTATTCTATTGTTCCACTTGTTTATCTTTGCAATAAGAATACAGCGTCAGATATTGTAGCTTTTTAAATTTGTCTTGATACTTGGTAGTATAAGTCCTCCAACTTTGATACACGCCTTCAAGGTTGCATTAGCTATTTTTGGCCAATGATCCTACGATTTTGCATTTCCAGATAAATATTAGAATCACCTTGTCAATTTCCACCAGGAATAAAATCTCTTCTGGGATTTTGTTTGAGATTGTGCAAAACCTATAGGCAATACGGGGAGAATAGACATCTTTAAAATATTGTTTTCCAGTCTATATATGTGACATATTCTTCTTTTATTAAGATTTCCTTTAATTTTTCTCAAAATGTTTTATTATTTTCAATGGGAGGTCACATACCTTTGGTCACATATACGTCTAGGTACTTAACGCTTCTCAAAACTATAATAAACAAATCATATTTTAATGTATTTTCTATATCTTTTTTACTAGTATATAGATTTGTAATTTATTATTATATATTGATTCTGCATCCAACAAGTTGAAAATTTTACTTATGAATTCTAATACTTTCTGGATTTTTTAATGTCACCTTTTTATGTCACACTATATCTGTATATATTTGTGTATTTATTTCCAATAATTTTGTTATTATATATTTTTCTTGACTTATTGTACTGGCTAAGATCTCTAATATAATAGTAAATATTATTTTCTATTATACATAAAAATATAAAGAAAATACTATATTATATAGTACATGTAAAGCATGAAAATGGGAAACTTTGTCCCATTCTTAGTTTAAGGAGGAAGACTTTTAATAATTTCCCATTATGTATATATTTGTTGTAGGTTTTTTCCCAAAGATAATCTTGACAGATTAAGAGATTTTCCTTCCATTCTTATCTTGTTAAAAGTTTTATTGTGACTGTATGTTGAATTATATCAAATGATTTGCCACATCAATTAAGATAATCTTATGATTTTACTCATTTATTTTTAGCAGAATAATTTGTGAGTATAGGGTACTGACATTTGAAAATTAAATCAGTCTTGCACTACTGGAATAAACCCCACTGTGTCATGATAGAACATACTGTTTTAGATATTGCTGGATTTAAATTTATCAATATTTTGTGCAGAATTTTGTTTCTTTGCTCATAAGAGAGATTAGTCTATAACTTATCTTCCGGTTGCTTTGGGCTTAATTTGCTCTTTTTTCCCTAGGTACCTAAGGTGGAAGCCTTGCTTATTGATGTGAGATTTTTTCTCTTTTCTAATAAATACATTTATAGCTATAAATTCTCCTTGAAACACTGCTTTAGCTATATCCCATAGGTTTTGGTATATTGTGGTTTTATTTTCACCAGCTCTAATTTCCCTTGTGATTTCTTCACTGACCCATGAGTCATTTAAGGGTGTGTAGGGAAGATCCCAAGTTTCTTTCTGTTATTGAATTTTAATTTAAGTCCACATACTTTGTATCATTTCAATGCTTTTAAAATTATTAAGACTTTTTCATGGCCTAGCATATGATCCATTGTGGAGAACACTCCATGTGCACTTGAAGAAATATGTATTCTGCTATTACTGAGGGGAGTATCCTATAGATGTCAGTTATATCAAGTCGATTGAATACATTCTTCAAGTTGTCTATATCCTTGCTAATTTTCTGACTAGTTGTTCTATCAATTATTGAGAACGGAGTATTGAGATCTCCAACTATTTTTGTGGAATTGTCTGTTTCTCCCTCCAATTCTGTCAGTGTTTGCTTCAGGTATTTGGGGGTTATGTTGTTAATTGTACATGTGTTAATAATTTCTATATTCCTGAGATAGTAACCCTTTATCATTGTGAAGTGTCCAAATTTGTCACTAGTAATTTTTTTTTAATAAAGTCTATTTTTGTCTTATATTATTGTAGTTACTCAACCTCTCTTGGGGTTACTGTTTGTATGACATATCTTTTTCCATCTTTTTATTTTCAAACTTTGTGTATCATTGAATCTAAAGTGTGTTTCTCATAGATACCATACAGTTGGATCATGTCTTTTAATCAGTCTGACAATATCTGCCTTTTGCTTAAAGTATTTAATCTATTTAAATTTAATGTAGCTATTTATATGGTTGATTTACATATGCCATATTGCTATTTATTTTTTATGTCTCATGTCTTTCTTGTTGCTTTGTCCTTTATTCCATTCTTTTCTGTTAAATAGGTTTTTATAGTATAACATTTTTATTCTTTTGTTCGTGTTTTAACTTTTTAAGGCTATTTTCTTAGTGTTTGCTCTGGGGATTACAATATGCATCTTAATTTATCACAATCAACTTCAGATTAATGCTAATTTAATTCCAGCAAAATACTAAAACTTATGTCCTAGTACAGTTCCATACCCTCTCACTTTCTAATGTGATTATTGTCGCATATATTATCTACCTACGTTATAAGCCCAACAATTAAGTGGTATAAGTATTGCTTTATACAGTCATATCTATTAAAGAAGTTAAAAAGGGAAAGAAGAAACATATATTTATAGTGTCTTTTATATTGGTCTACATATTAACCAGTTCTAGTATTCTTCATTTCTTCTTCTGAATTCAGCTTACCATCTAGTATTGTTTTCATCCTCCAATATAGCTCTATTCCTGTTTTCTTCCTCCAATATAGCTCTATCCCTACCCCCACTACTTTGTGCTATTATTGTCATATACGTTACATATTTATGTGTTATAAGCCAAATATTACAATTTTATAATTATTGTTTTTTGCCTTTTAAATAAATTAGGAAAAGAAACCAACAAACACATTAAAGGGTGTTCCACATCATTAATCATCAAGGAAAAGCAAATCAAAACCATGAGGAGATATCACCTCACAACAGTTAAGATGATTATAATCAAAAAGGAAGAAGATAAGTGTTGATAAGGCTGTGGAGAAAAGGAAACTCTTTTACACTGTTGGTGGGAATGTAAATTGGTGCAGCCACAATGGAAAATAGCATAGAGATTTCTCAAAAAATTAAAACTAGAACTACCATATGATCCAACAATCCTACTTCTCGGCATATATCCAAAGGAATTTAAGTTAAGATCTTGAAGAAATATCTGCACTCCCATGTTTACTGCAGCATTATTCACAATAGCCAAGACATGGAAGTAACCTAAATGTCCATTAATAGATTAATGGGATGATGAAAATGTGGTATACACATACAATGGAATTTTATTCAGTCTTTAAAAAAAGAAGGAAATCCTGATATTTGAGAATGGATGAACCTAAAGGACATTCATTATACTAAGTGAAATAAACCAGACATAGAAGGACAAATACTACATGATACCACTTGTATGAGGAATCTAAAATAGTCAAACTCATAGAAGTAAAGAGTACAATGGTAGTTACCAAGGGCTAGGGGGAGGGAGAAATGGGGTGATATTAGTCAAAGGGTATGAAGTTACAGTTATGAAAGATGAATAAGTCCTAGAGATCTTCTGTACAGCATATGCCAATATTAATAATACAATATTGCATACTTAAAATTTTGATAACAGAGTAGATATTATATTGTGTTCTTATCACAAAAATAAAAATGATAATAATAATAATAAGATAATTTAGAAGAGCAAGAGGAAACTTTTGGAGGTGATGGATATGTTTATGGAATAGATTGTGGTGATAATCTCACAGATGTATACTTATCTCCAAATTCATCAACTTGTGTACGTTAAATATGTATATCTTTTTGTATGTCATCATAGCTCAATAAAGTGGTTTTTAAAAAAAGAAATATGTACATGTAATATATATATACTCTTTTATACTTACCTACATAATTACCTTTACCAGTGTTCTTTGTTTCTTTATGTGGATTAAAGTTTCCATCTGTTGTCACTTTCTTTTAATCCGAAGAACTTCCCTTAGTATTTCTTGTAAGGCAGATTTTCTAGCAAAAAATTCTCTGAGTTTTTCTTTCGCTGGGAACATCTTCTTTTCAACTTCATTTTTGAAAGATAGCTTCACTGGTTATAGAATTCTTGATTGAAAAAGTTTTTTCTGTCAGCACTTTAAATATGTCAACTGTCTCTCTACTGGCTGCCATTATTTCTGATGAAGAGTTAGTTGTTAATATTATTGAAATTCCCTTCTGCATGTTGAGTCATTTTACAACTTTCAAGATTTTCTCTTTACCTTTAGTTTTCAAAGGTTTGGCTTTGTGGGTCTCTGTGTTTCTTCTACTTATATGTGTAGATCAATGCTTTTCATCAAATTTAGGAAGTTTTCAGCCATTATTTCTTCCCCTTTCTCTTTCTATTCAATTACATATATGTTGGTGTGCTTGATGATGTCTCACATGTCTCTGATGCTCTGTTTATTTTTCTTCATTCTTTTTACTTTCTATTCTTCAAATTGGATAATTACTATTGACCTATCTTCAAATTTACTGATTATTTCTTCTGCCAGCTCAAATCTACTGTTGAGCATCTGGTGAATTTTTTCATTCAGTTACTACACTTTTCAACTCCAGAATTTCCATTTGGTTCTTTTTTAATAATTTCTATGTCTTTATTGATATTCTCTTTTTAATCTATTATCTATCATCTCTGGGGTCCTAGTGTTTTCCTCAGTGATTTCACGGGTTCTCTATGCAGTAAGATTATTAACACTTTGCTGATATTTGATTTGGCATTTTCTCTAGTTTGTGGTTTATATTTGATTATATTTACTATTTTCCATGTTAAGAATTTAAACATTTTTACCTAAAGAAATATACTTCAAAAATGTTACTAATGATATATCATCAACCTTAAATTTACTACTTTGTGGTATTGTAAAGGTGTTGCCCCTCAAGATTCTCCTTTCTTTAAAATAATTGTAATTGTTGAGGGCCTGATAGTGTCAGAGAGATTGTCTCAGATGTTAAGCACATGTGTTAATGAATCCCAGACTCTGCCCTGACCTCAAATGTCAGTCTAGAAGGAGAGATAATTATAAAATTGTAAAATTAAAATGTATAAAATTTAGAAGGGGGGATAATTATAAATTTGTACTAAATTATTTGCAAAGGAGAGCGACTGATCAGCTGAGTGTAAATATAAGAACTTTTTAAATGAATGACTTTCCTTGCTCTTCTCCCTCTTCTTCAAGATTCATGCTTTTCCTGGGATTCAACTCATAGATTTAGAGAATCATCTCTGTCTGTTCCTGCTTAGTCTCAGTGTAGAACCATTTCCATGGTGTTCTAAGGTGTGAGTGCCTTGAGTATCTTTCCCATAATTTCATATCTTATCTCCATGTAGTCCACTGTTTCTCCCCAATTTATCCTTACTTCTTTGAGTCATATTTTCTTTCATAGTAAACAAAGACCAGAAATGGCCAATATATAGAGAAGGCTGGGTTCTAGTGATTGTCATATAACCTTAAGAGGTAAGGTAGTATTATTATTACCCTTTATGGGTGAGAAAGCTGAGGCAGAGGAATTTTAAAACTCTCCCAGTATCAACCAATAAGAAGAAAAGCCTGGATCTGAACCCAGGCAACCTAGCTCCAGAAATCATGCTTTTAATTAATACACCCTAGGTCTTGAAAAAGTTTGTAAATACTTCAATTCAACAATGAATAACTATTTTGAGATATGAAAAAAATTCCACAATTTTTCTCAACCTCTCTCAAATCCAATGGGCCCATGCTATAAGGATTAAATTCAAGACTCATGACACTGGCTCCTGTTCAGCCACATGGCCAACTTTGAGGGAGGCCTGGCTTTGGAGAGATGCAGAAAGGCAGCCAACCAAGGAGACTTACTCTGTCTTCCTCACTTATTCCCTCTAATGTTTCTCTCCTAGTTGAGCCCACAGTGACTGTGTATCCCACAAAGACCCAGTCCCTGCAGCACCACAGCCTCTTGGTCTGCTCTGTGAATGGTTTCTATCCAGGCCCCATTGAAGTCAGGTGGTTCCGGAATGGCCAGGAAGAGGAGGCTGGGGTCGTCTCCACAGGCCTGATCCGTAATGGAGACTGGACATTCCAGACCCTAGTGTTGCTTGAAACAGTCCCTCAGAGTGGAGACGTCTACACCTGCCAAGTGGAACACCCAAGCCAGGTGAGCCCTCTCTCAGTGGAATGGAGTGAGAAGCTCTCTGCCCTCATAAATTCCTCACCCACCAGGGAGGGGACTTTGCTTGTCCCTGAGTGTCAGGTTTCTGCTCTCCCCACACCGTATTTTCATTTGCTCCATGTTCTCCTCTCCTTCAGCACAGATCACAGGAGGTATCCTGTGATATCTGTGATAGAAAGCCTCTAATAATTATAGATATCCTCTGATAGTTTCTACAAATACTTTACCCTCTGGGAAGGCAGTTATGCTTGACAGGCAGATAAGAGGTTGTCCTTGTTTTGAGCCTTCCCATGATATCACAGCTCATGGTTCCCCTTTGCCGTGGGCATAAGTCCCCTGCTTTGGACTGGGCTTGTAATCCTGGCACTGTTGCTCTAAATTGTTCATTGTGATTTGAGCAGAGGCGCATCCTTTACAATGTAGGGACTTTCCTGACAGCAGGGGAGTCCAGTCTCAGCTCTGCCTTTTGTTAGCTCTGTTACCCTAGATAAGCTACTCAACCTCATGGAGCCCCAGGCTCCTCTTCCATCAGATGTTGAACTAGTGGCCTTATGTCAGGGCTGTGATATTCAAATGAGTTCAATGCCTGAACCTTGTAGCTACTCAGTGTGATTTTTAAGTCACTTCTCCAGAAATGGCCAATTATTGTAGCTCTACCTGGGCAACCTTCTTCCCCCATTCTCAAAACTCTCACTCCCAGAATCTCAAATAGGTAAGTTGGATTTAGGGTAAAAATCACTAAAACTGGCATCTTTTCCCAGGGGCCAAGTCTGAATCTGCACAGAGCAAGATGCTGAGTGGAATTGGGGGCTTTGTTCTGGGTCTGCTCTTCCTTGGGGTGGGGCTGTTCATCCACCTCAGGAATCAAAAAGGTAAGAGAAAGGGTCAGCTAAGACCCTTACAGACCTTTGGGGGAAGAAACCTGGCTTCGCTCTAGTTAGTTCTCTGTATGCCAGTGGCCCTGTACAAAGCTTTTCTTTACCTAGTCGACCTCAAATTTCCTGGAAATCTAGAAATCAACAGTGCATTGTTACTATGTTGAAACATAAAAGGTTATAGCCTGTAGAGGTGAGAGAAGGGTTAACATGAATGGAGATCTTGGGAGAGATCCTGGGACAAATGCAGGAAGCGCCGCTAAGGCTGATGAAATTACACTGGATTTGTGTAACAGAAACTTCATGGGTCACAAGCTCTCAGTTTCTGCTCTCCTCTCTCATCTGTGCATTGTCCTGTTAGAGAAATCTCAGGTGGGGAGATAGGAGCTGAGGACATTGTGTTTGGGGGCAGATTTGCCTCCATATCTTTTAAGTATGTATCTTCCCCTCTCTTTCCCGGGACACACTGGACTTCAGCCAACAGGTAATGCTCTTTAATCCTCTTTTAGAGATAGGTTTGGTCTCCCAGAACAGATGGTAGAGATGACAAGACAGAAGAAGAAATAATGGGAAAGACTTAATTCTGATCAGGCAGTTTGCAGTAAAACTTCTTCTCTCCACTTAATAAAATAGCCTGTGCTCTAAGTAGCATTGGCTCAGGGTAACTTTACAATTTTTTCCCCTCTTACTGCAGAGCTTTATCATGAGGCCCTGAGAGGGGGGAAGGGAAACTGCTTGTAGAGTTAGGTCTGAAAACAACGCTCTCCTCTGTCTTCTGCAGGACTCCTGAGCTGAAGTGAAGATGATGACCCTCAAGGAAGAACCTTCTGTCCCAGCTTCTTCGCAGCATGAAAAATTTCCTACTTGACTCTTACTCCATCAAGAGAGTGCTTCCTCAGATTCTGGTTTGCTGCTGGTTCAGTGACCCTGCAGAAAATGCCCTCCCCAATGGATTCCTCATCCCCTGCCCTAGGCCCGGAAGTCCCCACTACTGATTGCAGGACTTAATTTTCATTCTTTCCCAGTCCCCTTTGTATTCAACCCTTATGGCCTCCCTTGCATCTGAACTCATTTTCTGCCCACATCTTTTTATAAAGTATTTCTCAAACAAGCCTGAAGTGAAAATCATCTGCTTCATACAGTTTCAAGGACAAGAAGTAGAAATAAAAGAGAAAAAGATAATTGCATCACATCACCATAATGATTTTCATTTATATTCCTGAATTTTGGTCACATGTGGGTCTTGAAGTTTTCCTGGCTTCCTTCCCAAGTTTTTCTTGCTTATTCTGCATTCTATAATTAGGCATATTTACCTGAGCTAGTATAAAGCCATAATGACCCCACATTATGGTGATCTCCTACATTTATTCATTCTCAAAGACAAACACAAGTGGTCATTCACACCATGGGATACAGACAGAGGACAACAAGTATAAGAAATGCAGGTAACTTGTAAGGATGTGATGCCTTCAAGATTTTTATAATCATGTTCTTCAGTCTCTTTTTCCCTGATTTTTTTAAAGAAAGTATCTAAACCTGGATACTTCTTGAATTCCCTTCGTATTAGTTAAGGGTAGGCTTCAACACCTCAATCTTTTTTTCTGTCTCTTCAGTAAAAGTCACTGGCATGCTGACTCTTTGGCTTGGGATGTACTCTTCCCCATTACTGGTCTCAGAAGGCCACTAGAGCAAAGCCACAACTTAATTGGAAAAGATGCATTACTGAGACTCTCTGGATTGTGTCACAAACTCTGTCACAGGAGAATCCTGTGTGGATCTTACTGTAGCAGAAATCAGACACAATGCTGGGAAAAAAGGGGGAATGTATAAATACACTGATGTGCATGCAAACAATGAAATACTCTGCAGCTAGAAGAAAACATGAGAAACTTTCTGTACCCTGCTATGGAATAATCTCTAAATATATCCAGAGCAAGGTACAGGAGAGTATATGCGGTATACAACATTGTGTTTAACAAAATAGATGAGGAGAATAGGAATATATACCTATATTCATTCTATTCTATTTGTTTCTACTTACATTTGTAAATAGAAACAATGGAAGGATTTTAAAAATGATTGCCTTTAGGGCAAAAGAGAGAATGAGTAGTAGGGAATAGAACTGAGAGCTGGGGCTTTTCTGAATGTATCTTACTTAGTAGTTTATTGGGTTTTTGTTTTTGTTTTTGTTCTTGTTTTTTGGTGAGGAAGATTAGCCATGAGCTAACATCTGTTGCCAATCCTCCTATTTTGCCTGAGGAAGATTGGCCCTGGGCTAACATCTGTGCCCATCTTCCTCCCCTCTATACATGGGATGCCTGCCACAGTATGGCTTGATAAGCGGTGTGCAGGTCCATGCCTGGGATCTGAACCTGTGAATCCTGGGCCGCCGAAGCAGAGCACGTGAACTTAACCACTATGCCACTAGGCTGGCCCCTTTACTTAGTAGTTTTAACATGAGGAACATTCAAATATTTTATGTAATAAAATGTGCACAATTGTGTCAAAAGTAAATAATGATGATTTTACCTCTTTGCTATGCTTATACTTTTTATTTATTTTTCATGCAATTTTTCATTGTCTAACACCTCCAGTACTCCAGAAATCCAAGGGAAGTTTTTAAATGTTCACCATTGAGTCTGATGTGTACAGTCAGGTAGTATTCTTTCTTAGATTGAGAAAATTCCTTTTTATTAATAGCTTTTTTTTTATCCTAGATTTTTTTTAAAAATTAAGAGCAGGTGTTGAATTCTGTCAAATGATATTTTATGACTCTATCAAGATGGTCATATGTCCTTCCTCCTTCTTTCGGTTAATATAATAACAGAAAACCTAGCTGACACAATAAAAAAAGAAAAGGAAATAAACGGCATGCTATATTGTGAGATCTGAAATTTCAAGTGCTGCCGTGACATCTTCAAGCCTTAAAGGGCCTCAAAAGTCTAACCGTGAGTTCCCCTGCTTTTGCCAAATGTGTTTCCCTAACCCAGCAGGAAAGACTCCCCACCTGGCTGCATCTCCCATCAGCCTGAACAGCTGCACTACACCTGATCCTCAGCCTAAGAGATTCAGTTCTCTGCCAGCCTGTGGAACTATCAAACAAACTCATTACATTCTCTCCTTGGAACCAAGGATATCTCATCCTCTTGTTACTACAAAGCCTGCGTCTCATAGCCCCTGCTAGTTCACTCTGTTCCTGAGTGCAACCACCATGTGGCTCTATATGGAATGCAGTTTCCTCCTCCCTCAGGCTCTGAGTTTATGTAATAAACTGCTATCGGTCTCATCTGTTCACTTTGGGTGTTGTGTGTTCAGCTGTGTCATACTATTTAGGGTGGGAGACCTCTCCTTCATCAACATCATGAAGAGGAGGTGGTCAGAATACATGCAGATCAGAAAGGAAGAAATAAAACATTCCCTATCATCAGTTGATATGATGATCTACATAAAAAATACCAAGGAATGGCTCCCCTTCCCCAACAAAAGCCTCTCAGAACTAATAAGAGAATTGATCAAGATTGCAGAATTCAAAATAAACCAAAAGAATAAATTTATATTTCTATATATGTCAATGAAGACATAAAACATAAATTAAAAATTCAGTACTATTTACAATTACTCAAAAAAAAACCACTTAAGTAAAACTCTAAGAGAACATGTACAGGACTTGTATGCTGACACTCTGATGAAAGAAATCAAACATCTAAATAAATGGTGAGACTTAACGATATTCATCAGCAGAAAAACTCAACATGGTAAAGATGTCACTTGTCCCCCAAATTGATATCACGGTTTAATGCAATTTCAAAACAAATCCAGCAAAATTTTTACTAGTTGTAGACAAAGCTATTCTAAAAACTAAAGCAAAAGCCTTAGAATAGATAAAACAAATTTGATAAAGAAAAATAAAGTTGAGAGATTGCTCTAACCAAATTTAAGACTTTTATATAGCTACAGTAATCAAGACTGATGGGTATTGTGAAGGGATGGACACATAGATGGGTGGAAAAGTATAGAGAATCCAGAAATAGACCCACACCAACTCACTTTTGACAAAGGTTTAAAGAAATTGAATGGAAGATGGACAGTTTTTTCAAACAATAGTGCTGGAGCAAGTGGATACCCATAAACAAAAAAAGGAAAAGAAAGAAAGAAAAGGAAAAAGAGAAAAAGGAAACTATACCAATTCTCACATTTTATACAAAAATTCACTCAAAATAGGGGCCAGCTGGTGGGGTAGCGGTTAAGTGCATGAGCTCTGCTCTGGCGGCCCTGGGTTCGCAGGTTCGGATCCCAAGCGTGCACTGATGCACCACTTGTCAAGCCATGCTGCGGCAGTGTCCCATATAAAGTAGAGGAAGGTGGGTACGAATGTTAGCCCAGGGCCAACCTTCCTCTGCAAAAAGAGGGGGATTGGCATCGGATGTTAGCTCATGCTGATCTTCCTCACAAAAAAAAAAAATTCACTCAAAATATATCATATATGTAAATGTAAAATATAAAACTTTTAGAAGAAAATGTAGATGAAAATATTTGGGACCTAGGGCCTGGTGAAGAGTTCTTAGACACAACACAAAAAGCATAATCCATAAAAGAAAAACATCAATAAATTGGGCTTTATCAAAAGTAAAACCATTTTTTCTGCAAAATATCCTGTCAAAAAAATGAAAAAATAAGGTACAGACAGAGAGAAAACATTTGCACACTCCAAGTATCACCAAGAGCATGTATTTAGAATATAAAAAGGATTCTCAAAACTCCACACTAACAAAAGGAAAAAAATCTCATTACAAAACGAGGAAAAGGCATGATAGGGCATTTTGTCAAAAAGGATATCCAGATGGCAAATAAGCACACTGAATGTTCAATATCACCACGCGTTAAGGAAATGCAAACTAAGAATATGATGATATATCACTACATACTTATTAAAACAGCTAAAACATCAAATAGTGACGATGCAAAATGCTGGTGAGAATGCAGAGAAACTGGATCTCTCATACACTCTGAAATGGTACAACTCCTCTGAAAAATAGTTTGGCAGTTTCTTAAAAACCTAAACATACACTTACCACATGATCCAGTAATCGTATCTCTGGGCATTATTGCCAGAGAAATGAAAACACATGTTCACACAATAATCTTACACAAATGTTCATGACAGCTTTATTTGTAATAGTCCCAAACTAGGAACAACCAAAGTGCCCTTCAATAGGTGAATAGTTGAAGAAACTGTAGTACATCCAGACCGTGGAATACTACTGAGCAATAAAGAAAAAGAACAAACTACTGATACACCCAACAACTTGGATGGATCTCAAGGGCATTATGCTGAGTGAAAAATGCAAATTTCAATAAGTCACACGCTGTATGATTCCATTTATCTAACATTCTCAAAATGACAAAATTATAGAGATGGAGAACAGGTTAGTGGTTGTCAGGTGTTAGGGTGGTGGGGTCTGAAGCAGAGTACTTGTGACTGTAAACGGTAGCATGAGGGAGATCTCTGCAGTAATGCAATGGTTCTGTGCTTGATTGTGGTGGTGGTTACACAAATCTACAAACGTGATAAAACATATGCATAGAATTATACACACACACACTGTACCAATATCAGTTTCCTGGTTTTGATATTGTAGTATAGTTTCTTAAGATATAACCATTACAGCAAACTAGGTGAAGGAGTACACAGGATCTCTCTGGACTGTCTTTGCAAAGATCTGTGAATCCATAATTATTTCAAAATAAAAAGGTTAAAGTTGTCATTCAAAATTGATGGAGAGATAAAGAGTCTTCCAGACAAGCAAAAGCTAAAGGATTTCATTGCCACTAGACTGGTCTTATAAGAAATATTCGAGGGACTTCTTTAGGCTGCAATGAAGGGCACTAATTAGTAACAGGAAAACATAAGAAAGTATAAATCTCACTGGTTAAAGTAAATATGTAATAAAGGTTGTGGAATAATCACTTATAAAGCTAGAATGAAGGTTAAAAGACAAAAGCAGTGAAAATAACTGTAACTATAATAATTTCTTAAGGGATACACAAGTAAAAAAGGTGTAAATTGTGACATCAAAAACATAAAATGTAGAAGGGGGAGAAAAACGTAGAGCTTTAGAATGCATTCAAACTTAAGATGTTATCAACTTAAAATAGACTGTTATAAGTATAAGTTGTTTTATGTAAGCCTCATGGTAACCACAAAGGAAAGCTGATAATAGATACACAAAAGATAAAGAGAAAAGAATCTAAGCATACCATTAAAGAAAGTCGTCAAACTACAAAGAAAGCAAGAAAAGAAGAAAGTAACAGAGGAATTACAAAACAGACAGAAACAATTAATAAAATGGCAAGAAGTACTTACCTATTAATAATTCCTTGAAAGGTAAATGGACTAAATTCTCCAATCAAAAAACACAGAGTGCCTGAATGG
The DNA here is from genome assembly GCF_057802395.1 of Ceratotherium simum simum. Taxonomy (NCBI): domain Eukaryota; kingdom Metazoa; phylum Chordata; class Mammalia; order Perissodactyla; family Rhinocerotidae; genus Ceratotherium; species Ceratotherium simum. The sequence continues at coordinate 34,635,764 of NC_141912.1, forward strand.
ATTAAAAAAAATTAGCAAGACTCATTTATATGCTCCTTACAAGAGACTCACATCAGAAGTAAGGACACACACAGACTAAAAGTGAAGGAGTAGAAAAACATATTCCATGCAAGTGGAAACCAGAAGAAAGCTAGAGTAGCTATAATGATATCAAACAAAATAGATTTTAACACAAAGACTATAGTAAGAGACAAAGAGATCATTATATAATGATAAAAGGGAAATCCACCAAGAGAATATAACATTTGTAAATATTTATGCACCCAAAAGAGGAGCACCTAAATATAAAGCAGCTATTAACAGACCTGATGGGTAAAAGAGGGAGCAATACAATAACAGTAGGGGACTTCAATACTCTGCTTTAAACAATGGATAAATCATCCAGACAGAAAATCAATATGGAAACGTTGGCCTCAAACTACACATTAGATCACATGGACTTAACAGACATTTACAGAACATTTCATCCTCAACAGAGGATACACGTTATTCTCAAGTGCACATGAAAAATTCTCCACAATAGATCAATTTTAGGCCACATAACAAGTCTTAATAAATTTAATGAGAATGAAATCATATCAAGTATTTTATCCAAACACAACGGTATGAAACTAGAACTCAATTACAAAGAAAACTGGAAAATTTACAAATATGTTAAGCTTAACCAAAATGCTACTGAGCAACCAAGGAGTCAAAGAAAAAATCAAAAGAGAAATAAAATAATATCTTGAGACAGGGAAAATGGAAACACAACATATTAAAACTTATGGTGGTTACCAGAGGGGAAAGGGGGAGGGAGGAGGGTGAAAGGGATAATTCGGCACATGTGTGTGGTGATAGGTTGTAATTAGTATTTGGGTGGTGAACATGATGTAATCTATGCAGAAATAGAAGTATAATGATGTACACCTGAAATTTATACAATGTTATAAACCAATGTTACTGCAATAAACAAAAAATTAAAAATAAATAAATAAATAAATAAATAAATAAATAAATAAAACATATGGGATGCAGCAAAAACAGTTCTAAGAGGAAAGTTCCTAGCAATAAACTCTTTCATGAAGAAAAAAGAAGAATCTCAAATAAAAGACCTAACTTTACACCTCAAGGAATTAGAAAAGAAAAAACAAAGCCCAAAGTTAGTAGAAGGAAGGAAATAAAAACCTGAGCAGAAATAAATGAAATAGAAACTAAAAAGACAACAGAAAATATGAATGAAACTAAGAACTGATGTTTTGAAAAGATAAACAAAATAGAAAAACATTTAGCTAAACTCACTAAGGAAAAAAGAGAGAGGGCTCACATAAATAAAATCAGAAATGAAAGAGGAGATGTTACAACTAATACCACAGAAAATACAAAAGATCATAAGAGACTATTGTGAAAAATTATATGCCAAAAAATTGGACAACCTAAAAACATGGATAAATTCCCAGAAGCATACAACCTACCAAGACTGAATCATGAAGAAATAGAAAATCTGAACAGACTGATTATTATTAAGGAGATTGCATCAGTAATCACAAACCTCCCAACAAACAAAAATCCAGGACCAGACAGCTTCATGGATGAATTCTACCAAACATCTAAAGAAAAATTAATAGCAATCTTTAAACTCTTTTAAAAAAAGAAGAGGAGGGACTACTTCCAAACTCATTTTATGAGTTTGGAACATTACCAACATTACCCTGATATCAAAACCACATAAGGACACTATAAGAAAATAAAATTACAGGCCAATATCCCTGATGAACATAGATGCAAAAATTCTCAACCAAATATTAGCAAAACTAATTGAACATTGCATTAAAAGGGTCATACACCATGATCAAGTGGGATTTATTCCAGGGATGCAAGGATGGTTTCATATCACAAATCAGTCAACGTGATATACCACATTATCAAAATGAAGGATAAAATTTGTATAATCATCTCAACAAATGTAGAAAAAGCATTTGACAAAATTCAACATCCATTCATGATAAAATTCTAAAACAAATGAGTGCAGAAGGAACATACCTAAACATAATAAATGCCATAAATGACAAGCCCATAGCTAACATCATACTCAATGGTAAAAAGCTGAAAGCTTTTCTTCTAAGATCAAGCACAAGACGAGGATGCCCACTCTAACCGCTTTTATTCAACACAATATTGGAAGTCCTAGCCAGAGCATTTTTGGTAAGAAAAAGAAATAAAAACTACCCAAAAAGGAAAGGAAGAAGTAAAATTGCCTCTATTTACAGACGACATTATCTTATTCATAGAAAACCCTGAAGACTCCACCAAAAAAAAAAAAAAAAGCCTGTTGGAACTAATACACAAATACAGTAAAGTTGCAGGGTACAAAATCAACATACAAAAATCAGTTATGTTTCTATACATTAACAACGAACTAGCAGAAAGAAAAATCGAGAAAACAATCTCCTTTACCATTGCAACAAAAAGAATAAAATACCTGGGAATAAATTTAACCATGGAGGTAAAAGACCTATACACTGAAAACTATACAACATTGTTAAAAGAAATCAAAAAGGACACAAAGAAATGGAATGATATTCTGTGCTCATGGATGGGAAGAATTAACATAGTTAAAATGTCCACATTACCTAAAGCAATCTACAGATACAATGCAATCTCTATCAAAATCCCAATGACATTTTTCATGGAAATAGAACAAAGATTCCTAAAATTTATATGGAACAATGGAAGACCCTGAAAAGCCAATGCAATCCTAGGAAAAAAAAAAGAAATGAGGCTGGAGGTATCACACTCTCTGATTTCACAGTATACTACAAAGCTATAGTAATCAAAATAGCACAGTATTGGCAGAAAAACAGACAAACAGATCGATGGAACAAAACCGAGAGCCCAGAAATAGACCCTCCATACATATACAGACAGCTAATTTTCAACAAAGGAACCAAGAATATACGATGGAGAAAGCAAAGTATCTTCAATAAATGGTGTTGGGAAAACTGGACAGCCACATGCAAAACAACAAAAGTACCAGTATTTTATACCATACACAACAATTAACTCAAAATAAATTAAACTTGAACATAACAGCTCAAACCACAAAATTCTTAGAAGAAAACATAGGCAGTAAGCAGCTTGACATTGGTTTTGGCAGAGATTTTTTGGATTTGACACCAAAAGCAAGGCAACAAAAGCAAAAATAAACAAATGGGGCTGCACCAAACTAAAAAGCTTCTGCACAACCAAGAAAACCATCAAGAAAATGAAAAGGCAACCTACCAAATGGAAAAGAATATTTGCAAGTAATATATCTGCTATGGAGTTTATATCCAAAATGTATAAAGAACTCATGCACCTCAAAAGAAAAAACACAAACAATCTGATTTAAAAATAGGCAGAATATTGGGGCCAACCCAGAGGCATAGTGGTTAAGTTCCTGCACTCCACTTTGGTGGCCTGGGTTCCAATCCTAGGTGTGGACCTACACACTGCTCATCAAGCCAGGCTGTGGCAGCATCCCACATGCAAAATAGAGGAAGATTGGCACAGATGTTAGCTGAGCAACAATATTCCTAACCTAAATAAATAAATAAATAAATAGAATATATATGAAGAACTTATATAATTCAATACCAAAAAAATAACCCAATTAAAAAATGGGCAGAGGGGGGCCTGCCCAGTGGCATAGCGGTTAAGTTCGCGTGTTCTGCTTTGGTGGCCCAGGGTTTGCCGGTTCGGATTCTGGGCATGGACCTACTCACCACTCATCAAGCCATGCTGAGGTGGCATCGCACATAGAGGAGCTACAACTCTACGACTATGATACACAACTATGTATTGGGGCTTCGGGGAGAAACAAGTAAAAAGGAATAAGATTGGCAACAGATGTTAGTGCAGGACCAATCTTCCTCAAAAAAAAAAATGGGCAGAGGAACTGAAGAGACAGTTTGCCAAAGAAGACTAACATATGGCCAACAGGTACATGAAAGTTGCTCGACATCAACCATCATCAGGGAAACGCAAGTCAACACCACAATGAGATATCAAGTCACACCTGTTAGAATGACTATCTTCAATAACACATGATAAATCTTGGCAAGGATGTGGAGAAAAAGGAACCGTTGAGCACTGTTAGTGGCAATGTAAATTGATCCAAACACCATGGAAAACAGCATGTAGGTGTCACAAAACATTAAAAATAGAACTACCACATAATCCCACTTCTGGGTATATATCCAAGAGAAATGAAATCAGTATCTCAAAATGATATCTGCACCCTCATGTTTATTGCAGCATTATTCACAATAGCCAAGATTTGGAAACAACCTAAATGTCTATCAACAGATGAACAGATGAAGATGTGGTGTATGTATATATACCATGGAATATTATTCAGCCATGAGAACAAACAAATCCTGCTGTTTGCAACAACGTAGATGTACTTTGAAGGCATTATGTTAAGTAAAATAAGTCAGACAGAGAAAGACAAATACTGCATGATATCTCTTATATATGGAATCTAAAAAAGCCAGACTCATAGAAACAGAGAGTAGAATGGTGGTTACTAGCGGGGAAGGGATGGTGGAAATGGGGAGATGTCGGTCAAAGATTACAAACGTCCAGTTATAAGATGAATGATGTCTGGGGATCTAATGTACAGCCTGTTGATTGTGGTTAACAATACTGTATTATATACTTGAAATTTTCTAAGAGAGTAGATCTTAAATGTTCTCAATGCAAAAAAAGAATGCTAACTATGTGACGTGATGGAAGCGTTACCTAACTCTATGGTGGTAATCACTTTGCAATATCTAAGTGTATCAGATAAACATGTTGTACATCTTAAACTTACACAATGTTATGTCAATTATATCTCAGTAAAGTTGAAAAAAGAAATACATCAACCTTAGGGTTGATAATGATGATAAAAAATAAACAAATAAAATACATAAAGAATGGGCAGAGGACCTGAATAAAATTTTTCCAAAGAAGATATACAGATGGCCAACAGGTACATGAAAAGGTGCTCAACATCACTGATCATCAGAGAAATGCAAATCAAAACCACAATGAGACATCACCTCATACCTGTTAGAATAGTTATTATCAAAAAGACAAAAAATAACAAGTGTTAATGTGGATGTGGAGAAAAGAGAACACTTGTGCACTGTTGGTGAGAACGTAAATTGGTGCAGCCACTATAGAAATCAGTATGGAGGTTCCTCAAAAGATTAAAAATAGAACTACCACATGTTCCAGTAATTCCACTTCTGGGTATTTACCCAAAGGAAATGAAAACTCTAACTCAAAAAAAATCTGCACCCTCATGTTCATTGCAGCATTATTTACAATAGCCAAGACAGGGAAGCAACCAAGGTGTCAGAATGGCTAAAGAAAATGTGATATATATACATATATATATGCAATGAAATATTGTTCATCCATAAAAAGGAAGGAAGTCCTGATATTTGCAATAACGTGGATGGACCTTGAGGGCATTATGCTAAATGAAATAAGTCAGACAGAGAAAGACAAATATTGTATGATCTCAGTTATATGTGGAATCTAAAAAAAAAAAAAAAAATGAACTCGTAGATACAGAGAACAGATTGGTGGTTGCCAGAGGTGGGGGGTGGGGGATGGGTGAAACGAACAAAGGTGGTCAAAATGAACAAAACTTCCAGTTATAAATGAATAATTCTTGGGGATATAAGGAATAGCATAGTGACTCTAGTTAATAATACTTTATTATATATTTGAAAATTGCTAAGAAAGTAGATGTTAAAAGTTCTCATCACAATAAAATAAAAATTTGTAACTATCTGTGGTGATGGGTGCTAACTAGACTTATTGTGGTGATCATTTCACAATATATACATATATCGAACAATTATGTTGTACACCTGAAACCAATATAATGATATATGGCAATTATATCTCAATAAAAAGCAAAGAAATAGTTTATGACCAAATAGACTCACATGGATGTGATATATCTCAAGTGCTATCAGTACAATGATGCCCCTAACTTTGGCAACTGTATTTTTCCTGATGACTCCTTCAGAAGGAGACAGTAGTAGCATGTATATTGGGGAGGTGTGTGTGAGAAATGCTCTATTATGTAACTCCAGTAGCTATTGCATTTGTTTTCCAGTAACTTCCCTCCTTTTCCCTCCCATAAGAGATCACATCCCCATGAATATAGCAGGCAACTGGCCTGCACCTGGCCTGTCAAAAAACTCAACAATGAACAGAGCGATTGATTCAGGGATGAGTATGTGGCCCAGTGTGGTCAATATTATCCTTCCCTGGAATTTTTCTACCTGGAGTCATTATAAAAGCCCCCTTGATACAGGGATAATGTAACAGGAAGGATGTGACACACCCACAATGTTGAGCAAGCAGTAAGAGAAAATAAAGCCAGCACACTGGGAGAAAAAAGGCTAAGAGATGGGATGACAGAACAGAGAAACAAGGGTGTGATCCTAAAACCAATCTGTTTCTCTCAATCATGCTCTCTCTCTCTCTCCTCTCTCCCTCTCTCTTTTCACTTATCAGTGTTTGACATGGTTTCCTATCAATTACAACTGAAAGAATCTTGATTAACACTAAAACTAGTACCTGGAATTTGGTTTTAACATATGGCAGCAACTAAGACATACAACCACCTGAGTTTAGATGGAAATGTGTCCTTTATGCCAGGAATAGCAATTGGTATTATGTGGGAAAACACCTTCTGTACTCAGACCATGAGCTACTAGGATCCTAATGTTAAAAATATTGGTGTATAATTGATAAAATACAACAAGAATCAAATTTCTCTTCAAGCCAATACATCCGAAAGGATAAATACTAATCATATTTGTTATGCCAACCTAAATAAAGAGGTAAACTGAGGCAAGCTCAAAATTGTGAAAAAGATGAGTTTATTCAGGAATAGCAGAAGAATTGAAGTTCGGGACACGAAAATTGTAGCAAGCTACAGATGAGTCTGTTAACAAACATGGGTAGGCTGTATTTATGGGAGGGGAAAGTAAAGAGGGGAGAGTTCAGTTAGAGTCTGTTAAAATAAAAAGCTAATGGAGACCAGCTCTGAAAATTCCCTCAGCAGAAACAACCAGTCCAGTCATACAAACAAAGCTCAATTCAGCTTATTTGATGAGACCAACCCAACCTGGGTCTTTCTTGTTCGTGCCTCCGGAAACCACAAGCAAAATTTCCCAAGGTTGGTATGAGGCAACCCCTGACCAATTCCCTATCATTTAAGAAAATTCCAATATTATCAGTTTTCTGTAAATCAGGCATTTATGGGAAATCATTTTCTCATCCTTAAGTTTTGCTTTTCTAAGGGCACATGTGTGATATTTTCCATTTCATATCCTCCGGTTCCATTTTAGACTGAAATTCTCTCACAGTTAAGGAGGCTTCTTTCTGCCCATGGCCAAAAATCCGAGAAAACGAAGAGTCAAATGGTTGTGCACCACAGGAACCAGGGAAAATAGGATTATCTGCTCCATAGAGACATTGTTGGAAGTAAAGTTAGACAAAAAGGGAACACACAAAATGAGAAATGATTGATACCCAGGAAGAGTCAGGGAAATATTTGTGTGAGGGTGTAGAATGATCACTTAGGAGCCTTCCAAATGAAATGTAATTCTTTCCTGATAAAGATACAAATGCCTCCCATTTAAAAAACTATTTACTGAAATGTGACCTGAGAGGATGGATCAGAGAAGGCTATCTCTTCTTTGTCACTGTTTCCTGCCCATAACAGGAGAAGAAGGAAATAGGTTAACTGAAGAACTGCGACCCTGGTTGGAACACCTAAACCTGTAGTAAAGAGAGAGAAATGACAGGAATTGAGGCCACATTTAAGGATCTTGACTCAACAAGAATTAGTTTTAGTTGCTACCTAACAGATTCCCCATTAGGGCGAAAAAAATATTTCATGAAGAATTTAGGATTGCACAATGCCTAATGCAATGTGCCCCATCCCCGCCCCATACGCCATGAAACACATCAAAATGAAGAGGACTACTAAATTGTGCAACACACGGAAGAATCCTCTCCGGTGCCACCTCACAGAGGTAGGCATGTAGGATGAGGGACAATTAGACCTTCCGCGGGATGAGAGCCAAGGTCCAGCCAGATTGTGTGACCAACCTCACACCTCTGCCATCTCATTCAGCAGGACATGCTCTGAACCTTTTCTCCCTTTGCTGATTACAGTTTTATTGTGGTTATGCTATCATTCCTCCTGTATTGAAAAGAGCGGAATTTATTATTTGACCATGGTTCGTAGAGCCAATAAGAGCCACATCCAAAGTAGAAAAAGAAATTCATATCACCAGAGATCCTGGACGTGGAGGTCAATGTGATTTGGTTTTTCTCCCTTTGAATGGAAGAAGTGAAGCTTGGTTGTATAGAGATTACATAAATTCTACTTAGAGGGAGAACCTTCTGAAATTTTTTATAAATGAGAAACACAGGAAAGCAGAGAGAGAGAAAGAGAAACTTATGTATCAGAGCCTGTATAATAGATTATAATTGTTGTTGTTATCATTATTGTTATTATTACCACTACTATTACCTTTCCGGTCTTGCTCTTTTTCCATCCTTGTTTTGAGGAATAAAAGTCTCCATCTATGACAAAGAAGTGGATTCAAATCCGAAGCCTGGTCACTCAGAGTCTGACGTCCCCATGGCTAAAGAGATTGGTTGAAAAGTTGGAGGGTCACTCAGGCAGGGCTTTCTGCAGATTGCTAATCTGGAGCTGACATAATGGTGTCGTGATGTTCAGGTGATGGGTTGAAAATATGAGATGACCATTTTCCTAGCCATGTGGAAAATGCTTGACTCTCATAGGAGAAAACAGGAAAACAAACAGGGAAAAGAGAATTCAGAGAGACACACAGAGAGAGCACAAGCAAGAGAGGGCAAATACGCACAAAGAGAAATGGAGACAGAGAGGCAGAGAGATCAACAACATAAAGAGAGAATATAGACAAAGATAGAGACAAGGGACAGAGAGAATAACAGAGAGAGAAAATGACAGTGAGGCACATAGGCCAATAGATTGAGAAAGAAGGAGATGGACAGAAAGGCATTCTGAGAGATAGACACAGTAAATAAAAGATATAAATGTGAGAAAGAGTCCTAGAGAGAGAAGAAAGGAGAGAAAAAGACAGAGAAGGAGAAATTCATAAACAGAGCTTTAGATATAAGGAGAAATGCAGATAGAGAGACAGACAGAAAAGCCATCTAGTAGATTAACAGAGAGATAAAGGGTCATGCAGACAGACAGAGATGGCAAAAGAGATATGGAGAGAAAGACAAAGGGAAGCAAACAGACAGACAGAGAGATAAAGAGTAGATAGAGAAAGAAGTACACTGAGAGTAGGGAGCGAGGACAGAAGGAGGAGAGAGGGGGGCAGGGAGCTAAGACAGAAGGGAGATAGAGGTCTCATTTGAGTCCTGGGGTCTACGCAATTTTCTGATGTCAAATTCACATATGAACTTTTCAACCGCTTGAACCCAGAAAATTCAATTTCTCCCTCAAGGTGGTATTAGGAGGGTTTCATCATGTGCAATTGAAAAAGTACTTTCTAATAAAACTTCTATTGCTAATTATGCATTCATATAGGTCATATTCAATTAAAAATCATTGTCTTTTGCCCGATGTACACAGTGCACTTGACAGGGGATATTTGTGTGTCAATTTGGTTCACTACAACACTAGGCATTAGGTACCGCGACTGGCACAAAATAATTCCAACTGCACAGATTCCACATCACACTGTAGTAAAAGCCAGAAAATATTGCTACACACAATCCCAGCTTCCAGGACCCCTCGATGATGAGAAACTGAATTTATTTTATACCTCATTTCACATTCTTTTGTGGCATCTGAATTAGACCAAGTATGGGGACCCATGATCTTTTAGTATCCTTGCCTGGATAGTACCTTCTTTGTGGCATAACTGAACTTGAGTTCTGAGAATCTCACTTTTTCTTTGCTCAGTGTTTCCTCACCACCACCACCATCATACTCAATCAGAATTGGGAAGATAGTTGATTCATAAATCTATTTAATCTTGAAAAAATCTATTGAAAGAGTGTGACCTTTATTTCATGGACAGTCTTCAGAAAGAGAACACGATCAGAAATGCCTACTGAGAGTACTGTGGTTCAAACAGACACAGCAGGCAGCACAGAGAGCAGTGCCTCTAGCACAGGGTGGAAAGCAAAGTCATAGGCAGAAATTTAGGACAGACAAGAACAAAAACAAGACCTGGAAGCTGTTTCTCAGTCTCTGTGGGAGCCAGATCTCAATGGGTGACAGAGCTGGCAGAGGTGGCTTGCTCACAGGCCTGATAGAAGGGAGGCTGAGAACTGTGGACAAGGGTAATGGCAGGACAAGACAAAAGAAAAAAAGTGACGGATCCCAGGAAGAAGAATGTTTGGAGTCAGTGCACAAGTCCTGGAGGAAAGAGAAGAAAGAGTTATAAGTCACACCAATTCCTGAAGAAAACCCAACCCCTGCCCTCTCTCGGGGCATGTCTGCAGATCAGGACACTAAGGTTGATCTTATATCAGCACTCGCTCTTCGTTACCTCTCTTGGTAATGAGTAAAGACAATACTCTGCTAAAGTGAACACAAAACTTCAGTGTGAAGGGGCATGTGGAAGGCAGAAGAGCATAACTAAATGCTTTGGTGAAGCACAGATCCTGGACTAACTGGACAGATAAGAATTGAATTCCCTGTCATCTCACCTACCAGCAAGACTTTCTGTAATTTTGAAATCTGGAGGCATCATCCAAGCCTTATTGAATGGCTGATACCAAAGGTTGGATCTTGTTCTGGGGAATAATCTCTGAAGTTTCCTACAGAAACTATGCAGAATGTTCCAGACTTTTCCCCTGCCCCAACTCACACGAGAATGGATGCGGCAAGAAGTAAGGACAAAATAACAGAAGCATGTTAGACTGTCCAGAAAAGCCCACTCAACTTCTTTTCCATCTTATGTGTGTCACATTTCTGAGCAAAAATAGTAGGAACATGACCTGTGGGCCTCAGGGTATGCTGTCATTAGCAGGAATGAAGAGAACGTAAAGAAAAACTCATTAACCTGGGTATTGGAAAAATTGCATCTCTCAATCTTTATCTCATCCTCCAAAAGGAACAGCTCCAGAGTGAACAGCTCCAGACTGTTATTTCCTTCACTCCCACCCACGTGAAATATGACTTTGAGATCACCCCAAACTCACATCTGCTTATCAAAGGATATCATTAAGAGACTTAAAAAGACAAAGTGCAAAGTACAGACAAGTCTTTGCAAAGCATGTACTGACAATGGACTTGATTCAGAATATATTTTTTAATTGATGTTTTAATAGTTTATACCATTGTGAAATTTTGGGTTGTACATTTTTGTTTGTCCATCACCATATATATGTCTCCCTTCACCCTTTGTGCCCACCTCCTACCGCCATTGCCCCTGGTAACCACAATACAGTTTTCTCTGTCCATGTGTTGGTTTATATTCCACATATGAGTGAGATCATACAGTGTTTGTCTTTCTCTTTCTGCCTTATTTCACTTAACATAATAACCTCCAGGCCCATCCATGTTGTTGCAAATGGGACAATTTTATCTTTTTTTATGGCTGAGTAGTATTCCATTGTATATATATATATATATATACCACATCTTCTTGATCCAATCATCAGTCGAGGGACACTTAGGTTGCTTCCACTTCTTGGCTATAGTGAATAGTGCTTGATTCAGAATATATTGTTATTTCTTTTAAAAACAAAATAAGAAAAAGATAATATGATAGAAAAAGGAAGAAAATATCTAAATAGGTACTTTGAGAAAGATTAAATACCAATACACAAGAAACATATACAGAACTGCCCATCCTCATTAGGAATCAGAGAAATGCAAGTTAAAAATATAGCGAAATACCACTACATACCCACCAGACAAAGAAACATGGAAAAGTCTAAAATACCAAAAGCTGCCAAAAATTGGCTTCTTTTATAAACTGCTGGTGAGAGTGCACATAGGACAATCAATCTGAATAACAGTCAGACATTCTCTTGTAAAGTTGAAGATATGCATGCCCTTTTAACCCATCAATTCCAATCTAAGTATATACTCTGATCTATGCTCCAGGATACACGGGAAAAAATGGAAGCAACCCATATGTCCATCCACATTAGAATGGGTAAGTTTACTGTTGTACACTCATGAAATGGAATCTACTACACGACAATGAAAATGGGTGGACTACTGTTACATGAAAAATCTATGGCAAACATAATATTGAGCAAAAGAACCAAGAAGAAATACAACGTTTATAGAACACTTAAAGGGGGAAATACTAATCTATTATGTTCAAGGAGGTATTTCTATATGTTAAAGCTGTGTTAATTAGGATTACAAGAGTTACAATAGTGCTTACTTCTGGGAAGTAGAAGTCAGTGTAATTAAGAGGTACATGGAGTCTTTTGAGGTGCTGGTAATATTCCGTCATTTTTGACCTGATTATTGGTTGCTTGGTTATTTCTTTCTAACTTTTGTTAAAGTTCACATGTATGTTTTATATAATGTCCATGTTATATTATACATAAAAATAATGTAAATAAATTGTGAGATAATAATATTTACCCCATAATCATCAGTGTGTGTGTGTGTGTGTGTGTGTGTGTTGTGTCTTTTAAAAGATTAAATGAGGTGGTTTGTCTAACAATTACAGGATTGGAGATTTAGTGGGTACAAAATAAATATTAATTCCCTTGGTTTTTTCCCTCATTCTCATAACCCTGTTCACCATCAATCCTGACTCAAGTTTATACATAAACTCAGAATTAATGGCACTCACTGCCTGTCCTCATCCCATTTTTCCTCTCAGACCCTACGACGCTATCCCTGTGAACCCGCTGCTTACACTCAAGGAATGGGCAATGGTGCTCTTCACATAGTGAAGCTACAGATACCACGGCTATCTTGAATTTCTCCAACCCTGAGCCCAATAGTACATGAACACCACTTGGCCCAGAAAGTCCCTAGAATGGCAAATCCTTTTCACTTACACTCTGAGGTTTCTTAATGCTTCTCAAGTGGTCTCATATGCCTTTGTCCTGCATCTGTGGTACAGAAATTTATTTTCTCTTTTTCTTCCAACTCTGAGATCCCAAAGTCCTTTCCCCGAGAGAAACTATCCTCCCTCCAACTGCAGAGCTTGAAAACAGGAATCTAGCAAAATTCTCTTCCCTGAGGAGGCGAAATCTGCACTGTGATAGGAGCCCTTCCAAATTGTACCTGGAATTTGGTCAGAGTGCAACATACCCAACCCTAAGCCCCAGAGCTCCTAAGAAATTAATCCCCAGATCTGGGATCTCTGAAGGTAGCTGTCCAGCACTTACTGGGAGAATCTCTGTGGTGGGCCACAGGAGTCCTCAGCACCGTGATAACAACCATCACAATTCCAACTATGGTCCAAGTGTTCCTGGGGATGGTCACAGTCATCTTTCCAGACTTGAAACAGAAACAACTTCACAAAAGCATTAGCAGTCAGCACAGCTGCCACAAATTAACCTGATGTTTCACTTTGCAGAGAGTGAAAGCTAGGAAACTTTCTATGAATTTTAGGATTGGACAGTTTCTAGGAAAAAAAGCCAATCAACCCAGTAACTTAAGTTCTCATTTGTGTCTGGATAAACACGTTTTTTTTTTTAGGACGATTGGCCCTGAGCTAACATCTGTTGCCAATCTTCCTGTTTTTCTTTTTTCTCCCCAAAACCCCAGTACATAGTTGTATATCCTAGTTGTCAGTTTTTCTAGTTCTTCTGTGTGGGACACCGCCTCAGCATGGCTTGATGAGCAGTGAGTAGATCCACGCCCAGGATCCTAACTGGTGAACCCCAGGCTGCCGTAGCGGAGCTCGTGAACTTAACCGCTGTGCCTGAATATGGCCAAGTTACTCTGGAAAACAGTTTGGCAGTCTCTTTAAAACCTAAACATGCAACCACCACATAACCCAGCAGTTACATGTCTGAGCATTTATCCCAGAGCAACGTTTTCACACAAAATCTATAGATGAATGTTTATAGCGGCTTTATTCATAATAGCCAAAAACTGGAAACAAACTGATACATACAGGTCATGGAATACTACTCAGCAATAAAAAGGAACAAAGTAGAGATACACACAACAACCTGGATGAACCTCCAGGGAACTAGTCTGAGTGAAAAAAAGCCAATCCCAAAAGGTTATATACTGTATGACTCCATTTATACAACATTTTTGAAATGACAAAATTACAGAAATGAAAAACAGATTAATGGTTGCTGGAGATTAAGGAGGGAATGGAAATAGGAGGCAAGTTGATGTGGCTCTAAAAGGGCAAGATTACAGAGATTGTGGTGACGGAAATGTTTTGTATCTTGACGGTATCATTATCAATATCCAGATTGGGAAATTTACTATAGTTTACAAGATGTTATCTTTAGGGGAAACTGGGTAAAGGATGCATGGGACTGCTGTACTATTTCTTATAAGTGCATGTGGTTCTACAATTATATTAAAATATGAAATTTAATTTTAAAAAGCACATTAACAATATTTTAAAAAACACTAGATGACAAGGTACCCCATGAACCTCAAAATATAAGCTGGTGGAAACAAACCACTAATAGTGACACAATCTGCCTGGAATAAGAGTCTGTGCTGGAGAAGGCAGAGGGGAGTAACCAGGCATTCGACATATCTGAGAATATGATAAATCTCAAACAGCCAACAGGTCCTCATTGAAAAGCACAGCAGACCAACACAAGAACAGCATAAAATTAGGAGGAGTCTGCCCAATCCAATAACAGTTAAACAAAAGGGGCCTGGGTAAGGTTAGAAGGGGATGGAGGAGTCTCATCTATAAGAATTGTCTAAACTAGCCATCCAGGCACCTATCCAAGGCAGACCCTATACTGAGGAAAAATTGTGGGTGGAATCAAAATTGAGTCAGGCAGGGACAAGGAGACAAAGGAAAAGAAGTTCACAATGAGGGGTGGAAACAGAATCCGGAACTCGCAAAAAACAAGTTGTTAGGGGCTGGCTGGGTGGCGCAAGCGGTTAGGTGCACGTGCTCCACTGTGGCGGCCCGGGGTTCGCTGGTTCGGATCCTGAGCGCACACCGACACGCTGCTTGGCAAGCCATGCTGTGGCAGCCTCCCATATAAAGTGGAGGAAGATGGGCACGGATGTTAGCCCAGGGTCAGTCTTCCTCAGTTAAAAAAGAGGAGGATTGGCAGATGTTAGCACAGGGCCAATCTCCTCACCAAAAAAAAAAAGCAAGTTGCCATATTTTTCAGCACCATGCTAGTACAACAGAAGAGGGAGCTCTGCGAAGTTTAAAGGAAACCATCCTGGAGTATGCCTCCTTCTAAAATTCAAGACAATTAATTTCATATAAAATGAGTAACAGAGAAGGGATGAAGCTATACTTCACAGAAAAAAGAGAATATGGAACAGAATGAAATCCTTACAATGAAAGCACACCAGAAAAATCATACAACCAAAAAGACTAAACTATAACCTATTTCAAAACAAGCTAAAAGCCATTTAAAAAGTGTTAGAGGATGTGAAATAACAATATAAATCAGAATTAGAAAATCTCAGAAATATAGTGATCATACTTGGGAAATAATTAGAGATAAAAAGAAAATCCATTTCAGAAATGAAAACTAAACTAGAAGGAACAGAAGAACAAATGAAGACAATGAAAAAGGCCTCAATAGGAAGAGAGAAGGTGAAAAGATGAACAATTTTTTAAATGAAAACAATGAGAAATGAAAATTCAAGAGAAAATGACAAATATTCAAGATACACAAAAAAATGTAACATGTAAATGACAGGACTTTCTGAAAAAGGAAAATCATAGGAAATGCTAAAAAATATAACTGAATAAAACGTTCTTAAAACGACAAAAAGATTGGAACAACATGTTGAAAGACAACGTAGTTTATCTGAGAAACTCAACCCAAATGACCAAAACCAAGGTATATTCTAATAAAATTTCTGGACATTAAAGAAAAAGAAAATACCATCCAGCCATCCCAGCAAAAACAGTAAGTGACTTAATAATTAGATTGGCATTAGACTTTTTGGCAGCAATGTTACATAAAAATGTAGTAACATTATTAAGTTTCTCAAGAGCAGAAAATAGGAACTAAGATTTTTATATCCAACTGACTTTCAAACTGTAAAGTGCAAGAACTTCCCTAAGCCCTTCCTGAGGAATCGACTAGAGAAAGAGCTTCAAACAACCACAATGATTACATCAGTAGTTCACAAACTTTTGGTATCAGGATCTCTTTGCATTCTTATAAATTATTGAGAACGCCAAAGAGCTTTAAAGTGAGTTACGTCAAGTGACATTTACCACATTAGAAATTAAAACTGAAAAAAATTTAATATTTATTTGTTTGTTTAAACAACAGCAATAAACCCACTACGTGTTAACATAAACAACACACTTATGAAAAGTAGCTATATTTTCCAGCACAGAAAAATAATGAAAGAAAAGGAACTGTTTTACATTTTTTTTAAATCTCTTTAATGTCTAGCTTAATAAAGGCAGCTTGGTCATGTATTCTTCTACATTCAATCTGTAAAAGTATGTTGTTTGGGGGACCGGCCCGGTGGCGTAGCGGTTAAGTGCTTGTGCTCCACCTTGGCGGCCCAGGGTTTGCAGGTTCGGATCCCAGGTGGGCACTGACGCACTGCTTGTTAAGCCATGCTGTGGTGGTGTCCCACATAAAGTAGAGGAAGATGGGCACAGATGTTAGCCCAGGGCCAATCTTCCTCAGGAAAAAAGAGGAGGATTGGCATCGGATGTTAGCTCAGGGCTAGTCTTCTTCGCAAAAAAAAAAAAAAAAATATGTTGTTTGGGTTGAAACACATGAAGAAAATATGGCCTCACTCGGATATGTACTAGTGGAAAAGAGGAGGAGAATTTTAATAGCCTTTCAGCTCTTGTGTATATTCTTCTCTGATAAGACACCAAAATTCAACAAATGATAGATTCTCACAGATTAATTGCAATGTGGAATCTGAAATCTTATCAATGAACTTTTTATAGTCTGGTATGTTAAATTCATTGATCTACCTTGCACTTTTATGGATCTTTTATCCACAATGATATCACAATATCATTCATTGAGCATTTGGAAAGTATTAGTTCATAGGATTATGCAGATCTTTAAAATGTTGACACGATTTGATAACAATATCAAAAATCATATTTGTTAATATCACCATCAATCTTATCAGAAAAATCTTTAAGTATTGGGAAGCTGCAGCAAACACAAGTTTTCCACAATTTTAATTTTCTCTTGAAAGTCCGATTTTCACTGTCAGAATCATTTTCCTTCTTTTGTTCACTTTTGAGAAAATATCTACAAAATAATAAAGTCCAAATAACCATAGCGTGTCTGTCAGTAATTCTTTCAGGAAAATGATGGTCCATAAAATAAAAAGAAGTGACTAGTTTTACTCACAACTCCAGCAGTTATACAGGCTTTCCCACAAGATGCCTGCCCTTCTATCAATATGCCACAGAAATGCTGTCTATTTTGTCACACTGAATATTTAAATGATGTCTACTTGAGAATTGAGATTTAATAAAACTAATGACTTTTATCACTTCATCAAGGCTATTCTTCAGTGAAACTGGCAATTTTTTTATTGCAAGTACATGGCAGTGAAGAAGACGACGACTACCTGTATGGTTTGGTGTCACTGGCCTTGATGTGTGCTAAGGCACCAACAGTTTTACCCACCCTAGATTTTGCACCACTGGTACAAATAATGTAGTGAAAAGAGAAAATAATATCTCAGTATTATTGTAAAAATAGTTTTGACCTTGAAGACTCTCCAAAAGGGTCCCAGGGACCTCTAGGAGTCTGTAGACACACCTTGAGAACCACTGCACTAGAGGGACATCGACATCAGGAATAGTGGTAAGCGTTACACATGTTATTACTCACAGAACTAAGAGTAAAAAGGGAACACGTATTCTACGTAATGGTATATGATCCATTAATACAGATATAGAACAACCATGAAAAGGAGGGATGAGGAGGAGAACAAAGGCAAAAGGAATATTTTCAGTGATCATTTTGGTGGTTGTAGCATGAGTATCGTTATCCTTAGACTGCTGGGTATGTTAATGTGGGAACAGCAAATGAGTAAGTATGAATGGACCTTCTAGTTGTGTCTGTCCTGTGCCCTTGAAAACCAGAATTCTTGGTGTAGGAGAAAGGAGACACAAATGTAATAGAGAAGAGATTAATTTTCTTAAGTTATGCATATATAAATTTTATATTTATATACATATGAGTATACACGAGCATAAACATTTCTATTTCCCTTGAAAAAGTCTGATACAATGATCAGTCCCTAACTCTGGATTATGGTCTTAAATGGCTTTTCCAACTGAAAAAAGCCAGGGCTTTCTGGAAAAGTGGCTGATTCCAGGTCTGAGCAGGAAATATACAAAATGAACCTGGAACATTTTGTCATACGAGATAACAAAGAAACTATCAAAAGACTAGTGTCAAACAAACTCGAGTCACTTGAAGAAGTTTCCAGTCACCAAATATTAAACATTTGAACTTCTACGTGGATAAAAATTGCTATGAGTTAAAATCCAGCAAATGCATTTACATTCTTCAGCTTGTAGTGATACAAAAAAATAAAAAGTAGGGGCCGGCCCGGTGGCATAGCGGTTAAGTTCGAGAGCTCTTCTTTGGCGGCCCGGGGTTCACAGGTTCGGATCCAGGGTGTGGACTGATGCACCACTGGTCAAGCTGTGCTGTGGCAGCGTCCCACATAAAGTGGAGGAAGATGGGCACAGATGTTAGCCCAGGGCCAATCTTCCTCAGCAAAGAAGGGAGGATTGTCAACGGATGTTAGCTCAGGGCTGATCTTCCTCACAAAACAAAATAAAATAAATAAAAAGTAAAATCTAATTGCTCATCTTTGGATAATAATAGGAAACAGATTCATTAACTTGAAAACTAGTAAATAAAAGGAAAGAGTTAAACATTGATCCTTTCTATCCTCTGTACCACTAGGCAACCCACTAATAAATGAAGGGCTGTGTCTCCTTATAGAAGCAATAAAGCGTTTAAATGAAGAAGGACTGATAGAACTAGAATATCTACATTCTGCAATCCCAAATGAATTAAAGGCCCTAGGCAATGAGCATCGATGGTTACTAACATCATAAAAAGAGAGATAACCAAACATTATATGCCTCACCGTGAAAGGTGAGTCTGACTACAGACTTTCCAAAGGAATGAAACCTGACGCTGATCCAGCTTCTGCATCCAGACGCCAATTTGCAGGAAAGGCAGAGGACAGAGGGACGTGTTAAACTGCACTGTGTGTGTGCAATTAGCAAAATTCAGACTGTGGAAAACCCTGCAGGTCAAATGGCTCAGGCTTTTCAACATATTAATCATAAGGAAAAGAAAGGGGTAGAGGAGAAACTTGTAAAGTAAGAGAAATAAAAGATAACTAAGCTATAGTGTCCAGGAATTCAAACTTGAGTGAATACACTATAAAGAAATACAAAAACGTAGCTACTATCAAAGTCAGGATATGATTCCTTTTGAGAGGACGGAGGGAGTTTTGATTGGCCTGAGGCACGTGGAGACTTTGCCGTAGCTGCAAAGTTCTATGTCTATATCTGAGTGGTGATTACAGGAGTTTTGCCTTAAATAATTCATTAAGTTATACATTTTGTGTGGTTATTTATATCTCAGTTTATTTTAAAATAAAAAAGCTTTAAAAAAAAAAAACTGTGAAAAGGAAACAGTGACTATCTGAGCATTTGTCTTCTGAAGACTGGAGACGCAGTAGGAAGAGAGAAAGACAGGATAACTACTTACAGGATTAGAGCTGGACCATAGTAAAGTAAACAGTTTGGGACTGGAAGGAGTCAGGTCTTAGGGGAATTTCTGGACGCTGTCCTTGGAAATGGGGACTACTGACATATACAAGTAGGAGGAAGGAGGGCAGAAGGGTGAGAGATGCATGATCTCAGAACACAAATTCTAGGATCAGTCAGGACCCCTCCGAGGCCTCATGGAAGAGTCACTCTGGAACATTGGCTTCATGAATGTCCTTTATTTAGTCTGGGGCCCAGGCCGCTTGGTTCTACTTCAGGATCCAGAGGCAAAAGCTTCAGTTAGGATCTTAGTATGGCTGTGGTGGAAGAACAGCACTTGAGCCCTGCAGGGACAGTGATAAAAGACTTCTGAGGGACCTCCACCTTCAGGGACTCAGCAGAACCACCCTTATGTCTTATCCCCAAGATGTCTCCCACTGGCCAAAGGATTCGGAGAATGATCTGTCACCCAAAGACAAGGAAGAAGACATTACCTCATCACCAGACAACTGAGTCTCCACATATCCTGGAATGAAAGAGAGGAAAGAAATAGAATGCCCCAATTAGGACCAAATGTCATTAACAGCTTAACCCTTCTAGAGGGCTTTCATATTAAACGTTGCCATTGAAAATGAAATAAAAAATCCAATCCCTGGCAACAGATGTTAGCTCAGGGCTAATCTTCCTTAAAAAAAAAAATCCAATCCCATCGTCCATTATGATTTTCTACCCACAAAGTACCTTACTAATATTGACAATGATTAGTTTGACCTATATATTATTTTCATACATTGTACCTCATCTCTAATCTGCTCATGTTCTTCAAAGTAATTTAATTTTCAAAGTTATTTAATCAGTCCTCATAGGTAAAAAAGAAAGAAAGTATGATACTTATCAGTAGAGCACGCAGAGTCCTATGGTCTGAATGTTTGTGCCCCTCGCCCCAAAGTTCATGCGTTGAAACATAACTCCCAAAGGTGATAGTATTAGTAGGTGTGCCTTTAGGAGATGTTTAGGTTATGAGGGTGGCGCCCTCATGAAGGGGATTACTGCCCTTATCAAAAAGACTTCAGAGAGAACCCTAGCCCCTCCCACCATGTCAGGACACAGCAAGAAGGTGCCCGATATGAACCGGGAAGAGAGCCTTCACCAGAACATGACCATGCTGATGCCTTCCAGCCTCCAGAACAGTAAGAAATAAATTTCTGTTGTTTATAAGCCACCCAGAGTGTTGCATTTTGTTATAGCAGCCCAAATGGATTAAGACAGTGATATTTGTCTTAGATTTGAAGATCTGGAAAATTTTGAGACAAACCGGTAGATGGCCCTGGGCTAGGTCTCAGTTGATTTGAGGTCTAGTTCTATCTCCAGTAGTTTTACATAGAAATAGCACTTATCCTCCCTGACAGGCTTCCCATTGATAAAGACACTGAGGCACAGCTCAAAGCATAGCATTAAGTGAGAAAAGAAACAGACTGTGACTGAATGCATAATGACATTTATTAAAATGTAAAAATACACACAGAAAAACAATGTTACATATTTTTAAAGGCCACCCTCATAATTGAAGACCAGATACGTTACAATGTGTATCCATGGAAGGGAAGGAGTGAGAAAGGAGACAATGGAAGACCCTTGTTCTGACGAGTGATTACAATGTGCTGTGAACTCACTGGGTAAGATTAACTCAATTCTATGCACTTGAGAATAACAATAATAAAAGGAAATTCAAATAAATAGGTTAATAATGCAGGTTGGTCAGGAACCAACCTGTAGTTGTGTGTGCAGAGCACATCCACAGAAGAAATGGCATTTAAGTTGAGACTTGAAGGATAATTGTTACTGATCTTGAGTTGTAAATTCACTTTCATTACTAAGTTCAGAGGCCTCCTCCAGGAGCTACTGACTGAGCCTAAGGATGGTAGCATTCTCCTGAGGCAGCTGTACTCTTCTCTCACTCAGTAGCTGATTTCAGATGAGGGTCTAACCTCCAATTCTCCATTCCTTCTTACAGTCTAAATCAGAAAAATAATTTTTTTTTCAGATCTGTGCCAGATTTGAGATCTGGGCTGATTTTTTTTTCATTTGTATTGTTTAATGGACATTATAAGCTCAGAGAGGTTTCTATTCTCTTTTGTATTTAATGAGACTTTGACATTCAAAGAGGTTATGTTTTTAGCACATTATACCTGGTTTTCTGCTGATAAACATATTTTCACGGTGTAATACTGCTTCATTTTTCCAAAGCCTATCTCCTCAGCTAGAAAAATAACAGCAATAAACACATTTACACAGTAACCTGAGGACAGAGATAATGCATTCAACTTCTCTTTTTTTTTTTTTTTTTTTAAAGATTTTATTTATTTTATTTTTTCCCCCCAAAGCCCCAGTGGATAGTTGTGTGTCGTAGCTGCACATCCTTCTAGTTGCTGTATGTGGGACTCGGCCTCAGGATGAACGGAGAAGTGGTGCCTCGATGCGCACCCGGGATCCGAACCCGGGCCGCCAGCATCGCAGCGCGCGCACTTAACCACCAAGCCACAGGGCCGGCCCTCAACTTCTCTTATTTCTCAAAATTTCTTGGTGCAATTCTAACCATATAATAGGGGCTTAATAAATGCCAAAAGAAGCAACCTTTGTTCCCAATTTGTTTTGTCCACATATACTCTAACTGGATGAATATAGAAGCAGTCACAATCAGAGAAAACTCTGGTCGAAGAAAGGCACCTATTCTCAGATTGCCTCCATTTTTTACATTTCTCCAGACTGACATTGATACAATACAGGTCCTAAGCAAGACAAAATGTTTCCCTTCTTCCTGCCTTACTATTCCTTGAATCTGTGGCTCTGGTACAGGAAGTCTCATTTCCCAGCAGTCCATTGTGTGTGATAAAAGGGAAGGAATACTTTTCTGTCAAAAGGAAGAACATACTCTTTGAAGGCAGAAGCCATTTCCAGTTTGGGCTATAGTCTAGACCTATAGGGAAAGGACTCCCTCACTCATGCCAATTCTTGCATACACACCTGAAAAAGAGTTGTTCCCTTCTTACTCCGGGAGTCTCTGCCTTGAGTCATGGTGTAATCCAGCCTGATTAGATTCACTAACAGACCCACCACCTGGGTAACCCACCCAGAATTCATTCTGGAAGAAAAAAATTAGACAGTAAAATCATCAGCCTCTTCAAGATGGGGCTTACCCCCAAACAACTCAGTCAAAAAATATTCATAAAGAATATAGATAACTTTCTAGCCTCCCCAGTGTTGGAAACTCCTCACATTGATAACCAATCAGGATAGAGGAGTTTTGCATTATTAGATGCTGGGTAGAATACTCTCATAAAGTTGTGTTAAACCACTCAAGAATTGTTTACTGCAGAGTAACTGATGGTAGTTTAGGTATGCAGAAAATGGGCCAGTAGAAGAAAAAATACTCTACATTGTGTGTGGTCCTAGAAGAACTAGGCAGCTTGTTTATTATGTACCCTGCTATCCTCATTTAGCACTCTCCCTGGCCTGTTCTGACCAATAGGTCTCCCTCCCTATGGAGTGGTTGACATTGCCAACAGAGAGTGTGTAAGTGAAAAAAAGTAGACGGGATTCTAACACATATACCATAAGAGGAGTTAGTGAAGGAATTATTGGAGAAGACATATAAAAGATTGAGAATAACCTTAGAGAGTATGATTTCCTATAAACCAAGAGAGAGCCACAAATATTTAAAAGAACAACACAGAAAGAAGATTCTCAAAAGAATAAAATGCTGCAAAAATGTTTAAGAGGATAAAATATAAGAATGTGTTATTGTGTTTTGTAGTTAGTGGGGCACCAATAACCTTCAATGGGACATAGAGTGTTAAAGGTAGAAGCTATATTTCAAAAGAGTAAAGAGTGAATCAGAAATGAGTAAATAAAGGCAGCAGATGTAAAGAATCCTTCAAGAATTTTGGAAGTGAAAACAAGGGAAAAGATAAGACTCTCACTTGAGAGAAGAGTGACACTAAGGGAAGGTTACTTTTAAGACAGGAAAGTCTTGTTAAAGACAGGAAAAACTTGTTAAGGTCTTAACAAGTTCCTAAGTCAAAGGAAGGCATTGGAGATAGGATAAATTGAAGACAAAAAGGAAGAGAAAGGAAAAATTACCCCAAAAATGCTGAATAAAATCCAAAAAATTAGAGAGATTGTCAGGCTTGGTAATAAAAAGGAACACTTCTTTAGATACAAGAATGAAGATAGGAAGATTTGGGGTGAGAAGGAGGGGATTGAGGAAGTTCCAGGAGTCCGGCTTCAATGAACTCAGTTTAGAACAAGATCTTCTGATAAAAAAGAACTGGAGGAAAATATATTTGATAACTAAGGAGAGCAACACTCCTTTTTCACCAAAGCAGTCTATAAGTGTGTTATCATTTACTTAGCGTAGAGCTATCCATGTTGAATATTACGGGCCATGCAGTGATAAAAGAAACATATTCCTTGTCCTCAAGAAATTTATAACCTAGGTTGAATGACAGATTACAATCCACTGTAATGTTAGGAAGAATGAAATTAAATTTGAAATGTTTGGACACATAAGAAGAATAAATTCTAACTTAGTCTAGAAAGAGTTCATGATGAAGTTGATATTTGATACTAGTGGCCTAACAAACAGAGAATTTTAGAATTTGGAATACCCAGTACATGTGGACAACAGAGAGGGGATAAACAGTGAAACAAAAAGTTTATCTGGAATCCATTAAAAATTACTGATTATCCACAACAAATAAATATAAGCACACTTCTTCATTGAACTGGAAAAGATACAACTGAATTTTTTTTTACTTCTCCACTTTCCTAAAGGAATATATGCTTTGATGGATATTTAAGTTGATATTACGATGGAAGTTGACCAGGAGACCGAAGAATACTTGAGTTAAGCCTTAACTAATATTATGGGATGCCCTCATGAAAGCTCTACCCATAATACTAATAGCAAATTGTAGATCAATGGCTTACCCTATTATTAGGTGGTCATATTCCTGATACCTCAATAGAGAGTTTTATGGCAAGCTTTTCTGAAGCATGAGACCCCAATATTTATTCTTGCTTAAATCCCACTTGTACCACTAGCCAACTGTAAATTCTGAAGGATTAAGAACTTCCAAGTGTATGAGTAATAGTGTAGGAAGAAGAAAGATGATAGGGTCACAAAAGGACTTGCTCAAGATGGCAGAAATAGGATTCAGAAAACAGAGGTGAAATGCACTATGTAACCTTCTAAGGTGCTGTGACCTCCACTTTTAGTAAACATGCCCTGCATGTACATTCATCTGGTGCCCTAATTTCTCCTACTGCCAGCGAGGGGACACCTCTAGATTGCCTGGCTCTGGAGGCCTGTGAGTCTTACACTTGCAGCCCACCAACCTGCATATATTTGCATATTTTAAAAACTGCTGACGGAAGGCATGGCTTCTAAGTCCTGAATCTAAGTCCTGACTGAGATCCCCTGCTTTGGGGCACTGACAGATCTTGGCACACTCTCAACAACTGGGAGCAACTCAAAATAAATTATGCAGTGTGGACAATCACAAACTTTTGAGACACAACCAAGAGCTAGAGCAGGATTAAAAATAAGGTTCATCTTCTACATGAGGCCACACTTTCAAGACTGAGAGAGGCGGCTGTTTTATCTAATACATAGAAACCAACACAGAGAGTCATGTAAAATGAAGAAACAAAGGAATATGTTCCAAACAAAAGAACAAGATAAAACCTCAGAAAAAAATCTTAATGAAATGTAGATAAGTGATTTAGTTGATAAAGAGTTCAAAATAAGAGTCATAAAGAAGCTCACTGAACTCGGGAGAGGAATGGATGAACACAATGAGAATTTTAACAAAGAGATAGAAAGTATAAGAAAGTACCAAATAGAAGTCAGAGAACTGAAGAATACAATAAATGGACTGAAAAACACACTAGAGGGGCCCAAGAGCAGACTTGAAGAAGAAGAAAGGTTGAGTGAACTTGAAGACAGGGCAATGGAACTCACCCAATCAGAGCAGCAAGAAAAAAAAAGCATGAAAAAAGTGAAGATAGCTTAAGGGAGTTATGGGACAACATCAAGTGGACCTACATTCATATTTTAGGAGTCTCAGATGGAGAAAAGAGGGAGAAAGAGACAGAAACTTATTTGAAGAAATAATGACTGAAAACATACCTACCTGAGGAAGGAAGCAGACATCCACATCCAGGAAACTCAGAGAGTTTCAAGGAGAACCACATCAAGACACATTATAATTAAAATATCACAATTTAAAGACCAGGAGGAATCTTAAAAACAGCAAGAGATAAACAACTTGTTACATACAAGGGAACCTCCATAAGACTATCAGCAGAATTTTCAGCAGAAACTTTGCAGGCCAGAAAGAAGTGACATAACATATTCAAAGTGCTGAAAAAAAAGAAAACTTCCAACTGAGAATACTCTACCCAACAAAGTTGTCTTTCAGAGTTGAAGGAGGTATAAAGAGTTTTCCAGACAAGAAACAGGTAGAGAAGTTCATCACCACTAAATTGATCTTGCAAGAAATGTTAAAGGGACTTCTGTAAGCTGAAAAGAAAGGGTGCTAATTAGTAACAGGAAAACATATGAAAGTATAAATCTCACTGGTAAAGGTAAGTATATAGTAAAATTCAGAATACTCTAATATTGTGAAGGTGGTGGATTAATCACTTATAAAGCTAGTAAAA
Source organism: Ceratotherium simum simum (assembly GCF_057802395.1). Classification (NCBI taxonomy): domain Eukaryota; kingdom Metazoa; phylum Chordata; class Mammalia; order Perissodactyla; family Rhinocerotidae; genus Ceratotherium; species Ceratotherium simum. The sequence continues at coordinate 34,662,424 of NC_141912.1, forward strand.
AGACAAAAGTAGTAAAAATAACTGTAACTATAATAATTTGTTAAGGGATACATAACATAAAAAATTGTAAATTTTGACATCAAAAACATAAAACGTAAGAAGGAGAGCAAAATAATGCTTTAGAATGCATTCAAATTGAAGCGGCTATCAACATAAAATACACTGTTATAAATATAAGTTGTTTTATGTAAGCCTCATGGTAACCACAAAGCAAAAATCTATAGTAGATACACAAAAGATATAGAGAAAGGAATCTAAGCATAAGACTAAAGAAACTCATCAAACCACAAAGGAAGAGAGCAAGAGAAGAAAGTAACAGAGGAATTACAAAACAGCCAGAAAACAATGAATAAAATGGTAATAAGTACATACCTATCAATAATTACTTTTCAGCCAGCCATGATGGTCTAGTGATTGAGGTTCGGCTCTGTCACCACCACAGCCCAGGTTCATTTCTCAGTTGTGGAACCGCACCACCCATCTGTCAGTTGTCATACTTGGCAGCAGCTCACATAGAGTACTAGAAGGACTTGCGACTAAGATACACGACCGTGTACTGAAGCTTTGAAAAAATAAATGGAAATAAAATAATTACTTTAAATGTAAATGTAATAAATTCTCCAATCAAAAGACATAAAGTGCCTGAATGGATTTTAAAAAAAAGCCCATCTATATGCTGCTTACAAGAGACTTGCTATAGCTGTAAGGACACAGACAGATGGAAAATGAAAGGATGGAAAAATATATTCCATGCAAATGGAATCCAAAAAAAAGCTGAGGCAGCTACATTTATATCAGACAAAATAGACTTTGAAATAAAGATTGTAATAAGAGACAAAGAAGGACATTACAGAATGATAAAGGGGTCAATCCAATCACAGATTATAACATCTATAAATATTTATGCACCCAACATGGGAGCACCTAAACGTGTAAAGCAAGCATTAACAGACCTACAAGGAGAAATAGACAGCAACACAATAATAGTAGGGGAATTTAATAAACCCACTTGCATCAATGGATAGATCATTCAGACAGAAAAGCAATAAGGAAACATCAGCCTTAAATCACATGTCAGACCAGTTGGTCTTAACAGATATATACTGAACATTCCATCCAAAAGCAACAGAATACACTTCTCAAGTATACATGGAACATTCTCCAGCATAGATCATATTTTAGGCCACAAAACAAGTCTTCATAAATTTAAGAAGATTAAAATCATATCAAGCATCTTTTCTGACCACAATGGTATGAAACTAGAAATAAATTACAAGAAGAAAACTGGAAAAGCCTTTCATCAAGATTAATGATATTGCAATTAGTACCAGCAATAGCAGAAATGTTGACAGTGAAAAGAATTTACTGTTTAATTCCCGTTCTGGAAGGAAAATAAATCAACTTTGCAAAATACTTTGCCTAGACGGCAGAATGAATTGCCTATAGGACTGATTCTTGTTACGCTTTTGTGTTTTTCATGGCTTAGAATTTGCAAAAGCAATAAGAATTCCTCACTTCTGGAGAAGCTTAAAATTTCTAATAGTCTTCATGTAATCTTTTGCTATGGTTATTAGAAAGCATTTTTCTTCTGGTTAATGATATAGCCATGGTTTTGATCATTTTTTATTAAGTGGCCTCTTTGTTCTTATTTTAACAATTGATCTCTCTGAAAGCTTTTTCTTTAAGGTCGGCTCCCAAATTCTGAACTATATAGGCTGACAGGGTATCTTTTGCACCCAGACCATCATTAGCATCTCTAGATGGTAATAGCCCCAAGTTTCGCTCCTTTGTCTTGCTTGTGTAACCTATGGAATGAACATATGACCAAAATGCGGATGTTAGCAATAACCAGTGAGGGTCATATGCTCCAATGTCCTCAAAATTGCTCTACAATATTGAAACAGTTGCTTTGTCTGATGGGCATACCATGTAAGAAGAGATCTCAAGACAAAGGGAGCAGCTCTTTCTCCCCCTTGGGGAGAATAATTACTAGTAAATTTACTTTTTCAGGGTAGAAACTTGCTTATCTATAAGAAAGTACTATTAGCAAAATAACTGCTAAAAGATTTTATTATTTATTTTTGAATAACACAAACAGCATTCCAGGAACACACTTGGAATCACTGGGCAGTTACTAGTGGAAAACCAAACTGAAATTTTGAGAATTAATCTGGCCAGTATTTGTACTGAATAAAGAGGTACATACTTTGCCACAACACAATTAACACAAGATCCAGATCAAAGAGAAAGAAAACTAAAATTCTTCCTACATACAATATTAATGGACAGGCCTAAGAGAATTCTAGTTGTTCTCTCTGCTACTACTCAATGGCAAACTTTCTGGCTCTAAAAATACAGTGCTTTGCTAAAGTATTATAAAACACAGATAAGTTAGTTCAAAAAGTGACATTCAGAAATTGAAGAAACTCTGTCAACTGACTTAGATAGTGGCATAGTATAAAGACTATCTCCATCCAAATTTCCTTAATGCAGGGCATCACTGAGATCTCACTGGAAAGGCTCCTATCAAGCCTGCTGAGTGCTAATATGGCCTGTAAATGGCACGGTCTTCTGTTGAGGCTACATGTCTTCCATGGTAAAAAGAAATTCATGTTTATGTTTATGCATTTCTTGTTATTCATATTTTTTCCTTAGATAAAAGGACCACTGACCTGCTTCTCATGTTAAGTTCCAGATTAGTGGTAGTAGCTTTCTGAAAACTACAGAGAGTCTTCTGACACTACTGAGACAAGAGACAGACATTCTATGCTAACTGCGAGCCCATTTTTCCCAGATGTGTTGCAACCTTTCAGAGTTACTACAAGTGAGTCTCATTCTGTGACAACTGGTAGGACTCAAGACATCCTGTAATGCTACAAATTTGAACTTGCTTGTTGTTCAACGAAAGTCTGTGCTTCTGATGTCACCTGTTTTTTCCAAAGAATGTTGTGATTTATTTTCTGTAAAAATAATCCCACAGTTGCACGCATCAAGAGCAGAGATTGTAGAAATTCTGTACTGATAACCACTTTCTTCCAGAAACAAATTTAACTGCTTTTCCCTCAGAAAGTAAGCCCTTATTTGCCACTTCTCATACCCAGCAGAAGTTAAACAGGATTGCTTCTTCTCTTGTTTTTAGTGAAGAAGTTCGGCCTAGAGATCACCTGTAGGATTGATGGTTTGATGACAGTTGCTACATAGTTTTACCTGAACTGTCCTTATATTGAATTAATTATCGAAGAAAAAGTGTGATATATAATATTTAAAGCAGCACATTTTTGTTGCTCATAAGAGTATACAACATACAGAATTTAGGTCCTAGTCATTGGCCCATTCTTTTTAAAAATTAACTTGTGTAATTTGTGAATTGTATGTCAAATTTGTACGAACAAGTTTTGATAGTGTTTTCTTTAACTATATTTCAGTATGTTCTTGATATTAAATTATTTTTCTTTGTCATTCCTTTCATTCTATAAGCTAAGATGAACCTTAGCTTGGCTTTCCCAGATTATCACGTCACAACTAGTTAATACTGTTAACTAGTTATTCTTTTTGTCATATTCTTTTGTCAGAATTCCTCTTGTCAAATTAAATTTGTTTGTCAAATTTAACATGATATTCTCCTGGTTGCGACTGCACAACTTCCAATAGTACTGAATTATTGTCGGGGTCTAGGGACAGTGTCTTATCAAATCCAGGAGCAATGGTGACTTCTACGCAAGCTCTCCAAGAAATTTTGAACTTTCACATTAACAGAAATATATTTTTCCAAAGTAAATGAGATACCACTTCTATTCTATTCCGAAATGTTCAAACTTGCACTACATTATGCTGAGAAATCTGAAATAATGCATTCAGGAATTTGGAGGCCACTGTTATCTTTAATAAGATAAACGCAAATTTTGTCGTTTCCAGAGACGAGTAACAAGTGATGATGAGGGGACTCTTTCGGAGGACCAGAATTGCTACGTAATAGCTGCCTCAATTTATATAAAATGCTGTCATTCATTAAAAGTAGTAGTCTTACTGACACACATATCCATAAATTAAACTGAAAAATTGTTTTAATGTAGGAACACTGTTCTTATTCAGAAATTGATTGTGAAGTGGTATGATAATGACTGAGCTTGGAGAGTTTAAAATCACATACAACTTGGCTGAATCCAGAGTGTGCCATTTATTAGCCTCACATGCTTGCAAAAGTTGTTTAACCTCCATCCATCACTTTATTCTCTCCATCTGTAGGGATGGATAGGGTACTTGAATCACTGAGATGATGTGAGAATTAAATAAAAATATGATGTATAAAAAGCCCTTGTATCATTCTGGGTACAAACTAAAATGCTTAAAAATTGCTCAACAAATGTAGTCATTTTTTTTTTGAAGCATGATGAGTACTATGTCACTAGAAATATTAAGCCACATAAAGAATAACTACATATCAAAACTATGGTGGAGGGTGAATTAATGCAGAACTTTAGATATAGAGTTGTCCTTTAAAGTCCATTCTGAATCTGAAATATACATTGATATTAATATAATGTGTAATAAATATCTAAAAGTAGAATTATATGTTTAAAATTATATGATTACATCAAAGGATGTGTCATAGTTTTTCCATAGTGTTCTATTTCCTGAACACTCTATAAGGTATTTATTAGCAAAATCTTTTTATATCTTTCCTTAGGATAAAGCAAGAGAAGGTGAATAACAAAGGGATGTATCTCCAAGAAATTGAGGAAATCATAATGGGGACCAGGAATAAGAAACTGAACACTTTCTCACATAAAATATTAATTATTCTAAAGCGGAGTTGTTGTGCCAAAGGCTGACATTGAGTCCTTTGTGGATCTCTCAGCCCCCTGCATACTTTGATTTGGATGGTTGGCCTTATCACATTGTTAGGTTAAGTGCTATACAAAGGTACTTTCAAGCGCTGTACAAAAGTGCTTTCCACGTGGTCTTCTCTAATCTCTTTCCCTATGTGCATTTTGGAGGAGCCACTAAACTCAGTGACAGTATCAGGAAACAAACCTGAGAAACCTTTTCACTCAGATTAAATTATTGACTAAATTTCAATTTCTTTAGTTCATCAGAGACATTCCTATCTGTAAGGAGGTACATTATACTCTCCAATCAAAAGCTATAATTCTGTCATATCATCAGTTACCAGAGGATGCTGCTCCTTGAGCTGTCCACAGAATCACAGCATTTTTCAGTACTGAAATACCTGAAAGATCACAGTGACTTCATTTCAACTGTGAAAGGTCAAGTAATTTTCCCAAATCGACAACACTAAATTATTGTACAATAAGGACCAGATTAAAGGCTATCTGACTTTCAATCATCTTCCCTCCACTCCCTCAACTCCTAGACACGCAAACAAACACAAACATGTCAAAACAGCTCTTTCTTCAAATGAGAGAGATGAATGCCTCTGAAAGGCTCAACTTATGTACACATCACTGACAAGAACAGAGCTGGCTCACAATAGGGGCGCAATCAAAATTTTTCAGATACAACTGGATCAAACCTTTAAAGTACAAAATTAAAACAATCCTTCTAATGAAGGAAATCTAAGTTTCAGAAGAGGACCTTCAAACTGAATCTCTGACCAGCAATTGATGATGCTATTCATCTTTGATGCTGATTGGTTCTCAACACTGAGATTATCCAATACAGGAACAAAAAAATGAGGTTCCTGGTTGTATTATTTGGGATGTGGGTGGAGGAGGGTCCTAGTCCTCATTCAGTGAGGCTTGCCTGCTCCTCTGCCCCCGTCTCTCCTGTTCTCCAGCATGATGTGTCTGTGGTTCCCAGGAGGCTACCAGATGGCAGCATTGACAATGATACTGATGTTACTGAGCCCTTCTCTCACCTGGACCAGGGACACTCAACGTAAGTACACACCTTGGGTGATGAGCTACTGTTGGGTGGAATAAGAAGGGAGTTAGCTTTGTCACTGTGTCCAGGTCACGACCCTTAAAAAATTGTGACATTTTCTTCAATAACCACCTATCTTTATCATATGGACCCCTAATTCTTTTCTCAACAAAAGGAGCCTGGATGCTTGCCCTCTCTAAAAGAGCTGCATAAGGAGTCTCCATATATACAGGTTATTTCATCGTAATTCTCTTCCAATAAAATCTCTCTAGCCTTGCATCCTGTTCCCTCAGGATCTTGAGAAGATTTAGAAATAATGATGTTAAGATAATTAAACATCCAGTGAACCCTTCATTATGTTGAGTTATGCCAGAAAAAGGGAAGGTTTCTCTGAAAATTTTACGAGGAGTCAAAAGGAATTGGAAATATCTCTCCTAGGAGATCCTGTGTTATATCTTTAACAGGATCTGTGATGTTAATACTTCTTCCTAATATGTGAGGATGTATCGAGCCTGGCCCATTATCTCCTTTCTTTTCTCCCTGAACCCCTATGTTTATAAGGCCTGTATTCCTGTCCTGGAGGGTCACTGACAGAAGTTGAGATTAAGTGCTATTTATCGCATGGAAAGCACCCTAGAGCAGAAGCAGGAATCGTTGGTACTTTGGAATGACTCTATAGTAAGAACATCTATGGGATGTTCTTTGATGCCTCAAAATTCAAGGACTCTTCCGAAAACCTGGCACAAGATAGTGTTCATGATGAATCTATTTTGAACGTTTCTATAGTATCAGTTTTCCTACATCTCCCCTTTCTTTGGCCTGAGTCCACAAGAAGAGATTCAATGAGTACAGAATAAATTATATGAAGTCCTATTTTCATAAGCCAAAAATAGTCAAATATTATCAATTTCATATAGTTCAAAGCATACACCCTGTACAGGGTTACAGAGAGATCATGAGAGTTGTTTACATCCCATAGAGCTGAAAATCAACAAGCAAGTCAAGGGAACTCATTGGCCTCCTGGAGCCTTAGCCCCAAATTCATAGGTTCATTCATCATCCCCTCCGTTTTTCCTAATTAACCATGTTTGTCTCCTTCCAGTTCTTCCCTATTCTTTCCCCAGCTACGTCATCCCCGTTACTGAAAATCCCCAAAGTTTTCACAGACCCTCAGCACTATAACAGATCCATTGGATGAGATGAAACAATGAAATTTTTCCTCTTTCTTAAAATCACCTTTTCCTTACCTGTGAATGTTTCTTCCAACTAGTAGGAGGAGAAAGAGGAAGTTTGTCTGAATTTCTCACAAGAAAGGGAAGGGAGATAAGGTGTCCTCAGAATAAGAGTGTTGGAGCTTGAGCCCCTCTTGCCTCCCAGGATCCCCACAGTGATCAATTCCCAGAACCCTGGGTTTATTCATTTAGACACAAATATTTTTCTGAGCAACTATTATATACTAGGCTCTGTTCTAGGCTCACAGAATAAGATAGAAAAGCCCCCTACTACCATGGAACTTACCTAATGACAGGGGAGAGAGACAATAGACCCATAAACATTTAACAAAGAAAAAAATTTCAGAGAGCAATAAGAGCTCTGAAAAAAATACGTCAGAGTTACAGAACAGAGAGAATGGATTCACCTGACTTCAGTTCAAGTGGCTGGGGAGCTCTCTCTGAGAAAGTGACATTTAGTTGAGACACGAGTGATGAGAAGAAGCCAGGCACATGAAGGAGCTCAGGGACAAGTGTTCCAGGGAGAGGGAACAGGGGAAAGGCTGAAGTGTGGGAAGATGTTTGCTGTGTTTAAGGGATGGAAAGAAGGCCAGAGTGGCTAAAGCATAGCGAGCAAGTTGGGAAGTGGCAGAAGATGAAGAAGAAAAAGAAGTCAGTAATATTAGGCTCTGAAGGCCAGGGTAAGAAATTTGAATGTTATTTAAAAAAATAATTCTAGCTACCATGTGGAGATTGGATTGTAGAGATTCACAAGTGGAGTCAGGGAGACAATTTAGCAGCATGGTAGAATTCTCCAGGGAAGAGATGCTTGTGGCTTCATTTAGTGTGATACTGACAAAGACAGTGGTCAAGATAAAGTGGACATATTTGGGATAGATTTTTGTATGACTTGTTAATGAATCAAATGCTGAGGATGTGGGGATAGAAAAATTAAGCTTATTCCTAAGGATTTTTTCTTTCATAATAACTGGGTCAATGGTGGTGCTGTTTATTGAGATAGAGAAGACTGTGAGAGGAAATAATTTGAAGTGGGTGGTTAGGAATAAAGGCTTTGCCCAAGTTAAGTTTGAAATGATTTTTGACATTCATGTGGAGCTGTCAAGAGGTCAGTTGAATCTATGAGACTTGAGTTCAGGGGGAGGCCAGAACTGGAGGTATATATGTTGGTGTTACCGACACACGTACTGTGTTAAATTCCAGCAAAGTAGAGAGGTTACTTAGGGAGAGAGATTGTGTGTAGAAGACAAGAAGAGAAGGCAAGGGCCATGCCTTGAGGGCCAAGGGCCAATGAGTTAGCAAAGGGGAATGAGATGGGGCTACCAATGATGTTGAGGAAAACCAAGAGAATGTGATGCATGGAAGTGAAGGCAAGTAGATTTTTTTCAAGGAGGAGGGAGTGGCCAGCTGTGATGAGTACCACTTAGAGGTTAGTGAAGTGAGAGCCATGACAGACAAGTGAGAACTGGGTTTGGTGGATTGACGTTTGCAGTCAGTGGAGTATACAAGATAGAAACTGGACTGGACCATTAGAAGAGAAAATGGGAGCTGAAGAAGCAAAGGATGGATTACACATGACTCTTCTGAGTAGTTGACCTCAGGGAAAGACTGTGCTATGGGATCAGGGAGTCAGATGGACTTAAGTATAAGAATTAAAGAGCCTAAAGAGAAGCTTCAACGATGTGACAAAAAGAGATGTTCAGTCATCAGCAAGAAAGCCTTAGAGTGCCCTTGTATGCAGAGGTAACTGGTTATGCAAAAAGTCATTAATTCATACAGCCAATATTTATTAGTAACCTAGAATACACCAGTTATTACTCTAGGTGATGAGGATGGAGTGATGAACAAAAGAAATCTGGTCTCTACCATCATGAAGCATCATAATATTTTGCAGTTACTATGTACCAGGCATATAAATTTCAATATGTAATTCCCATAAATATCCTATCATATCTGCAGCAATTAAATATATATATCTATGGAATCTAAAATTCAAAGAGTTTAAGTAACTTACCCAGTGTCACACAGTTAGTGCTAGAACACAGATTAAATAGTCTAAATCTGAGTATATACAAAGTCCTTCTCTTTCATGTCAGCATACTCCATTTGTATTAGGTTCATGTATACTTTATTATTATTCATAAATCGATGTTTCTGCCCTTATGTATTCAAAATGGGAATCAGTGGTAATATTAATAGAAGATAATTGCAAGATCATGATGAAGATATTATTTGCTTTAGGAAGTTAAGGAGTAGAAAGATCTTGTGAGCCTGCATTCATAGGAATTATAAACATTAAAATGGCAATATATTTATTGAGTACTTATTATGTGGTCAGCACTATGAAGAGTCACTATTTAATTTCTCAAGTAATAATAATCCTTTGAGGAATATGCTATTATTAAATCCATTTTAGAAATAAAGAAAAAAGATTCATGGATGTTAAAAACTACCCAAGTGGAAGAGTTCATGTTCAAATTCAGATTTTCTGATTCTAGAGCTTGACTTCTAACCATCAGTAGTGAATTGTGGCTTGATTGGGCAAAATTGACAAAATTTCTGATGTACACATGTACCAGTGTGTCTTATGGTAGGGGAGAGATGCAAGGTCAGCTAGTTCCAATGTATAGGAGAAATTTACCTTGACTTTGAATTTATTATTTGAAGAGTTCCGTATGGGTTCACACTATGTGCAGGCTATCATGGGCATGTGTTGAAGACTAGAAAGAATTATTAAATACACTCCTTCTTCTCAGATTTTGTGAGCAAGTTGGGCTAGGGTTGCCAAATAAAATTCAGGATTCCCAGTTAACTCTGAATTTTAGATAAATAATAATAATCCAAAATTAACGGTGCATCCTGTATTTTTATTTGCTAAACCTGGTAGCCTTAAGTTGGGCACATGACCATGAACTAACAGTGTTAACCATACAAGCTACAGTGAGCAAAAACTTCACACATTTCTGTTTTTTAGCATTCTCATGTGTCAAGCAGGTACTTAGAGAACTTCTTAGTAAGATAGACCAGGTCTGATCCAGAGTGCATGCCTCTCTGCCATCATTTCTGTGGGGCAAAAGGAGTTTTGTGAAGGTCCCTACTCAGAGTCTGGGAATCTGCTCCTTTTTTCTAAACTGTTTATATGAGAATGTCATCTCTTTCTCAGTTTCTCCCCTTCTGAGGGGACTTAATTACAGAAATGAGAGCTCTACATCTGTCCAAGGCTGGTAATTTGATGCCTACTGGTATTATTGGGAGTAGGAGACTGAAAGTTAGAAAATGAATTAGTTGGGACATTGAACAGGAATAAAATGGCTGTGGCTGTAGTTTAGTACCATAGATAAGTAGTGGACCAGCTACAGAGAAATCAAGACAGAAGCTGACGTGAAGGATAAATTATATGACTTAATGACTAAATTGTTCTGGTACAAATTCAAATGTGTAGGATTATTTTTCATACCACAGAGCAACTCTCCAACACCAGTGGGGTGTCCTACAATTCAACTCAATTCTGACACTGTCTACATGGAGGTAGCATCAGAGCCCACAGGTTAAGGGCTCAGTCCTACAGGACAGCCCCTTCCCACTTCAGGTGACAATCACAAGTTCAGGTTGTCACCTGTGCTTCTGACCAAAGGGCTATAGATTGGAGGTTCCCATGACTCCCACCTTGGGTTTCATTAATTTGCTAGAGTGGCTCACAGAACTCAGAGAAACATGTCACTTACTAGATTACCCATTTATTATAAAAGGATAGAACTCAGGAACAGCCAAATGGAAGAGATTCATAGGGCAAGGTACGGGGAAAGAACGCAGAGCTTCCATGCTCTCTGAGTGTACCATTCTCCCCCAAATCTCCACGTGTTCACCAACACAGAAGCTCTCTGAACCCCATCTTTTTGGATTTTTATGGAAGTTTCATTACATAGTCAAGATTGATTAAATCATTGGCTGCTGGTGTTGAACTCAACCTCCATCCCATCCCCCTAACTCCCCACCCCCAGGGGTCAAAGAGGTGGGACTGAAAGTTGCAACCCTCCAATCAGGTTGTTGATTCTCCTGGCAACCAGCCCCCATCCCTAGGTGGGATCCAAAAGTCACCTCGTTAGCATAACAAAGACAACTTTATTGCTCTCATATTTAGAAATTCCCAGAGTTTTAGGAGCTCTGTGCCAGAAAAAAGGACAAAGACCAAATATATAGTTGTTAGTATAAATCCCAATATCACAGTGACTGATTGGCAAGGCAAAAATATCAGTAAACTTGGGGCTTGAACAAATTTATTTGGCTGGACAAATAGCTCTGCACTGGGACCAACTAGATTCCTAAAAAACGTAAGTTTCATGTAAGACCACGATTTTCAACAGATATAACATTTGCAAATTTGTCAGTATAATTCTCAGCTGCTCCGTAAATGACAGTGGCTTTTTCATCACAGTTTTTTCAGGTGGTTTACACCAGTGGTTCTCAGCCAAGGACAGTTCATCACCCTCCTCCCTGCTCCTTCTCCTCCCAGAACATTTGGCAATGTCTGGAGCCACTTTTGGTTTTCACTCTGGGCGTTTCTTCTGACAGCTAGTTCACAGATGCCAGGGATGCTGGTAGACCGCTTACTATGCACAGAACAGCCCCACCACCCCCAACCACAAAGAATCATCTGGTCCAAAATGTCTGTGGTGCCTAGGCTGAAAACTCTGCTTTACACTGTGCTGCTTCTCAGAATTCTAGACTCACACTTTATACACACACTCATCTTCCAATTCAGTTCTTCATGGTTTATTCTAGCTTATTTCATTATCAAAAACACTAGACAGTTGCACAAATTCACCACTTTCCTGTTGAATCTATTCAATCAAAGCAAGTTCAAGATTTTCATTTTTATTTTTTGCCTTCTGCAACATTGTTCAAAGTTTCATGAAAAAGTTCAAAATGTCTTGGTCATTACATTTTTATTAACTTTCAACAACTTGCCTGTTTAAGTCATAAATAGTGGTGACTGCCATAAATATACTTCAGTAAAATGTCTCAAATTTCTGCAGTAATTCTACTTTCCATACTATTGATGATGTCAGAAGCTTCCATTTATTCATCTCACTTTTAACCACAGGGTTATTCTTTTAACTCTTTTTGACATTTCACAGTTCAATTAAACAGAAAGACAAAAACATCAAAAACATATACATTTGTATGATATATATGTGCATATTTATACATATATGTATGTTGGCACATATTGAAACGACAGAAGCACATGTAACCAATAAGAGCTATGAGACACATTTGACCCCATACCTTATCAGGTCAGATATGCCAAAGGAGTTTTGGCATCAAATTTTTAAAAAATCTGGGGGCCGGCCCCCTGGCATAGTTGTTAAGTGTGCACACTCCTCTGCTGGCGGCCCGGGGTTCGGATCCTGGGTGCACAGTGACGCACTGCTTGTCAGGCCACTCTGTGGCGGAGTCCCATATAAAGTGGAGGAAGATGGGCACGGATGTTAGCCCAGGGCCAGTCTTCCTCAGCAAAAAAAAAGATGAGGATTGGCATGGATGTTAGCTCAGGGCTGATCTTCTTCACAAAAAAAAAAAAAATCTGGTTTTCTGAGCTATCTGGATTGGAAATGCAAAAAAGAGATTGTAGACCTGTATTGGGATGATGGTTTTAATCTCCTTAAAACTCTTCAGTAGTTTCCCACATGTTTGCTGTAAATTCAAAATCCTAACATCACCTACCAGGCTTTTAAGTCCCCACCTCCACTTGATTTCTCCAGTCTAATCTTTTACCTCTTTCCTCTCACTGTCTCTGCTTCAGTGAACTGGTTTCATCTGATTTCTTGAGGAAGTGCATCAATCCTCCAGCTTCTCCACAAGGTGTTACCTTCACCTGAAATGTGCCTCCCTTTTCCCACAAAACTATACACACACACACACTCTTCTCTAGCTCACATCAACATAAGCTTTCCTGTCACATCTTAAACGTCACTCTTAGAGACCACTCCTCTCTCACTCTGAGGTGATTGAGATCATCCTGTTATTCTTTGTTCTAGAACTCCACACTTTTCTTTTGACATTTCTCCCTCCCGTAAAAATTCTTGTGTGGTTGTTTTTTGTCCATCACTTTCACTAAATTTTAAGCTCCAGGAATGGAGGGGACATGTCTATTTTTCCCTTCTTGGAATTCTCAGGGGACAGCAGAAGCCTGGAGAATAAGGTCATTACTAACCAAGTGTTTACAGAATGAAGGAGGTGGGAAAAGTTTATGAAACAGCTAAAGGGCTGTGGGATGAGAGGAGGGAGCTCTGAGTGTCTTTCGGGTAGATGTGTCCAGAAGGAGGTGGTGATGGGGACAAGTCCTACTCCAGCTCCTGCTTGGAGGTCAGCAACCAAGCACGGAAGCCCGGTGGATCCCGAATGTCTCCGGACCAGAGGGGTCTCCTCCGCCCGGCCAGGCCTCCCTCGGCCCGGGGCAGATAAAGTTGAACCCGTTGGGTGCTGGTAGCTGAAGGTGACAGTGGCGCATGTCAGGGTGTCCTAGTGCCCCCACTCGCGCCTGGGCGCCCCGCATTGGTGGGCGTCGCCGTCAGTCTCTTCTCAGGAGCCCGCCCGGGTTACTGGACCGTTCGTGTCCCCACAGCACATTTCCTGGAGTATACAAAGTCCGAGTGTCATTTCTCCAACGGGACGGAGCGGGTGCGGTTTGTGTTCAGAGACATCTATAACCAGGAGGAGCACGTGCGCTTCGACAGCGACGTGGGGGAGTTCCAGGCGGTGACCGAGCTGGGGCGGCCGGACGCCGAGTACTGGAACGGGCAGAAGGACTACCTGGAGGAGACGCGGGCCGCGGTGGACACGTACTGCAGACACAACTACGGGGTTATTGAGAGCTTCACGGTGCAGCGGCGAGGTGAGCGCGGCGGGTGGGCGGCCAGGGGGCGGGGGCAGTGTGTGTGTGTGAGAGACAGAGACAGAGACAGAGGCACAGTCTTGGTGAGTGTGTAGGATTGTGAGCGAGCACAAGTTACAAGGGTCCCTGTGAGAGTGGGTTGTGGAGAGCGAGTGTGTGGTTTTGTCTGTGTGATTGTGGGGAGAGAGTGTGTGTGTGAGGGGTGTACTGTGAGCTAGGTGGGACAGAGAATGTGTGTATGTGGTGGGAGAGTGGGCCTGGGTCTGAGAGGACGGAGAAGGGAATAGGTGTGGGGTGGGGGGTGCAGGAGAGGGGCTTCAGGCTCCTTGGGGGGCCACTGTGGGGGAGGGGGATGGCAGCGCAGCGGGCTGGAGAGGGAGGAAACACTGGTTGGGGTGGGTGGTTAGCCCGTGGGGAGGGACATTTAAGGTGGGGTCTGTGGTTGGGGTGAAGTTTCTGGGAGGAGAGAGGAGGAATGTGAAAGCTTTGGGGGAATGTGAGGAGGCTGGTATCCGACTGTTCTCGGCACGCACCCTGCCTAATCCTGAAACCTCTGAAATAAACATGCTTGTGTTGGTGCGCATGAGCATTTCGTTAAGAATGAGATTTGTGGGGGAGACTAATATGGAGGGAGGGAGTAGCGAGGACCCTCCCAGGGACCTCTGACCTTTCTGAGGCTTCCCTTAGGTCTAAATTTCCTGCTACTTTTTGTTTTTTTAAAGTGTATTTTTACATAGTTGAACTGTGAAACTAGCTTTTTGAATAATAATTTTGTTGCTTATCTTTAACATACTGTGACTATTTTTATAATGTTAATAGTATTTAAGTAGTTACATGTTATTCCTTTGTATAGTTGTAACATAATTGACCTCACATTCCCCTTTGTTAGGTTTTTTTTCATATTGTCACTCAATTGGAAATTTATATCTTGTTATTTTTAATTTATATTTCTTTTATTTCTAAGGTTCTTCTATTTTTTCACATAGTTATTTGCCAATTGTACTTACTGCTCTAAGCATTATCTATCATCTCTGGGGTCCTAGTGTTTCCTCAGTGATTTTTGGGGTTCTCTATGCAATAAGATTATTAACACTTTGCTGATATTTGATTCAGCATTTTCTCTAGTTTGTGGTTTATATTTGATTAAGTTTATTATTTTCCATGTTAAGAATTTAAACATTTTTGCCTAATGAAATATACTGCAAAATTGTTACTAGTGATATACCATCAATCTTAAATTTACTATTTTGTGGGATTGTAAAGATGTTGCCCACGAAGTTTCTCCTTTCTTTAATATAATTGTATTTGTTGAGGGCCTGGTAGTGTCAGAGATTGTCTCAGATGTTAAGCACATGTATTAATGAGTCCCGGACCCTGCCCTGACTTCAAATGTCAGTTGAGAAGGGGAGATAATTTTTAAAATATAGCAATTCCTATGGTAGATATGGCATTTTGCAAAGGAGAGAAATCGATCAGCTGACTGTAAATATAAGAACTTTTTAAATGAATGACTTTCCTTGCTCCTTTCCCTCTCCTTCAAGACTCATGCTTTCCCTGAGATTAAACTCATAGATTTAGAGAATCACCTCTTTCTGTTCCTGCTTGGTCTCAAGGTAGAATCATTTCCATGGTGTTCTAAAGTGTGAGTGCATTGAATACCTTTCTCACCATTTGGTATCTTATCTCCATCTATCCCACTGCTGATCCCCAATTTATCCTTACTTCTTTGAGTCATATTTTCTTTTATAGTAAACAAAGACAATAAATAGCTAACATATATTGAAGGCTGAGTTCCAGCCATTGTTTTACATAGTTTGGGTCCATTGATCCTCATACAACCCTAAGAGGTAAGGCAGTATTATTATTACCATTTATAGGTGAGAAAACTGAGGCATAGAGGAATTTAAAAACTCTCCCAGGATCAACCAGTAAGAAGGAGAGCCTGAATTGAAACTCAGGCAGCCTAGCTCCAGAAATCATGCTTTTAATTAATACACCCTTGCAAAGGTTTGTAAATACTTCAGTTCAACAATGAATAACTATTTCGAGATATGAAAAAAATCCCACAATTTTCCTCAACATGTCTCAAATCCAATGGGCCCATGCTATAAGGATTAAATTCAAGACTCATGACACCAGCTCGTGTTCAGCCACAAGGCAGCTTTGAGGGAGGCCTGGCTTTGGAGAGAGGCAGAAAGGCAGCCAACCAAGGAGACTTACTCTGTCTCCCTCACTTATTCCCTCTAACTTTTCTCTCCTAGTTGAGCCCACAGTGACTGTGTATCCTGCAAAGACCCAGCCCCTGCAGCACCACAGCCTCCTGGTCTGCTCTGTGAATGGTTTCTATCCAGGCCATGTTGAAGTCAGGTGGTTCCGGAATGGCCAGGAAGAGGAGGCTGGGGTCGTCTCCACAGGCCTGATCCGTAATGGAGACTGGACCTTCCAGACCCTGGTGATGCTTGAAACAGTCCCTCAGAGTGGAGATGTCTACACCTGCCAAGTGGAGCACCCAAGCCAGATGAACCCTCTCACAGTGGAATGGAGTGAGAAGCTCTCTGCCCTCATAAATTCCTCACCCACCAAGGAGGGGACTTTGCTTATCCCTGAGTGTCAGGTTTCTCCTCTCCCCACACTGTATTTTCATTTGCTCCATGTTCTCCTCTCCTTCAGCACAGATCACAGGGGGTACCCTGTGATATCCTCTGATAGAAATTCTCTGATGGTTTATAGATATCCCCTGTAGTTTCTATAAATACCTGTACCCCCTGGGGAGGCAATTATGCCTGGCAGACAGAAGAGAGATTGTCCCTGTTTTGAGCCCTCCCATGATATCACAGCTCATGGTTTCTCCTCGGCCCTGGGCACCAGTCCCCTGCCCCGGGCTGGGCTTGTACTTCTGACACTGTTGCTCTGAGTTGCTCACTGTGATCTGAGCAGAGGCCCATCCTCGAGGGGAGTCCAGTCTCAGCTCTGCTTTTTATTAGCTCTGTCACCTCAGACAAGCTACTCAACCTCATGGAGTCGCAGGCTCCTCTTCCATCAGATGTTGAACTAATGGCCTTATGTCAGGGCTGTGATATTTAAATGAGTTTGTTGCCTGAATCCTTGTAGCTACTCAGTGTGATTTTTAAATCTCTTTTCCAGAAATGGCCAATTATTGTAGTTCTTCCAGGGCTGCCTTCTTCCCCCATTCTCAAAGTTCTCTATCCTAGAATCTCAATTAGAAACGTTGGATTTGGGGTAAAAATCACTAAAACTAGCTTCTTCTTTTCTCAGGGGCCCAGTCTGAATCTGCACAGAACAAGATGCTGAGTGGAATCGGGGGTTTTGTTCTGGGTCTGCTCTTCCTTGGGGTGGGGCTGTTCATCCACTTCAAGAATCAGAAAGGTGAGGACCCTGCTGGCAGCTGGGACTCCCCACAGACATTTGGGGGAAGAAACACAGCTTTGCTCAAGTTAGTTTTCTGTACACCAGTGGCCCTGTACAAAGCCTTTCTTCACGTACTTGACCTCAAATTTCCTGGAAATCCAGAAATCGACAGTCTGTGGTTACTAGTTGAAACATGAGAGGTTATGGCCCACAGCAGTGAGAGAAAGGGTAACAGGCACGAAGATCTTGGGTTGAGATCCTGGGGCATGCAGGAAGGGCCACTAACGCTGGTGAAATTGCACTGAATTTGTGTGACAGAAACTTCATGGGTCACACGATCTCAGTTTCTACGATCTCAGTTTCTGATCTTCTCTCTTCCCTGGCATCATGTGATGTGAGCTGTGGTGTTAGAGAAATCTCAGTTAGGGAGTCGGGGGTGGGGACATTGTAATTGGGGACAGACTTGTCTCCATATCTGTTAAGTATGTTTCTTCCCTTCTCTTTCCCAGGACACGCTGGACTTCAGCCAACAGGTAATGCTCTGTAATCCTCTTTTAGAGACAGACTTGGTTCTCCTAGAACAGATGGTAGAGATGACAAGACAGGAGAAGAAATAACAGGAAAACTTTGAATTCTGATCAGGCAGTTTGCAATAAAGCATCTTCTGTACACTTAATAAAAGCCTTGCACTCTAAAGTAGCATGGGCTCAAGGTGATGTTAGAATTTTTTCCCCTCTTACTGCAGTGCTTTATCACGAGGCCCTGAGAGGGGGAAAGGGAGCTGCTTGTAGAGTTAGGTCTGGAAACAACGCTCTCCTCTGTCTTCTGCAGGCCTCCTGAGCTGAAGTGAAGATGGCAACCCTCAAGGAAGAACCTTCTGTCCCAGCTTCTTTGCAGCAAGAACAAGTTTCTTGCTTGACCCTTACTCCACCAAGAGAGTGCTTTCTCAGGATCTGGTTTGCTCCTGGTTCAGTGACCCTGCAGAAAATGTCCTCCCTGATGGCTTCCTCAGCCCCCAACCTAGGCTTGGATGTCCCCTATATTGATTGCAGTGCCTTATCTTCACTCTTTCCCAGTCTCCTTTGTAGTCAACCCCTATGGCCTCCTCTGTATCTGAACTCACCTTCTGCCCACATTTCTTTATAATGTTTTTCTCAAATAAATGTGTGGAGTGAAATCATCTGCTTCATACAGCTTCAAGGAGAAGAAGTAGAAAGAAAAGAGAAGGGGAGAATTCCATCACAAAACAATAATGGTTTTCATTCACATTTCTTAATTTTGGTCATGTGTGGATCTGACAGGTTTCCTTGCTTCATTCCCTATTTTCTCTTGGGTTTTCTGCATTCTCTAATTAGGCATGTTTTCCTGAGCTAGGAGAAAGCCCTTAATGACCCTATATCCTACATCGTTGTGTTCTCAAAGACAAACACACAAGGTCCTCCACACCATGGGATACAGAATGGGGACAAGAAGTATAAGAAATGCAGGTAACTTGTAAGGATATGTTGCCTTCAGGATTTTTATAGTCATGTTCTTTGGTCTCTTCTTCCAGGATTTTTTTAAGAAAGTATCTAAACCTGGGTACTTCTTGAGCTGCCTTTTTTTTAGTTAAGAGTGGACTTCAACACTTCAATCTTTTTTTCTGTCTCTTGAATAAAAGCCAGTGGATGCTGACTCTTTGGCTTGGGATGTACTCTTCCTGTTAGTGGTCCCAGAAGGCCACCAGGGAAAAGTTACAACTCTAGTGGAAAAGATGCATTTCTGAGACTCTCCAGATTGTGCGACAAACTCATCGTCTATCACAGGAAAATACTGTATGGATCTTATCTTAGCGTAAATCAGACATAACGATGGGAGACAAAGGGGAATATGTAAATACACTGAAGTACATCTAAACAATGAAATACTCTGCAGCTGGTAGAAAAAAATGAGAGGCTGTCTGTACCCTGCTATGAAATAATTTCCAAAGTATATTCAGAGCAAGGTATAGGAGAGTATTTGTAATATACAACGTTTTGTTTAATAAAGTAGAGGAGAAGATTAGGAATATACAGCTATACCCATTCTATTCTATTCTACTCTATTCTACTCTATTCTATTCTATTCTATTCTGTTCTGTTCTATTCTACTTGCATTGATAAATATGAACAATGGGAGGATTTTAAAAATAGTTGCCTATAGGGCAAGTGAGGGAATAGCTTGTAGAGAATAGAGTTGAAAGCTGGACTTCTCTGAATATATTTTATTTAACAGTTTTAACTTGGGGAATATTTAAATATTTAAAATGTACATGATCATATCAAAAGTAAATAATGACAGTTTTACCTTCTGTGCCACCCTTATATTTTTTATTTATTTTTCTTGCCATTTTTCATTGTCTAACACATCCACTACTCCAGAAATCAAGGGAAAGTTTTTAAATATTTCACCATTGAGTCTGATGTGTGCAGTAGGGTAACTAAACTTTCTTAGGTTGAGAAAATTCCTTTTTAATACTAGATTTTTTAAAAATTAAGAACAGGTGTTGAATTCTGTCAAATGACATTTTATGATTCTATCAAAATGCTCAGATGCCTTTCTCCTTCTTTGAGTTAACATAGTAACATAAGTCCTAGCCAGCACTATAAAACAAGAAAATAAATGGCATGCTGTGTTGTGAGATCTGAATTTTCAAGTGGTGCTATGACATCTTCAAGCCTCAAAAGACCCGAAAGGCTTAACCATGAGTTCTCCTGCTTTTACCAAATACGTTCCCTCAACCCGGCAGGAAAGCTTCCCCATCTGGCTACTTCTATCAGCCTGAACAGCTGCACTCCACCTGATCCTCAGCCTAAGGGTTTCAGTTCCCTGCCAGCCCACGGAACTAGTCACACAAACTGGTAACATCCTCCCAGGGATCCAAAGTGACCCATCCTCTTATTACTACAAAACCTACATCTCACAGCCCCTGCTGGCTCACTCTCTTCCTGAGTGCAACCCCCATGTGGGCCTACATGGAATGCAGTGGCCTGCTCCCTCAGGCTGTGAGTATATGTGATGAACTGCTATCCATCTCATCTGTCCATTTTGGGCTTTGTGTGTTCAGCCGTCTCATACTACTTGGGGGGGGACCCCTCATTCATCAACAGGGTAAAAAGGAGGTGGTCAAAACACACACTGATCAGAAAGGGAGAAATAAAACTTTTCCTATCCTCAGTTGATATTGAAGGGGGAGGAAGAAGAGTATCCTCTACCCACTCTGCGTCCTTCCTGGCTGGGCTATAAATTAAATTGAAATGAGAATGAATAGCAGGAGAAAATCAAACAAAGCTTAATAACATGTATACATGGGAGAAACCAGGGAAACTGAGTTTCTCAACGAATGGCAGAGAATTTCACCTTAAATAGATTTAGATAAAGACAAAGGAGGATGCTGGGGGTGGGGAGGGAGACAGGAGGGAGAGAGAAATCACAGTAATCAAGAGTATGCAGATTTAAGTCCTCTCCTTCCCTACTGACAAGGGTTTCTAAAGATAAGGTCATCTCCCCTCTCCCCAGTACAGAGAGGGAGATACCTTTACAAATGGAGATTTCCCTTACAAATGTAAATTATCCATACCCAGAGTTAAATTCATTTAGGCAGTTAGTGGGGGAGGTCAAATTCCATCAGAGAAAATAATCAAGGTAAAGAGATGCATTTTGAGGTAGCCAAATTTTGATCTCCTACAATATGATGGTCTATATAAAAAAGCCCAAAGAATGCCTCACTCCTCCCCCGCAAAAAAGCCTCCTAGAACTAATAAGGGAGATCATGAAGATTGCAGAAATCAAAATCAGCAAAAGAATTGATTTCTTTTCTATATATGGCAAGGAAGACATAAAACAAAAAATAAAAATAAATACCCACTACAATCACTGAAAAAAAATGAGAAACACTTAAGTAAAACTCTAACAGAACACGTTAGGGACTTACATGCTGATATGCTGATGAAAAAAATAAAAATAAAAAACTGAATAGTAAAAATGTCACTTCTCCCCCAAATTGATATCTCAGTTTAATGCAATTTCTATCCAAATTCTAGAAAAGTTTTTAATAGTTGTAGACAGAGCTTTTCTGAAATTTATATGACATAGCAAAGGAATTAGGATAGATAACCCAAATTTGATAAAGAAAAATAAAGTTGAAAGATCACTTGAACCAAATGTACGACTTTTAGACAGATACAGTAGTCAAGACTGATGGGTATTCTGGAGGGAGGGACACATAGATTGATGGAACAGTATAGAAAATCCAGAAATAGACCCACACAAACTCACTTTGACAGAGGTGCGAAGCAACTGAATGGAGATGGATAGTATTTTCAAACAATGATACTGGAGCAAGTGGATATCCATAGGCAAAAAAAGAGAAAAAAACAAAAAAACACCAATTCTCAAATCTTATACAAAAATTCATTCAAAATAGATCATAAATTTAAATGTAAAATATAAAATTTTTAGAAGAACACTCAGGAGGAAATCTTTGTGACCTAGGGCCTGGTGAAGAGTTCCTAGACATAACACCAAAAGCATGATCCATAAAAGAAAAATATAACTAAATCGGGCTTTATCAAAATTAAATCTTTTGTCCTGCAAAATATCCTGTTAGGAGGCCGGCCTGGTGGCGCCGTGGTTAAGTGTGCGCACTCCACTTCAGCGGCCCGGGGTTCGCAGGTTCTGATCCCGGGTGTGCACCGACACACCGCTTGTCAAGCCATGCTGTGGCAGCGTCCCATATAGATTTTATTTATTTATTTTTTCCCCCAAAGCCCCAGCAGATAGTTGTATGTCATAGCTGCACATCCCTCTAGTTGCTGTATGTGGGACGCGGCCTCAGCATGGCCGAAGAAGTGGTGCGTCGGTGCGCGCCCGGGATCCGAACCCGGGCCGCCAGCAGCGGAGCGCGTGCACTCAACCGCTAAGCCACCGGGCCGGCCCGGCAGCGTCCCATATAAAGCAGAGGAAGATGGGCACGGATGTTAGCCCAGGGGCAATCTTCCTCAGCAAAAAAGAAGAGGATTGGCATTGGATGTTAGCTCAGGGCTGGTCTTCCTCACAAAAAAAAAAAAAAAAACCTGTTAGAAGAATGAAAAGATAAGGTACAGACAGAGAGAAACTACTTGCACACCCAAAGTATCACAAAGGGCATTTATCTAGAATATATAAAGGACCTTAAAACTCCACACTAAAACAAGCATTCTTAATTACAAAATGGGCAAAAGACATGAAGAGACATTTTATCAAGGAGCATACCCAGATGGCAAATAAGAACTGTGAATGATGTTCAACATCACTACCTATTAAGGAAATGCAAATTGAGAACACGATGATATATCACTAATTACCTATTAAAACAGCTAAAATATAAAATACAGACAACGCAAATGCTGGTGAGAATGCAGAGAAACTAGATCTCTCATACACTGTGAAATGGTACAGGCCCTCTGGAAAACAGTTTGGCAGTTTCTTAAAAAACTAAACATTTAATTACCACATGATCCAGTAATCACATTTCTGGGCATTATTGCCAGAGAAATGAAAACTCTTGTTCATGCAAGAATCTTACAGAAATGTTCTTAGCAGAGTTATTTTTAATAGTCCTGAAATAGAAACAACCAAAATGCTATGCAATAGGTGAATAGTTGAACAAATCGTGGTTACATCCATACCATGGAGTACTACTCAGCCAAAAAAAAAAAATAGGAATAAACTAATCATACACCAAACAACTTGGATGGATCCTAAGGGCATTATGCTGACTGAAAACTGCCAATCTCAAAACGTCACATACTGTATGAATCTATTTATCTAACATTCTTGAAATGACAAGATGATAGAGATGGAGAACACGTTAGTGGTTGTCAGGTGTGAGGGTGATGATTTCTGAAGGAAAGTAGTCGTGACTATACAAGGTAGCATGAGGGAGCTCACCGTAGTAATTGAATGGTTTTGTGCTTGATTGTGGTGGTGGTTACACAAATCTACAAACATGATAAAACATAGGCATAGAACTATACACACACATTGTACCAATGTCAGTTCCTGGTTTTAATACTGTAGTATAGCTTCTTAAGATGTAACCATTTGGGGAAAATAGGTGAAAAGGTACACAAGATCTCTCTGTACTATCTTTGCAACTAGGTGTGAATCTATAATTATTTCAAAATAAAAAGTCTTTAATAATTGGCTGCAAACCAAGAATACTCTACCCAGCAAAGTTGTCATTTACATTTGAAGGGGAGATAAAGAGTTTTCCAGAAAAGTAAAAGCTAAAGACTGGCCTTACAAGAAATGTTAAAGGAATTCCTTTGAGGTGACGTCAGTGTCTTGACATGAGTGCAGCCATATTTGGCCCTTCCATTAACCTACAGCCACCAGCACACAAAGAAATATAAAGCTGCTTTCTGTGTGGTGGGAACTGGCCTTTTTCCCAGGAACTGGCCTTTCTCCCACGGAGATAGTTGCAATTTGTAAGAATTTCAAGGTCCTTTGGGCATCACGGCCTGGGGAAGACTAGCCATCTGTGCCAGGCTGGGATGATAACCAGGGAAAACAACACAGGTACACAACTGCCAGGCTGGGACGATAGCCAGGAGGCTCAGTGCACGTATGCCACTGATAACCATTTGTGCATGGGAATGTTGAATGCTTGCTCTGTAAACTCTGTAACTGCTCACTCTGGAAATTACTGATGCTATATAAACTGCTGGAAACCGAGGCCTGGTGAGAGTCTCACCGGTGGAAAGGACACCTTGCCCAGGACGTGTGAATCCCGCCCAGCCGTGTCAATTGAAGGGACTCTCCAGGCAGTGGGACGTGGATGTTGTGAGTAACCAATCTGAAGTGTTCTCTTTTCGGTCAACCTGGTGTTTCTCTTTCCGGTTGATTTGTGTCATTTCCCTTCAGTCAATCTGGTGTTTCCCTTTCTGATCGAGCTGGTGTTTTTCCCTCTTATTATTTAACCTATTCAGATCTGTTTGCGGACTGTCGCCTTTACTCCCCTCTATATAATAAAATATACCTTCAGTCCATTTGTTTGGAGTGGAAAGTTTCTTTTACGTCTCCGATCGAATCCCCAAACCTCACATAACAGTCAGCAACATGGCAGAGTGAGCTGTTCCCTTTGTCTCTTCCTCTTTTGAACTACAACTAAATGGACATTCGTTGAACAACAGAAGAAGCCTACACAGCACAACAGGATGCCTGAGACACTCACGCAGCTATACACCTGAGGGTGGAGGACTGACCCTCCGGGAACTGGTGGAGATAGGTGAGCACTCCCTACCCTCCCCCAACAGCCCTGTGCACACACGGGATGACTTTCCAGCCTGGCACAAGCACCCTGAAAGTGGGAACATGCCTGGGGGTGACTGTAGGAAGAGATAGTGGCAGCCCTTAGCCCGCTGGTGATCACTTTCCCAGCAGTGGGGGGGTGGGGCCCACTAGGCCCCTGTGGCCCCAATGAGTGGCCCTGGCTGGGTCCCCATGTGAAGCCCCACCCACCAACCACAGCAGCCCACCAGACTGCAAGCAGAGTCTGCGGCAGAACTATGCAGGCCAGGGCAAGCAAACTCGAGGCCCGCGCTAGTGCCCATAGTACAGCTGAGCCCTGAAAGAGGGAGTGCGCCCTGGGACAACTGCAGGAAGAGGTGGTAGCCACCCTTAAGCCACTGGTGATCACTTTCCTGGAGAAGGGGGGAGCCCACAGTGCCCCTGCAGTCCCAGGGAGTGGCCCTGGCTGGGTCCCCACAAGAAGCCCCACCCACCAAGCATAGTCCACACAAGTGCTTGAATGCTCTCCTGGCTGGTGCCAGAGCCCACAGTACCCACCCAACTTCCAGCAGACAGGGTGGGACCAGAAACTCTGCTCCTGCTCCCCCTAGCGGTAGCAGGTGGAATCTGCAACCTAATACTACCACAAATGCCCTGACAAAAGATTACTTCATCAAATGCCATGAGAAACCACAGCAACAGTTCAGACCAGAAGGAAAATGACAATTTTCTAGAAACTAACCCTGAAGGCACAGAAATTTGCAATCTAGATGACAGAGAATTCAAAATGGCTGTCATAAAAAAAACTCAATGAGTTACAAGAGAACACAGGAAAAGAGTTCAGTGAGCTCTGGAAGAAAATGAACCTCTACGCCCCACAGATTGAAATTGCAAAAAAAAAAATCAAGCAGAAATTCTGGATATGAAAAACATAATCAATGAAATAAAAAATAATCTAGAATCCTTAAAGAATAGAGCTGATGTTATGGGGGAAAGAATTAGTGATTTAGAGGACACAAATATAGAAATGCTACAGTTGGAGGAGGAGACAGAAATAAGGTTTTTAGAAAATGAAAGAATTCTTTGATAAATATCCAACTGAATTAGGAAAAGCAACATAAGGATTATAGGTATTCCAGAGAGAGAAGAGTATGAGAAAGGAGCAGAGAGCTTGTTCAAAGAAATAATAGCTGAGAACTTCCCAAACCAGAGGAAGGAAGAAGACTTACAAATACACAAGGCTAATAGAACGCCTAATTACATCAATGCTAAAAGACCTTCCCCGAGGTCTTCCCCAAACATTGCTATATTAATATAATAGTAGTACTGGCGATATGGTAAATATAATAGTAAAACTGGCAAATGTCAATGACAAGAAAAAATATTAAGGGAAGCTACACAAAAGAGAATAACATACAAAGAAACCCCTATCAGGCTTTCAGTGTATTGTTTGGCAGAAGCCCTACAGGCTAGGAAATAATGGAATGATATATTCAAAATACTGAAAGACAAAAATCTTTCAGACAAGAATACTCTAGCCAGTGAAACTTTCCTTCAGATACAATGGAGAAATAAAAGCTTTCCCTGATAAACAAAAGCCGAGGGAGTTCATTGCCACTAGACCTCCCCTACAAGAAATCATTAAAGATGTGCTCACACTGCAAACAAAAATGCAAATGCCTACAAATCTTTGAGCCAGGAGATAGACAGAAAAATCAGAAAACTGCAGCTTTCTATCAGAACAGGGAAGCAAATACTCAGTTATAACCTAAAGATAAAGGGAAGAAAAGCATAAAGGTAGCTATAAACACTTCAACTTAGTCACAAACTCACAGCATTAAAAACAGAACAATTTGCACCAATAATTCAGAAGAGGAAGAGGAAAGGGATGGAACCTGCTTAGGTTAATGGAGATAAGAGGCTATGAGAAAATGGATTATTTCATCTAGGAGATCTTTTACACAAACCTCACAGTAAACACTAAAAAAAAAATCAGAGCAGAGCCTCAATTCACAAAAAGAGAGAAAACTGAGAAAACCTCCTCAGAAAACCACCCAAATGAAATGACACTCAGAAATACAAAGGAAGAGCAACAATGGAAACATCGATCAACCAGAAAAAAAGAGATAAAATGGCAGTATTAAGCCCTCGTATATCAATAATCACTCTAAATGTAAATGGATTGAATTCTCTAATCAAAAGACACAGTGTGGCTAGATGGATTAAAAAACAAGATCCAACAATATGCTACCTCCAGGAAACACATCTCAGATCTAAAGACAAACACAGGCTCAGAGTGAAAGGATGGTAGAGGATACTCCAAGTTAATGGCAAACAAAAGAAAGTAGGTGTTGACATACTTATATCAGACAAAGCAGACTTCAAGTTAAAAAAGACAATGAGAGACAAAGAGGGGCAGTATATAATGATAAAAGGGATAGTCCATCAAGAGGACATAACACTTATTAATATATGTGCACCTAGCACAGGGACACCGAAATACATAAAGCAACTATTAACAGACCTAAAGGGAGAAATTAACAGCAACAAATAATAGTAGGGGACCTCAACACCACACTTACATCAATGCACAGATCATCCAGACAAAAAGACAATAGGAATAGTAGATTTAAATGAATCACTTGATCAGATGGATTTAATAGATATGTACAGAGCATTCCATCCAAAAACAGCAGAATATACATTCTTCTCAAGTGCACATGGATCATTCTCAAAGATAGACCATATGTCGGGAAACAAGGCAAACCTCTATAAATTTAAGATCGAAATCATCCCAAGCATCTTTTCTGACCACACTGCTATGAAACTAGAAATCAACAACAAGAAAAAAACTGGGAAAGTCAGAAATATGTGGAGACAATACAACACACTATTGAATAACCACTGGATCAATGAAGAAATCAAAGGAGAAATTTAAAAATAACTGGACAAACGAAAATGAAAATATAACATACCAACTCTTATGGGATATGGCAAAAACAGTCATAAGAAGGAAATTCATAGCAATACAGGCTCACCTCAACAAACAAGAAAAATCTCAAATAAGTAACCTTAAACTGTGCCTAAGAGAACTAGAAAAAGAAGAACAAACAAAGCCCAAAGTCAGCAGAAGGAAGGAAATAATAAAAATCAGAGTGGAAATAAATGAAATAGAGACCAAAAAGTCAGTAGAAAAGATTGATGAAACTGAGAGCTGGTTCTTTGAGAAGATAAACAAAATTGACAGACCCTTAGCCAGACTTACCAAGAAAAAAAGAGAGAAGGCTCAAATAAATAAAACTAGAAATGAAAGAGGAGAAATTACAATGAATACCACAGAAATACAAACAATTATAAGACAATACTATAAAAAACTATACACCAACTAATTGGATAACCTAGAAGAAATGAATAAATTCTTAGACTCATAAAACTTCCCAAAACTGAATCAAGAAAAAATAGAGAATCTGAATAGACCAACCACAAGTAAAGAGATTGAAACAGTAATCAAAAACCTCTCAAAAAACAAGAGTCCAGGACCAGATCACTCTCTGGAGAATTTTACCAAACATTCAAAGATTTAATATCTATCCTTCTCAAAGTCTTCCAAAAAATTGAAGAGGAGGGGACACTTACTAACTCATTTTATGAGACCATTACCCTGATACAAAAACCAGAAAAGAACAACACAAAAAAGTAAAATTACAGACCAATATCACTGATGAACATAGATGCAAAAATCCTCAACAAAGTATTAGCAAACTAAATACAACAATACATTAAAAGGATCATATGCCACAATCAAGTGGAATTTATTCCAGCAATGCAAGAATTCTTCAACATCCACAAATCAGTCAATGTGATATACTACATTAACAAAATGAAGAATAAAAATCATACAATCATCTCAATAGATGCAGAGAAAGCACTTGACCAAATTCAACATCCATTTATAATAAAAACTCTGAATAAAGTGAGCATAGAAGGAAAGTACCTCAATATAATAAAGGCTGTATATGACAAACCCACAGCTAACATCATACACAGGGATTCATTGATTTTGTAGAAAACTGAAAAAGCTATCACTCTAAGAACAGGAACAAGACAAAGAAGCCCACTCTCACCACTCTTATTCAACACAGTATTGGACGTTCTAGACAGAGCCATTCGGCAGGAAAAAGAAATTAAAAGCATCCAAATTGGAAAGGAATAAGCAAAACTGTCACTATTTGTGGATGACATGATTCTATATATAGAAAACCTTAAAGAATTCACCAAAAAACTATTAGAAATAATAAACAAATAGAGTAAAGTTGCAGGGTACAAAATCAACATACAAAAATCAGTCGTCTCTATACATTATCAACAAAGTATCAGAAAGAGAAGTCACGAATACAATCCCATTTACAATCACAACAAAAAGAATAAAATACCTAGGAATAACTTTAAACAAGGAGCTGAAAGACCTGGACACTGAAAACAATAAGACATTGTGGAAAGAAATTGAAGAAGACGCAAAAAAATGGAAAGATATTCCATGCTCATGGATCAGAAGAATTAACATAGTTAAAATGTCCGTATTACCTAAAGCAATCTACAAAATCAATGCATCCCTATCATTTTTCACAGAAATAGAACAAAGAATTCTAATGTTTATAAGGAGCAACAAAAGACTTCGAATAGCCAAAGCAATCCTGAGAAAAAAGAACAAATCTGAAGGTGTCACACTCCCTGATTTCAAAGTATACTACAAACCTACAGTAATCAAAACAGCATGGTATTGGCAGAAAAAAGACACAGATCAATGGAACAACATTGAGAGCCCAGAAATAAATCCACATATATAGGGACAGCTAATTTTCAACAAAGGAGCCAAGAACATACAATGGAGAAAGGAAAGTCTCTTCACTAAATGGTGTTGGGAAAACTGGACAGCCACATGCAAAAGAATGAAAGTAGACCATTACATTACACCATACACAAAAATTAACTCAAAATGGATTAAAGAGTTGAATGCAATATCTGAAACCATAGAACTCCTGAAGAAAACATAGGCAGTATTCTCTTCAACATCAGTCTCAACAGTATCACCAGGCAAGGGAAACAAAATCAAAAATAAACAAATGGCAGTATATCAGACTAAAAAGCTTCTGCATGGCTAGGAAACCACCAACAAAATGAAAAGACAACCTACCAACTGAGAGAAGATATTTGAAATCATACGTCTGATAAGGGGTTGATATCCAGTATATATAAGAACTCATAGAACTTAACAACAAAAAAAACCAAATAACTCAATTAAAAATGGGCAGAGGATCTGAACAGATATTTTTCCAAAAAAGATATACAGATGACTAACGGGCACATGAAAAGATGTTCAACATCACTAATTATTAGGGAAATGCAAATTAAAGCCACAATGAGATATCATCTTATGCCCATCAGAATGGCTATTATTAAAAAGTCAAGAAATAACAAGTGTTGGAGAGGATGTGGCGAAAAGGGAACTCTTGTACACTGCTGAAGGGAATGTAAATTGATGCAGCCACTATAGAAATCAATATGGAGATTACTCAAAAAATTAAGAATAGAACTAACATACGATATAGTTATTTATTCTAGATCTGGGTACTTATCCAAAAAATATGAAAATACGTTCAAAAAGACATATGCACCCCTATGTTCATTGTGGCATTATTTACAATAGCCAAGACATGGAAGCAACCTAAGTGTTCATCAACAGATGAACGGATAAAGGAAATTTGACACATATATATGGACTATTATTCAGCCATAGAAAATAAGAAAATCCTGCCATATGTGACAACATGGGTGGACCTTGAGGGCATTATGCTAAGCGAAATAAGTCAGAGAAAGATAAATACCATATGATTTCACACATTTGTGGAATCTAAAAAACAAAAACAAGACAAAAAATTGAACTCATAGATACAGAGAAGAGATTGGTGGCTTCCAGAGGCAAGGAGTGGGGGGAGGTGGACAAAATGGGTGAAGATAGTCAAAATATAAAAAACTTCCAGTTACAAATAAATGACAGCTGGAGATGGAAAGTACAGCATAGTAACTATAATTTGTAACACTTTATTGTATATTTGAAAGTTGCTAGGAGAGTAGATCTCAAAAGTTCTCATCACAAGAAAGTAAAAATTTGTAACTATATGTGGTGGTGGATGTTAACTAGACTTATTGTGGTGATCTTTTCAGAATATATACATATATACCTGAATCTAATATAATTTTGTATGTCAATTATATCTCAATAAATAGAAAAGAAAATGTTTATAACCAAATAGACTCATATGGACATGAAAAATCTCAAATGCTATCAATACAGTGATACCTCTAACTTTGGTAATTGTATTTTTCATGATGACCACCTCAAAAGTAGACAGTAGTAATATACATATTGGGGAGGTGTATGTCAGAAATGCTCTATTATGTAACTCCAGTAGCTATTGTATTTGTTTCCCAGTGACTTCCCTCCTTTTCCTTCTAAGAGATCACAACCCCATGACTACAGCAGTGGGCAACAGACCTTCACCTAGCCTTTCAAATACCTCATCACAACGGAGAAAGTGATTGATTCAGGGATGAGTTTTTGACCCAGTGTGGCCAATACTAATTATCCTTCATTCGGGGATGAGTATATAGCTCAGTTACAAGACTTCTTAAAGGAAAGTAATAAAATTTTATGAGATACACTAAAAGATTCCTAAATAAATAAAAACGGTGTATCTTGTGAATGGATTGGAATATTATAAAGATAACAATATTATAAATATAATTCTCCCAAGAGAATTTATGAATTCTACACATATCAATTAAAATTCCTATAGATTTTTTTATTATTTAAATCTTTACAGGCTGATTCTAAAATTTAATAGAAGTACAAGGAGCAAAGATTTTCCAAACCATTCTTGAAGAAGTAAACATGGTGAAAATATTTGCTCTACTAAATATTAAGAAATTAAATAAAACTACAGTAATAATATAATCCAAAATAAGCTCAATGCACACATTTATACTAAATTTCTGATTGAAGTGACACTGCAAGTTGGTGTGGAAACAGTGCTTTTGTTAATAAATGGTGTTCTGATACATGAGTATCCATGGTGGGGGGGAGAGGAAGTTGGACATATTCCTCACACCATACACAGACTAACCCTAGATGATTAAAGATCTAAGTATGAAATGCAATACTACAAATGCATTAGAAGACAAAATTAGAGAAGATCTTCATGACTTTGGAGGTGTAAAGGATTTCTTAAACAAATCATTAAAAGCACTAACCATAAACAGAAAAGATTGATAAATTCAACTTCATTAAAATTAACAATTTCCGCTCATCTAAAGATATCATTAAAGGAGTTAAAAAGACAAGACACAAGGTACAAACAAGTATTTGCAAAGCTTGTACTGACAGTGGGCTTGGTTCAGAATATATTTTTATATCTTTTAAAAACAAATAAGAACAGACATAATAGAAAAAAAGAAGAAAATAGCTAAATAGGTACTTCAATAAAGAGTAAATACCAATGGACAATAAACACATGCAGAATTGCTCATCCTCATTAGTAATCAGAGAAATGCAAGTTAAAAATACAGTGAAATACCACCACATGCCCACCAGATAGGGAAACATAAAAAGTCTAAAATACCAAAAACTGCCAAGAATTAGTTTCTCTTAGAAACCACATGTGAGAGTGCACATAGAAACAATCAATTTGAATAACACTCGGACATACTGCCATAAAGTTGAAGATATGCATACCCTTTTGACCCACCAATTCCAATTTCAGTATATAGTCTACAAAAATGCAGGCTAATATGCTCCAGGATACATGAAAAAATAATGGAAGCAACCCAAATGTTCATCCACATTAGAATGGGTAAGTACACTGTTGTACCCTCGTGAAATGGAAGCTACTACACAACAATGAAAATGGATGGACTACTATTACATAAAAGATCTACAACAGATCTCCTCAAACATAATATTGAGCAAAAGAAGCAAGACAAATACAACATTTATAGAACCTTTAAAGGGGAAAATACTAATCTCTATTGTTTAAGAATACATTCATATATGTTAAAACAATAATAAAAAGCAATAAAATTAGGATTACAAGAGTTGCAATAGTGCTTACTTCTGGGAAGTAGAAAGGTGTGTAATTGGGAAGAGGCACATGGAGTCTTTTGGGGTGCTGGTAATATTCAGT
Organism: Ceratotherium simum simum; assembly: GCF_057802395.1. Taxonomy (NCBI): domain Eukaryota; kingdom Metazoa; phylum Chordata; class Mammalia; order Perissodactyla; family Rhinocerotidae; genus Ceratotherium; species Ceratotherium simum. The sequence goes on from NC_141912.1 coordinate 34,695,333, forward strand.
CATTTTTGACTTGGTTATTGGTTATTTGGATATTTCTTTATAAATTTTGTTAAACTTTACATATATGTTTTATATAATGTGTGTATTATGTTATATTTCAAAATAACTAATGTAAATAAAATGTGGGATAATAACACCCCCGAGTCATCAGCATGTGTGTGTATGTGTGTGTGCGTGTTGCATCTTTTAGAAAGATTAAGTGAGGTGGTTTGTCTGATGATACTATTACAGAATTGGAGATTTAGTGGGTGCAAAATAAATATTAATTCCCTTGGTTTTTTCACCATTCTCATAACCCTATTCACCATCAATCCTGACTCAAGTTTGTATGTAAACTCAGAATTAGTGACAGTCACTGCCTGTCCTCATCCCATTTTTCCTCTCAGACCCTATGAAACTATCTCTTTGAACCCACTGCTTACACTCAAGGAATAAGCAATTGTGGTCTTCAGATAGTGAAGCTACAGAGACCATAGCTGCCTTGAATTTCTCCAATGCCGAATCTAATAGTACATGAACACCACTTGGCCCAGAAAGTCCCTAGGTTGGCAAATCCTTTTCACTTAGTCTCTGAGATTTCTTAATGCTTCTCAAGTGGTCTCATATGCCTTTGTCCTGCATCTGGTATAGAAATGTACATTCTCTTTTTCTTCCAACCCTGAGACCTCAAAGTCCTTTCCCTGAGAGAATCTATCCTCCCTCCTACTGCAGAGGCTGAAAGAAGAATCTAGGAAAATTCTCTTTCCTGGGGAGAAGAAATCTGGACTGTGATAGGAGCTCTTCCAAATTCTACCTGGGATTTGGTCAGAGTGCAACACACCTGACCCTAAGCCCTAGAGCCCCCCTCCCCCAAAATTAATTCCTAGATCTGGGATCTCTGAAGGTAGCTGCCCAGCGCTTACTTGGAGCATCTTTGTGTTGGGCCATGGGAGTCCTCAGCACCATGAGAACAACCATCACAATTCCAAATATGGTCCAAGGCTTCCTGGGGATTGTCACAGTCATCTTTCCAGACTTGAAACAGAAACAATTTAACCAAAGCATTGGTAGTCAGCACAGCTGCCACCAGTTAACCTGATGTTTCACTTTACAGAGAATGAAAACTAGGAAACCTCTGAATTTTAGGATTGGACTGTTCCTAGGAAAAAAGCCAATCAACCCAACAACCTAAGTTCTCATTATCTCTGGGTAAGCATTTTTAATGAAAGTTCTAGATTTGAAAATTATTCATGGACCACCTACTTGGTGCCCAGCACTAAGTTGTCAGCAAATATCACTGAACTTTGTGATATGCTGAAGATATGTATGGGGGTTCAGGAACCAGAAGAAGAAAGTGATTTGGAGTATTTCTTCCTGGGGCATTTATTTAAATTCTCTGGTTCTTATATTTAGGGTTTGATGGTGGGAAGGTGGAATATTTCTTCAGCCATATAATGATATTCCCTGGGAGAGATGATAATTGCCTAAAGATCTGCATTTCCTTCCTTCACTTAGCACTATGAGACACCGTGGGATACAAAATAAATGGCAACAGATTTTAAGAAAATGTATTTGTATTACAGTTAGAGAATTTATAAACTTTGTGACCTTCAACAAATTATATAATCTCTATTAGCCTCAGTCTTCTTAACTTTGAAGTGTAGACAGTAACTACTTGGTAGGGTTATTACTAAGATGAAATAAAATCATGTATATGACACGTTAATTGCAGATCCTGAGAGAAAGCTATAACTGAATAGGTGGTAGTTCATTTTCCCCAGAAACAAGCTCTGGTGTGTGCTCTTACAGGAGACAAAGAGGTCGTGATGAGTAGATAGTTGAGTAAAGCTCACTGAGTCATTTAATCAGCTACCTGTATTCTCAACACACGTCTTACTTAACAAACATTCAGAAGATTCTCTCCAGAAAAAGATTAGTTTCTCAGGGATGTCTTGGTACCTCTAAAGCTATTGATAACCCTAGTTACTACAATAGCAACAGGGAGATAAAATAGGAGGTAAAGGGTTTAAAATGAAGGTTAATAGGAGCTCTTGGAAACAGGAATATAGCCCAGAGAAAGACACATAATTACTACCATAATTATCAATATTATTATTTGTATTGGTATAACAATAATAGCTATCATTTTTAGACCCAGTGGATGCCAGACACTGTACTATACATTAAGATATATTACCTCACGTGATCTTATTAACAAATTATAAGGCAATTATTATTATTTAAATTTTCAGAAAAGAAAACCATCCTTTAGTTTGAGTAACTTGCCCCAAATCACAGCTTATAATTTGTTTTAATGATATACCTTTGATAATCAGTCCAGAACTATACGTGATACTTCATTCATTTGTACTAAGAGAATTATTTGAACAAAATAGTGAAAAAGCAAAATTACATAGTTTCAAATAATACAGCTTTTGTACACCCCATTAAATACATAGCCAAGAATAAGTCTGAGGGTTGTCAATTGAATCAGAAAAGTGATAGTGATCATAATACTCCCTCACAATTGGCTTGCAAATTGATACAAAACAGGCATCTATATTGCATATTAATATTAAATATGAACTTATTTAGTGATATACATTAGCTGATTTTATATAAGTGCTTTCAAAGTACTTATGATGTTTGAAAATTAGACAAGTATATGTGTACATATATAAGTATATATATATATATATATATGAACCCCTAGTTACACCTCTCCTAATAAATTACCGAGTAATCTCTTTAATTTTTATTGAGGAAATAGAACCTCAGGTAAATCCTGCATGTAATATTTCAGTAAATCCTTGAATTAATGAATGCTGATGATTAGCAAATAAATAGCCATTATGTTTCATATGTCATATACAATTAAGGATGAAGTCCTGAAATCAATTGAGAATAGAGGACCCACATTGATCAGACATGTCTCTCGTACCACTGTTATAAGTATCCAGATAACTTTGAGGTTCATTATAGACATGGAAAAAATATTTTTACAAGGAGAATCTTTCCATAGTGTTTGACTTTGGCTTTTGTGCTCACACTATTACCCATAGTTTTCTGGTTTTTCAAATTAAAAAAAAAAAAGTTCAGAGAAGACCAACCTGAAGAATGTAATATGCATTCGATAAATGTTTATTGAACACCTAAAATGTGCCGTTCTACAAGCTGAGAATACAGATAAAATAGCCGCCTTCATTGTGTGTACATTCTACTGGGAGAAACACACTAAATGTTTTTAATCAATAAACATTTTAGCACCCTTTACATATCAGTCACTGATCAGTGACATCAGTCACTGTTCATCATCATCATGAGCTGATGATGAACAGTGTCCCCTCAGAAGGTAAATGTGTTCTCTGGAAGCTCTTAGGAGAGACACCTACCCAGACTGGCGCTAGGTGCTAGGGATAAAATATAGAAGAAAAATGGGTGTGGTGATTGCACCTGGCTCTCACTTGGGACACAGATCTTTGAAGTCCAGAACTGACTTGAAGGAAGTTTGGCCACCCTGAAGCTGCCATGTTGGAGAGACCATGTAAAGACAGAAAGAGATGCCCAAGGAGCCTCAGCTGTTCCAGCCCCCAGATGTTTGAGCCTTCCCAGCCCAGGTGCTAAACAAGTGAATGAGCGAGCCTTCAGATGATGCTTGCCCTAGATGCATGAGAGACTCTGAGCAAAAACTGCATGAGAGATTCTGAGCAAAAACTGTCTAGCTGAGCCCAGCCAGCCCCCAGAAACATGTGATAATAATAAAAGGATTGTTGTTTTAAGCCACTAAGAAAAAAAAAAGGATGTGGTCCCTGTCTCGTGGGGCTTAGGTTCCAGTAGATGCAATAAATATTTCCTTTTGTTTTTCTATCGTGTTAAGACCTGAAGAAAGCATCGTAGGCAAGAGAGAGTGCAAAGTCCCTGAGGAAGGTATGAGTTTGGAGCATTTAAAGAACAAGAAGGTCAATATGGATGGAACAAGACTGGAAAGTTTATAGAGAAAAGATCGTGTAACACATGGCAGAGAGTTTTGATTTTATCCTAATGGTAATCAGAGCAAACATCTCCACCCCAATACTTCTCTGTCACATTTCATAAAGATAAATAGAAATATGAAAACTGCCAGTGATTTTTTCTGCTTTTTTTCCTAAAGATATCTTTATATTTTCAAAAATAAATCCAAATAATAGAATATTTATTCAGCACTCAAAAGAAATGAAGTCTCAAGTCATGAAAAAACATGAAGGAACCTTAAATACATATTACTAAGTGAAAAAAGCCCTCTTAAAAAATTATATACCATATGATTCCAACTATATGACACTTTGGAAAAGGCAAAACTATGGAGACACAAAAAAGATCAGTAGGTGCCACGATTAGGGAGGAGGGAGGGATGAGTAGGCAGAGCACTGAGGATTTTTAGGGCAGTGAAACTACTCTGTATGATATTGTAACGGTGGACACATGTTCTTAGACATTTGTCCAAACCAATAGAATGTGCAAGACCAAGAGTGAACCTTAAGGTAAGCTAGGACTCTGGGTGATAATGATGTGCCTATGTAGACTCATCAATTGGAACAAATGTACCACTCTACTAGGGGATGTTGATAGTGGGGGAGGCTGTGCTGTGTGGGCCAGGAGAATATGAGAACGCTCTGTATTTTTTGCCTAATTTTGCTGTGAACACAGAACTGCTCTAAAAATAGAGTATTTACAAGGAATGAATAAATCACCCAAGTGTAGAACCTAAAGAGAAGCAAATCAGGAAGGAAGAAAGAGCTGGTAATTTTCATTGGTAGCAAGAGGAGGAATTAAGCATTTCTACTGTGAAAGAATGGGAAAGAACTTACATTTTTGCATTACTAGAGGGGAAAACATAAAGCTGTTACTAGGCTTCCACCAACAGTGAGCTGATGATGAACAGTGTTCCCTCAGAAGGTAAATGTGTTCTCTGGAAGCTCTTAGGAGAGACAGCTACCCAGACTGGTGCAGGGTGTATGTGTTGGGAGGAGTACTTCAGAAAAGAATTTTCTGTGAGGGAACATGAAATATTAGTCCTAGAATGCATCACACTGTCCTCATCTCACCCCCATTCACACGCCCACCTCCTCTCACCCCACGCCCCACTGAGCGAGCAGAGGCATTGGCATACTTCCTGTCCTCGGGGACCATGGAAACTTCAATTCTGCTCTGTGTCACCTGGACTTCTTCAGTCCTTAAAATTTCCTATTCTCAGAGGCAACTTTACACAGACTCTTTAAGTGATAACAGAATTTACAGCTCAGAGGTCTTTTAGGAATGGCTGAAACCTGATCTGACAGGGTCAGCCGGTTCCACCTGCTCCAGCCAGCTCTAGATTTCTCCTTGACATGGCCCTCATCTCTGTTCTGTTATTAAACATACCCACCGCCAAGAAAAGTCTGAGAGTAAGAGGACCCAGGAAAAAATCTTGATTCTGGGTAAAGTCCTTCTAATCACCCTATTTGGCAATGAGCATAGTGTAGACAGATGTGGGGATGGAAGTGGGAGATAGAAAAGGAAAAGCAGTGAATACGGGTTGGTGGAGTGGGGAACGGTCAAGAGAGACTTGCCTGGTGAACACGCTCTGTGTAAATCCAGATTCTCTCAGTTTTGGAAGATCCTTGGGGACAAATACCAAGAAGATACCAACTTCTTCTGTCAACATCTCTCAGAATCTAGGCTCTATGAGTAGAGTTCAACGTCAACATCAGAATCTCCCTCTACTACCAGAGGACCCAAGGTCCTATTTTGTATCTAATTTGTAAATTAAGAAATATATGATGAAACCGTTCTGTAGTTTCATTTGTACCAACCTCAGTAATCTTAAATGTTCTCCAACACACTATTTCCTTCATTAGCAATTACTAATTAACCATTCAATTGCTTTGTAATGTTTTTGAGGCTTATACATTTTTAACCCAGACCATCTTTGGACAACCAATTGTATTAATTACTTATATGTCATTTAAAGCATTCCTTTTGTCACAAATTTTCTCTTTCAAATTACAAACTAAGAGTAAAAGGAGTATTCCCTTTCTTATTCAGGGAGAACTAATGAACAACATAAATTAGTAGATGCACCATGTTTCCATGTTTATAAAAGTGATATACACCCCAGAGGCCTGTTGTTATGAACAGCAATAGACAGACTTTGCAGTAAAGAGCTGCACATGTTACTTTTTATTAGAATGAGTATGGTTTCAATTTTTTTATGCTTATCAAAAAGAGAAATGTGTTTCTTTTTTCTAATCTAGACTCTATCTCATAATGATCTGTGAGCTCCTGATACCCCTCTTTACACTCAGGCACATCTAACCATTCAAATCATGCCTCTGCATCTTGCCCGGTCATTCCCCATCTCCCTATACAGGTGTGTCCCCACAGGGGTCCTGACCTAAGAAGCCCACATGCACATACACACAGTCCTATTCTTGGGAGAGACTTCCCAAAAGCAGAGACACAAAAAAGAGTCAGTGTGTGGGAGCTGGGGACAGACAGCTGCTTACTATCTCATGCTCAGAACAGACTACAGACTACACACTCAGAGATCATTTTGGTTTTTGTCCTATTACCGTTCTTCTCTAGTAGTTTGAAGTTGATTTCATTTATTAATATAATATACATTGACATGTCTATATTAAATACATGTATATGTATATCATACTGCACAACGTGTGTAGTGTTATAAAATTTTAATTTATTTAATAGATATTTAACACTGCTGAATGCCAGGCATTGTTCTATGCACTTAACAACTAATAATTCTCATAAAAATCATACAGGATCACACACACTATTATCATTCTTATTTTACAGATGCAGCAGTTGAGGCATAGAGTTGTCAAATAACATGTCTATGTTCACATAATCATCACGGGACAGGGCTGGGATTTAAACTCAGACATTGTGGCTCCAGAGTCTGTGCTCTAAACCACTGTGTATGCTCTCTCTTGATAGAAACAAGATAGATGACAGACAGATAGATGATAGATACAGATAGATAGATGAAAGATAGATAAATGATAGAGGATGATGATGAAGATGATAGGTAGATGATAGATAGATTGAGGATACATACATACATACATACATACATACATACATTTATGAAGGGGGAGAGGGAGGGAGAGAGGGGAAGGAAAGGTTATGTATTTTGGCCTCTCTGCTTCTCTATTACCATACAAAAATAGCACAAAGGTTTGTTATGCATCAACAGCCAAAACTCACTTTGTAGCCCAGCATGGGTGTGGCATCACAAAGGAGGGCGGTCTTCCTCCAGAGAAGAAGGAAGTGAGCGTGGAACATGGTGATGGTTACTGCTGCTGTGCACAGGGTCTCCCTGCACAAGCTAAGGATTGACTGGAGAAGTGGACAACTTTTAAGGCCAGGGGTCAACCACAGAAGGAGAGGCACAGGCACCAGCCTCCCCCTCCCGCAGAAGGGTGATCTGAGCCTGGACACACATCGAGCATCTATTCCAGGGCTCAGACCGCACCTCCTTATTGCTCTCCCTTTATAGGGCGCATGTGAGAAGGTGGCCCTGTCAGTAGGGACATTCAGGTTACTCTGGCGCCAAGAAGAAAAGATTTGGACGCAGATATTTACAAGAGTGTCTGGGAATACCTGCTGCCAGCATCTGGGGACCTTCAGCCCATGGCAAGTTGTAATTCCTCTGGAACGATGGGAAGCTGAAGGTTGGTCTCAGCTCAGCCCCTTCAGCTGGCAGAAGAGGTTCCCTGGGCCAGCTAGCTCACTGCCCAGGCAATCCAAGTGAGCACCTGGGTGACTTTAGCCACTCTTCTCATTGTACAGCGGTGAGTTAGGGTGGAGACCTGTGTGGTTGCCCTGTGCAAAACATCGTGGTCAGGAAACAAACAAACAAATCGTGGCTTCAAGTATGAGCCCCAACTTCCAGAAAATACAAAGTCCGAATTGCAGAGTTGCAGAAACTGGTTTGCAGTCCATTGTGATTCACATGAAGAATTCATGTAACATACTAGAGTAAATAAGGGCAGGAATTTTAATGTCTCTCAAGAAACACCATATAGTCATTGTGTATGTGTGTATCTATCTATGCATATGTATGTATATGTACACACATGTGTGCACATATATACAAATATTCGTATTCAGATAAGGTGTAAATGCTAACAAAACTATTCATCTGGGGAGGGAGACAGAAAAGGAAACAGAGGACTCTAATAAATGTGGTCAAGATGGAAGAAAGAAAATAATATATATCATCTAGATACTTCTGACAGAAAGAAAATCTTTCCAGTTCCCTGGTGACTAAAGTGCTTTAAGACGAGATGAAGACTTTCACCCAATAATTAGGACTAAAAGACTCAAAATAGAAATATTGTTGCTATTATACAAATTAGCGAAAAGAGCACCAAACTGAAAGACAAAAAACCTGATTCTAGAACTGGCCTCGCCACTCACAGGCTGTATGACCCCAGATATGCCCTTTAGAGCTTGTGGCCTGAATTTTTCTACTTCATTCATTCATTGAAGAAATATTTATTGTGTGGCACTGTTCTAGGCACTGGAATATCACTAGGGGAAAAAAAGGCATAATTCCTGCCCTCCTGGAGCTCAGCTCTAGTAGGACTACATTACACTCAGTAAAACTCATGGGTTAAACTTGATAAGCTCCATTGTCCTTTCTACACCTTAGACCCTGTGATTAGGTACCTGGAGACATCTCAGGGTGATTGGGAAGCTGGCCAGAGCCCTGAGGCCACAGAACAACAGAATAGCCAATTTGCCAAATGGACTTGCTTCTTGTAACTCTTCTTTTTTTTTTTTTTTTTTTTGAGAAAGGCCCTGAGCTAACCTCTGTTGCCAATCTTCCTCTTTTTTTTTTTTTCACCAAAGCCCCAGTACGTAGTTGCATATCCTAGTTGTAGGTCCTTTCAGTTCCCCTATGTGGAATGCCGCCTCAGCATGGCTTGATGAACTGTGAATAGGGCCGTGCCCAGGGTCTGAACGAGCGAGCCACAGGCCCTCAAAACAGAACACGCGAACTTAACAGCTTCGCCACCAGACCGGCCTCTTAAGTTCTAATTAACCACATTTTGTTTGGCATCCATGAGACCGTTTTATAGAATGTTAAATTCAATTTGTCTTCGACGCAGATCCCTATTGCTAGAGCTGGAGACTTCAGCAATGAGGGGGCGAGTGGGGTAATTAAGAACAGCAGCCTGAGGAGGGAGGGGTTTGAGGGAAAGCAGACAAGCAGTGACAGACAAAAGCAGGAGGGCTGCCCTGCTGGGCTGGAAAGCTTCCACCCCCTCTGCTCCCTTCTCTGAGTTTCCGTCTGCCCCATCGCTCCTTTCAGAGCCTCCCAGATGGAAGGAATGTGAGAAAGGAAGGAGACGGGAAGGCTAAGTGGGGAAAGCCCCTTAGAAAATAATCTGGTTTCCACGGGGATTCCCACTACAGAGGAAGTTAAGCAATTCATCGTACATTTCGGTCTCGACCGCCATCTGGTGGTCGAAGTGCACATCACATCCTCGGAGCCATAACTGATCTTTGCATAACAAAACCCGGCTCAAGTTTAAGATTGTTAAATTTCTGAACTTTTTCCAACTGGAATTTTATTTGAAGGTTAATCTAGCAGCGTGAGGATGTCCCTCACTTTGACATGAAACCCCAGTCTTCTTTCAGCTCATCCTTGGTTTATTGAGGATGCTATAGATGAGGACATCTTTCTGCCCCAAAAATCCTACCCACAGAGGGCCTGTGACTGCCTCTCCCACCTTACCTTCCCCCTCCCACAGCACATTCTGGGGTCTAAACCTAAGAGGTTAGCACACCTCCCTGGAACAATGATAAAAACGAAGATAACTTCCTGATGGAGCAAGGTGGCAGGAGTGCAGATTCAGGCCAAATTCTGAGTGAAATCTTTGCTGCCAGGAACACTCCATAGAATCTTACTCTCATAGAAAACACATTCACACAACTGATCAACACTGAAAAGTAGAAAAGATACCCTTTTTTGGACATCGGAGGGAGACCAGGAAACTCACCCACTGACAATCTATCGAAAGTTGTGAGTTCAAACTGAGGACAAAACACTTAAGGAACAGCAGAGACAAGTAAGATTGACGTAATCGTGGCATGATCAAGACAAATCAGAACAAAAAGACACGGAGACTCCATGACCTTGAAAGCCAGAAAAATTAAAATCTGCAATCAGAGCAAGTAGGGAGGAGGATGGGGACAAGGTCTGACGGGAAAGCCTTGCCCCAGGTGGAAGAGGTTCAGAAACTTAACAATCTTTGTTATTGACCTGAGGTTGTGATGTGAAAACAGAGACTGGAGAGATTGTTTTTATTGGTGGAAGCTGGTAATAAACAAGGCAGGAGCAACGAAGTATAGTCATTCATTACTAAGCACTTGTGTGACAGACACAGTCAGCTGAGCTCTGGAGACATAAAAATCCGTAAATAAATAAGATGTGGAGCCCTGCTTACTGTCCGGAAAACACATAGAAAAGGGGGCTCAGCAGAGGAAAGTCTAAAATACGTTGGTGTCTCAAAGGATTAGGAAACTTTCTAGTGGAAAAGACATTCAAGCTGATCCAGAGGGACATGGAGAATGGCTTCCAAGTCTAATGACACTCGAGAGGCGTGGAGACAGGAAAGGCAGGGGCTCTGAGGGAGGAGAAAGTAGTTTGGGGCCGGTAAAGCAGGAGGGGGACAGATGAAGGTAAAGGGTTAGGGATGGATGTCTCGTCCATCAGACTAAGGACATTATTCTGCAGACAGTAGGGGCCACTATGCAGGTTGATAATAAGGAAAGTATTATGAGCCGTTTCCCATTTTAGAAAGAATACTCTGGTGGGAAGAATGGGTTAGAGGGACACAGAGAAAGTGTTAGATGATGTTAGAGCAACATAGGCCAGACATGATAGAGCCAAAACTAAAGTAAGGGCAGGGCGATACAGAGGGTCAGGGAGATGTGAGGAAGCACATGCAGGATGATGTGCTTCCATCTGGTGTATACGGGAGAGAGGAGAAGGGGAAGAGTAGAAGGTGCTTGAGAGCGCAGGAGGGCAGAGATTCCAGTCACCAAGGAGAGCAGGACAGATGGAGGGAGAGTTTAAGGAGAAAGGAACATTTCCATTTTAGATATTTTGCATTTACTCTGGGTCACTCAGAGAAACTTTGCCCTGTATGGTAAGCAGAATAATGCCCCCTCCTCCAGATTTCCAAGTCCAGATACCTGGAACCTGCAGACATGTTACCTCACAAAGCAAAAGGGACTTTACATTTGTGATTAAGTTAAGGCTCTTGAGATGGAGATATTATGCTGAATTGTCTAAGTGGGCCCACTATAATAACAACAATCCTTGTAATTGAAAGAGGGAGGCAGGAGAATCAAAGAAGGTGTGACGACAGAAGCAAAGGTCAGAGGGAAGTGATTGCTGGAAGCCGAGGAGTGCAGGTGGCCACCAGAAGCTGGAAAAGGCAAGAAATAGATTTTTCTCTAGAGCCCCTGGAAGGAACACACAGACCTGCTGACACCTTGATTTGCCCCATATGACCCATTTAAGGCTTATAAACTCCAGGACTGTCAGATCATAAGTTTGTGTTGTTTTAAGCCCTAAATTTGTGGTAATTTGTTACATCAGAAATAGGAAACTGATACATCTTGTAATTGGGAAGCAATATAACGCAGAGCTCAGGCTCTGGGGTCAAAGGGTTTGAGGTCTTATCACGGCTCCACCACTTCCTACCCATGTGAACTTGAGTGTGTTAATTAACCCCTCTAACCCCCTTTTTTGTCCCCTGGAAAATAGGACTATCTAATAGAGTTTGTGCCTGGAAAGAGAAAAAGGGGAGGCAGTGAGGTCTGCTGTTTTTTATGACAAGACTTTTGGAAACACCTGATATTTTAAACTATATCCTTGTAGAACTTTGTGTAGAAGGTAAAATGATTCTAAAATATTAAAATACTTAGGGAAATAAAAAAGGAAAAAGACTTTCATTTCTGTTTTCTAAGGTGAAAACTTTGATACATTTCATTTTTAATCCCCTTCAAAAAAAAAAAGTAACTACCATACTTGTGAGATTTATACACAGTTCCATACAGTTAATATTAAATATTCTCCTAATCAATACAAATTGGATTAACTATATTATGTTAAAATGTTAACACTATTCTGATAAATTACCACTGCACTTGTCTGACTTAAGGGCTTGGGACATGGTCAGCAGAGGAGATAGAACTTGCTCTTCTTACACAACAGCAAAGAAAGTGAAATAGACAAGGTGCTGGGTGTTCACTACACTGTTAACTCCAAACAGTTCTAATGTCACTTCATAGACAGAAAATACTAAGAAACTGAGAAAAGCACATCACTCTACCTAACAGTAAGGTAGACAAGCTAAGTGAAAAAATTTCAAGCTCTGACAGCAAAAGAGACTTTCCAAGCATAGAAATAAACTCTGATGATTTGAGATGCAGAATATTTGGAAACTGAGATTCCATTTGTGGATAATTTCTAAAGTATAACAGAATTATGGCTTTTGAATATGTGGTTAATGGAGATTACAGGGGCCTGAATAACCTTAATTGCAGGCTTGGCACTCAAATAACATGGAGGGTTTGTCTTAGAGGAAACACATAACACAACAGGACTCTCCAGGAACAGATGCTGTAGCATTGGAGGAGATGTAGCTCAGGCAACAGAGAATATATAAATATTGTGGGTCCAAGTACACGCACCACATGTGTAAGAAAAAAAGACACTAGGAGTATAAAAGGGAATCAAATGTAAGTGCACTCTTGTAACGAAACTAAACTGTATGAAGCATAGACCAGAATAAGTGCTTAAGTAGCTGAAATGGCATCAATTTTGGTTGGAAACCCGAAAGGAAGTAAATAAATTACATAGAGTCCATGTTCAAAGACTTCATGCAATAAATGGAAAGACTATGGCTCATTTGACAACCAGTAGAAAAGGCAGCTGTAAGAAAAGTATAATCCAAGTTAATGATGTACATGTATGGAGTACTGGGTTACATAATTCAACATGATATCATGACAAAATGCTTAGAAAAATAAGAATAGAGGGGAACTTCCTCGACTTGATAAAGAGCATCTGTAAAAGAACCTTACAGGTAAATAATCCTTCGTGGTGAAAGACTGAATGTTTTCCCCCCTGTGATTGGGAATAAGGCAAGGATTTCCACTCTCACGACTATCATTCAACATTTCTGGGAGTTTTGCCAGTGCGATAGGCAAGAAAAGGAAATGAAAAGCATACAGATTGCAACAGAAGATATAGAACTGCTCCTACTTTCAGAAGACGTGATTGTCTACATGGAAATTCCAAGGGATCTACATATAAACTACTAGAACTAATAAGTGAATTCTGCAAGACTATAGGATAGAAAAAAACAAACATACAAAAATCAATTGTATTTCTATGCACTAGCGATGAACACACAAATACAAAAATTAAAAAATGCAATACCATTTAAAATCACTCAAGCCTTTCTGGAATTGACTATCTCCCTTTAAAAACATGCCTCTCACAAAGGTTCTCCTTCATCTCTCTCCAGAAGAGGACAAGAGGAAACACAAGAAGAAGTGCCTGGTCAGAGCCCCACTTCCTACTTCATGGATGTGAAATGCCCAGGATGCTATAAAATCACCAAAGTCTCAGTCATGCACAAATGGTAGTTGTGTTGGCTGCTCCACTGTCAGAGGAAGCCTATAGGAAGAAAAGTAAGCTTACAGAAGATGCTACTTCACACAGAAGCAGCACTAAAAGCACCCTGAAGCAAGATGAGTGGAAAACCATCCCAATAAACAGATTTTGGAATTTTAAAAATTGCTCAAAATGAAACATTTTGGTATAATTCTAACAATACATATGCAAAATTTGAATGCTGAAAACTACACAATACTGATGAAAAAAATCAAAGAATATCTAAATAAATGGAGAGACATACTGTATTCACAGATTGGAAGATTCAACACAGTAAAGATGCTGATTCTTTCAAATTGATAAACAGGTTCAAATCAATTCCTATCAAAATCCCAGCAAGATTTCTTTCACATATAGATAAGATTATTCTAGAGTTTATATGGAAAGGCAAAGGAATTACAGTAGGTAAAAACAGTTTTGAAAAAGAAGAATAATATGGAAGAAATCCATCTGCCTTATTTCAAGACTTATTATATAGTTAGAGTAATCAAGACTGTGTGGTATTAGTGGAGGTACAGACACGTAGATCAATGGAACAGAATTAAGAACCCAGAAATAGATCCACACCATAGACAAAACTGATTTTTGACAAACGTGCAAAAGGAATTCAATAAAGGAAAAGTAAACTTTCCAACAAATGGTGCTAGAGCAATTAGACTCCACAGGAAAAAGTATCACACATTATACAAAAATTAACTGAAAATGGATCACCGACTAACATGTAAAAGTGGAAAACCATAAGACTTCTAGGATAAAATCTTGAGGATTTAAGGATAAGCAAAAAGTTCTTAGACTAGACACCAGAAGCATGATTCATAAAGGAAACATTACAAACTGGATTTTATAAAAAGTAAAAACTTTTCCTCTGCAAAAGACCCTCTTAGGAGAATGAAAAGACAAGCTACAAACTGGAAGAACATATTTTGAAATCACATAACTGAGGAACAGCTAGTACCGAGAGAGAGAGAGAGAGAGAGATGTACAACTCTTGAAATTCAACAGTAAAAAAGGGAAACAACCCAATAAGAAAATGAGCAAAAGACATAAAGTGACATTTCTTCACCAAAGGATATACAGATGCCAAATAAGGATATGAAAAGATATGCAACATCATTAGCCATTGGAGAAATACAAATTAAAACTACACTGAGATAAGAGTACACACTATCAGGAGAGCTAAAATTAAAAATAGGGACAATACCAAATGCTGTGAGGCTGCAGAGAAACTGCATCACTCATACATTTCTCGTGGAAATGAATATGGTAAAGTCACTCTTGAAAACTGTTTGGCAGTTTCTTCAAAACCTAAACATGCAACCACCATACAACCCAGCAGTTACATTCCTGAGCATTTATCCCAGGGAAATGTGTTCACACAAAAGTCCATAAATGAATGTTTATAGCAGCTTTATTCATAATAGCCAAAAACTGGAAACAAACTGTGGTACATACATGTCATGGAATACTGCTCAGCAATAAAAAGGAACAAACTAGAGATACACACAACAACCTGGATGAACCTCCAGGGAATTAGTCTGAGTGAAAAAAAGCAATCTCAAAAGGTTACATACTGTATGATTCCATTTGCATTTTTGAAATGACAAATTATAGAAGTGAAAAACAGATTAATGGTTGCTGGGTATTAAAGAAGGAGTGGAAATGGGAGAGAAGCGGATGTGGCTCTAAAAGGGCAAGATGAGGGAGACTGTGGTGAAGGAAATGTTCTGTGTCTTGACTGTATCAATGTCAATATCCAGATTAGGATAATTTGCTATAGTTTACAAGATATCATCTTTAGGGGAAACTGGGTGAAGGGTGCATGGGATCTCTACTATTTCTAATAAGTGCATATGAATCTATAATTATATCAAAATAAAAAGTTTAATTTTAAAAAACATATTGACAATATTTTCAACAAAACTAGATGTCAAGATACCCCACGAACCTCAAAATACATCTCAAGTAGGCTTTTCCACAAGACACCTGCCCTTCTATTGCTATGCCACAGATATGCTGTCTATTTTGTCACACTGAATATTTAAAAGATGTCTACTTGAGAATTGAGATTTAATAAAAGTAATGATTTTTATCACTTCATCAAGGCTATTCTTCAGTGAAACTGGCAATTTTTTTATTGCAAGTACATGGCAGTGAAGAATACCACGACTACCTGTACGGTTTGGTGTCACTGCCTTGATGTGTGCTAAGGCACCAACAGTTTGACCCACCCTAGATTTTGCACCACCGGTACAAATAACATAGTGAAAAGAGAAAACAATACCTTAGTATTATTGTAAAAATAGTTTTGACCTTGAAGACCCTCCAAAAGGGTCCCAGGGACCTCTAGGAGTCTGTGGACCACACTTTGAGAACCACTACACTAGATGGACATCGACATCAGGAATAGTGGTAAGCATTACACATATTATTACTCACAGAACTAAGACTAAAAAGGGAGCATGTATTCTACATAATGGTGTGTGATCCATTAATATAGATATAGAACAACCATAAAAAGGAGGGATGAGGAGGAGAACAAAGACAAAAGGAATATTAACTTTTTTCAGTGATCATTTTGGTGGTTGTAGCATGAGTATCGTTATTCTTAGACTGCTGAGTATGTTAATGTGGGGAAAGTAAATGAGTAAGTATGAATGGATATTCTAATTGTGTCTGCCCTGTGTCCTTGAAAACCAGAATTCTTGGTATAGAAGAAAGGAGACACAAATGTAATATAGAAGAGGTTAATATTTTAAATGTATACATATATAAATTTCATATTTATATTAATACGAATACAGATATAAACATAAACATTTCTATTTCCACTGAAAAGGCTTGATACAATGACCAATCCCTACCTCTAGATTATGGTCTTAATAGGCATTTTCCACTCAAAACAGCCAGGACTTTCTAGAAAAAGGGCTGATTTCAAGTCTGAGCAGGAAGTGTATAGGATGAACCTGAAACATTTTGTCATTCCATATAACAAAAAAATTATCAAAAGCCTTATGTCAAAAGAACTCCCTATCAGAAGGGCAATTTCTCCTTACAGAAGCAATAAAGCATATAAATGAAGAAGCAATGATTCTGCAATCCCCAACAAATTAAAGGACCTAGGCAATGAGCATCAATGGTTACTAATATCATAAAAAGAGAGACAACTGGACATTATACGCCTCACCATGAAAGACCACAACACCACCTACAGACTTTCCAAAGGAATGAAACCTAAACCTGATCCAGCCTCTGGATCCAAGATGCCAATTTGCAGGAAAGGCAGAGGACAGAGGGACATGTTAAACTATACCATGTATGTGCAATCAGCAAAATCCAGACTGTGGAAAACTCTGCAGGTCAAATGGCTCAGACTTTTCAACATATTAATCATAAGGAAAAGAAAGGGGTAGAGGAGAAACCTGTAAAGTATAAGAGACATAAAAGGCAACTAGGCTATCATGTCCAGGATTTCATCCTTGAGTGACTAGACTATAAAGAAATATAAAAAAGTGGTCACTATAAAATCAGGATATGATTACTCTTGAGATGAAGGAGGGGATTTTGATTGGCCTGACGCACATGGAGACTTTGTGGTAGCTGGCAAAGCTCTAGTTCTTGACCTGAGTGGTGATTACAGGAGTATTGCCTTAAATAATTCATTAAATTTTACATTTTGTGTGGTCATTGGTATCTCAGCGGTTTTCTGTTATTTTTTTTTTAAGGGCAAATTTTTTTTTTTTACTTTTTATTATTTTATTCAGCTCACACTGGTTTACAACATTGTGTAAATTTCAGGTGTACATCATTATGTTTTGGCTTCTGTGTAGACTGCATCATGTTCACAACCAAAAGTCTAGTTTCCATCCATAACCATATATGTGTCCCTTTACCCCTTTCGCCCTTCCCATACCTCCTTCCCCGATGGTAACCACCAATCTGTTCTCCTTATCTATGTGTGTGTTTATTTGTTTATCTTCCACGTATGAGTGAAATCATATGACATTTGTCTATCTCTGTCTGACTTACTTCACACAGCATAATACCCTCAAGATCCATCCACGTAGGCATAAATGGAATGGTTTTGTCTTCTTCATGGTTGAGTAGTATTCCATTGTACATATACCACGTCGTCTTTATCCATTCATCTGTCAGTGGGCAATTAGGTTGTTTCCAAGTCATGACTATTGTGAATAATGCTGCAAAGAACATAGGGGTGCATATATCTTTTCGAGTTAGTATTTCATGTTGTTTGGATAAAAACCCAGATGGGGAATAGCTGGATCATATGGTATTTCTATTTTTAATTTTTTGAGAATTCTCCATTCTGTTTTCCATAGTGACTACACCAGTTTACATTCCCACCAACAGTGTACAAAGGTTCCCTTTCTCGATTGTCTCAAACACTTGTTATTGCTTGTCTTTTTAATAATAGCCATTCAGATGGGCTTGAGGTGATATTTCATTGTAGGCTTGATTTGCATCACCCTAATATTTAGTGATCTTGAATATATTTTCATGTCCTCTTGGCCATTTGTATATCTTCTTTGGAAAAATGTCTGCCCAGTTTTTCATTGGATGGGGTCTTTTGTTATTGAGTTGTATGAATTGTTTACATATTTTGGAAATTAACCGCTTATCAGATATATGATTTGGAAATATTTTCCCCTAGTTGGTGGATTGTCTTTTCATTTCATCGATGGTTGCGTTTGCTGTGCAGAAGCCTTGTATTTGATGTAGTCCTATTTGTTTAGTTTTGCTTTTGTTTCCCTTGCCTGAGAAGACATCATATTTGAAAAGATGCTGCTAAGACCAACGTCAAAGGGCATACTGCCTATGTTTTCTTCTAGGAGTTTTATGGTTTCAGGTCTTACGCTCAAGTCTTTAATCCATTTTGAGTTATTTTTGTGTATGGTATAAGATAATGGTCTATTTTCATTCTTTTTCAAGTGGCTGTCCAGTTTTCCCAATACCATTTATTAAAGAGACTTTCCTTTCTCCAATGCAATCACAATCAGAATCTCAATGACATTTTTCACAGAAATAGAACAAAGAACCCAGAAATTTATATGGAACAACAAAAGACCCCAAATAGCAAAAGCAATCCTGAGAAAAAAGAACAAAGCTGAAGGCATCACACTCCCTGGATTCAAAATATACCACAAAGCTATAGTAATCAAAACAGCATGGTACTGGCAGAAAAACAGACACACAGATCAATGGAACAGAACTGAGAGGCCAGAAATAAACCCACACATCTATGGACAGCTAATCTTTGACAAAGGAGCCAAGAACACACAATGTATCTCAGTTTTATTTTGCAATAAAAAAGGTTTTCAAAAACAGTGAAAAGGAAACAGTGACTATCTGAGCATTTGTCTTCTGAAGACTGTGGAGACGCAGTAGGAAGAGAGAAAGACGAGATGACTACGTACAGGGTTAGGGCTGGACCATAGAAAAAGTAACCAGTTCGGGACTGAAAGGAGTCAGGTCTTAGGGGAATTTCAGTCCTTGGAAATGGGGACTAAAAACATATTCAAGTAGGAGGAAGAAGGGCAGAAGGGTGAGAGATGCATGATCTCAGAACACAAACTCAAGAATCAGTTCAGGACTCCTCCAAGGCCTCATGGAAAAGAGTCACTCCGGAACATTGACTTCACGAATGTCCTTTACTTAGTCTGGGGCCCAGGCCACTCAGTGGTACTTCAGGCTCCAGGGGGAGAAGCTTCAGTTAAGACCTTAATATGGCTGTGGTGGGAGAACAGCTCTTGAGACCTGCAAAGACAGTGATAAAAGTCTCATGAGGGACCCACCGTCCTATTTCAGGGACTCAGCAGACAGTGCCTCTCAGCCAGAGCCACCCTTACATCTTATCCCCAAGACGTCTCCCTCTGGCCAAAAGATTGAGAGAATGATCCGCCACCCAAAGACAAGGAAAAGGACATTACCTCCTTACCAGACAACTGACTGTCCATATATCCTGGAATGAAAGAGAAGAAAGAAATAGAATGCGCCAATTAGGACCAGATGTCATTATCCTGAGGGCTGGGAGATGACCTGCAGTATCAGAGCTCCATCTCCCCTTACCCCCTGGAATGGTTCTGGCTTCAGAAAAGACTATTCCAGATATCCCTGAGAAGTAAAATAAGCCTTCCCTGCCTCACGTCTTTGACGTTAGGAAAAGTGGGAAGTGGGGGAAGCCATGGGGCAGGTGACAGGGGACTCCTCAGAGGCTCATTACCTTTCTGAGCCCTGAGGTGGATGACGATCCCCACCAGGAGGAAGATGAGCCCAAGCAGGAAGGCTGCAACTCCACTTAGCATCTTTCTCCAAGAATATTCAGACTGAGCTTCTATGGGAAACAGGTCTTCAAGTTAGTAAAAAGCTCCCAATATTTGGTGTACCTTCCTGAAATCCCAGAGGCTGTACTGCGCACCAAATCCAATGCTATCTAGAGAAAGAACAGATTTAGAAATGGTTTGTTGAGGCCAAGGTTTGCCCCCATGCAGTTTCTGTTGCTGATTCTTGTAGCCCATAAGAATGTCCCCGAAATATTAAGACCAAAGTATTAGAGGATACTAATTCCCAAAGTCGGAAGGAAGTGAAGAGGTGATTAGACCTCCTCATTTCCTGGAAGATACAAGGATAGATATCAGCCATGTTTTCTCCCACACTAAACCAAAGACTCCAATTTCTATGACTCCCTCAGATTGAGGGAAAGAAAAATTAGTGTTGTGACCAAGACGATTGCAGAGGTAACTCAGGCCCCATATAGAGTCAGTATGACCCTGAGTCAGTCCCAGAGAGAACAAGAAGCTGATTCTCACTCCACTCCACAGAAACAGGGCTCAGCAGGCTGGGATGATCAACAAGGCAGGTGTAGACATCTCCAAGTTCAGGAGTCATTTCCAGCATCACCATTGTCTGAAAGGTCCAGTCTCCATTCCTGATAAGGCCAGTGGACATGATCCCTGCTCTCTCCTCCAGCCCATTCCGGAACCACCTGATCTTGATGTCCCCAGGATAGAAATCTGTCACAGAGCAGAGCAGCAGATTGTGGTGCTGCAGGGATGGGGTCATCTCTGGATACACTGTCACCTTGGGTTGCACTAGGAAGGGAGAGAAAAATGAGACATTGTGAAGGAAAAACCACCAAGCCAAGACAGGAGTTTCTTTAGGGACTATCTCTGCCGATAATCTCTTTCCCAGATCACCCAAGTGGAAACTGGAAACGTGGGGAAATATCCCCCAAGACTCAGAAACTGGGGATGTCATGCCCCCCAGGAGGATTTAGACCTTATCAGACACTCCGACAATTACTCACTCTATTTGAGGGCCAACCAGTCTGTAAAGTCCCTGAGAACCTTGCAGGTCTGAGACCAAGACCACAGTGACCTGCCCTGTGAGGATATTGAGTGAGTCACAACTGGGGACAGAACGTATAAACAGACTTCCCTGCTCATAACCCACTGATCCTGAAGCAGAAAATTCCCTAGCATAAGGAAGAAGAGCCATGGCCAGGTTCACGTGTAGGAGATTCCTGAACCCCACCAGACCTCATCTTCCACCTCACCTCTTCTCCCCACAGTGAAGGGTGCACCCAGCTTGTAATTGTGTCTGCAGAGCATATCCACAGCAGCTCTACTCCTCGCCAATATATCTGGCCGGTTGTTCCACAGCTCAGCATCAGGCTGCCCGAGCTCTGTCAATGCCACAAACATTCCCACATCGCTGTCGAAACGTGCATACTCCTCCAAGTTAAAGATGAATCTGACCACAAACTGCACCTTTTCTGTCCCATTGGTGAAGTAACAGTCAGCCTTTGCCTGACTCACAAAATCTTCTGGAAAACCAAAAAAAGACTATGAATTCTAGGAACCAGCCACCATGTTTAAGAAACCCGTAACTTGTAAATTATGCCAGACCACATCAATTTGAGAGGAGGCATTTTGACCTCAGTAAACAGACAAATGTAGCCTCTCCCCCTGGTTCCGCACATCACAGTGGAAAGAAGCCTGAGGCCCATGATACCAGGCCAGCCAAAGAGAAATGTTACCCAAAGAAGGAAGCCAAAGAGAGACCCAAGAGACATAAACGTTCATTCAACAAATATTTATTCATTCATTCATTCATTCAACAAATATTATTGACTGTTTTTGTTTTGCCAAACACTGTGCTGGGTTTCTCCAAGCCAAGCTTTCAGAACCCAAGGTTTTAACTCTCTTTATTATCAAGTTGAAAAGATCCACCCCCATATGGAATAATTCAATAGTACTCTCGCCCTTAGCAGGTTCATTCTATGCATTCCTTCTGGAGTAAAGTAAAGGAGTGATGGAGGCGGAGCAAAGAAATGCAGAGTAGGTACATTTTAGTTGTGAAATAAATTCCCCTCCTACCTTACACTCACTATGGGTTTTCTCCTTTTGGATCTTTTCCTTTGCAGTCTTACTCAGAGACCTCATCCCCTCCATTGGCTCTAGTTAGGTAATGACCTCATTACCTCTTTTGGTGTTGGGTAAAATAATATTAATCCATGGCTTGGAGATGCCTTTTATCATGATCATTATCATTATCATCATTGGCACTATACCTATGTGAAGATTAATAAAGGGAAACCTCATTTAAAATGGAGTCAGGGGACCAGCCCCGTGGTGTAGCGGTTAAGTGCGTGCGCTCTGCTGCTGGCAGCCTGGGTTCGGATCCCGGGCGCGCACTGACGCATCACTTGTCAGGCCATGCTGTGGTGGTGTCCCACATAAAGTGGAGGAAAATGGGCACAGATGTTAGCCCAGGGCCAGTCTTCCTCAGCAAAAAGAGGAGGATTGGCATGGATGTTAGCTCAGAGCTGATCTTCCTCACAAAAAAATAAAAATAAAATAAATAAAATGGAGTCAGGAGGCCAGAAGGAGGAACTCCCACACAGCACCACTCAAGGTCAATTACAGGAAAGGTAGTCAATTACAGACCCCAGTGGAAGTCCTCAACAGGAAAGAATCCTTCCTTACAGGAAGAAACTTACATTGCATCTCAAACAGAAATTGACTACCCGAGCAACTCAGCCAATGACAAAGCATCATCACCCAGAACTCTTGCTTTTCTCCAATGGACTTTCCTTCAAAAACACTCCTCCAAATTTCCTCCTTTTTCTCTAGAAAAGAACGTTCCTCTCCCTTGTTTGTTGGATTTGCCTATGGTCCGTCATAGCCTGCACATCCTGAACTGCAATCTTTTGGCTATTCCTGAACAAATTTGTTTTGCTGGTAAAATAACTGGATGTTTTATTTTTAAGGTCAACACCCACAATTCTAGTAGTTGCAACAATTTGGTGATGTGGAATATAAGCTTAGCTTAAACCTTCTTTTGGATCTTTGAAATTAAACATTGCCATTGATAATGGAATTAAAAAATCCGATTCCATCATCCATTATGATTTTCTACTCACAAAGTACCTTACTAATATTTATAGTGATTAGTTTGAGCTATATATTGTTTTCATACAATGTACTTCAAAGCTCAAGGCATAGTGTTAAGTGAGAAAAGAAACAGAATGTGATTTGATGCACAATCACATTTATTAAAATTTAAAATAGACACAGAAAAACAATGCTACATATTTTTAAACGCCACTCTCATACTTAAAGACATACCAGACACATTAGAATGTGCATCTATGGGAGGGAAGGAGTGAGAATGGAGACAAGGGAAGAAAGGAGAGGGTCTTTGTTCTGACGAATGATTACAGTGTGCTGTGAACTCATTGAGTAAGATTAACTCAATTCTATGCACTTAAGAAAAACAATAATAAAAGAACAATTAAAATGGGTTAATAATGCAGGTTGGTCAGGAAAGATCTCCCTGAAGAAATGGCATTTAAGTTGAGACTAGAAGGATAATTGTCACTGATCTTGAGTTGTAAATTCGCTTTCATTTCTAAGTTCAGAGGCCTCCTCCAGGAACTACTGACTGAGCATGAGGATGGTAGCATCCTCCTGGGTCAGCCAGACTCCTCTCTCACTAAGTAACTGATTTCAGATGAGGCTCTAACCTCCAATTCTCTATTCCCTCTTACAGTCCAAATCAAAAAAATAATTATTTTTTATTCAGATCTGTGCCAGATTTAAGATCTGTGCTGATTTTTTTTCCACTTATGTTGTTTAAGGGACATTATAAGCTCAGAAAGGTTTCTATTCTCTAAGAACAACGATCTTCTCCCACCCACCCTCTCCCCAGGTTTGTTCCTCTTTTGTATTAATGAGACTTTGACTTTCAAAGAGATTCTGTTTTTAGCACACTATATCCTGTTTTCTGCTGATAAATATGTTTTCATGGTGTAATGCTGCTTCATGTTTGCATAGCCTATCTCCTCAGCTAGAAAAACAGCAGCAATAAATACATGTACCCAGTAACGTGAGGACAGGGATAATGCACTCAACTTCTCTTATCTCGCAAAATTTCTCAGTACAATTCTGACCACACAATAGGGGCTTGATAAAGACAAATAAATAAAAGAAGAAACCTCTGTTCCCAATTACTTTTGTCCACATATACCCCAACTGGATAAATATAGAAACTGTCACAATCACCAGAGCAAATTCTGGCTGAAGAATGGCAGCCATTCGCAGTCAGCCTCCATTTTTCCCAGTTCTCCAGACGGACACTGATACAACAAGGACTCTAAGCAAGATAAGAAGCTTCCCGTCTTCCTGCCTCCCTCCTCCTTGAATCTGCAGCTCTGGTACCAGAGTCCCTTTTCCCAGCAGCCCATTGTGTGTGGTAAAGAGGGAAAGAATATTTTTCTGTCAAAGGGAAGAACGCTCTCTTTGAAGCCAGAAGCCATTTCCAATTTGCTCTGTGGTCTAGACTGATAAGGACAGGCCTCCCTCCCCCATGCCAATTATTGCATACATACCCGAAAAAAATTGTTCTGTTCTTACCTGGAGAGTCTCTTCCTTGAGTCATGGAGGAATCCAGCCTGATTAGATTCACTAACAGAGCCACCACCCAGAGAACCCACCCAGAAGCCATTCTGGAAGCAAAAAAAAGAGAGACAGTAAAATCGTCAGCCTCTTCAGAATGGGGCATGCCCCCACACAACTCAGTCAAAAATATTCATTAAGAACATAGATATTTTTCTATCCTCCCCAGGACTGGAAATGCCTCACGTTGATAACCAATCAGGATAGAGGAGTTGTGCATCATTAGGTGCTGGGTAGAATACTCTCATAAAGTTGTGTTATACCACTCTAGAATTGTTTACCTGCAGAATCACTGACAGTAGTTTAGGTATGTGGAAAATGGACTGGGAGAAAAAAATTCTCTACACACTATGTGGTCCTAGAAGAACTAGGCAGATTGTTTATTATGTATCATGCTACCCTCATTTACCACAGTCCCTGGCCTGTTCTAACCAATAGGTCTCCCTTCCTATGGAGTGGTTGACATTGCCGACAAACTGTGTAAATCAAAAAGAAAGTAGACAGCATTCTAAAGCATAAGCTCTCGCCTAGAGAATCAGCCAAACCTACAATAGATGCTGTATGAATAAGAAATAACTTTTGCTTAATTAAGGCCACTTGGGGTTGTTTGTTACCACAGCCTGGCCTAACTTAACCTAACCAATATAGGGCAGGAACAAGAATGCTGACCCACTCTCTCCATATCCCTCAGGTAGATCTGAATACAGTATTCATGAATTAGAAGCCTGATCATAGCCCAGAAAATGGTACACAGAGCCTATGACCCATGGTTGTGAATACTTCTTCTAGAGGTGGATAGTTGTGTTGCTCCTATTTGGGAGGGTGTGTGTGGAGCTGAGTAAAAAGGTGACAGGCAGAAGGAGCCCAAGCCACGGAGTTTTAACTTCCTTCCTTCTTCCTACCCACACCTACCTTAGTCTTTCTGATGTAACCGATCTCATTTTACTTGAGGCTAAGTGAATGAGGACGTGGCACAGAGATTATCAGAAGCAATAAAAGCGTGAGAGGGTAGGAGAGGCATAAGTCCAAGCCTGTTGTCCCTCCTCTGCAGGCAATACCCTGGCTGGGCGTCTGCAGTTTCTCTCAGAGATGAGAGAGACCATGAGGAGAGGAAAGAGAGAAGGGCCTAAAGAATATAGATTAAACGGGGGCTTGTATTTGGATTTAAAGGGAAGAGGAGGAGTTGTTACATAGCAAGGGGTAGTGAAGGAAGATTGGAGGATATGGATGCTGAACCAGAAAGTGAGGAGGGCTGCTCTTTCTTACTTGTAGTGAGAATGTATCTAAGACCCTTAAACGCTAAAATCTGACTTGCCTACATCATCATCATAATAGCTAATATTTGTCAATTTCTTATTATGAGTCAGTTTTCTAAGCATTATATAAGTGTGTGTGTGTGTGTGTGTGTGTGTGTGTGTGTGAGGTGGGGGAGAATATTACGATCTCCATTTTATAGATGAAGTAATGAAAGAATGAACCGAAGTTCACAAAACTACAAAGTCCAAAGACTATGCTTTTTCCATTGCGCTATATTTCTCACTTGGGAACCAGGAAAGCTTTATTTCTACACCTTCAACATCCCTGTAATGATAAGAAGCACAAAAGGTCAAAATAACCGAAGAATTTTATTATAACTATTTGGTGCCAGGACAGACCTCTATCATATCTTATCTCACAAAAGGAAATCGGTGGTCTCATACATCACAAGCAAGGAATGCCATAGAGCCTATTTGTAGGAACTAAGAAGAGAAAGCAATACCAACCTGTGAATCTCTCTTGTCAATGGCCTCTAATACATCTTGAATAAATCAAAGCATCTGATTCGTCCAGTTAGAAGTTTTGTTGAATCATTTGCTGTGCTTAGTGTCAATGTCTACTGTGTCTACAATGTCTACTTCCACAATGTCAATGTCAATGTGGAAGGATCTGGGCTCCCCGGGCTTTTCAGAGAGACTCTACAGTTCTGGAGAGACAGCTAACAAAGGGAGAGGTTGTGACCTGGTTCCCTTCTCTCACATTTTTGTTTTTGTGTTCTACTTGTATGAGCTTGAAAACTAAGGCGGGGCATTTTCATCTTTCTCTTCCTGTCTGACTTCAGCCAAGAGCCCTATCATGGACAGACCTTCTATAGACACGGGCTTTTCTGTGATTTTTCGCACAAGCTCATATTTTGCATCCCTCTTTCTCTTTCCCTCCCCATTCTCTAAGCAGTGGAAGAAAGTTGGGTGTGATATATGTGGTTGTTTCTTGAAGGTGGTAAAAAATCATTCTCCCTATTACCTGACACAAATACCCCTTCAACTGCTATTTTGGTGACTTTAAATTTGGAATAAACTGTTCATTTAAATTCATTTTCCTCTTTCTACTCCCTTCTATCACCAGAAACATAAGCTGCCTTGGAGAAGTTAGGAAAACATTCTGAGATACTAGACAGAAAATTAAAACATATTTTTAGAGAACACTGTATGTTGAGCTTCTTTTTAATTGAAGGGGTTGTACTGGCTAAGAACATTGCCAGCTCAAAACGCTTGCTTAATTCTCCCTCGTGGTGATTGTAGTCCCAGACTAGAGGGACATATCACATAAGGGGAAAGGTAAGAAGGACAGGATATGAGGAACAACAGAAATAGTTGGAATTTGGGGTGTCTGAAGCAAACTCATGATTCTACTCAGTGAGAACGCGTTTGGGAACTGAGGGATTAAAGGCTCTGGGCTCTAATCAGCAATCGCTTGTTTGATAATGACGTCTGGAAGGCTAGATCCATGCATCATAATTGGTTTATGCGTACTATGTGACACCATTCTCCTATGATGGTTTTGTCTATCACCCATCCTGGAAAAGTGAATGTTGGTGGTCTTTTTTTATGCTAATTTGTACATTTGAACTCATTATTCCTACGAAATATTCACTGAAATTATAATATTATGAACTTCAAAAAGATTTTCTATGGGGCCAGCCTGGTGGCAAGCAGTTAAGTGCGCGCGCTCCGCTGCGGCGGCCCGGGGTTCGCCAGTTCGGATCCAAGGCGCACACCGACGCGCCCCTTGTCAGGCCATGCTGTGGCAGGCATCCCATATAAAATGGAGGAAGATAGGCACGGATGTTCGCCCAGGGCCAGTCTTCCTCAGCAAAAAGAGGAGGATTGGCAACAGATGTTAGCTTAGGGCCGATCTTCCCCACAAAAAAAAAAAAAAAGAAAAGATTTTCTAGAAAAAACCCATATTAGTCCTGATGGGTTTTTTTAAATCTGTACTAGATTCTGTTTGCAGTATTTTTTTTAGGATTTTTGCATCAATATTAATAAGTAAATTCACCTATAGTTTTTATTTTTGTTCATTGTCATAGTTTAACATAAACATTATACTTACTTCATTAAAAGAAGACCTTTTATGCTATTGAGCCATTTAATTAGGATTGGAATTATCTTTATTTCTTTAAAGACTTCATTGCATTCCCCTAAATATCTGGACCTGGAGCTTTTCTGGGGGTAACTTTTTTGTAATTCTCTCTATTTCTTCTGTGGAAATTATTCTATATTCTACCTCTATAGGAATTGGTTTTGGTATATTATATTTTTCAAGAGAATTATCCATTTAATTCAAGTTTTCAAGTTTATTTTCATAAAATTGAACAAAATAGTCCCTTCTGATTTTTATTCTGTTCCTGTATTAATTTTGTCCTTGTCATAACTTGTCTACTTTTTCTTGATGAGGTCTGCCAGTGGTTTGCTTATTTTACTGAAAAAATTTTAAAGCTTTTGAATTTATGCATTCTACTGTTTTTCAGTTCTCTGCTTTTATCTTTATCTGCTCCTGCTTTCATGTGATTGATTTTGTTGTTCTTTTCATTTAATTCACTTGTTTCATTCTTTTCTTTCACAGATCTAAGTAATTAAGGCCATGAATTCTCCTCAGAGCACTGCTTTAGCTATATCCCAAAAGTTTTGATATGTGATTTTTAATTGTCATTTTTCCATAAATTTTTCAGTTTGTTTATTTTATTTTCTCGTTAGCCCAAGACAGAGACTATTTCTTTAAGTTTCTGTGTGGAAGAGCGTTTTTCTTTTCTGGCTTTCTCTTATTATCCAGCTTGTTCCATTATGCTCGGAGAATGATATCTATACCATTCTTACTTTTGAGGGTTTTTTGTGCCATAATATGTGGTCTATTTTCATTAATGTTTTGTTGGAACTTGAAAAGTTGTGTTCTCCATTTTCAGTGAAGAAAGTTTAATATAGATCCATCATATCTAATTTTTTATTGTTAGTAGTATCTTCTGTGCTCATACTTCTTTTTTGTCTATTTGATCTGTCTAGTCCTGAGAAAAGTGAATTAAAGTCACCTATTAGTAGTTCATTTCTGAATATTTTCCTTGTATCTACCTTAGTTTCTGCTTTACGAGAGTTGCTTATATGCTGTTTAGAACTTAGCTCTCTCTTAGATATCCATTATAAATTCTACGCTTTACATTGTAAAGTGACTTCTCATCTTGCTCAATTTTTTCTCGGTCTGAATTTCACCTTGTTTAATAACAAGATTGTGACCTCTGCTTCTTTTTTATTTGCATTCTCTTGTTATGTCTTTGCCCATCATTTTATTTGTTAAATGAATGAATGAACCTTTCTGAATAACTTTATTTTAGGTGTGTCTTTTGTATATTGCAAACAGTAGGGTTTTTCTTTTAATCCAATCTCAAAATATTTTTATTTTATAGATGAGTTAAGCCTGTTTACAATTATTAATATAGCAAATAGATTCAGTGTAATTTGGAGATTATTATTTTCTGTTATATATGCTGTTTATATGAGCATTTCTTTTTAAAAATCTTTCACTATGTCTTTTTGGGGTTTTTCTAAATTGCAGTTTTTCAGATTCTTAGGAAGGTGTATATTTTGGGATTGTCTTGATAACTTTATTTTTATATAATACAATTAGTTCTCTTTTTCATTGGATAGGTCCTATTCGTTTTCCACTATGAACACCATAAAACTAGCTTTTACCCTCTCCCTTCCTCTTCTATTTTCCGTGTTTACCTTTGTACTCTTAAATACATTCTAAATACGACTACTTGATTTATCAGTGTCAAGGGATATCTTTTGACTCCCAGATATTACAGACAAGGCCATCAGCAAGCTTATTCTATATCCTTACTTATTTTTCCACTTAATCTATAATGACTGAGAAATGTGTTTCTATTTATCAATTTCTTCCTGTAGTTCTGTCTATAATTTCTTACATATTTTGTGACTTTGTTGCTAGAAGCAGAGTGATTTAGACTGACTTTGTTGCTAGGTGTAGAGTTTCAGTATAATGTTCTGGTGACAACTTGTTATCATTATTAATGTTCATCTTTGTCTCTACTAATATCTTTGGTCTTAGACTATATTTTTAGATATCAATGTAACTACACAAGCTGTCTTATGTTAGTGTTAGTTTGTGTGTTTTATTGCATGTTTTGATTTTTTTTTTTTTCTGGTGAGGAAGATTGGCCCTAAGCTAACATCTGTTGCCAATCTTCCTCTTTTTGCTTGAGGAAGATTGTCCCTGAGCTAATGTGTGTGCCAATCTTCCTCTATTTTGTATATGGAATGCCACCACAGCATGGCTTGATGAATGGTTTAGGTTCACACCCAGGATCTGAATCCTCGAACCCCAGGCCACCTAAGTAGAGCGTGCAAACTTAACCACTATGCCACCGGGCCGGCTCCTGCATGTTTTGATTTTAACCTTTTTATGTCTTTAGGTTTTCTTTGTGACTCACATGAAGGACATATAACTGGATTTTGTAATATTATTAATCCAATCTGAGATTTTCTTTCTTTTGACTCTAAATTTAAGCTGTTTACATTTATTGTGATTACTAGCTTATCTAGATTTGTTTCTGTTATCGTATATTGTGCTTTCTATTTTGTTATGTTCTTTCTTTGCTTCTTTTTTTTCCTCCGTTCATCAGTTATATTATTTTTTTAAGTAATCTCTAATTTCCCCCTATTGGCTTAGGAGTTTTAAATTCTATTAGTTAAGAGTTACCCCTACATTTTTAACATGACCACCTAACTTGGCAACATCCAAAGTTAGTCAATAGCTCTACCCTCCTTCCAAACAAGGCAAAGACTTTAGAATACTTTTACTTTATCTGCCTCATTCTCATGTTATTTGTGATTGTTCCATCTTGTTCTTAAATTTAATAGTCATTGTTGGTGATTTCTACAGTTAGAGTCATTTTTCATTCCTCATTCTGATTTACCAATATTTTAGACAGGTTTTTGTTGTTGTTGTTGTTTTGTGTGTGTGTGTGTGTGTGTGTGTGTGTGTTTCTCATCTTTGCTTCTTGCATCCCAGTTTTTCTTTCTTGGTTCAGCATCCTTCTTACTTGAGTGGTAATAAAAGAAAATCAAATGACAACTACAATATAATGCCACTTTTTATCCATAAGATTGGCAAAATCTAAAAAGTTAACGACACTCTGTGTGGACAAGGATGGGGGGAATAGATAAACTCATATATTGCTGATGGAACGGTGCATTAATACAATTTCTATGAAGGCTATTTTGCAGTATCTAAAAATATTAATAATTAATAATATCAATATGAATAATTAATAACATTCAGACTCAGCAACTCCCCCTTTAAGATTTTATCTTGGTGATATTCTTGCACATGTGTATTACAATGTCTATATAAGACATTGCTTATAATAGCAAAAGATTTCCAATAACCTAACTACCCATCAATAGGAGGATACAGGCTAAATGATATATGGTACTTCCATAAAATAGAATATCATATAGTCATATATTTCTAAAGTTTAAAAAGTAAAGTTCAGAAAAAGGAATTTAGGGAGCCACTATTTGTAAAAATAGGGAGCAAGAATATATACACATATATGCTTAAATATACATTAAATTTCTCTGGAAGGATAAACATAAAGTTAGGAGCATAATTGCCTATGTGAGGGGTATTGGCCAACCGTGGGGAAGGATGGAAGTAGGCTTTCCTCTGTAACCTTTGTTTGTAACTTTTGTGCCTTTGGATTTTAAACCACATTAATATATTTCCTATTCAAATAAATTATATCTTTAAAAAACAGAACAGAAGGAGGGTAAGTGGATACAGGGAGTATAGACAACTCTTTGAGGAGTTTTGTAGTAAAGCTGGGCAGAGTCTACCTTTTCCTAGCTGTGTGACTTAGGCAAGTTAGTAAATGTTTCTAAACCTCCATTTTCCCATTCTTAGAACTGGCATAGTAATACCTGCCACATACGATCATCTTGAAGATAAAGCAAGAAGATACATGTCAGGCACTTAGCACAGCAGTAGCACACAGTAAGCACTCAATGAATGATTATTATTGTCACTGAGTTATTGGAGTCCATAACTCTAGGTTGAAAACCCATTATTTCCTAGGACCACTAGATGGCATCAGACTCAAACAAATGGGTGCTCCTTTCTCAGCACCCAAAACAGGAAAGATCTTTGTTTTCCTTATTCCCTAGTCCTTTCCCCCAAAATTCTGACAACTCCACTCTTCCTCCTCTTGGTTCACGACTGCCATGCGGACTGCAAGTGGCTACCCCACTCGGCTAGGGCATAAGGGACTTGAAATTCAAGGCTGTTTCCACATTGAGCAGGGCAGACAGGGTGGGGGGTGATTTGGGGTTCCAAAGAAATCTATGAGAGTTTCCTAAGGTTCCCCCTCTCCATTCAAATCTTCCTTCGGAAAGAGTAAAACATGACTGAGTGGAAAACATACTGAAGGTAAGTGACGAGAAGAGGAAATTATGGGGCAGGGAAATCAAATGGTGTTGGCGGGTAGGAGGGACGAATGAAAAGAACTAGAACTTGGGGACAAACCAGAATTACTAACATCTGTGGATATGAGACAGATTATACTTGTGAAGATTTGTCTGTCTAGGTTGAATACTTTGACCATCAGAGGACATTTTTCTGTGTCCCTGACCTAAGGCTTACCTGGCCGTTTCCCCTAAGATGATAAATTTTCAGGACATCTTAAGATCCCAAGGTCTGCTGTATCTTCCTGCCCTGCCCATCAGGATGCCTGAGTTTTCCTCCCAGCTCTATCACTGATTGTGTGTGTGATTTCAAGCCGGTTTCCCCATCTGTAAAGTAGGATTTGACTGCTACATTATTTTTTAAGATGCCTTCCAAGTTTAAAGTATTATGAGTCTATGGGTGTGATTGTACTGAGGATATCAAAGAATTTTAACAGATCTTCTTCTTCCATGAGGGCTACAGTTTCCATAAGGTTGGGAGAGACAGGAATTATTATTCCCCTTTGGTAATTAGAGAAAGGACATTTTGCATGGAGGAGAAGGAATCAGGCCAGGCTTCTCTCTCTCTCCAAATGCATATTTCATCCTCAGTAACATTTGGGAGATGGAAGGGTGTGGCACAGCACGGCAGCAGCAGGATGAGGCAAAGGCTTATCTGCATAAGAAATTCCCTACTCTCATCTGGCCCCGCTCCCAACAGTTGCCAGGCAGAAAAAAAAATCCAACACAGCAGAAGTCTGGCTAGTTCATGGCTAGTGCTGGAAAGTACTTGCTATTTCTGGGAATGTGAAAGTTTCTCTTTCCTAGAATAGGAACCTTCAAAGGTAAGTCCCTCCTAGTTACCAGTAACTGTACAACTTTGGATTTTCGGTGGTTGGTATGTGTAGGGAGGGCTGAGAATGAGGACAGCAGAGGAAGGAGACTTACTCATAGATCCAACAAACATCTATTTATTGTCGACTAGGGATAGAGCCCTGTGCCAGGCAGTAGATATAAAGCTTAATAAGATATATGGCCCTCCCCCCACCCCAGGCATTCATGGTCTAGTGGAAGGACTAAGGGGAGTGGGGAGGAGAGTTTAATGAGGGATGTGAAAGAGGCCAGACGGGGAGCAACAGGAGCACATGGAAAGGGCATTTCCTCCAGACTGGGGAGAAGAGGGAAGGCTTCCTGGAGAGCTGAACCTGGAGTTAAGTCTGGGAGAACTTGGGGTACATCAGGGAGGGTGGTGCAGGGAATGGCGCGGAGACACCACCTGTGAAGACACAGGGGCAGGGGAAGGGCCAGAAGTTTGCTGGGCTGGAGCTTAATGCCACAGGAAAGGGCAAGACAACGGGGCTGGAAACCCTTGTGTGCTCTGAGGAAGATCTGAGCAGAAAGGAATGAAGAGCACTTGAAGGGTTTTACAGAAGTGACATCGTCCTATGTGCCTTTTAGAAAGAAAAGTAAATTCATGAAGAATGGCTGGAAGAGGTGAGCCAGTGGTAGGGAAACCTCTTTGGAGAGGAGATTACCTAAGATTGAATCAAAGTTATAACAATGGGACTGGAGAGAAGGTAATGGATTCAGAGCTACACAGCACTAGAAGTCAAAGAGCTTTACTTGATCTGATTATGAATTAGAGATTATGAACACAAGCTGCCATATAATTTATTGGTTGAGAGTGTGAACTCTGGGGTCAGGCCTGGATTCAAACTCCAACTCCACCACTGTGTAACCTTGGGAAAGTTATTTAGTCTCTTTGAGACTCAGTTTCCTCATCTATAAAATGGGGATAATAACAACCAGCCTCATAGGGTTGAGGATAAGGATTAAAAATGATAATGCGTGAAAAACGCTTAGTATAGTTCCCACTCTTAAAAGTCTATAATCGGTAGCTATTATCAATGTTTTATTAACACTGCTAATTAGGGAGCTGTGCTCTGCCCTTCCCTAGCTCACTCCAAAATATCAGACACTGGTGGGAATGGGGAAGGATACAGACAGACAAACTCTTGAATATTTATGTCATATTGGCTAATCTGTATATCAAAGAACAGATAAAAGACTGACAGGATAGCCAGCAAAATGGTAACCAGGGTTATCTCTGGGAGGTGAAACAAAGGTTAGTTTTACTTTTCTATATGAAGGTGTGCTATTTATATAATAAGGAAAAAATATTTTAAAATATATTTATTATGCCACAATACACTACTCAGCACCAGGTAAAGCTCTGTTCATCAAGGAAATAAGTTTCGTGGACACAGGTAGCACCCCCCCACCCCCACCCCCACCCTCAACGAGAGCACACACAGTCCAAATCTCCATCATGCCTCCAACTCCGGAAACAACTACCCAGGGGCACAGCCCCAGGGAAACTCAAAGCAGGAGCTACTCTGGGTCATGAAGATGGCCATGAGAAGGGCCCAGTGTCCCTGGGGCCTCAGTCCTCCAGAAGCTGCTGCACCAGGCAGGAATAGGGGTCCTGCCCCTCCATGAGCTGGGCATGATCCACCAGCTCTCCCTGCCTGAGCACCAGGACCTGGTCAGCGCTCTGAATCATCTGCAGCCTGTGAGCAATCACCAGCACCGTGCGGTCCCCGCGGGACGTCCAGTCCTGCAGCTGAAGGGAGAGGATCACAATGCCTCAGAGAGATAAGAACGGGATGGACACCACACCCCAAGTGGGCCCCATCTCTTGAGGCTTAGGGTAAAGAAGCCACGAAACATGAGAAGGTAGGCAAGAGCAGAAGATAAAGGTCTGCACTGCCCTTCTCTCTCAGCTGGATTATTGCAGCTGGTAGACAGGAAAGAGAGCTATGGAAGAACAGAGAATGTTCCCAGACCACCGTATTCTCCACTCCATTTCCCGACCCTAAGAAGACACAGCTACTCTTTCCACTAGTGGCCCATTCGTCCTGCCACCGCCCGATTCTGCACAGGCTGCTCCTGCAAACGTGACCCCTCAGGTCCCATTGTCCCTTGCCTCTCCCACCCCAGTACTCACAGCCTGCTCACACTGGACGTCCAGGGCACTGGTGGCTTCATCCAGGATGAGGACTCGTGGGTCCCGCACAAGGGCCCGGGCAATGGCCAGACGTTGTTTCTGTCCCACGGCCAACTGGTTCCCTTTCTCTCCTACATCTGGGGAAACCGAGAAATACCCTTCCTCAGACAAAAGTGACCACAACAACATCTTCCCCACGAGCAGGGACAAGTGCACAACTGGTATTTCCACTAGCAGCAGTTAGGAGGCAGGAGGGCCTGGCGTAGGGAGGGTGGTGGGGTGGAGACCTGCTGGAGCTGCCCGTGTGGAGGGAGCACTGCTTCTGCTTGCTCTCTGGGAACAAGGACTCCTGAGCACGACAAGCGGCTAAGGAGCTCAGGGTGTTGGGGAAGGAGGGGAAGTGGGAGCTGAGGAAAGGGCAAGGAAACAGCACATATCAAGTTACAGGGACACAGCCCTCACTCCAAGAGTAAGGTCCAGTTTCTCTCTTGACTCACGGTACCTGTATTTAGTCCACGCTCCATTTCTTTTATGAACTCATCCGCTTTGGCAGCCTGGGCAGCAGCCATCACCTTTTCATCACTGCAGCTCTTCAGCCCGTAAGCAATGTTGTCCCTCACAGAACCCGAGAGCAGCACAGGCTCCTGCCCCACCAAAGCCACCTGTGCACAGGGGTGGGAGCAGAGGACTGCGTGTAAACCCGCATGGCAGGGATCCTCCTTTCCTCCCCCCTCAGAATGGACTCCCTGTGTTTCTTCCCACGGATCGCCCACGTTCCCTCTGCACGTGCTTCTTCTCTCCTATCTCCTACCCCTCTTCTTCCTCCCTACCCACCTGTTGGTGCAGGTAGTGGTGTTCATACTGGGGAAGGGGCTCCCCATCCAGCAGCAGCTGCCCCTCCGTGGGCTGGTACAGATTCTGCAGCAGGGCAGCCACTGTGCTCTTCCCAGACCCATTGGGCCCCACTAGTGCGGTCATCTGACCAGGACGTAGGGTGAACGTGAGCCCCTAGAAAAGCCAAGAAAGAGTTAGGAGCCTGCCTCTTCTCCCTCAGGTCCCCTCCCCTTTTCTTTCTATCAAAGGTAAGATCAGCTTCTCAGAGGCAGATGATCTACAGGCTGTGAGGCCTGGTCACACATAAGCAGCAGGCAGCAAAGGGCCCAGGTTTCCTTCTGTGGCCTCTTCAGGTACCTTGAGCACAGGCTGGTCAGGGCGATTGGGATAAGCAAAGGAGACATCCTGGAATTCCACCAGCCCCTGCAGAGTGGGAGGGGCCAGGGTTCCGGGGGGAGGCAGATTTGGCTGTCGGTCCAGGTAGTGAAAAACCTTCTCGGCAGCCCCCACGTTGCTCAGCATATCCCCAAACATGTATACCAGGGTCTGGAAGACAGGAGTGGAGGGGTCATCTAATCAAACGTAGCTCCACTAGAAACCAACTTCCCAGCTCTTCACACACTTCCCTGCCACACTCCACCCCAGTCACACTTCTCCTCCCCTCATCCAAAAAAGATTCTCTACCTTTAAGTGTGCAATTTGGATGGAATTTAAAAGTGGCACCAATCCCTACCCCAGTGTTCCAATTTGCAATATAAAGGATGGAGAAGTCCATACTCTTCCCTCCTGTACAGAATTACTTCTATCCCCAGACCTTTTCAATTACGATTTTGTGTTACTTGAGCACAGTTTTTCCCTGATTAGACAGTGAACTCCTTAAAGCAGGCACTGTGCCTACCTCATCTTTGTAGCCACCAGAGTGCCTAGCACAGTCCTTCACACATAGAAGATGATTAATAAATGTCTAGGAAAACTATAAAATAAAGCCCAAGACGAAGGAATTAATTAATTAAAACTGGTAAATACAGGGAAAGAACTAAATGCTCATTCTGCCTTTCCTAATCAAACTGTAACCCTGGGTAACCAAACAGCAGATGAGGAGACATCTCCCTTGACAGAGGCATTCCAGCTAATCAATGAAGGAATAGTAGAATATCACCATTTTTGCAACCCTTAATAATTTAATGGATCTAGGCAATGAGCATCAATGGCTGATACCACAGATATATATGAGAGATATAAATGAAATATATACACTACATGACATGTATGAGACAAGTGGAAGTTTGACCATTGACTGTATTTGATGAATTTTAGGAATTACTGTTAATTTTTTAGGTTGGATAATGGCATTGTGGTTTCTTTAATATTTATATTTTAAAGATACATACTGAAATATGTAGAGATGAAACTATATCTTGGATTTGCTTCAAAATAACATGGGTCGGGGAAGTGGGTGGGGATACAGATGAAACAAGACTGGCCATGACTCGATAATAGTTTTTCTTTGTTTTTGGGTGTTTTTTGCCATTGTTTGGAATTCTCCATAACAAAATGAGTTAGGTTTGTTTTGTTTTGTTTTGTTTTGTGAGGAAGATCAGCCCTGTGCTAACATCTGCGAATCCTCCTCTTTTTTTTTTTTGCTGAGGAAGACTGGCCCTGGGCTAACATCCGTGCCCATCTTCCTCTACTTTATATGGGACGCCACCACAGCATGGCTTGCCAAGCGACACATTGGTGCATGCCTGGGATCCAAACCGGTGAACCCCGGGCCGCCGCAGCGGAACACGCGCAATTACCCGCTACACCACTGGGCCAACTCCTTGTTGCGTATTTTTAAGGAGAACAGATAAAGCCCGAGGCCCAGAAGGCCAGAGAGAAAAAGGGAGGGGAAAACAGCACGCACGGGCTCCTGACTCACCTGCACATAGCTGCCCACATCCTCCTGGTAGAGCAGAAAGGAGAGCAGCCCGCCCCGCGTGAGGTCCCCGGCCAGGATCTGCTGCAGCCCACAGGTCAGCATGAGCACCTGCACTCCCAAGTGCAGCATCTGGAAGGCGAGAAGAAAGGCAAGGCTGAGAAAGAGTCTCCCCACTCTTCCCCTATGACATTAAGCAGCAGAGACCTCAGGACCAGCTGTAGGCTTCCCATTGCTTTCCCGGCCCTCTTCCCTGGGCCCTTCGCCCCAGCCACTGGGCCTTCTCACCCTCCTTATGAGAAGGTAGAGGGCTCGCTCCAGGTCTCGTCGCCACCACAGCTGCCGACATCGTTCAAGGGCCTCCTTATAGCGACAGACCTCCTGCTCCTCGGCCCCAAAACTGCGCACAGTCTGCAGTCCTCCAACGGCCTCCCGCACCACCTGCCCTGCCTTCGCCACTGCATCCTGGGTCTCCCGAAGCACTGCCTGGAAAAGTGGGGCAGGGGATAAAAGGGGTTGATTCGGCAGAAGACACAGCAGACCCCATGTCTCCTTCCAGCCCAATGTGGAATGCTCCCCCAATCTACCTAAAAATTTCAAACTATCCTCTTTCCATCTTCCTTACATTTCTTTCCAGAAGGAATAATGAGAGTGAAGGAGGGAGGGAACAAAATATTACTGAGCTCTCAGTGACAGGTAGTGTAAGAGACACACGTTATTTCTTTTGAACTTCATTTGAGGTCATTCACACCACTCCCAGTAACTGAATGAAGAGAGAAGAGGTAGTTTTCCCAAAAAGCCCCAGCTAACTAACAGAAGGTGGAGATGTAACTTAAAATGGATCAAAGACCTAAACATAAGAGCTACAACCATAAGACTCCTAGCAGAAAACAGTGGGGAAAAGCTTCATGACGCTAGATTTGGCAATGATTTCTTGGATATGACACCAAAAGCAGAAGCAACAAAAGAAAAAAATAGATAAATTGGACTTCAGCAAAATTTAAAACTTTTGTGCATCAAAGGACACTATCAACAGAGTAAAAAGACAACCCACAGAATGGGAGAAAATATTTTCAAATCATATATCTAATAAGCAGTTAATATCCAGAACATATGAAGAACTCCTACAACTGAACAATTAAAAAACAACCCAATGAGCAAACAACTTGAATAGACTTTTCTCCAAAGAAGGTATAAAAATGGCCAATAAGCACATGAAAAGATGTTTAACATCACTGATCATCAGGGAAATGTAAATCAAAACCACAATGTGATATCACCTCACAACCATTAGGATGGCTATTACAAAAAAAAAACAAAAACAGAGACTAAGTGTTGGAAGAACATAAAGCAACTGAAACCCTTGTGTATTGCTGGTGAGAACGTAAAATATGTAAAATGGTGCAGCCACCGTGGAAAACAGTATGGTGGCTCTTCAAAAAATTAAAAACAGAACTACCATATAATCCAGGAATTCTATATACCCAAAAACATTGAAAGCAGAGACTCAAACAGATATTTGTACACCCATGTTCATAGTAGCATTATTCACAACAGCCAAAGGGTGGAAGCAACCCAAGTGTCCATCAACAGATGAATGGATATACAAAATGTGGTCCATGCATCAATGGAATATTATTCAGCCTTAAAAAGGAAAAAAATTCTGACACATGTTGCAACATGGATGAACCTTGAAGACATTATGCTAAGTGAAATAAGCCAGTCACAAAAGGACAAATACTATATGACCCCACTTACATGAGATACCTAAACTAGTCAAATTCACGGAGTCAGAAAGTAAAATGGTGGTTGCCCCAGGGTTGGGGGAAGGGAGAAATGTGGAGTTAGTTTTTAACTGGCATGGAATTTCAGATTGGGAAGAGGAACAAAGTTCTGGAGATGGATGGCAGTGATGGTTGCACAACAATGCAAATTTACTTAATGCCACCAAAATGGCACAGTTAAAAATGGTTAAAATGAGAGCAGTGGATATGAATAGACATTTTTCCAAGGAAGATATACAGATGGTCAATAGGCACATGAAAAGATGTTCAACATCACTAATTATTAGGGAAATACAAATCAAAGCTATAACGAAATATCACCTCATGCCCGTCAGAATGGCTATTATTAAAAAGACAAGAAATTGGGGTCGGGCCAGTGGCATAGCAGTTAAGTTCGTGCTTTCACAGGTTCAGATCCTGGGCATGGACCTACACACGGCTCATCAAGCCATGCGCAGGCGGCGTCCCACCTAGAGCAACTAGAAAGATGTACAACTACGACATACAACTATCTATTGGAGCTTTGGGGAGAAAAAAAGAAAAAAGGAGGAAGATTGGCAACAGATATTAGCTCAGGGCCAATCTTCCCTCCACTCCGCCCCCCCAAAAAAAAGACAAGAAATAACAAGTGTTGGAGAGATGTGGAGAAAAGGGAACTCTCATACACTGCTGGTGGGAATGTAAACTGGTGCAGCCACTATGGAAAACAGTATGGAGATTTCTCAAAAAATTAAAACTAGAAATACCATATGACCCAGCTATTCCACGTCTGGATATTTATCCAAAGAACATGAAAACACTAATTTCAAAGGATATATGCACCCCTATGTTCACTGCAGCATTATTCACAATAGCCAACACTTGGAAGCAACCCAAGTGCCCATCAATGGATGAATGGATAAAGAAGATACCGTATTATATATACAATGGAATACTACTCAGCCATAAAAAGGACAAAATCGCGCCATTTGTGACAACACGGATGGACCTTGAGCGTATTATGCTAAGCAGAATGTCAGAGAAAGACAAATACCACATGATTTCACTAATATGTGGAAGATAAACAAACAAACACATAGATAAGGAAAACAGAGTGGTGGTTACCAGAGGGGAAGGGAGTGGGGGAGGGGGGTGAAAGGGGTCAAGGGTCACAAACGCATAGTGACAGATGGAAACCAGCCTTTTGGTGGTGAAAACCATGCAGTCTATACAAAGTTAAAACACAATGACGTACACCTGAAATTTACATCATGCTATAAACCAATGTGACCTCAATAAAATAATTTTAAAAAATAAATAAATAATAATAATTTTTTAATGGTAAATTTTATGTTATGTATATTTTACCACAATTTTTTTTAAAGGGAGAGAGACGGTGCAGCTGCCATTCATTCAGACTCAGGACTTCCTGGCTGCACGTTCTACTTTCTCTACATTCCATCCAAATTCCTTCTATTGATTATAAAAGGGAAAATTCTCTACCTAAAATCTTCTACGATGGCATTTTTAATCTTCTGTGGGGAAGGTGTGTACAGACTCCTTTGAAAATCTGATGAAAAGTTATCCTCTCCCCAGAAAAATGCACTTGGTCTGTTTCCTTCTCCCTCTCCCTCTCTCTCTCTCTCTTTCACACACACACACAAAGACACACACACACACTTGCATACAGTCCCAGGGGGGCGGACCTTCTGATGCCTGTCACAACTGCTGCTCTAAGGGCAGAGAAGAGACGACCTCTAGGAGAGCTTTATTCTTCTTTGGGGATTCTCTCACATCCACATATACCTGACGGCGGACGCGGTACACCTTTTCAGCTGCTATGTTGAGAGGCACGTGGACCAGAGAGAGGAGGGTGAGCCGAGGTGACAGGCTGAGCATGAAGCTGTACAGTCCCACCACTTTCACCAGGCTCCGCAAGAGCACATTGGCGTTTAAAGGCAGCCAGCAACTCATCAGGGTGGTGTCGGAGCTCAGCCGTGAATTCAGCTCCCCTGGGGAGGACAGAGCAGGTAAGGAAACCATGTGTAACGCAGAACCCCCAGAAACTCCCTCCCTCCTGTCTCCTCTGGCACAGCCCCTCCTCTAAACACCCTCCCTCACTTTTGGGAGAGCAGTGGAGGCTGCCTCACTGCCCTGTCCTAAAAGAGAGAAAAGCAGCCCTAGGCCCTGGCTCCCCGGATGCAGGCAGGAGAGGCTGTGTGCAGGTGGAGGGTGACTGAGGGGCAAGGAATGCCCGGGGGAAACCCAGACCTGGACTCCAGGCCCCACCTGTCTTAGTCTCCTGGAAGAAACCGAGGTCCTGGCGCAGAAGGGAGGAGAAAAGCTGCTCTCGAATCCGCAAGTTGATTCTAGACATGGTGAAGGTGAAGGCGCTTCCTCGGCAGCCCGCGGACAGTGAGCTGCAGGTAGGGAGGAGACAGTAGGAGAAGGAAGGGGAGAGAGATATAGAGAAGGAGGGCATAAGTGAGAGAAGCAGAGGAGAGAGCATGGAATGAAGAAAAAATACAAAGTTGGGGAAAGTATACCAGGAGACGCAGAAGAGAAACAAGTAAGAGAGGGGGACAAGAGGGGCAGGAATAAAAAGGGGAAGAAAAGAGAGGACATGGTGAGCTGGATGTGGGAACACAATACTAACGTGCAGAAATACACGTGTATTTATGGAATTCACTCTGTGATAGACACAAGGGAAGAATACAATAGAAGTGAACAGATGATGTGAAAAGAAATAGCCTATGGCTTGCTTCTGACCTGGCCTCCCTCAGTGCTCTCCCTCCAGCCTTCCTCTCTGTCTTGGTCTTTCCCCACTGCCCCCTACCCCCACCCCCACCCCAAAGTCCCTTTTGCTAGTCCCAGATAATTCACTGTGGGAACTGCAGCAATGAACTCTCCTTCCCCAGAGCCCTAGAGTCACGCTTTTCCCCCATCTCCATCATCCCTGGAGTTGGAGAATTCCTCTTAGACTAACCAGTTTATTGTAAAACAATAAAACTTAAAGGAAAAATGTGAAAGCATAGCAGGTATTTTACAAAATATGTGTTTTTAATACAAATCTAGTTACCATGGTTAGGAGGCTATTGGGATAGTGAGACATAAAATGATGAGGGTTTGGACTTTGGTGATCATAGTGGGAATGGAGAGAAAGGAGCCAAAGGAGAAACATTTTGAAAGAAAATAACAGGGCTACTGTTTGAACATGAGAAAGGCATCAACGAAGCTGACGCCTGGAGCCTAGGATACTGATGGGGAACTCAGGAAGGGGACTAAGAAGAGGGAGCCACTTTCAAGAAGACAGGAGGGAATGTAATGCATTTGGAGCTCTGGGTATGTGGAATGTGAGATGAAAGTGGGCTATCCAATGGGAATGTCAAGGAGGCAACTGGACTACAAGACTGTTGGTGGGCATGGAAATATGGATCTGGGAGTCATCTGCAGAGATGAACTGAGTTAGCTCAATAGGAAAAATGCTCTTAAAGACCAAAGAACTGAATCACAAGGAAAGTCCATATTTAAGGATCCAGAGGAGGAGTGGATTGAGAAGTAGGAAGGGAGTTCATAAAAGCTAAGTGAAGAAAGAGATCAATAAGAGTTTATTCTAATGCCAAATGAAACGGAGAAGCAAAGAGAATTGAGGACTGATTTAAGAAAAAAAAAAAAGCAGTGGATTGATGAATAAGAAGTTCACTTCTCAGCAAAGAGTAGCAAATATGGAATGAAGGCATAGTGAAGAACTGATTTTTGAGGCATTCTCAGCAAAGTATGACCATAACAAAGGGGCAGCACCAAGCAGCGGGCTGGTATTAGGGTAAGGCAAGTGAGGCATCTGCACCACCCTAGGAGCAAGCACCTCCTTAAATTCTGCACCCTGGGTGCCTCACCCACCTCATCCTCGCCCCTGCCTGATCAACCAGTTAGTTAGTTAGTTAGTTAGTAGACAGCAGACTCCTGAGTATGTCTAAAAACAGAGGAAAAAGAAAAAGAGTGAAGATGCCTGAAAGAAAGGTGCTAAGCTTCAGAGTAAGATCTTCAGGGATTGACTTGTCTTAGTCTCCCGGAAGAAACTGAGGTCCTGAAGGGAGGGAGAAACATGTCCACCTTGACAAGAGGATAACTTTGCAAACAAACTTAGGAGTGGGAGGTAGGAGGCAGAAAAGAGACATGGAATTCCATGGAGACAGAATGTTGAGGGGCAACAGAGAGACATTCCATTTGACACATAAACTCCTTTGAATTACATTTACTAGTACTTGTATCTATAATCACGTACTATAAACTTGGAAGATGCTGGATAAATATGGTGAATGAAGGAATGAATGAATGGATGTATGAAACAGAATGCTGAATAAATAAATACATGCATATTTTAGTTCAAGTATTTTGTGCTTTGTGCACAAAAGGGTCTAAAAACAAAGTTAGGAAAGTGAGGGCCCCTGTTAAGATTTGGGACTGGCAAATGGACCCAATGGCCCATCACTTACCTCCCAATGGAGAAGAGACACATGAAAAAGATGGCGCTGACAAAGGCATCAGGGTCAAAATCACTTCCCAGAATGTCAATCACACGACCAGAATAGTAAGGGATTACTGTCTCACCTGAAAGAGGCATGAAGGATACCAGATGAATAGGCTGGTGCCAAGGGCCTTTTCCCACCTCCAACTCACAAGGCCCTCTCCTGACTCACCCAACACAGCGACAACAAGGAAGAAGAAGGCGGCAGCCAGGAAAGGCAGGTCTGGCCTGGAGAGCTTCAGCAGCCTCCACAT
The DNA here is from genome assembly GCF_057802395.1 of Ceratotherium simum simum. NCBI lineage: Eukaryota > Metazoa > Chordata > Mammalia > Perissodactyla > Rhinocerotidae > Ceratotherium > Ceratotherium simum. The sequence goes on from NC_141912.1 coordinate 34,740,102, forward strand.
CAAGGCTCTGTTGTTCTCCTGGCCCTGCTCTCTCTCCTGGGCTCCTGGAGGGCTCAGCACAGCCCACACTGCCCAGCCTAGCCCTGCAGCCCCGTACCCCACCAGCAGCCAACTCCAAGATGCTGAAGCCACTCTGAGTGGGGGAGCACTTAAGGCCCCTGGGACCAGGACCCTCAAGGAGAGAAACAGGGGGGTTGCCAGGCAGAGCAGGGGCAGCAGTGTTCCCAGAAATCCCAGCAGACCCCCCAACTTCAACAGCCCCCACAGCCCTACAAGTCGCAGGGTCCCCTCCAGCCACAGGCCTGGAAATCCTGGGGGAAGCACATCCCCCAGGGTCCCCTGAAGCAGCCAGAGTAAGGCCAAGTCCACCAGCAGCAGGGAGGCCCAGGGTCTCAGGTCAGGGAGCCACATGGCGTTACCTGCGGGTGGAAGACAGGAAATTACAGAGAAGTCCCAACCCTCACCCCATCCCCCCACCCCCACTCTGCCCAACCCGTCCATCGGCTTCTCATTTTATCCAATCCCACCCTAAAAGGTCCCCTGGGCACCCTGCGCTCAGTAGTCCATCCCTCCTACGACGGAAGGCATTCGGCCTGTCCGAGGGAGCTAGGAAGCCCGACCACAGGAGCCTCATCCTTTATAAAGAATTCCCGTGACCCCCCATCCCCCGCCCGCCGCCGCCGCCGAGTTCCAAAGAGCCAGGCGGTCCCCGCCCCGCTCCCCTGCACTCCCGGGTCCAGAGGGACGGGGAGGAGGGGCGTGGAGGGGCTGGGGGACTGGGATGCGTCTCTGTTAGCGCTCCAGGTTTCCATCCGCACGAACTCACCAGCGGCGGCTTCGGGACCACGGCTCCGAAGGTCTTTCCGTGGAGCGCTGAAGACCGAGCTCTGAAACGCGCTCCCGCGGTCTCAACTTCGTCTCCCCCTTCCGCTCGCCGGCGCTGCTCCCCCAGCGAGCGCAGCCGCGCTCCTGCGCCTTTCGCTTTCGCTTTCGCTTCGCGTTCCGGGCGGCGCGGCCAGCGGGGGGCGCGCGAGACCTGCAGACCGCCGGCCCGGAGCCCCCAGCTCCTGCTCGCACTTGCCAGGCCCAGGTGACTCTCCCACCCTTAGCAACACTCTGGGATAGAAAACGACTGCAATTTTTTTTAATTGTCACTAAGTGAAATAAAGCTGTTTCCAGAGTGGGATGCTTTATAATTGGAGAACCAATCAATTTTCTTACTTCAATCTCGTGCTACCTCAAGCTCTGAACCTATTTTCAGAGCTGCCCTCTTCCCCTGTCCAAGCGCCAGTTTTAGGGTCTTGGGGTAAAAATAGACCCAGATAATAAGCGAGAAACACACAAGACCTATCCTAAATAGAAGATTTCAGCCACTCTCCCCAGGGCCTAAGTGGGTTTCCACTTACAGATCTTGAGCTTAGGAGGCCCTGACCCTTTATCTCACCCTTTATCTTCGTCTGTCCTTCTCAACACAGCACCTTGAGCAGAGCACATGTTCAGATGCTTCTAAATTTGTGCTCCAAATTGTGTGGGAAGCACCTTCGGCATAGAAGGGAAATGGACTTTGTTTCTTGGTCTGTTTCAACGCTGATTAAAACAGTAATCAGGCTTCTACAGATCCTGCCTGACCTAGAGTTTATCTATGGAACATGCAGATTTGTTTATTCCAGAAATAACTCTTCAGGTTGGAACTACCTCCCAAACTCAAAATATCCCCAAGGAGAGGATCGCTTGGATTCCAAACCACCTTTTTGAAATGTTATTGGTGTGACTACAAATAAGTCACTTCAAGTTTAAAATAGTGTGGGGGAAGGGGGAGAGATTTAAAGTAGGGGATTACTAAAATTTCTCCAACCTTGTCCATTCTGGGATTTTAAGGATCTCTTCCTAATGAAAAAAAGCTTCACATTCAGCTACTTTCTTCTTTCAAGCTTTTCCTTTCACTAACTCTGCTTTGAAAGGTGACATTGTGCCTGCTCCTTCTTGAAGCTCCAGCATGATTCAGAAAACCTCATTATGTGTGTCTCAGTTTTCTAACCTGGCTACTTTTTCCTCCTATTCCCCACTTTAGGGAGTCCTCTCTATCTCCTCTTCCTCTTCAATCATGGTCCTGTCATCTTGTAATTGAGCATGACACATCACGAAATTGAACCCCTAATGTCCATCTTTACATTCAATATCCAATACATCCAAAGTGTTCTTTGAGGTAAAGTTACTACCATGTTTACAATTACCGTACACATGTGAGGTGAGAGCTTTTTCATCCGACTCTGCAAAGTCGAAAGCAGTTGTTCTAGGTACCCTACTCCCAGACACCCAAACCATTAACAATGGACCACACAGGAGTCTCCAGGTCTGCCCTATAGAAAGTCTTCCCTATAGAAAGGACCCTAACCTGAATTAAATTGCAAGTGAGTGTCCACAGACCACAATGATCAGCCTTCCTGAGGTCCTGGAGAGATGAGTGTGGAAGGAAAACCCAGGAGAAATATTTGGTGAGGCCCCATTTCTTAGGTAGGGCTTTGAGTCTCTCTTCTCAGGAAAAGCCTCTCTTTATTTCCTGCTCCCTTCCCCACTAACAAACACATCCCCAAGCCCACTCAGCCACAACACAGAAGCTTTTATAACCGTTTTCCTTTATTGTGCTTAGTGGGGCACCCAGAAGGTTGAGGTGGGGGGAGGGAAACAGAGAACATGCAATGGATGAACTCTGCCCTGCCCCCACTGGCTGCCAGTTCTCTATCTCTGGGCTCAGGTTAGGCCCCTCTTTCTCCTGGGGCATAAGCAGGCCCAGGTCCCTCAGTCAGCCAGGCTTTCCCAGAGGAGGCCAGCCCAGCGGCCACCACTGTTACTGACTGGCCTCTCGATACTGGTGCAGCAGGTCACTGACGTCTGTACTTTCCACCTTCACCCAACCATCTTCCTTCATGTGGTACACTGTGGGCAAAGAAGAAAGAACATGGCGTCACCTTTCACTTCAGCAAGTTCCTGTTAATAATGTTATGTTGTAGGCAACAACAGCAACACACACGCTCAAAGCCCTTATTACTGGGACTCCAATACTCCTCTTCTGACTCGGAAAACCTTCTCCCTGCCACTCTACCCTCCCTGAGTCTCCCAACCTCAAATCCCCCTTCCCCGCCCAGGGGCGTGGTGGTGGGAGCATTAGTCTCTTACTATTGACAACGCCTCCAGAATAGCTGTCTCGGTGGGTGGCATGAACAATAGCCCTGCGGCCCAGGTCATAGGCCTCTTCGAGGCTAAGATTGTTCCGATAGCCACTATCCATGACCCCATAGGCATAGGAGTTCCCGCTACCAGTGGAGAACATATTTCCTGAGAGCCGAGTCCCATTTTCATCCACATAGTAGAGTCCAGGACCCTACAGGAGGCAAGAAGGTTCCAGGTTGGAATTGGAGAGGGAATTGTTGGTAACATACAGGTTCAAGTGTGAGACACAAAAAGTGGACAAAAGAATAAGAATTACCACAAGAACATCTGAACCAGGACAACACTTTGATAACACTCACAGAACTTTAGGGGAAAAAAAGGAAAAACAAACCTGGAATCAGCAATTTTATCAAAAGGGACAAGCTTATGAAACAATGGTCCACATCTAGACCCAAAAATAGCCTGTGGATATGATGGAACAGTTCTATAACTGAGCATTCTATGTGGCACGCATCTTGTAGGGGAGGGAGTGGGAGTGTACAATGGGGAAACTGACCTCTCATCCACGGTGGGGGAATACGGAGAGTGGAGGGCACCCACCTTCTTGTCCCAGCCACAGATCATGCTGCCCATGTTGAGGCCCATGCCCCGGTACTGGCACATCATGTTGGAGAGCAGTTTGGAGGCTGCTGACACTGAGATGCGCTCCCCATTCCGCAGATAGTACAGCCTGGGTGAGGACAGGGCAGTGCAGGGAGAGGACTTAGAGGAGGCAGGAGAAGGCTAGCTCTCCAAGCAAGCAGCCCAATGGATGGGCAAGAAATGAAGAGATAAGCATTTGAAAGAAGTGATTTTGTAAGATCTCCGGATGGGGGAGAGATTTGGAATTTAAAGTACCTAAACCATATAAAGAAATCCTAGTAAATAATACTCTCCCACCAGGGTTGATGGTGTCGGTGCTAAATCACCGACAAATTATCTGGCTTATTGGCAGGAGCACAAGCTGAGATTTGGGAGGTTTTTATCACCAAAAGGCTGTTTTATGAAATAGTACATTAGCACTGAGATGCTATGTTAGCACAGGGGGAAAGGGTGAGGAGCAGTGATCTGGAGGATCCAGGTTCCAGGATGGACCACCAGGCTTAGAATGGAGGCGAGAAGCCTTGCCTACCTGCACTCCTTGGCCAGCAGACGCTCCCAGTACTGACAGTCCGCTGCAGAGCCAGACATGGTGCCAAGCAGATAAGGGTTAATCTCAATCACCTTATTCACCCTTAAGGTGGCTGGAGGAAGATGGAGTTTTGAGAGAGGAGGAATGTCTCCACAGCTCTCCCTCTGTATCCTAAACCAATATCTGTTTTTGCTTTGGTGCAGATGTTGGGCTCCTGCTGAGCAGTGGGCCCAGCTCCCAGGATTCCAGCTGCTGGAACACATACTCACCAATGTAACTCCCAGCTGAGGCCCGAGAATCCACCGCCACGATCACTCCATGCTGGAACTTGAAGGCCAGTGTGGTAGTGCCATGGGCCATCTCAATCTGAATGTTCTTTTCTCCGTTCCCACCCAGGGACTGGAAGAAGTCAGTGGGCTAGTGAGGGAGAAAAGGCAGAGAAAGGGGCAATTAAAATTTCTGAAGCAGGAGGCTCCAGGACAGGGTTTTAGAGAGAATGGGAGGGAGGGGACATGCAGAAATTCTCCCACCATCAATAAATGGAACAGTTAGTAACTAATCTCTACAAGGAAACGGCTTGGGAGAAGGAAAAGACGAGCCACACCACACCAAACTTTTCCATTTTCCAGCGCAATAGAAATGAAAAAAAAATAAATGTTACCATAGCTAAAAATGTTACAGTGACTTGAGTGTTTTTTCCATTCACAGGTCATTTAACCCTCACCAACACATTTATTAATAGTATCCCCTGTGGAGAGAAGGGAACTCTCATACACTGCTGGTGGGAGTGCAAACTGGTGCAGCCACTATGGAAAACAGTATGGAGATTCCTCAAAAAATCAAGGATAGAACTACCATATGATCCAGCTATTCCATTGCTGGGTATTTATCCAAAGAACTTGAAAACACCAATGCGTAAAGATACATGCACCCCTGTGTTCATTGCAGCGTTATTCACAATAGCCAAGACTTGGAAGCAACCTAAGCGCCCATCAAGGGACGAATGGATAAAGAAGATGTGGTATATATACACAATGGAATACTACTCAGCCATAAGAAATGATGAAATCCAGCCATTTGTGACAACATGGATGGACATTGAGGGTATTATGCAAAGTGAAATAAGTTAGAGGGAGAAGGTCAAATACCGTATGATTTCCTTCATTAAGTAGTAGATAATAACAACAATAAACAAACCCATAGAGACAGAGATTGGATTGTCGGTTACCAGAGGGGAAGGGGGGAGGGAGGAGGGAGAAAGGGATAATTCCGCACATGTGTGTGGTGATGGGTTGTAATTAGTATTTGGGTGGTGAACATGATGTAATCTATGCAGAAATAGAAGTATAATGATGTACACCTGAAATTTATACAATGTTATAAACCAATGTTACTGCAATAAACAAAAAATTTTAAAAAAAGAAACTGTTCAATAAAGGATGTCAACATTTAAAAAAAAATAGTATCCCCATTTTACAGAAGAGAGGCGGAGACCTAAACTAAGTGACTTGATCCAAGACACACAACAGTGAGTGGCTGAGGCAAGGGTAACTGCCAAAGTTCATAGGTTTTCCAAGACAGCCCCTCTATCATGAAAGCCCCATGAGAAAGGATTCCTGATTTGTGTGTGATGGAGAACAGGCAAGAAAGCTCTATTCTTCCGCCGGGAGCCCCCACCTCACCCCTACCCCTTTGCCGTAATCCGCATTTCCTCACCCTCAGACGGTCAGCCCCCGATTCCCACGTGGCCTCTTCCCCAGCTCGGGCCCTGGACGTGGCTCTGCTCGACTAAAGGATGGCCCCCTCCGCGTTTCCCCACCTCTGGGCAGTCTCAAGGCAGACCCTCCATTCCTCTGCGCCCTCTTCCCCCCTCCCACGGGGTTCTCTTACAACCCTGACCTGCATTCCTCGCGGGAGGGCGAGCTCCGGAGATCGCATAGAGAAACTGTAGTGTCCAGGGTCCGAGCGATGCCCGCTTCCCGCGGCGGGGAAAGCCCAGTCTTCCCGCTGCCCTCGGGAGGCTCCGCACACCTCCAGCAGCGCCATGATCGCCTGGCACCCGGAGATCCGTCGGCTCTCGGAGGAGGAAGTGAAAGCGAAAGCCCGCAGCCTTAAGGGGAGGGAACCAGAATTTTTTCCACATCCCCCTGCCCTTTCCGAGAAGAAGTCAGTGGATGTCGGGGGACCAGGAATATCATATTGGGAACGGACTTTTGCGCTCCGCCTTCTTGGACATTAGGGAAACAGTGGGTAATAGACTGTCAGAAGAAAGGAAGAAAGAGAGGGAACGGCTTCGAAAGCCCCCTTGGCGATGAGGTTACAGTGAGAGAACAGGCGGGGCGTCCTCTGGGAACAGTCAGGGAGTGGTAGGGGTCGTATCATCTAAAAGCGTAGCCTCAACCAGAAAGCTGGAAGTCAGCAAGACTCACGTCGGGGGTGGGGGTGGGGTGTTCATATGGGCATCATTTCATACAAGTAGGGGAGGGACAGGAGTGCCTGGGGCCACTGAGTCTTGAGCACCAGTCCTGGGGCAATAGGCAATAGAATATACCAGCGGCACATGGGGGAAGCGGCACCAAGGAGAGGGCGCAGTCTCTGAACCTTTCCACGTGGTCCCTCATAGGGCCTCTCTCGGTTCAACAGTCTCCCTAACCTGTAGCCACCCACAACTACTGCCTTTTCTGCCCACACCTCCTCGCATAATTCTTGCTTGCCTGACCACTGCTGAGTTTAACTCCTCTAAACCCCGCCTTTCGCTGCAACCTCTTTTGGCCTAATCTGCCCAGCAACTGTTAACGTTACATACCGTGGCCCTCCCTTGAATGGAGGAGATGTGCTAGCAACCCCGCCCACTACGCTGAGACTACCCCGGCAGGTGCCGCTTCTGAGCCGGGTGAGCCCGGCAGGCAAGGCCCAGGGCGGGCGAGGCGGGGAAGGGTGAGGCGCGACCAGCTCGTCCGCTCGCGCGCTTGCACTTCCACCAGCCGCGCTCTCCCTCCGTCTTCCACCTCAGGAAGGCGCTGGCTCCGGGCTGCCGCTGCTGGTGCCTTGGAGGGCGCTGTATCCCGGTTTGGCTTATCCCTGGGAACTAGCGGGGGCGGGGGGGGGGGGGGGTGGACCATAGGAAATAGAAAACTTAAGGGAGAAAGAAGATGGCTCACTTAAGGCTGTGAAACATCGAGGATGCTGAAGGAGGGAGACACCCAGAAAAGAACACTGAAAAGATGTGTGAGATATTTGGTGCGCTGAAAATGCGAGAAACCACAATACAAAACACCAGTTTTATTATAAATATCAAGAATCCACAGGGTGTTTATGGGCCGGCATATGCCTTTGGTCTTATTGGAAAGTAGATGATCTTCCCCTCTGTGTATTCTAAATATTTCTCCTGATTTTCAGGGTGCTATCCACACCAACCCTGGCTCTAAACCCAGTTACACTAAGGAGTTATAAAGTCTATGTTTTCTTCTAGGAAGTCTGCGTTATCAAGAGGAGTTTGGAGAGGGGGTAACGCTCATGGCTGAATGTCAGGCATCATCTAGGGGGTTACATTTTAGGATGTAACTCCTTCTAGAAGCAGCTGCCTACTCTCCAGCTCTGTAAGATTTCTGTTCCAAAATTCTCCACTATAGAGAAGAGAAAAAAAGGGAGGGAGAGGGAGGGTGCAGGTCTGAGAAGTCTTTCATTCCGGAGCGCCTGACCCGCCAGGAGCCTGCACCATGGCCCAGTAGCGTCCCTTATTCTCCATGAGCTGCTGGTGGGTTCCCGCCTCACAGATGATGCCTCCTTCTAGAAAGAGGATTTGGTCAGCCTGCTCCACCGAGCTGAGACGCTGGGTGATGAGAAGCACGGACCGAGAGCACCGCTCGGGGCTTTCATACAGGAGCTGCTCCACCTGAGAAAAGACATGGACTCTGTCAGAGCTGGGCACCTCTCCCAGCCCGGGCAGACATCTGTGTTTCCAGAGCTGAGACAGACCTCACCAGGATCACTGCCACCTCTGCCAACAACCCCAAGGAGATCGAAGATTCTCTTTCTGAGTGTTTCTCTGTCAAATCTTTGATTTATTAAGGACTGTGTACAGGAGGTGGCAACAGTGGCATAAAAGTAAGCATCCTATGGTGAAACCCATAAGAAAAGAGTGAAGGGTATTGAATAGTCCCTCCTCTGCACCTATGGACTGGGAATTTTTATATTCTGTTTTAAGGAAATATAACTTAGTGGTGAAGAGCATGAGCATTCAAGTCAAGTGGACTTGAATTTGGGTCCAGGCTCTGCTACTCAACAGCTGGATGAGTGAGCAGGTTATTTGATCTCTTTTAGCCTCCATATTATCATCTGTACAATGAGGGTAACAAACCAGCTCACAAGCATTCATGATGAAGACATGAGTGAGACAGTACATGTAAAGGGCCTAGTAGCATGTGTGGCACATAGTAAAAGCTCAATTAATATTAATATTATTAGGATGGTCTCTTCCTTACGTTTGGCTTCAGAGATTCAGAGTCTGTAGACGGTCTCTTTTAAATGGTTCTAGGCATCCTGGGGAGTAACCGATGGGAACTGAGAATTGCAAGCACTGGTCTGGATAATTATGATGTTAGGATGACTAACATAGGATGAGTGAAGGAAGGAAGATTGGGTGGGAGATAGGCACTAAGAAGATGATTCTCTAACCCGTAACTGGCTGTTTGCATCCAGGGCACTGGTGGCGTCATCCAGGATGAGTACATGTGGATTCCGGATCAATGCCCGAGCCAAGGCCACTGCCTGTCGCTGACCACCTGATAGCTGGCTCCCAGTCTCGCCTACCTCTGCAGAGACAAGACAAGGGGCAAGCTGGACAACCACATGTGTACCCCCGTGCACACACACACAGAGCAAGGACTGATGGATGCAGCTGGATAGGGATGGTTCTGGGAAAGTGAATGGAGTTCTGAGGATGTGAGGATGAAGGAGCCACAGGAACAAGATCTTACAACTTCAAATTGATGTCAGTGGGGCAGGAGGAACTGATGATTAAAGGCAAGACTATTGGGGTTTCAGGAAAGGTAAAGATGTCTGGGTGGTGATACAAGTGGGAGAGCACCTGTGTCGTAGCCCTGAGGGAGTTCAGAGATGAAACTATGGGCTCCAGACTTCTTTGCAGCCGCTATGACTTTCTCCATAGTTGGCTTCTGGATCAGGCCATAGGTAATATTTTCTTGAAAACTTCTTCCAAATAGCAATGGCTCTTGTCCCACTGCAGCCACCTGGGATGAAATATGATGAAAAGTCATAGAACAAGGAACACAGGAGTATGGCTGTCTAGAGACTGAAGACTCAGTCTTTATTGAGAGCATATCACAAAATCACACACCCTCTCTGCTGACCACACCCCCATCTCCACCCAAGGTTTCCTACGATTCCCTAACCCTTCCTTTAGAGTGCTCAGTGAGAGTGCCCAGTGAGAACGCTCTTTTTACTTGGTGCTACCCACCCCCACCCCCACGCCACCTCTTGCTCACCCGTTGGTGCAGGTAGTGGTGTTCATACTGGGGAAGGGGCTTCCCATCCAGCAGCAGCCGCCCCCCTGTGGGCTGGTACAGATTTTGCAGCAGGGCAGCCACTGTGCTCTTCCCAGATCCATTGGGCCCCACCAGCGCCGTCACCTCACCAGGACGTAGGGTGAACGTCAGCCCCTGGAGGCCAGAGGATCACACAGTAAGAGGCAGACTAAGGCCCCTAACCTTGAGACTGGCATTGTCTCATTACCCAGCATGATGTCTTACCCCAGAGAAGAAAGGAGAAAAATAGGTAAACAGAGCAACTCCTACCCTCCCTCATGCACAGACTTCTGTTCCTCAGGAATGAGACCTCCCCAAGGAGTAGAGATGGAAGATGAGGCAAAGACAAGAGCAAAGACTAAAGACCACTGTGCCACGCTTGATATCAGACACCATGAGAAAACAGAAAAATCACATTCCAAATCACAAAGGGAAAGAAAAGGAAAGATGGAAGACTGGAGACATTGATTTTGCTTCAGCAATTCCTCAGGATGTGAGAGTCTTTTCCCTAGAGCCTCCTCTCCCACTCTCCTTGGAAATCCAAACTGGTTCTTGAGTTTGGAGCAGTTTTATGGAATAGATGATGCTCCTCTTTGCCTTTGAAGGGTTAGGAAGGATCTACCTGTACCTGGTGGTAAGCAGGCTGAAGGCAGGAAGAAAATTTAGGATGGTAGAGTTGAGAGTGAGGTTGGTGGAGTGCAAGGATTGGTAGGTTGTACCTGCAACACGGGGACATCTGGACGGTTTGGGTAGGCGAAGGAGACATCTTGGAACTGGACAAGGCCCTCCAAGTTTAAGGAAGTCAACACACCACTGGCTGGGCAGCAAGGGATCCGGTCCAGGTATTCAAATATTTTCTCTGAGGAGCCCACAGCCTTCTGTACCCTGGGATAGGTGGAGAGCAGTACCTGGAGGGGAGGTATGAATAGTGAGGTGGGGCAGGGAGACCTAATCTGCTTGCCAGGGTTATGTGATGTGAGAAGGGTAAAGAATGGAAGGAAAGTGGCCAAGATGGTGATGGGACGGGGTGGGAAAGGCAATAGAGAGACTGGAAGGACCTCACCTCAACAGCTGTGGTGAACTGGATCTGGTAGAGAACAAATGAGACAAGGTTCCCACTGCTTATGGCCCCATTTGTCACCAGCTGACCACCGACGTATAGGATTCCCACCTTCAGCAGCATTCCTGAGATCTGTGGAGAGTCCACAGGAAAAAAGAGATTGTGGTAGAAAAATCTAGAATGGGCGCAAAGAACCAGAATCGTTAGCATTAAGGACATATAAAGTCCCTTTCCCCCAAGTAACAGCAGTAGGCTCAATAGGTAGACAGGAAGAATGAACCATAGCGACCCCATGGAGTCTTACTCAATTACACATGACAGAAGTCATCATGATCATCATCACCATCCCCATTATCGCCTTGTTTGGGGAGCGTTTTGCTCTTCACAAAAGGCTTTCATGAATCTAATGTCATCAATATTCATATCAAGATCCCTATAAACAAAGTTATATCACTCTCATTTTTTTAAACGAGGAAACAGTCTCAGAGAAGGCAAGTTACTAGCCCATGGTCACAGAGCTAGTAAATGGTGGCATCAAGCCAGGAACTTCTGATTCTTGGTCTAGTTCTCTTTCAATTCCATCACAGAGGCCCCTCATTCTTGGCTTCTGCTAGTCTCATGGCTACGACTAGCACATCCACACAGTCCCAGCATGAAGCGGGCCCAGGTGTAGGAACTTATGGCTCCCTGAGAGGCAAAGGAAGGCCCTAGAACTGGATGACATGGCATCTCCCTAAAAAGGAGGTTGGGTGGACTTTGTGTACCATAGTGGAAGGAAGCCATCCAGCATGGCTAAAAAGAGGGAGGGGGTTAGGAACACTGAGTAGGGTAATTGAGCCTCAGGATGCTAGGATGAGAACACTGAACCACCCATTGCCCAGTGGAGGAGTGTGCAGCAGGGTCACGGGAAAGGGAACGGAATTGAGGCATCTCAGGGACAAGGGAATAGGCATTCATCTCCAGGTGCTCACACTGGTGGTCCAGAGGTTGACTGCATAGGCCAAGGCCTCCTTCTGGTTCAGTGTCTTCATTTCCTGCAGCTTTTGCCTAAACTTCTGGGCCTCACCCTCTTCGTTGGCAAAGCTCCGGACTGTAGGCATAGCCGACAGAACCTCAATGGCCACCTGGCTGGACTCTGCCAGAGACTTCTGCACCTGTGCTGCCAGCGTCTGTGGAGACATGGACAAGAGATGTCACAAAGGGTTGACAAACCAAAGGGACACTAGTACCTGAGTTACCTGAATGGAGACTAAAGGTGGAAAGAGGCAGAGGGACAGGAGAAAAGAGAAAGAAACACAGTTATCCCCCCTGGATACTAAAGCAATACAGACGAGAGGAAAATGACTCAGAAGGGCCATAGGGGATCATATTCTTGAGACTGGTGATCATATTCTTAAAGATAGATTGTGGCCAGAAGAGAAGACAGAGAATATGAAGATCAACATTGAGCAATCCTACAAAGGTGGAGAATCAGTGAGGGTGCCAGGAAAGAAATATAAGAGGATCTGAGTCCTCCAAGTCTGGGAGATGAGGGTCTGTGTAAGTTGAGGCGACTCCCTGGACATACCTGCTGCCATTTTCCCAGCTTCTTCGGCAGAAGGAAAAGCAGAGGCAGGGCGACCAGGGTGACCATGGTGAGAGACGGTGACCCCCAGAGCATGAGCCCCAAGAGACACAGCCCTCGCACCAGGTACCACAGCAATAGGCTCAGCTGGTCACTCAGAGACTCACTCAGGGTGGACGTGTCCTCTGTTACCCGAGATGTGATGGCACCTGCCGGGTTCAGGACAAGAGAGCGGAGTGAGTGAGAGGCAGAGTGATGGGAGGGACTAGGAATGAGCCTGGCTGCCAGGGGGAGGGGTGTCGACATGGTGTTCTAAAGAGGCTGGGGAAAACAAGGTTAGGGCTATAGGGAGGTTTGGCGATCTCAGTGCAGGGAGAAGGAGTGTTAGAGAGGAAAAGCGTGGCCAAAGACCTTCAATTTAATTGTAAAGAAACTGATGCCCATGTGAATTTCCGTTTCTCTGACAGATTTCTGTTCCTTAAAAAACCTGTATATCCCATGCTGTACACATAGACAGGAAGAGTTTAAGCTGGTGATATAACAGAGCTGGAGAAAAACAGAGGGCGCTAATATAAAGCAGTGCAGGAAACTGTACTGAGCACTGAACTGAGAATCAAGAGACGGGTTCCATCCCCAGGTTCGTCTCTTATCCATATGTGACCATGCAAGTTTCAGCATTGAGGGTCTAGGCCTCAGTTTCCCTCTCTGTAAAATGAGGCAGTTGGACTCTGTGATCTCAAAATTTCCAGGCTTGAAATTCTGTAGTTTCTATCTAAATACACATATAGGGATACATTTATGGAAAAATCTTGGATGGAAAAACTAGGGCTTTTTGAAGGTAAAGAGTGTCATATTTTGCCCTTGAGGTATAACAAGAATAAGAAATGACAATGTTCATATGTGAGAGAGAGGGATCAAAGTTATAAGTAAAGAAGATGTATGGGGATATTAAGAGTACATATATGGATGTGTAATGAAAGAGATTCACGAGAAACCTGTTTGGGTCTGTTGGAAAAACTCTGTTTCCTGGCGCAGGACAGCCCGAAACACCTCTCCGTGCAAGTGGCTGTGCACGCGGCCCATGGTGCTGTTGTAGATCCCATCACCCAGGAACTCCAGCACTGCACTAGAGAGAGACAGAGAAGGAGGGTCAGGGTGTGTTCAGGGGACAGACAGAAGGTCCCAGGTATCCCTGAGAAGTGCACTTTGGACAGCAGCCCGAACTTCCAACTCCCTTTTTTTCAGAGTCCCCCCTTCTCAGCCTTCCATCTTTAGTGCCCAGACCTGGCTATGGTGAGAATGGACATGAGAGCTATGTTTTGAGTGAAGGCAGCGGCTGACCCATCTTGTAGAATCCGGCCGGTGAGGCGGCCAGTGAAGAATGGAATGGCCATCTCCCCTGGGGAAGGAGAGGAGAGAGAGGTCAGTCACTAATATCAAGTCTGAGCAGGTCAGCTCCAGCCAGACTGGCCTCAACCCACCCCTCTTTCACCCTTCACCATTATCCCGGAGGTCAGTGGCAGAAAGAGCACACTGAGGACACAACCCTGCACCTGAACAGGCCGCCCTGGAACTCACGACGCTGTCACCGCCAGACCTTTAGGAGTTTAATTAGGAGATCATAGGGTGTGTGCCCCAGAGGAAAGGACTTGCCCAAGGTGGCCAGTGAAGCCACGCCTGCGGCAGCACTGGAGTCCACGACTCCTGACTCCCACCCAGTCCGGGGCTCTTTCGTCTACACTGGAGTGGTCTTCTCAAGACCCGAGCTCGGTCGCCTTCGCCCGATCCACATTTCCCAGAATGCATACTAATCTCTCTCACTGACCATTGCTGTTGATTCCTGCCGAGTCCCCTAGCGTCCTCTCTGTCCCCGTGCGCCCCCCTTACCAAGACAGGAGAAGACCAACAGGACGAGAACCGGCGGGAGGCGGCGTATCTCTGAGCCCAGGCAGCCCAGAAGCCGACGCACCGCGTCTCCAGAACCCCCGTGATCTCCTGGCACCCACAGTCTCCTGAGATTGTGCCACAGGGCGGCTGCGGGCAGTGCCGCTGCGTAGCTGAGGACGAAGGCGTCAAGGCGACTTCCCCAGTGCAGTAGCCTCGTGCTGCCGGCGTCCCTGGGGACTCTCCAGGAGGCGAGCTCTCGGAACAAGGCGAGTCCCGGCAGGGCCAAGCCCAGCGCCGCCGCCAGCGGCTCCAAAGAAGCCAGCCATCCTTGGACTCCTGCGCTTTCGCTCTTGGAGCCAACGGTGGCCCTGAGGACTGTGCGGGCCCCCAGCCACAGCACAGCCCAACGGCTCAGGCCCACCGCCCAGACCCGGAGCAGCGGCAGCGCGTTGGGCACCAGCAGGGAGAATACTCTGGGCAGCGCCGGCCGGAGCAGGACCCAGTCGGCGAGAAGCAGCAGCGTTGTGCCCAGCCACGCGAGGGAAGCTCGGGAGAGGCAGAGGCCCCCGCAGGGAGCGGGGGACCGTGAGCCGGCCATTGGCACGCGGGCGCTGTCGGGCGTCGCGCCCGGGCCTGGGGCTCCGCCGTCCCCGCTGGGCCGGAGTCTCCGGGTGCGGTTCGAGTCGGTGCCCGAGCGGGCGCCGGGACCGGCGGCTGGGGGAGGGAGGAAGGGCGGGCCGGGGCGGAGCTCTCGGAAAGTCCCAGGAACCGGCTGAGCCCGTCCGCGCTAGCAGGTTTAGAGGAAAGAGAAAACGAAAGCGGTCCGCGGCTCGCTAGACCCGCCCCCTTCCGAACACGGCCGGCCCAGATGATTTGGGGAAAGGGCTTAAAGAAATCAGATCTGAGGTTCTGGGGAGCAGCCCCGGTGCTCCATCTTGTCCATCACGCACAGCCGTCCCTCCTCCTTTCCTTGCTTCCTCCGGTAGGATCCACTTGTCGGGACTTTCTCACCCCAGCCTCAGGGCGGGACTCTTGCGTCACCTGTCTCCGGGCAGATCGGCCGCACAAAGGTTAGCGCTCGGAAGCGCGGCCTCGGGAGAGGACCCAGGCGCCCCCTGGCGGGCGTGGTGAAGGGGCGGGGCTGTAGGCTGCGCGCAGCGCGCTGTCCCAGGTCGGAAACCAGTGCCCCAGGCAGCGAGGAGCGCGGCGCCGGGATGCTGCGGGCGGGAGGACCAACCGGGGACTTACCCCGGGCCGGAGAAGTCCACACTGGGGTAATGAGCTGGGCTTGAGGGTTAGCAGAGGGGTGGAGGAAGTAGAGCGATAGGGGGACGGTGGAAGCGCCGAGGAGTGAATGCGGAGACTAAGGAGAGTGAGGAGATAGCTTGTAGCAGCCAGTGCTTGCACCCCACAATGATATAGGGCATCTGTATTCTGAAGGGGATCATCTAGGGGTCCGCGAAGGGACTGGGCACTGGAGGCTAGTGGAGAAGGGGGTGCTTTGGCTCTTAGCTGGAAACGTCAAGGGGAAGCTGTTCTAAAGCGCTTTCGCTTTCACTCTGAACTGGAGAGAGGGGCTGCTCTGAACTGGGAGGGGGTTGGAGAAGGTGCAAAGAGATAAGAAAATGGTGCCCTGGGTAAAGTAGGACAACACTTGGGGGAGGGAAGTATGGGCGCTGATCGCAAAGGGACACCTCATCACACAGACTTTTGATAAACTGGTCCCTGAGTAACTCATAGCCCAGCACTGATCATGGGTGTTCCATGTGAGCTGATGGTGCCCTTCTCTGGCTTGGCCCAGGAAGGCGCCTGCATGGCCCAGGTGCTGCCATGCTCCCTTCCCTGTGTCTTCCCTACCCACTCCCACACGCCTGCTGGGGACTTTGTCCAGGCTGGGTGCCTGGAGATGTGGCAGCCTTCTGCTCCCAGACTACTGCTGCCACTCTTGGCTTGGGGCAGCTTTGTTATAGAGGAATGACCTCTAGGACGGGGTTGCCCCTGCTCTCTGGCCCTCTACTCATGGGAAATCAGCATGTCAGAAAGCATCGTCAGGGCAGTATCCCCAGGCGCCAGACTAACTGACAAGTGGTGAGCAAGATAGCGGTAAAACCACTAATATGTTAGAAAATCTCCCCTCACTGCCAGATGAACAGTGGCAAGTAGGAAGTAGAAGTCCAAACAAGGGATGGCAGTTAGACTTGGGTTTTGTCCCAGTCTGCTATTAATTCTGTGTGACCTTGGATGAATCACTTGCCTTCTCTATAACTCGGTTTCCTCATTTGAGCCAAGTATCTTTAAGGCTCTTTCCAACTCAACGGGAGTAGAGAAAGTGTAGCTTTATCCTCCTTCACTCTTCCTTAATTCTTTTCTTGACCTGAAAAAGTCAGCTCAGACTCTCCAATCAACTCCCTCTTCCCTTGGCTGCTGGGGTATCTATTTACCTCTTGATCAGAAATCCTTAAGTGAAACTTTTATTGTAAACCATCACATGTGCTCCCTGCTGCTTCCCTCCTTCCTTGACATGTGGCCATGCTAACCACTTACCCCTCCATGTTTTTCTCCATTGTTCAGTAAACTGAAAAAGCTTGCTTCTGATTAAGTGGGGGGCGGGGGGGGAGGATTTAGGGCCAAAAAAAGACCTGAGCTGTTTCCCAAGGTCACAGTAACTTGCTCTGTGTCAGGTCTGTACTGCATTTGCACATACAACAAGCACATGTGGTAGAGGTAATTCACTTGTGGGGCTGCCTCACTGAAGCTTGGAAGTACCCCCTGAGCCCTTCCCTCAAAGGGAGCGCTTATGCCCCTAGGAGCTTCATCCCCAACTGTCTCCCTACAGTGGAAAGGATTCCATGTAGGAAGGTTGGAACTTAGGGATGTGGTTCTTTCTGTGTCATACCACGGCCAGGCTATGACATTCCCTTGCAGCTGAGAGAGGCAATAGAGAAAATGGGAAGATGGAAGAAAAAATCCTGTAAAGTGGGAATCAGCTCTGGCCTGAATTATTGAATGCCCTTGAGCCAGTTACCGCTCCTCTTTAGGAATGTTTCCTCATCTGTAACATGAGGGGATCAAGGCTCTGCCTGCTCTGACATTCCGTCTTCTGTGTCTCTGCAGACAACCATCATGGCAGTAGAGTTTGATGGGGGCGTTGTGGTGGGTTCTGATTCCCGGGTGTCTGCGGGGTAAGTATCAGTGAACGTATCTGCTTTGGGAAGGAAGCTAGTGGCCCTAAATATGTGTTTTTCTTACCCATTCATGAAGAGACTAGTGAACTGGATCTTTGGAGAAATGGAGTTAACCTTTCAGAAAGGCCAGTATAATAAGATATTGGGTGGGTGCTCAGGTCTCTGATTTCATGGAGGAGCATGTGGGGCCTGAATGCTTATGTGGCCTGTCCCTGGAAGGAATAGAGTCTAAGAAGGGGATAGGAGATGGAGATTTGAGGGGCCCTCTTTAGATAGAAAAGATGATTCTGCCAAGCAGATATTCTGGTTTCTCATCTTTCACACGTTGAACTAATTTTGAGTCTTTCTCCCTCCTGGCCAATTGCCTCACATGCAAAATGACCATATGAGATTAGACCAATATTACTTACTTTATGTTCCATGAAACACATAACTTCCTCAAGATGGTTAATAGCAAAGAAAAATTGATAAAAGGAGCATTGTTCTTAACTTAGTATTTTTTATTATAAAATCTAAGCCTGAAAGTAAGTCTAATTCTGATTATTACTTGCAGTGTTTCATTTATTTGAGACGATTTTTATGCTCCCTGCTTTAATCCAAGCATTGAATTTCATGCACTATGTGGCTGTCCTCTTGTCAAATAAGTTTGAGAAACACCGGACGATTAACCTCAAAAATTTCTGCAACTCTAACGTTGATGACTGTTGACTCCTTTCCGACAGAGAGGCAGTGGTGAACCGAGTGTTTGACAAGCTGTCCCCACTGCACCAACGTATCTACTGTGCCCTTTCTGGTTCAGCTGCTGACGCCCAGGCTGTGGCCGACATGGCCGCCTACCAGCTGGAGCTCCATGGGTATGAAGCTCGAAGCTCTCGGGTCCTCACTCCACACCTGCTAGAGCTCCCCCAGGCAGTGAACCCCCGTACCGTGTCCTGTTGCAGGAGCACTGTCTTGTTTGAGCTCTTGCTTTTGTTAGCTTTCAACTGGCACTTGAATCTCTCTAAGCTGGTTTCTGCATCCGTAAAGTGGAGATAATAGTACCTACCCTACCTCGCCAGATGGTTGTTTTGAGAAGCAAATGACATATGCGAAGGCAGTTTGAAAACTTTAAATCACTATCCTAATGTAAATAATGAGGAAGAAAAGGATGATGTTGCCCACCAAAATATCAGACGGTTACTGTATGAAAAACCAAGGTCTTGGGGTGGAAGTAAAGCTTATCTGCTATTACCCACGTGGGCAGGGCCCTTGCAGCCAAGAGAGAGTTATGCCATTGGGGGGTGAATGGGTGGGACAGAGTAAAGGAGGGGAACAATTGAAATCTTGTTACTGGTTGGTGGCGTGAGACTCTGGCTCCCCTGTACATGTGGGAGGGGAGCCAGAGTTTGAACCATTGCAGCTATAGGTTTCAAGTGTCACTTGGCAGGAATGATGGAAATGGCACAGGAGGATGGAACCTCAGGAAATTATATTGACCCCTATTCCTAACATTTCCTGCAGGATGGAACTGGAAGAACCTCCGCTTGTTCTGGCTGCTGCCAACGTGGTGAGGAATATCACCTACAAATATCGGGAGGATCTGTCTGCACATCTCATGGTAGCTGGCTGGGACCAACGTGAAGGGGGCCAGGTGAGTCTTCCCCAATGCACTCCCTCCCTTGAGGTTCCCCACTCTCCTGTAGAGGGACATGGAGGTCATATGTCATTCTAGCAATGAGTTCCAAAGACATTGCCTCTAAAAGCGTAGTACGGTCTCAACCAATGGGGGTATGAGATATTGGGGCTTCATTGCAGAGTGCAGAGACCACCTGCTTGTCTCAGGAGGAAGGAGAAGACTGATGCTTCTATAGTCTGACCTGAGGATGCCTCCCTCAGGTATACGGAACCCTGGGAGGAATGCTGACTCGACAGCCCTTTGCCATTGGTGGCTCTGGCAGCACCTATATCTACGGTTATGTGGACGCAGCATATAAACCAGGCATGTCCCCTGAGGAGTGCAGGCGCTTCACCACGGATGGTAACTAACCAAGTGGAAGGGTACCTGGGAGGGTTTTTAAACATGGGAAGGAAGTAGAATATGAAGAACAGGAAGAGGAATACATGGGTGACCATTTAATTTAATGTCCAAAGGACAACACTTTTGAGAGTGAAAGGGGGCAGAATAAATGCTTACCTAAATGGGACTTCAGGACAAAAGGCATAAACCAGGACTGTTCTGAGTACACCAAATTAAGGTACATGGTTACCATAAGAACCGGCAGTGTGCTGGAGCTGGCTTGGGCCAGCTCATGAGAGCCAATTGTTAAATAATCAAGGGTTTGTGACCTGCTTGTTAAGCTATTTATAACTTGAAATTGATCATGGTGGGAGTATTGAGACCATAGACATCAGGAGATGCTACATATGAAGGCTTTTATTTTTTTAAGTTGGTTTACCAGCACACCACTAAATGTGCCTTTCTAGGAGATGGGTTTTGAGGTCTGAATGTGGTAGTAGGCATATGGACAGGAGGGAAAGGAAAAGATTTTTGAAGCTAAGCCATTCTCTCTCTCTCTCTCCCCAACTTGAAACCCTCTGCAGCTATCGCTCTGGCCATGAGCCGGGATGGCTCTAGTGGGGGTGTCATCTACTTGGTCACTATTACAGCTGCTGGTGTGGACCATCGAGTAATCTTGGGCAATGAGCTGCCGAAATTCTATGACGAGTGAATCTTCTTCAAACTTCCCTCCCTTATTTTATAATAAACTTTCTGGGAACAGAACCTGGTACTGTCAGTGGGAAATGGGTACTCAGGGAGATGAAGCTTAGCGGAGGGGACTTCCTCCCTCCCAGATACCAGCACACCCTTTTTATTCCTTTGTTCTCAGGTCTGAAACATCTTTCTCAAGAGGAAGAGTGGGTAGTATACTAGAAAGAGCCCTATACATGACAGGTCATCATGTACGGAGTGATTCAGAAATATTAGAAACAATAGAAATTCTCATTCTGATGCCCAAGGGATGAGGGTGCAAGTGAGGAGCTGAGATTCATTCCCTCAAAGTTAAGACTGATAGGTAGATAAGACAGCTACCCACGTGAGAATTAGCTAAGAGCACCAGCAAACTCATGTGAGAAAATTCCTTTAATAATGCATTCGTTCGCATTAGAGATCAATACATGATAAATGCTTAAATATTTTGGGAGCATTTGTGAATTTCAAAGAATAATAATAACCAAAGAAAGCTACATTTATTGAGCCAGGCATTGGCTAAACGCTTATGAACTTTATCTCTTAGAACCCAAACAAACAAAAAACCTTATATAGGTACTATTACTGCTTCTATTTAAAGACAGATGGAGACTTAGAGCAAGTCACTTGATCAAAGTCAAAGCAAGTTCAAAAGCTGAGATCTGGGATTTAGTTTTACCATATGCCCTTACTTTACCATTATATAAACTTTCCACTCCCTCAAGCTTCGTATATCATCTCCTCCTTGAAATCTGCAAGAATTAGCCCAGCACGTTAATTGACACTTAGGAAGTGGGTATCAGATGCCTGAGTAACAGTATTAAACAAGCTGAATTCTGGTCCTATCTTTGCCATGTACTTCCTGAGTGACAGGACAAATTATTCCCCTTCTGTGAGCCCTCATTTCCTCTTCTGTCAAATGAAGGTATTGAGTGACTTCTAAGATGGTTTACAGCTCTGACATTCAATGCCATTTTGCTAATAAGTGAGCAGTTAAGAGGCATATTTAACAGAAATACTAGTAGGCTCCCCAGGAAGCTTCTGACTGCTTTTCTTTCTGGATCTCAAGCTAAACATACAACTTCAAAGTACCTTAAAACAATCCTATGCCTTTGGGAGTGTGTGTTTGGTTTGGGGGAAAACAAATCTAAAATTACTGGAGCCCTGAGTTCTTTCTAGCCTTGATATTTAATTTATTTTAAAGTTTAAAATAATAGTTTAAGAGCCTGTCTCTC
The DNA here is from genome assembly GCF_057802395.1 of Ceratotherium simum simum. Classification (NCBI taxonomy): domain Eukaryota; kingdom Metazoa; phylum Chordata; class Mammalia; order Perissodactyla; family Rhinocerotidae; genus Ceratotherium; species Ceratotherium simum. The sequence continues at coordinate 34,761,649 of NC_141912.1, forward strand.
CCACTGATCACAATGAGAAATTCTGGAGAGTAGACAAGAACAAGTACTAGAGGATTCTGAAAAGTAAAGAACAGCAGGTGGGTTGTGAAGAGAGTCAAAACTTGGAGAGGCAACCCTCCTGGGGGTGGTTATCAGTTTGTTTTCCTCTTTCTTCTCAGGGCTTTGCCCCGAAGTCAGGCCTGCGATGCTGAGCTGCACAGCCAGCTAAATCTCCAAGAAAAAAACATCTTTCCCTTGATGAGAGAAACTGAGAAAAGGGGCCCCTGTGGGCGGGACAGTGTAGGGGAATTTCCCTAATGAGAGCGTGAAGAAGGGGATTCTCTAATTCTAGGTATGAACCCTCTTGAGTAGCTGTTACCTCTGAGCTGCGCGTGCGTGTGACACGCCCAGAACAGCACAGCAATGACTTTGAGAACCGAACTAAGATTTAAACCTTTTAAAATTAAAACGCTATCTTTTTTTGTAACTGGACAAAGAATTGTGTCCTTATGTCTCTCGTTCCAAAAAGGGTTTGTAGCAGCTTACAGGGACAGGCACAATTTAAAAAGAAGGAGAAGAAGAAATCAGGGCAAAGAGAAAATAAAGTTAAGAAAATAAGTGAAGCCGAGGGGTAAAACAAATATACAACATGAATTTTTAAAAAAATGGTGCGCTAGAGCTGTCTTCTACTAGCTAACAAGAGCAGATGGTAAAATAGTTAGGAATTCTGCAAGGCAGTTGTTAACCATTGATGTAGCTTAATGTTAACCGTGGTGGACGTATTTAACTTACAGAAACCAGCAGTGCTACAAGTCAGAACTCTGTTTTTTTCCCTAGAGAGCCAGTTGAACAGGACACTTATTTATCAGCCAGCTATCGTTGAGTAAAAAACAACTGGCTCTGAGCTAACATGATAGTAAAAGCAAAGAAGGAAGTGAAACTAGGTACAAGATTCAAAAGGTTCATTCAAAAAAAGCAAGCCATCCCAAAAACAGCATATATATATAATTTTTTGTCACACAGAGCATTTATTGAAATAGAATATGCGTTACGGCCATAAAGAAAATTCCAATAAATTACAAAGTATCAGTATCTTTGAAACTATCTGCATTCTGCAGCCATACTGTAATAAAATTAGAACTTGACAGCAAAAGGATTCCTAATATTTTCATGGCTTGCAAACTAACAAAATATTGGTAAATAACATGGATTTAAAAGGCAGTCATAAAGGAAGTCAGCTTATTCAGAACCAGGTGGTAAAAACGTTACATATGAAATTTTGTGGGGCACAGCTGATGCAATACTGAGAAAGAATTTTATGGCTTCAAATACATTTATTAGAACACGAAAAGTTAAAAATAAATGATGTAAAAATTCTCCTCAAAAATTTACAAAAAGAGCAACTGAGCAAACCTAAAGAAATAAGAAGAGCCAGCCCTGATGGCCTAGTGGTTAAAGTTCGTTGCACTCCACTTCAGCGGCCCAGGTTCGGCTCCTGGCATGGAACCACGCAACTCGTCTGTCAGTAGCTGTGTTGTGGTGGTGGCTAGAACTAGAAGGACTTACAACTAGAATGTACAACCATGTACTGGGGCTTTGGGGAGGAAAAAAGAAAGAGAGAGAGAGGAAGATTGGCAACAGATGTTAGCTCAGGGTGAATCTTTCCCAGCAAAAAGAAGAAAAGAAATAAGAAGAAAGGAAATTATAAAGATAAGAATAGAAAGCAATTTAATAGAGGTCAAAACCTATGTAGTGAAGATTCACAGAACCAAAAGCTGCTTCTTAAAAAAATATTTGTAAGATATTCAGACTTGGAACAAGACTGATCATGAATAAAGGGGAGAAAAAATGAATAGATAAAATATAGAATGAAAAAGGGGGAGTAGCAATAGATATAACAGAGATATGAAACATGATAAAGGGTATTATGGACACATATATGCTAGTGAGTTGAAAAGCTCAGTGAGAGAGGTAAATTCCTAGAGAAACTTAATCTACCAAAATTAGCACAAGAAGAAATATAAAATTTGACCACACCAGTAAATATTGAAGAAATGGAAAAAATCATCAATAGCCTCTGATAAAAATATTTTTTTTAATGCGCAGATGGTTTCACAAGTGAGTTCCATCAAATATTCAAGAAACATGCAACTCCTGTCTAATGCATTTTTTCTAGAAAATAGAAAAGAAATTAAAAGCTGCTCAGCTAATTTTATCAGGCTAGCATAATCTTTTTTTTTTTAATTTTTTAACTTTTTTTTTAACTTTATTTATTTTTCCCAGCAAAGCCCCAGTAGATAGTTGTGTGTCATAGTTGCACATCCTTCTAGTTGCTGTATGTGGGACGCGGCCTCAGCATGGCCGGAGAAGCTGTGTGTCAGTGTGCACCTGGGATCCGAACCCGGGCTGCCAGTAACAGAGCGCACACACTTAACCACTAAGCCACGGGGCCGGCCCCAGGCTAGCATAATCTTGATTCTAAATTGAGATATGGAAAATTCAAGGAAAGAATATAATAGGCCCATTTCACCTTGAACATAGATGGAAAAAGATAAATAATTATTTACAAACTGAATTCAACAGTATTAAAAATAATGATAATACATCAAAATCAAAGGGGAAATCTTTAGAGTGCAAGGATGCTTCAATATAATAAAATATATTACTATAATTCACCATATTCACAGACTTAGAAAAATCATCTGTTTTTCTTAATTAATAGACGGCATTTTATAAAGTTAAATATCCATGTATGATTTTTGAAAAAAAGTTAATGAACCAGGAATCAAATAAAACTTTCTTCTCTTGGTAAAGATTATATTGCAAAAAATCCATAACAACCAATATACATAATGGAAAAATGTTAGGTGCCCAAGACAAGAATGCGCACTATAATTATTAGTTTAACATAGCACTGGAGTTCAGGCTAATGCATAAGGAAGAAAGAGAAATGAGAGCGCTGAATGAACTATTGTTATTTGCCAATCATATAATCATTTACTTAGAAAAACAACAACAAAAGCGGCAAACTATTAAAATAACAAAAGAATTTATCAACATTTTCAACCATAAGACCAGCTTACAAAAATTAATAGTATTTCCCTACACAGAATAACCAATAAGAAATACAATAAAAATTAGAAATCATGTATTGTAGCCAAAAAGCCATATAGTGTCTAGTGAGTAACATAATTAAGAATTCATAAAAAAATGTAAAACTCTAAAAAGTCATTGAATATGATTTGAAATAATGGAGAGTCATTTTGCGTCTTTGGATGGGATCAATCTTATAAGGATATCAATTGTCCCCCCAAATTAATCTTTAAATTGAGTGTAATCCCAATTGAAACTCCACTTGATCTTTTTGAGGAAATTTGTAAATTTACTCTAAAATATATTTGACAGAATAAAGTCCTCAAATAGCTGAGCAAACCTTCAAAAAAGAACAATACAAAAGGGATACCTGTCTCAAGAAACATGAAGGGCCGGCCCCGTGGCTTAGCGGTTAAGTGCGCGCGCTCCACTGCTGGCGGCCCGGGTTCGGATCCCAGGCGCGCACTGAGGCACCGCTTCTCCCGCCATGCTGAGGCCGTGTCCCACATACAGCAACTAGAAGGAAGTGCAGCTATGACATACAACTATCTACTGGGGCTTTGGGGGAATAAATAAATAAATGAAAAGAAACATGAAGACACTCTATGTGACTATAATTATAAAAAAGACATACTATAAATACAATAGTTATTTAAAAAAAAAAAAGAAATTGACAAGGAGACAGAATTCCAAAATGAGGTATGGAAATAGAGAACTGAGAGACAAATCTACCTATATATGAACCTAATATACAATAAGATTGGCACCATAAATCAACGGGGAAATTATGAATTGTTTAATAGGTGCTGTTAGAAAAAAAATGGCTCACTATATAAAGAAAAATAAAACTGGATCTTGACCTAATGCCACATATAATAGCCAGGCGATTTGAAGCCATAAAAGAGAAATAGAAATCTTTAAATTTAATAGAATAAAAGTAAAAATTATCTTTGTGACCAGGGACAGAGAAGGACTTCTTTATATAAAACCCCAAAAATCATAATGGGAAATACTTTATTATTTCATTACATCAAAATTACAGATTTCTTTAAATGAAGGAGATCATGGACAACTCTTATAAACAAAGAACAGAATGAGAGAGGATATTTGCCTTGTCTAAAACCAACCAGGGATAATATCCAGAATGTACAATGAACTCCTGCAAATCAGTAACAGAAAGGCAGCAACCTCTAGAGAAAAGCACGTGCAGGACATAAACATGGACTTTCCAGAAGAGGAAACAAAAAAGGTAACGGGCATTTGAAGAGACAATCAAACAATAATAATCACTGTAAAACAAATTTAAACAGTACTGATACAGTACTGATACATCACTTTATACCTATTAGACTGGAAAACAGTAGAGTTAGATAACGCCAAGTGTCAGTGAGGAAATAGAAATGAAGGAAGCCTCCTGCTCTGCTGGTGAAAATATAAACCCGTGCAGCCATTCTGGAGAGAATTCTGTGATACTTGATCAAATTAAGTGAATAACATTCTAGGATCCAACAGCTCACTCCTGGGAATACACCCCCCTCCCAGCTGTCTCGTAGGCACATAAGGAGACTTGTAGGAGGATGTTATTTGTAAGCTTTTGTGGTGGTGGGAAGACAGGTAATCTTCATATCTATCAGAGAAAAGGGAGGAAAAATGTTGTGAATACACAACCTGGAGTACTACGCAGAAGTTCAAAGAAGTGCATTAAATGTACACATACTAACATGGATGGATCTTTAAACCAGGAGGTTAAGGAAAATAAACAAGTAACAGAATGAGCTATTTAGCACAAAGCCATTCATTTTAAATAAACAAGAAATACACACAAAACAATACACATTTTGTCAGAGTACATATAACAAAAAGATACATACAAAACACGTTACAATGGTTGCCTTTAGTGAGGAGAAGGAAGTTGGAAGTAGAAAAAGTGGATAAAAAGAAATTAATAACAAACACAAGAGAAGATTTCTTATGGACCAATGATGACCACGTCTTATGAACCGAGGAATATAATTAATTCTACCATTTTCATCTAAGACTTTTAAAAGGTCAACGACTCAAAGAAAATCATAGCTTTGAGAATAATATTTTCTATATTTCTACAACAAATATTAGCTAATTCCCCATTTCTCCATCCAACTAAATAAACAGGGAATATAGTTCAAGTGTTCAATTGAATATCAGGATTTAGAAAGGGAGGGTAGGAATTAAGAATACTTAGATTCCTTCCTACATTTGCAGCATCTCTCTCCAATGCACATATACTATTTTTTTATTCTAAATCTTTTAGAATCTGATGAATATGTTCTATTTTATATAACAAACCAGAATATGTGAATTATCTTTGGTCCTCCTTACCAAATTCTTGACTCTGCTGGTTGTGGGCATACATTGTAAGAAGAAAAATGTTTTAATTCCATTGAGCTTATTCAGCAACATTGGAAATTGGTTCAACAATATTCAACTTTACTCAACAATGTTTATGACAGTGTTCTATGTATAGCATAATTATGTGCAATACAGAATATATGCTCTCAAAAGCTCAGAGATGAAGTATGGAGATTCATTTTTAATCTAAACTGTGTTGACATGGAAGAAAGTGGATTTCTCTAGGAAATAGCCTTCTTTAGGAAATGCATTAGTCAGGGTTCTCTAGAGAAACAGAACCAATAGGATATATATATATAAAGAGATTTACTTTAAGGAATTGGCTCATGTGATTGTGGGGGCCGACAAGTTCGAAATCTGCAGGGCGGGCTGGAGACCCAGGGAAGAGTTGATGTTGTAGCTCGAATCCAAAGGCAGTTTGGAGGCAGAATTTCTTCTTCCTCGGGGGATCTCAGTCTGTTCCTCTTAAGGTCTTCCACTGATTGGAAGGCCCACCCACATTATGGAGGGTAATCTGCTTTACGCAAAATCTACTGATTTAAATGTTAATCTCATTTTTAAAATACCTTCACAGTGACACATAGACTGGTACTCAAATATCTGGATCCATAGCTAGCCAAGTTGACACATAGAATTAGCCATCACATGGCTCAAGGTGAAACTTCAAGATAAATGTGGCAGGAGTGTTGAGGAAGGAAATGGACTCGGTACTAACCAATTAGCACAGCTGAATCATGGTTACCGAAGTGTTGGACTGACCTCACATCCAAGGTAACATGCCACAAGGCTTTAGATTAGGATAGGTACCAGAGAAATGCTGGGTGACTCAGTTGAGGTTTTTGTCCCTACTTCATAGGCTGGCTGCTTCAGACTGCCCTAGAGAGCATACAAAGAAAAAAGAATAAATTAAAAGCTTTTAATCCAAACTCAGGACATGAATGAAAAAGTTTAAAAGCCACTATAGCACTTTAAAGGATATCTTTTCTCCTACAACCCAACAGAGACACAGATGAGAGTCAAGCCTAGAGTCTGATGATAAGGGTTGTGAAGTTGCAGAAAGCCGTTAACTGCATGACACACAGGGTCTCTTATGCTAAGGTAAGGCCATTGATTGGGATCGATTTAGACCCTGAGATAGGAAATGGGGCCATACAAGCAGACACAGAGAATTCTGAGAACTATGAATCACAAAATCCCCCTGAACATCTTTGCTGGAAGAAGCAGACCCACTGTTGTGTAAAAAATGACCCGCAAACTTAGCAGCTTAAAATAACTAACATTTACTATGGGGCATTACTAGGACAATAAGGGAAATTTGAATATGGACTGTGCCTTTGATAACATTATATCCATTTTAAGTGTCTTGGGGGTGATGATGTTATTGTGGTTATTTAGGAGAAATGTCCTTGTTCTTAAAACACACATGCCAAACTATTTAGGGATGAAATGTCATAATGTCCACAGATTACTCTCCAATGGCTTAACAAAATACCTCCTCAACAGTAAATGGATAAATAAAATGTAGTATATTCATACAGTGGAATATTATATAAGCAATGCATATTAATGAACTACTAATAATGCAACAACACGGATAAATCTCATAGGAACAATATTGAGTGAAGAAGCCAGACACACACACACAAATACATACTCTATGTTTCTGTTATCTATTGCTGTGTAGCAAACCACCCCTAACCTTTGTGCCTTAAAACAAAAACGATCATTTTATTATCTCATGTGAGTCTGTGTGTTACCTGGGCTTTAAAAACCACTGATGTAGCCCATGAACCAAAGCACTTGTTCTCGGCAGCCACTGCATACAGCACCTCACATTCCGTGTATGGACACTGGTTATGTTTTCTGGCTGCCCGTCGGATCTGAACATCTTTAGAATACTGTAAAATCTCACCTACCTTATGAGTCCTGCCTCCCCATAGTCAAAATCAGAAAACTCACTTCCCCTAGCCCCCTTTGAAGCGAGGGCGCAAATATGGGACCTAAGTCTGCCAGTCAAATTCATCCACCTAAGTCTTCAATTCAAAACAGAACAACAGGAGGAAATGGGGATCCACCCCGCCCTCATTTCACTGGCAAAGGTGACAGAAGAAGCAACTGGCTTTTGGGGAAGCAGTGGTAAAAAAGGTGAAGTTCCTAGAACAGAAGTGGTTTCGAAGTGTCTTCAGTGGTGGTTGCAGTAAGTCTCTAACAACAGAGCAAACAGCAACATCTAGAAGCAGTGCATCAGGAAAAGTGATGTGGTTTATCAGACCTGTTCTGTGTGTGTTTGGGGCCTTTATCTGAGCCCAAATATATTTATGATGAGCCTTCCATTGTTGTTTCAGCATTTCCACTCTAAAAGCCTAATTCTGAGAGGAATTTATGTTAGACTTTTCAGATTTTATCAAACTCATTAATGAGGGAACCAGGAAAAATACAAGAGACTTGATTCAAAAAATATTCACAAAACAGGGGGGAGGGAAGAGGGTGAAAGGGATAATTCGGCACATGTGTGAGGTGATGGGTTGTAATTAGTATTTGGGTGGTGAGCATGATGTAATCTATGCAGAAATAGAAATATAATGATGTACACCTGAAATTTATACAATGTTATAAACCAATGTTACTGCAATAAATAAAAAATTTAAAATAAAATAAAATAAATATTCACAAAACAAAAATGTAGGTAGTCAGGAAAAATTGCTGTGGTAGAGATTCAAAATGGTTAATGTACTACAGAGCAACAAAATCATAACCTTGGTGTTATCTTCTTTACTAGAGAAAAAGCAAAACCACCATACCTTATCAGCTTTCTACAGATTAACCTCTAATAGTACAGGGCTGGCTGGGTTCTTTTGAGTCCAATTGCAATCCCTAAAACACTCAGATTTTGATCAGGCAGGATTATAAGAAAATGTTCAGATATGGTATTAATTAAATAATCAACCAAGCATGATTTTTGCCTTATTTCCAATTTTTGGAACACTTTTCCTACACAATTCCTACTCCTAAGGTACAGAATTGACCAAATAAGATTTTTCAGAAATGTTCTAATTCAGTATCATTAATTGTGTTGTCTCTTCTATTTGGCCTGTTTTGGGATTAAGACTTAATGACCTCCTTGTTGTGTAGTTAACAAAACCAAGGTCTTATGGTTTTAAGACTAGAGAGCTCACATCTGTCTGGAAGGCTTTAGCCCATAAGTTGTAATTTTGATCACTTCTATTATAACCAGAAATATTTTTATTGCCACGCATCAGCTCATGTATTCTGAGAACCCTCCCCCGACTTACCTCCTCAGAGTTTTGCTCGCGGTGCCTATAACAGTGGATGAAATCCCATTTTCTCTGAGATGCCCAAAGTTCAGCAGTGATCCTGGCTTATCAGAAATAACATTCTTATCTACATGTCTAGTGGGGACTTAATAAACTCTGAACCAGTGCGCTAGGAGGAATTAGTAGGCCTTGTTTCCACATCTGAACTGAAGCCCTTTCTCTTTAATAGTGACTTGTCATACCCAATTAAATGAGATTTTCCTTTAAGTGTGACATTTCTGGCATGATTCCAAATTTGGAGGTAGAAGGACTATTAAACCATCACACATTACTACATTGCCGTAAAAAGATAAAGCAACCCATAAAAGCACTTCCCATAGTATTTGCAGAGAACTATGTATCAATTTTTCTGTAGAATCATCATATATTCTACCAGTGATGCTGTCTACAAAAATGTTTGATTGTTTATAGATGTGTAGTAGTTATAAGAAGCAAAATTTCACTCAACGTCCTTTAACAAAGAATAGCTGAGATTTTTCTAAGCTCGAAAAATTATAAAAACATTTCTCAGAATTCCAATTAATAGGATCATTATCATCCTTAATTTCTCCTGAGTATTTATGCTTTGTCATGTATATTAAGATTTACTATAGGATGTTTTTTCCTGAATTCTAAGGTTCCATTGGAACAAGCCATCATTCAAAGAACATTTGGTTTCAGTTTCCACAAGCATAGGCTAAAGTTGAGGGTTATAGATAGATAAATTAAAAGGAGAATAAAATGTTTTTCTCTTAGCTTATCAGAAAGTAGAATGTTTAAAACAATATTCTAAAACAAATCATCATATTCAGCATTGGTTAACAGTTTCATCTAGTCTTATTTCTTGTTCTATTGAGCTTGGGCCAGCAGACTACGTTAAGAAACTCATCTGTTTCTGTACAAAAACAATCCCGTAAATTCCAATGTTTAAGTCCCCTGGTAAAGTCTGACAGGTGTCAATAGGTGGCAATGTCAGCCTAACCTGGTAAGTTTGTCTTGTAATTCTATTCTCTGCAATATCCAGAATCAAGGATACTTGGTAGAGTCATTTCCACTGAGCCTCTGAGATTGTCCTTTTCTGTCATTTCTCTCAGAAGACCCAATTTTTGACGATAGCTTATAGCAGAGGCCTTCAGGCAAATGAGAGAAAAGCAGAAAACATCTGTTTTTAACAAGACCAAATGGCTGTGTTTAATTTATTACGGTCACCAACAATATCATACTAGAGGAACAGAATCTTCCACATATCACTAGTTCACCAAGACTTACTAGTCATTACTCCGAAGGTAAGAACATGTTCTGGACAGTGAGGACATTGACAGCTTTCCACAGTCTTCTAATCCATCCTGTAAAGTGTGTATTAGGATTCCTACCAGTTGATAAAGTTATTTTAAACACAGAAACAAAATCTTCTTATAAATGAATGCATTAATCGCCATGCCGCACCTGGAATATGAACATGGGAATGCTTTTACCCTTCCTGAAACATATACAGTCTTTAAAACATATATTACTAATATTTTTATCTGGACAAAATTATTAAGGAAAGGTTGAGCTCCTGTTTTTTATTTATCAGGTTTTTCCACATTGCGGGTTTGATACACAGGGTAGCTTTTTTGATAGTATAGAATTAACTTTAAAAATGTGAAGCATGCCAAATGCACCTGATTACTTCTAGCCTCTTTCATTTTATGTGGTGAAAGATTAAGCCTTTGGTGCTACCTAGTGGTCAAGTGTGTAGTGGCTACCTGCTAGGAAAAAATGAAGATTTTTTGAGAGTAAAAGATAGCTTGATAGTTTTAATATTCTGAATTCAGGGTCTGGGCTTCAGGAAGGCAATAACACAAAAGAATTTTCAGAGGAAACTGATCATTTAATTAAGATAAGATCACAAGTACCTGAGAGTGAGCAATTGTTATAGCTTTTGCTATCCCAATAACCAGAGTGACAATAAAACATTTTAAAATAAATATAGACAAGGTAACATAACAATTATAAGAGGTTTTAGGCCTCTCAGAAGCAAAAGGCTTTTGTTATTTGTTGTAAAAATGATTTAGAAACATGACAATATCAGCACAAAGCATTAAAAGTTATCAGGATATTGAGTGAGAGTATTCTGGTAAGAAATCTTTGCTAGCTGGGCAGATTACACTAAAGGAAAAAAAAACCAACTTTTCTACCTCTTTTTAAGAGTATAATGAATGTTCCAAGAAAAATTTTGAACTACAAGTCCTCTCTTTTTTTGCTTATTAATTTTATTTCATCATTATGTGTGTGTTTTAAACATGTGGAAATATGCATATAGTTAGACGACAATATTATTTAAAGCTTTCAACTTCAGTTTTAAAACGTAACTAACCTTATTGATACAATACACTAATGTATACACCACATTCAATTTACTACCTTAATTTGAGTTTTGCAAAAGTAGATATGGACAAGAGTGTATACACAAAAGCCGCTTGGTGACCCAGTGCTTTTTATCTTTGTCTCTATGAATTAACATTTCTTTTAAGAATTTTGCTGGTAATCAAAAGTCGCTTATTAATTAACTCAATTTAAGTTGGTCCAAAGTCATAAAATCTTTAGGCTGACACTACAGAGCTGAACATATCACTATTGATCTTAGAAGTTTCTCAGAGGTGAAATTTACAAATTTTACAGAGTCAGTGTAGTAACTAAGTCAAATGATTTGCAGCATTCTCTAAAGTTCACAAGAGCCAATAGTTAAAAAAAATAATAAAAGCAGCTTGTAATAACTTAATTAGATTAAATGTATATGTTTACGTTTAGGTTTACTTCCCAGAAATTGAGACAGCAAATGAGTCTAATGACAGGAAACGAATCCTTTTTGTAAGTCAGGTAGCTTCCGCTTCTTTGCTTCCAACGAAATAGAAAGAGGACCCAATCAAGTTGTCAGCTATTACATCATTTAAAATAATTTTTGATGACAGTTCACTATGTGATTTAGGAAATATGATTCTGCAGAAATTCAAACAGTTAAGCAAAATTGCTTTAACAAAATTCCATCCATTGCCATCTATTTATTTATGTGCACAGTTTCCAAGTGCTTCAGAATATGAAAGGAAAATTCAAAGTAAAACTGATGCTGAATTCTATCTCATTCTAGAAATAAGTATTATTCATCCACAGATACATTAAATTAATTGGAAAAAGCTCCATCTATCTCGTTAAGAGATTCATTACCAATATAATTTTACTTTTTATGGTTATGATTATTTATAAAAATGTATAATAAATTTATACTGTTCTGATATATTGTATACTATACCTGATTATAATAACAAGTCAAACAAAAGAAACATTTTAACTCTTAGAACTTTATGGCCTTAGAAACTTTATATTGATTGACTTTGTTGTTGCAGACAACTATGATATGGTGATCAACCAAAAAAATATGCGAGTTCAAATCTAGGATAAAATTCTGGTAGGCAAGTTGAGTATAAAATTGGGAAAAAGAAAAACAATGCAAAATGTCTGCATGTTTATATTTATGAAACAGATCATGGTGTGTATAAAATATTGGATACATTTTTTTAAATGATGTAACAGTTTTATTTTTTAAATTCTGTTATTGGCCATAAATTTACATATATTTAAACTTATGATAAGAATTTTGTTATCAACTTCAAAATGCATGGGGAGATTTCCGCTCCCAAGAGATAGAGTAGATGTACTTTTTCCTGTTCCTTCTGCTAAGTACAACTAAAGATCCTGGACATTATTATAAAACAAATATAAGACTCCTAAAGATGGAGAGAAGGCGGCAGACTAGCTAGGGACTTCAGAACCCAAGTAACCACACAATGATGAGTTCCCTGGGTTTTCTCTTTGCCTTATATATCTCAGACTTGGAGCTCAAAAAGCCAGCAACCCAGAAACACCAACAGCCACAGGGAAAAAGGGAGGAGGGGCAGCCTAGCAAGACAGAAACTTTTAGGCAACTGCTCTACTCCAGCCAAACCCCACAAAAATCTGACTCCATCCCCACCAGCAAAGGCCAAATGAGGAGCCTAGAATTCCACCCTCACCAGGCAGTAACAAGGTGCCCAACCTCCCAACACGCACACGCCAGGGTGGTGTCAGAGAAAGTGAGCAGGAAGCCAGAATGTTCATCCTTTCTCAGTGGAAATGGGCCTCCTCCCCCAACCCCCACAGTGCCAATGGAGACCTAGACTTCCACCTACCCACCCCCACTCCCCCAATAAAGAGGCACCTCTTCCCCGCCCCTCTGGGGTGATGTCAGAAAATGTCTAGTGGAGAGTCAGGATTTTTACCATCACCCAGAGCTAATCAGGCAACCACTCCCACCCCAGACTCCCAGTCCCATCTTGGTGTCAGTACTGCTCCCAAGTGGGGGGGTAGTAAGAGGCACTCCTACCCCGACTAGCCACAGAGGTATCAGTGAAGGCCTAGTGGGGAGTCAGAATTTCCACTCAGTAATGAGGACTCCTCTGGAGTGTCAATGGAGGCTGAATGGGGAACCTGGACTTATTCCCCTACCAGGCAGTAATGAAGTTCACCCACCTACCCCTGTTGGAATGGTGACAGAAGAAGCCATACATACTGTATGATTCAATTTGTATAACAAACATGATATGACAAAAGTATAGAAATGTAGAAAAGATTAGTGGTTGCCTATGGTTAAGGAGGTGGTGGGGGTGGGAGGAAGGTGGGGTGACCATAAGAGGGCAAGATGAGGGATACTTGGAGTAAAGAAAATATTTTGTATCTGGACTGTATCAATGTCAATATCCTGGTTGCGATGCTGTACTAGTTTTGCAAGATGTTACCACTGTGGGAAACTGAGTAAAGGGTAAAAGGCTGTATCTATATTATTTCTTACAACTGCATGTGAATTTACAACTGTCTCAAAATAAAAGTTTAATTTAAAAAGTATGTGTACAGTTTTTCAATATATTTTTAGGAAGTGGATCAACAGAAAGTTTGAATGAACCAAAATTAGATCTGCAATTCTGTTGCAAATAAGCCTGGAAAATTTGGCCTAACTCTTGTGTGACCCAGCTCTAGACCATTATTCTCAGTTCTGCTATTTCTCACTGCTCATGTTGAAGCCTGATATCTCTTGAGTTGCAGGACCACCAAAATCCCATGATCCAATGTGCTCTCAGTCACCTTGGGCTTTGGGAGAAAAAAGGAAGGGAGATGGAGGAGGAGGATTTTCCCTTTGCCCTATTTTCCTCTGTTATGGGCTGAATTGTATCCCTACCCCCAAACTTCCAAAATTCAGATGTTGAAGTCCTAACTCCCAGTACCTCAGAATCTGACTTTATTTGGATACAGTGTCTTTAAGGAAGTAATTAAGTTAAAATGAGGTCATGAGAGGGGGACCTAATGCAATATGACTGGTGTCCTTATAAGAAGAAGAGATTAGGACACAGGCACACACAGGGGGAAGGCCATGTGAAGACACGGGGAGAAGATGGCCATCTCCAAGCTAATGGCCATCTCCAAGCTAAGGAGAGAAGCCTCAGAAGAAACCAACCCTGCTGACATCTTGACCTCGGACTTCTAGCTTCCAGAACTGCGAGAAAATAAATTTCTGTTGTTTAAGCCTCCCAGTCTGTGGTACTTTGTTATGGCAGCCCTAGCAAATTAATACATCCTCCAATATTTGGACCTAGGCCTAGTCCTTATTAATGAAGGGACTGCTAGGTAAGACTGTAACATTTAATAAGATTTTACTGAAAGCTTGGGCACAATTGAAGAAAATGATGATAGGAAACCCTTCACTTCTTTTTTTTAATTAATTTTTTATTGAGGTAACATTAGTTTATAACATTGTATGAATCTCAGGTGTACATCATTATATTTCAATTTCTGTGTAGACTATATCATCTTCACCACCCAAAGACCAGTTGCCATTCGTCACTATACACATGTGACCTTTTACCCCGTTCACCCCTTTCACTCTCCCCTCTTCCCTTCTGGTAACCACCAATCTATTCTCTGTGTCTATGTGTTTGTTAGTTGTTGTTCTTGTTTTTATCTTCCACATATGGGTAAAATCATACAGTATTTAGCTTTCCCTGTCTGACATTTCATTTAGCATAATGCCCTCAAGTTCCATCCATGTTGTAGCAAATGGCAAGATTTCATCTTTTTTATGGCTGAGTAGTATTCCATTGTGTATATGTGTGCATGTGTGTATATATATATATATATATATATATATATATATGTATACACACCACATCTTCTTTATCCATTCATCCGTTGATGGGCACTTAGGTTGTTGCCGAGTCTTGGCTATTATGAATAATACTGTAATGAACATAGGGGAGCATATATCATTTTGAATTAGTGTTTTCATGTTCTTTGGATAAATACCCAGAAGTGGAATAACTGGATCATATGGTAATTCTATTCTTTCTTTTTTTTTTTTTTTTAAGAATTTCCATACTGTTTTCCATAGTGGCAGGAAACCCTTCAATTCTGATGGCAGATATTATGGATCTTAGAGACCACAGGCCCAAGCCCATCTAAGGGTTTTCCAACTGGAAACAGACCAAATGTGGCCAACACTACCAAGGCTTGCCCATATTCCTTTCGCCTTACCACTGCAGTGCACACTGGCTGGACTTCTTACTACCAGCATTTGCATCTCTTTCCTGAAAGCTTTCTCAAAAGTCATGGAGGCTACTCTGCCACACTCACAGCAGATTAGGAGGGACAAGGAATTCATATGTCAGGAAGCTGTCTTCAACCAATGACTGATGGAAGTTAGTGTGTAATTACCCATCTCCTTCACGCCTCAGTCGGGATAACTCTAAGGTGTGTGTTCCATGTCATTTCCCAGAGTCTCCTCATGGGATTAATCTCCAGTCATTCACCCTTTATTGGCTGCCGTCCTTTCCCTATCTAACTTCCTCCAATCTACCACTGAATGTTCCTGCACCTCCAAAATAAACTGCTTTCACTCATGTCCTTGTCTCAGGGACTGCTTCTGGAAGAAACAAAACTAAGGCACCTGGGATGTCTTCTTTGCTTCACAGCGGTAACCCAAGAGTAATTAACAATGACTCTTTATCATGGTGCCTGGATCTCTAGCACCCTGTCTCTCAAGAATTCCTTATTCCCTTCTTTCATTGCCTTCTCCAGTATGGATGACAGTCCGTTCTATTGAATATTAAGCAAAGACAGTTTAGAAACTGTCAGAAATATTTTTATTTGGTTCAAATTTGTAATATTCTGTAAAAGAGAGACAATACATTGCCTCTGGTCCTGCCCTTGTATGCCCAAGATATACTCGTTGTGGGGAGCACTGATCATATGTGACACAATTTAAAAGGATTACAGGGTGCAAGACCCCCAAACCAGTCCCTGAGACTCTGTCTCCTCAGCCCATGGATTCTGCATCAACTCCAAAGCAGGAAAACTAGCTCTAACATCGAGAGTCCCTCCCAAATCTATTACTTATGGCATAAGCATTGACTTCAGATATTTACTAGGCCTTTCTTTCATCTTGCCTCTACCATGGTTTTCAAAAGTAAATTTTTAAATTAAAGAGCTTACTATTTTGATCATCTGTGTTTTGCTGTGGTCACCCAAGGCATGAAGGGAAAATGCCTTATCTGCCTCTATAGTAGAAAGACAAAACAATCTTCAGTTAATGTCTCAGAACTTTTCCCGCCATATACCTGTATATGTAAAATCACAGGAGATGTCCTAGCAGGTTACATGCCACATTGCAGTTACCTTTGGAAGGCAGAGTAGAATGGGGAGGGGAGAATGACAAAGGAGGACCTTTTATCCCATGCTCTTTTGTATGGTTTGAACCTTTTTTTTTCCCTGAGGAAGATTAGCCCTGAGCCAACATCTGTTGCCAGTCTTCCTCTGCTTTTTATGTGGGTAGCTGCCACAGCATGGCTGATGAGTGGTGTGGGTCTGCACCTGGGATCCAAATCTGCAAATCCCAGCCACCAAAGCAGAGTGCGCTGAACTTAACCACTATGCCATAGGCCGGCCCCTGAACCTTTTATAAGAAGAATGAAATCAGGTATTTACTGTGGAATTTTCTTCTTTTTTTTTTTTGCAGGGAAAGATTCACCCTGAGCTAACATCTGTTGCCAATCTTCCTCTTTTGTTTTTTTTTTCCTCCCCAAAGCCCCAGTGCATGGTTGTATATCCTGGTTGTAAGTCATTCTAGTTCTTCTGTGTGAGCTGCCACCACAGCATGGCAACTGACAGACGGGTGGTGTGGTTCCGTGACTGGGAAGCAAACCTGGGCCACAGAAGCGGTGAGCACCAAACTTTAACCACTAGGCCATCAGGGCTGGCTCTGGAATTTTTTAAATGATAAAAAAAAAAAAAAATTTGCACTTTTGAAAAAGAATGAATTTCCACTAGGTGGTAGTAGAAAAAAAATCACCATCAATGTCAGTCTGAAACTGAAGGGCAAAAGGAAACATTCATTAAGCTACATTTGTAGCAACAAATATTTATTAACTAGTTCAGTCTAAAGTTGAACTTCATGAATGCCAGATTATACATATTATGCTCTTATGAGCAATGCTTTTCTGGTTATGTTATCTTATAACCTGCTTTTCTGTAAACTGGCCTGAGATATACCACTACTGAAATTGAACAATGGCGGTCCATTATGGTTAGAATAATAGAAGAGACACACACACTGATAAATAAAATATATATTATTTTTCCTTAAGTGAAGTACAATTGTAGTAATATGCACTGGATCTGCACACATTCCTTCCCCGGAGTCCCCTTGGATGAAAGGAGGCATGAGTATTCTGAAGGAAGAGCCACCATAAGTGGCTACAGCAGCCTGGCCTAACCTCCAATATCTCTGACCAGGCTGCCTCAATGACCCTATGTCTTTGCCCAACTTCTTTGCCCATTCCTTTTACTCTATTCCACCCCCAATTGGGCCCCAACTCTGATCTGGCCAATAGGTGAGACCCAGATATTCTCACCCGTGATATGCTATTTCTTTTCCCCAGAGGCCAGATTTGGTTTCTAATAACCACCTGTATTGTCTTGCAGAGGCACTTTGAAATGGGTGGCCAGATTCGCTTCACTGTGGCTGGAGGACACTATGACCCTCAATTTATTTCCTTTGGGATCTAAAATCTGTCAGGACCGGGCAGCAGTTTAATCCTTGAATGTGCTCTATTAGACCCTGGCTCACTACCCTTGCTTCTCCGCCTCCCCCCTCCCTGGCTGTGCCTTATTTTTCTTTGATTCTAACTAGTGCCAATTCCAGGCTCCTTCACCATTGGTCAGAGTTCCCAGCAAACTGTGCCAGAAATCCTTAGCATTTTAACAATGGAGTCACTGCTCCCCTGTGACTAATGGGCAAACCAGGCCTGTTTCTGAGTGCAAAAGTCTCTGCCTCTGGGTCACTTACTTTTAATTGTTCGGTTATTTTATTTCAATCCCCACAGCATTTTTCTCACTTACTGTTTATTTTCAAATTTGATGTCCTGCTCTTTCCTGTGTTCTTTCCTCAATCCTTGAAACTAGCACCTTCTTTCTGGCTCATTTCTCCCACTTTGGCACCCTGAGCCCCTTGCCAAGTAAACTTGATAATGCTATACATCTCGATTTTTGCCCATCTAGTCATTTTAAAATATAATTTCAAAGGCAGTTCTAACGCACAATTCTCTGATAACCATTGTGGATGTGCGTAATTTTTTCCATATTTATTGGCCATTTATATTTCCTTTTTTGTGAAATGCCTATTCACAACTTTTTTTTTTTTTTTTTTTTGTGAGTAAGATCAGCCCTGAGCTAACATCCATGCCAATCCTCCTCTTTTCGCTGAGGAAGACCGGCTCTGAGCTAACATCTATTGCCAATCCTCCTCCTTTTTTTCCCCAAAGCCCCAGTGGATAGTTGTATGTCATAGTTGCACATCCTTCTAGTTGCTGTATGTGGGACGCGGCCTCAGCATGGCCGGACAAGCGGTGCGTCGGTGCGCGCCCGGGATCCGAACCCGGGCCGCCAGTAGCGGAGCTCGAGCACTTAACCGCTACGCCACAGGACCGGCCTCTATTCACAACTTTTCACCATCTTTCCCTTGGATTATGGTTAAATATTCTGGATATAATCCTATGTAAATTATGTGTGATGCAAATAAATCTAGTTTGTGGCTCTTGGGTTTTCTTTCTTTAGAATGTACTTTGATTAAACTTTC
The DNA here is from genome assembly GCF_057802395.1 of Ceratotherium simum simum. Classification (NCBI taxonomy): domain Eukaryota; kingdom Metazoa; phylum Chordata; class Mammalia; order Perissodactyla; family Rhinocerotidae; genus Ceratotherium; species Ceratotherium simum. The sequence goes on from NC_141912.1 coordinate 34,780,621, forward strand.
TAATTTTAACTTGGCCAAATTTATTAACCTTTTCTTTTATTTTTATGTGCTTTTAAAATTTGCATGTATATCTTGTTTAAGAACTATTTCCCCATCTTAAAGTCATATAGTTATTTATTTTACATTTTCACCTAGAAGTTTTAATGTTTTGTCTTCAACATCTTACTCCTTAGTTCATCTGGAATTTATTTTTATGTGTGATGAATGTATATCCAATTACTCCTGAGTCATTTGTTGACTAGTACATCTTTTACTCACTTGTCTTTAATGGCTACTCTTCATATACAAGAGGGCCTGATGCTGTCTTTCCATCTTACTCTGTTGGCCCAGTTGTCTACACAGCCAACCACCATCAGTAGTGCATGGTCTTAACTATAGTGGCATTAAAGTATCTTGTCATATGGTTGGGAAATTCCCCCAACTTCCTCTTTGTCTTCAGTGGTATGTTGCCTCTTTTTAACCTTGTACTACTTCATTTCATTTTAGAATCAGTTTGTTTAAATTCCATGAAATACCCTGCGGAGATTTTTCTAGGCATTGCATTGAGGCTATAGATCATATTGGAGAAGACTGCCATTTTCATAATAATGAGGCTTCCTAACCATGATTATGGTGTATCTCTCTAATAATACATGACTTCTTCAATGTCTTTCAATGTTTTTAATTTTCCCTATTAAGATCTTGCATGTCTTTTCTTTCTGAGACTTTATTCCTGATTACTATAAGTTTGTTATTAAATGGGACCATTTTCTGCTTTTTTGTTTTGACAGAAAAATGCAACTGATTTTTTGTATATTTATCCGCTTTGCTAAACTCTCTTATTCATTCTTATGCCTTAGATTCTTTTGTGTTTTCTCTGTAGACAATCATATCACTAGCAAATAATGAAAGCTTGCTTTCTTTCCCATCCTTCTAACTTTTCTATTTTTTTGTTTTTGGCTGTTGTTAAAAGTCCCCTATTTCCTGCCTAAGTAATCCTACTATTCCATTTTCCATTTCACATTATAAAATTTTACTTTCTAAAAAGGTCTCCCTCTTTTTCAATGCCAACAATGGAATTTCAGCTCTTAGCCTTGAAACACTGATGACAAAGTTCTTGGCAAGATGAGGAGGAAAAAATGTTCTTTCCTGCCCCTGAGGCTGGAGAGAACAATGAATGTATTTTTTAACATAAAAGTATCTTTGTAAATAATATTTCTAATAAGGATAATTTGTCAAACCCCTAGACTTCAAAGATTTTGGACAGGACCTGATCAAATGACCCTTCACCTAAAAAACATCTATAATTTTGACCACTTATCTTTCTTAATAATTTAGGGCTCTAGTGATAATATTGAGTGAACATCTCCATTTGCAGGAAGGTAAAATTACTTGTAAATTTTTTCTGTCAAACCAGAAGAGAATCATTGGCATTTCCCTCTTCTCATGTCAGAATAAAATGGCTTTACTGGATTTTTTTATTAGACAGAGTGTAAGAGACTGTTGGATGACTGAACCAAGCAGAGAGTGGAGATGTAAGGAGGGTGGTTCCATGTTGAGCCTAAAAATGAGCCTACAATTAAAAAAACTTTTTTTCAATTTTAAAAAGCCAAGTAAGATGAATCTCTATGTGGGCCTCAATGGGAGGCTGCTTGCCTCTGTGATCTTTCCCTAGCTGGCTCAAAACTTTGTTGTTAAAGAATTATTTGTACTAAAAATCCAGAGCTATTAGAAAGTAAGAAAATTACGGGATTTTATTTTGTTGTTGATTTTTGTCTAAAGATTTTTGCTAGAAATCACTGTTGGCATGGGTCCAGGTGGAGTCTTATCTGTGAGTGCACTAGCAGTTGAATCAGAGCAGGCGTTCCCAGACCTGCGTGCACTGGAATGGCTGGAGGGCTTGTTAAACTGCAGGTTCTTGGGTCCCCCATCCAGAGTTTTGATTTCAGTAGGTCTGGTTTGGGATCTGAGAATTTGCATTTTTAATACATTTCCAGGTGATGCTGAAGCTGTTGGTCCAGAGACCACGTTTTGAGAACCACTGGAGGAGAAGAACAATTGTAATTCCACCATATGTTCTATCATTTGTTTTTCTACGTTGATCAAGTTATAATTTCATCTGATGCAAAGTGAGTGATTCTTTGTGAGAAATGAGGCCAACATGGAGAGCATCCCCATGGAGAGAGCTGAGAATAACCCAGCTGGGGTTTAAGTTACACGATGCTGAACACAGAGGTTCAAATAGGTTGCTTTTCCTCAGTAAAAGAGATCCACAACTCACCACCCTCAATTTTTTTTTAAAACGAAACATAAGGAAGCTCTGTGATTTTTTTTTTCTCTTCTAGATGTATGCATTTTTCCTTTCTTTTTCTTGGAAGGAAAGTGTTACTGTACAATCTTCAGCTTTCCCTTGGAAGGAAAGTGTTATTGTACAATCTTCAGCTTTCCCAAGAAGTCAATGATTTCTTCTTTTATTTGAGTATGAGATTTATTTTTCCTGTGTGAAAGACCATGTGAACTGTGTGTTTAGGAATTTTGTATCTATATTCATGGGTGAGATGGACTTATAATTTTCCTTTCTTACAGTGTCAAGGTTATACTAGCCTCATAAAATGAGTAGGGGATATTTCCTCTTTTTAAATTCTGTAAGAACTTCTGGAGAAACAATTATATTTTCCTTGAGTGTTTGGTACAACTTGCTGGTGCAGCAATCAGGGCTCGAGTTTCCTTTGTGGGAAAATATTCAACAGTCCATTTAATTTTTTCTGCAGGTGATTATTAAAATGAAGGATTCAATGTAAGTGAAAAATGATGAGTTGATCATTGTGTGGTGCCCCCACCCAGCAGCTATTTTCAGAAAGAAAGGGCAAAGCCCCTTTCCATCACCTGCCATCTTCTGAAGGAAGGTCACTCTTGGGCTCAGGGCTCCTTTCCTTATAGATGAGTCTAAGGTGCGGGGGAGGCATGGCAGGGCTCAGGGAAAGAAGGCCTCTGGGTTAGTTCATGAACAAGAGCACCAAGAGTTCAGTTGAGGGAGAGGGATCAGTGTTTTTCAGACTTTTTAAAAAATGTCTGATATATATAAAAGACATATATATATACCTGCTAATACACACACCCACATACACAAATATATTTAACTGAAACAAATGTTTCATGAAACTATAGTTACACTCATTGTGATGCAGGCTAGTATTTTCTATTCTATTTTATTCTATTCCATTCCACTAAAATATATATATCATATATTTATATGTTATATACATCTACATTAAATATTTATATATATTATGTATTCCATTCCACTATATATATATATACACAGACACACACACACACACACACACATATATATATATATATATATGCATGCTTTTGGGGTCATGGATGAGGTTTGGAAGTGGACTTAAGAGCGCGACCAGTGCCAGGGATGCCCACGACCCCACATTTCCACAGCCATAGTACCTCCGGTCTCAGGTTATTCTGTTTAGGGACAGATGACGTCCTTTTTTTCCACCTGCCAACGAGGAAGATTCCAAGGTTAGTCAAGATTCGCATTTATCAAGTCAGCTGGAGTGGACCTAGATTCTAAGTTCCTGTGTCATGCTGTGGCATCTGGAGATCCCGATACACTACTGGAAATCCCCCTCCTGCTCCTTCCAGGGGCCCCGCCGCAGGGGTGAGCAGGTGAGTGGGGGAACTGACACGAGAAGCCATCGGACTGCGAGAAGAGAGACTACCCTTGCGAGGAAAGGACTCATGCTGTTAACACTCCCCCTCCCCGCAACCTTCTCCCGCCCGCCCTCTGCCAACTCTGCCCCCCTCTTCCTTCAGTCCTCCGTCTCTCCTCCCCGACCCTGACCCCTCCTTTCCTCCCTGCGGGCGACCAGTGCGCCGCGCAGCAGCCGCTCAGGGGCCGTGCGGGGCGGGAAGTCGAGAAGAAGGCAGGCCCAGGGCCCTGGAGAGGCGGGAGTCGGGCCGCGGGCACGGCCGCCGCTCGGGTCTCAGTCCGGGGTACTTCTCGGTGGCCGCGCCCCGCCTGGCCGCCGGGGGCCGCGGGAGGTAGGAGAGCCCGGGAGCTGAGACTGGAGGCGCGAAGACGAGTGGCGGATCTCAGCCTGGAGCGAGAACAGCGCAGACGAGCCGGGAGGACCCGGGGGCGGTGGCTGAGGGCTGCACATCTCAGGTCACCGCGGGACCGCACTAGAGGACATCAGCGAAGCCGCGTCACCCGCGGAGCGCTGAGAATATCCCGCAGGGGGTTTAGGCTGGAGGGTCGGGCTGCGAGCCTCCCGACCCCACCGCGCCGAGCCCTGATTGGCGTTGAGCCGAGCCAAACACGGCCTGGCTGAGGTGGGTGGGGCCGGAGCGCTCGGGGGCGCGCCCTTGGAGGCCGACCCCCAGGTCGTTATATTTCAGGCGCGTGCGGCAGGGGGGCGCCGGCGAGTCCTGCGTCTCTGCACCTCCGACTGCCCTGGTCGAAATGCCGCACCCGGGCCTGGAGTCCTGGACAGAAGCAGACATGGCGACTCGAAACCCCAGGCTCAACGGGAGATGCCCATCGTGCAGAGTCCCAGAGCGCCTGTCTGGAGGAGGAGGGCATCCGGGGGCTCTGCAAATACCTGAAGAACGCACAGGAGACTATTGCGTGGTGAGATGTGGGACGGTGATTGTGTTCCCCGGGGATCGCCCCGCTGAGGCAGTGAGAAAGGGATACGGACCTCTAGATTCCTCTCTCGTTTCCTCCGTGGGCCCCTGGAGTGAGGCGGGGGAGAGCAGTGAGAATGGGTCTCGTCCCTGACGAGGGAGGGAGGGGGTCTGCCCAGAGCTTTAGACTCTTTTACTTGGGGCGGGTGTACTCCGAGTGCTCCTGTTCTGGCGGGATCATTAAAGGAATCCTGGTCCTTGGGGAGCGTCCCAGGGGAATCCTTCGGGTGGTACATTTATCCCTTCAGTCCTCACCGTGTTCGTTTAGATATACATATAACTCGCTCCTTTTAACCTGGGGTGGCCTCGGTTTGTGCAACGGTCGGTTTCTCTCTCAGGCACCACCTTCTGGGCCTCACATCAGCTTCCCTCATCCTGAGATGGGGTACGGAGGGAGATGTGGGGAAGGGAATCTCTTCTCAGACCAGGGAAATCAGGAGCTATCCAGGGTGCCTTAAGCAGGACTCTCAAGGTTCCAGCCTAGAGAGAATCATAAGCCGTCTCCTCTCCCCTTCTCAAAGCCAACTTCCTACCTCCTTATAATCATCATGGACATAATTGCTGGTCTACTCTTCCTTGGTGTTCTAGTTATTAGAATGGAGTTTGGATAATATAGATGAAAAACTCGAGTAGAAAGGGAGTGAGGATACCAGGCCGTTTCAGCTTGACGTGTGGGTTTCACACTCTAAGTAGGTAAGGTACACAATATCCCACCACTCTTATGCTAGGGCCAGAGAAGGTGACCCACAGGTGTGCTATAGAGGATAGAGGAGAGTATGACCATCAGGCAGGCAAGTCGCAGGCAAGTCTCACACCCTCTGGTAGGCAGAGGGTGTGGCCAAGAAGCCACTGCCCAGGGGGCCAGCACATGCAAATGAGTTCCTGCTGCTGCTTGGGTCAGAGGAGGTGAGACAAGAGGCTGGTGAAAACTTAGCCTGAAAAGCAGTCACGATGGAGAACTGCAAAATCAGCAAGACAGGTTTTCCAGGAGGCCCAGTGCCCAATGTCCGGCTTCTCTAGAGATGGCCAGCCCCTGTGGGCTGAGCTCCACGTGCCTGGTCTGCATTCGGATCTCCCCTGCTTATTCATGGGCACTGGGGAGGCCGAGCCAGGGGCCTGGAGAGTAACCAGAAGGGCACCCAGGCACCTGAGAAAAGGTTCCCTTATCTCCAAGAGATCCACTCCAAGGACATTCTTCTTGCATTTCCCAAATTTTTCACCAGTGATTCAATGGGAGGAAACCAGATCCCAGACTTGATTAAAAACAAACAAAAAAACTCTAGGTGAGTGTGTATGTATATGTAAATGGTGCTACTCAATGGTGTGATTGGATAGTCAAAGAGATATCTACCCTAAGCATATATGAGGAGCAAATTTGGAGTTAAAGAAACTTGGTGTTGTCCCCAGATTAGGGTTCATTGGAGGAAAGTCTGCAGGACAGACTTCTAGGAGTGCAATTGTCTAATGCCAGGCAGTTCCGCCTCTTTTCCTCCATTGTTTCCAAATTCTACCTTGGGCTGGCATTTAAATTTTTCTGTTACTTCAAGTATAAAGTTAATGGTTTACTCTAAGACCTCACAGCTCCCACTTACCCCCTGGCCTCACATGGGTCATTTTCTCTTCACCGGTAGTGAAAGAGGGTAATATCTTCATTTTCAAGTAAATAAAGAAGAGAGATTCAAATTAAAAGGAAAGGAAAAATTGGTTCTTTGCTGTGGGGAAGAGTTGCTGAAAATTAAAGAACAACCTACTGGGCTGAAGGGAGCTTTGGGGTGTGGTAATTTAGGGTGTGGGGCAGGCCTTCCAGAATGCCAAGGGCATCAAGATTGGTGTCTCTCTCCCTTAGTGTTTTCTTCATTTGAGAGAGCTTTCTGGCATAGAATAAAAAAAAAAAAATGTTCACTCCTTCATGTCTCTGCTGACACCTAGGTTCTCTTCTCGGTTGTATGTCCATGTTCCTATTAGGGTAACACAAGAAGGAGGAAGAATAGCTCAATGGTCTTCCCTTCATATCTCTCATAAAAGAATTGTGAAATATCATATAACTCCTCCTGCAGGTTTAGACTGACCTGAAATTCTCAGCATGGATTCAAATAATTGCAAATAATATAATTTGCAACATATTATATATATAACACACTTAAATAAAATTGTTAATCATGTGTCCAATGGAGTATAAATACCATAATGTTTTGACACCCATCATTAATTTTTTAAGAGAACAAACAATCTCTTTCTTAACAGTTGGAAATTTTACACTGCTCCTTTTTTTCCCTTTGAATTCATATTTTGATTTTATTCTCCCTGTAGAATTTTTTTTTTTTTTTGAATCTTCAACCCTGGCTACATCCTAATGTAATATATTTTTGTTCTTGGAAATCTTTTCTTGATCCATCTATTGCAACAAAATATGTTCTTAAAGTGAATTTTTTATTTCCTGTTCTAAGTGTTTAAAAAGTCATATGGATTAAGATAATGTTACAATTATTAGAGATACACAGTTGATCAAACAATGTAAATAATACAAATTTTGGTGAATAAAAGTATATATTTTTAAAAAGTAAAATTTAACTGGAAACACATCTCTTACTGAGATGGATAGGGGCTTTATTTTCCCAACTTCAAGTTGATGAAAGTTACTTATTGTTATTAGGAGGCCAGGGTCTATGTGGTTTCTATTCCTTTAAAAAAAATTTAACATGAAAGAACTAAAGAATCTTGTTCACATAAATAAGTATGGAAACAGAATAAGTATGGGAATGGAAAAAATTTGGAGGTAGCAATTTCACCCAATTTTTAAAATTTCTTCTTAGTTATATGCCAAAAGTTACATGGTGAGCTGCTCACAACTCAAGTGTAGAATTCTTCAATTTCGTTGAAGCAAAAAATTAGAAACTACCTGATTTGCAGAACTATTTTTACACAAACATTATGTTCTGTCACTTTCTCAGTTCTTAGAAGTACACCAAAAGACTTTACAGATTCTTATGAAATAACTAATAATTATACTTTTTAGTCTTTCACTTAAAGTCATCTTGTTTGTGAAACTCAAATTGGATGAAACTGGGGCTAGAAAGAAACAAACACACCCACAAAATTGGAAATTAAAAATAAATAAGTTCTGAATAAAGACTTTTTTCCCATTTTTTATGTCATGTGGAAGTGCCTTTAAAAAGTATGACAGAGATGGACACTTTAAACTAATGTATGTGTGTGTAATTTCATTTCATTATAGAAAATGATTAATTTTGTAATCATGCATTTGACAGATGTAGAACAGTGTGTCAACATCCAAGAGGCAGAAGTTAATCCAAAATAAATTAACCTGGATTTCTAAAGTTGAGGTCATTACGTCCAAGACTGCATTTGGGAACATTTTGTTCTGTATCCATGCATAAGTGGGTTTCTGCTTTTAAGAACATAATTTAATCTACTTAGTGGAAATCAACAGCAAAATGAAGAGAAGGTATTAGATCATCAGTAAGTGTAAGTTTACAGAAATTCTATTGCTGGTTGCTATGTGCATTATTTATAGCAGAATCCACAAAATATTTCCATCAGATTAACCTGAATCTAGTAGGTGTATGAGAAAAATAAATAAATGAGCAGAGAAGTAACAGTATATCATAGACATGTACCCAAGTAGAAAAATGTATTTATATGATCTGGTAATATTTGGTAAAAGTTAATGAAAATATTTCTACTATGAGTCTGAATAAGTTCAAAAAAATGTATATTAAAGTACCTCCAATATGTTTTTATTTTACTCCAAAATGTGATATTGATCTGTTAGAAATAAGTGTCAAGACTTTTGCCTTCATTGCCTTGAAATCATGCAGAATAAGCAAGTGAGGTACAGATGAGACAAGAGTAAGTGGGACTTTGTTAGTACTTAGAGTGCTTTGTAGCAAGTTAGTATTTCTTTACATAATTTTTATAATTTAGAATATTCCAATCCTAAAACAGATAAGGATTGGAACCTCTCCATGAGTGTGTCAAAATGAAATAAGAAAACACCACTGTCAGTATTTCTTGCCGATGCTAAGGAGCCGTTCATTCTTTACAATCATCAGGAAAGAAAGCATCAAGGTCATACCATGAAAAAATGTCAGCGTTCTGGCTTCTCCACCAAGGAATTATCTGAATCTAGAATATTGTAACATAGGCCAAAAGTCCCCAGTTTCTTATGCCACATGTCACCCTTAACACAAGGTTACTCAACCTCGAGCATTATCGACATTTGGGGTTGAATCCTTCTTCCTTGTAGGGGGCTGTCCTGTGCACTGTAGGATGTTTAGCAGCAAACCCCACCTCTGCCCACTAAATGCTAGGAGCACTGGTCCCCGACCCCAACCCCTCAGTTGTAACAACCAAAAATGTCTCCAGCTGTTGCCAGATGTCTCCTGGGGGGCAAAATGGTTGAAGATCTTGCCCTTAACAGAAATAAACACATAAGACAAAAAAGAACACAATTCTGTGATTAAAGGAGGCTTTATGGACACAGGTTTTGAATTGTTCTTTTCTTTGGTGCTCAGAAATATTTTATTCCCAGTCAAAGCACCATAATTATACTTGGGATGAGTAAGCAGTATGCCTTTCTTTTGTAAAGTGGGAGAAAAATGATTATAAAAGGGGAGGTGGGAAAGAGTGCTGTAAAAGCAGTCATAAATCACTTTTTTTTTTTAGGTGGCTTAAAACAACAAGCATTTGATTAGGCACATTATTTCTTTAAATGTGTGCTTGTGGTTCTTGGGGATCTAGATTCCCTGAACACTTTCTGTGCCTGTGTACCCCTTGGAAAGTTTTCTAATACCCCCAGAAATACAAGAACCCCAGTTTGAAGACTGCCACTCTTGGGGACTGTTTCAAACACAGGCCATGGTGGATAAAGCAGAGCAAGTAAGTTCTACATGCAAGGCAGGAACCTCTGTTTTTTTCTCTAAGGTGAAACAAAGAAGTATCAGTTCCCTAAAGTTAGACCAGTTCTGTATCCTGAACATTTAGGGAAGTTTTCACCTCCAACTGCCCAGCTGTTCCACAGATTATCTGACTCTCACACATGTCACAGTGATTCCTCCTTTGATATTAAGTGGAATGTGAAAGCGACCTCAGCATTTAGAAACCTTAAGTCTTTGTGAATGGTTGTGACAGTCCAATGAATATTATTAGTGTATCTTTGAATTCCTATAGAAAACTATTAGTTGTGTTATTAACCAGATTTAAGTATTTTACAATATCCTCAGCAGAAGGTGACACAAGGACTTAGAAATGGAAGCTCCTCCCTTTACTGTTTTTATAATTGTCTGCCAGTCATAAGAGTCATTAAAAATGTCATCATTGAGGGTATAATGCAAAGTGAAATAAGTCAGAGGGAGAAGGTCAAATACCGTATGACTTCCTTCATTAAGTAGTAGATAATAACAACAATAAACAAACACATAGGGACAGAGATTGGATTGGTGGTTACCAGAGGGGAAGAGGGGAGGGAGGAGGGTGAAAGGGTTAATTCGGTACATGTGTGTGGTGATGGGTTGTAATTAGTATTTTGGTGGTGAACATGATGTAGTCCATGCAGAAATAGAAGTACAATGATGTACACCTGAAATTTTTACAATGTTATAAACCAATGTTACCGCAATAAACAAAAAATTTTAAAAAATAAATAAATAAATAAAAATGTCATCAGACATCTGAGAAATGAAACACATGCTTGGGTGGGGTGCAGCAACGACCTAGGCAGAAGACGCCAGTCCAAGGTCCCAAAGTCAATTAGAGATTTTAGAAATTGACATTAGGTTAATATTAAAGAAAAATATAATCACCATTGAGATTAAGAATTTGTCAGAGCAGGGGCCAGCCCGGTGGCGCAGTGGTTAAGTGCACACGCTCCACTTGTTAAGCCATGCTGTGGCGGCGTCCCATATAAAGTGGAGGAAGATGGGCGCAGATGTTAGCCCAGGGCCAGTCTTCCTCAGCAAAAAAAAAAAAAAAAAAAAGAGGAGGATAGATGTTAGCTCAGGGCTAATCTTTCTCATGAAAAAAAAAAAAAAAGAATTTGTCAGAGCAATATGACACCTTAACTTTTACCAGATATTGTAAGTGGGGTAACTTGAGGATTACACATCATTTGCAATATTGAATGTTTCCATTGTATCTCAATTCATTTGACCTCCCATGACTACATTTACACACTTCTAGACATTAATTTAAGAAATAACAAATAGTCTGCTCTATAAGATAAGGGAATGAAATTTAGGACATTCCATTTAATCTAGCATTTCAGTTTTAAAAGATGAGGACTGCCCAAACTTGTAAGTAACAAGATGTTCTTCAATAGGAAAATGGATAAACAAACTGGTACATTCATACAATGCGATACTATTCAGCGATTTTTTTTAAATGAGCTGTCAAGCCACAGAAAGACATGGAGGAAACTTAAATGCATGTTGCTAAGTGAAAGAAGCCATCTGAAAACACTACATACTATATGATTCTAACTATATGACATTCTGGAAAAGGCAAAACTATGGAGACAGTAAAAAGATCAGTGATTGCCAGGGGTTCACAGGGAAGGAGGGAGGCAGGGAGGAATAGGTGGAGCTCAGGGCATTTTTAGGGCAGTGAAACTATTCTGTGTGATACTGTCATGGTGGATGCATGTCATTACAGATTTGTCAAAACCATAGAATGTACAACACAGAGTGAACCTTAATGTAAACCACAGACGTTACCTAATAATAATGTATCAATATTGGCTCCTCAGTACAAATGTACCACACTAACGCAAGGTGTTACTAACAGAGGAGACTGGAGGAAGGCGGGAGGGAGGGCATATGAGAACTCTGTACTTTCTGCTCAAGTTTTCTGTAAACCTAAAACGCCTTAAAAAAATAAAAGTCTAGTTTTTAAAAAATAGGGGCTTGTTTTTATATGGACTAAAATGCTATGATTGCATTTTTATTTTATACGTGGTGAAATCAGAGCAGGGACGTACTTTAAACCTAAAATATGTAAAACAATTTAATTTATGAAAGTGTTTACCCAGATCAGGAATATTAAATTAGATTAAACTTAGATTAAAATAAAGTTCTCTAGAATTTATTTTACTGAGTAATCCTGTAAGTAATGGTTTAAATTCTTAGTGCAGAGGGATTTTTATAGTCTTTTATGACCACTAATTATTGGTCTAGAGTCAAATTGCATATCTTTGATTTTTATTTTATAACTCAGCAGAGACACTGAGGCCACTAAAACAGAACTATATTTTCCCTTTTCTTATACAGAAACTTTTTAGGGAAAGAAAATATTTATATTAGAAAACAAGACTACTGTTTAAGCATTCATTAATAACTTAGTTATTTTTATGTGGGTTTGTACTTTTTCATCTTACACTTGTCAGAGTATAATATATACTTGTGAATCAAGGTTCTATAATAAGTATATACTTTTTTTAAAAAAAAATTTGGAAGGCAACTTTTCCAAGTATAAAATCATTAAAAGATTCTGTCCTTTGAAAGCTAATTACTTTAACTTACTTAACCTACCTGTGTAAGTTACAGATTGGAATTTTCCTCTGCAGTCTCTTAACATCGGGTGACAGTGGAACTCAAGTTCACAGTTCCTGTACTTTGATTTTATTCCAGCCTGGAATTTTTTCTTAAATGTTATGAACATTTAAAGCATTAGAAATCTTGGTGTAACTTCTCTTTTTTCCCTGGGTGTAGTTAAGATTCCTTTCTTGGAGTCATATAAGTTAATAATAACCTCCTGAAATCAATAAAAACAAGAGCACCATTGAACATTAGAGACATTGGTTTGTTGGTTTATTGGTTTTTGGTGAGGAAGATTTACCCTGAGCTAACATCTATTACCAATCTTCCCCTTTTTGCTTGAGGAAGATTCGCCCTGAGCTAACATCTGTGCCAGTCTTCCTCTATTTTATATGTGGGTCGCTGTCACAGCATGGCTGACAAGTGGTATATGTCCATGCCCATGATCTGAACCCATAGACCTGGGCCTCCAAAGCGGAGCACCCTGGACTTAACCACTATGCCACGGAGCCAGCCCTAAGACGTTGGTTTTTATTTTCTAATATCCTCCAGATGAAGACCTCCTCCTAATAGGGGCACCTTCCAAAGGAGGCTCCTTTCCTTTGACATCCATAGTACAGTCACACCAATCCTCAAGAAAAAAGCGGTGGACTCCAGGCTTTTTAATTTCTTACTCTACAGACAAACTGATCTGTGTTTCCTCCAGTGGAAAGGGTACACCTGATCATCTTCCCAGGGCCCTTTTCTTTTATCAAGAAATGTGCAGCTTCTGCACCAAAACGGCTGGAGTTTGGGGTTCTGGATCCTCTTGGATACCTCACTTTTCACTTCTCAGTTAACCCATGTTTTTACACATGAAGGAAAAAAATCTCATATCAAACAATGGAAGAAATAGTTAGGATCTTGGGAAAGTTGAAAATTATCCAACAACCCCTTTCCAAGGGGAAAACAGTGCATATATTAGATGAGAAAACGCAATCATATGGCTCCCTGAGCTTCTCAAGCACCAAGCATCACCTGCTATCTAGCCTCCAGAGGCAACAGTTGTGCTGCAAATCAGAAAAAGTGGCCATGTCAGGCCGCAGGTTTTGCACTTTAGTGCTTCCCATAGTGCTTCCCAACTTTCTATCAATGCGGGAAAACTGACTATGCCTAACTTCAGTTCTCATAAAGCAAGACGCCTCACCAGAGTCTAAAATGAGGCTAATTTTAGGTCACAAAATCTTAGGTTTGCTAGAGGTGGGTTACAACTTCGGCTTGAAATTTTCCAGCAACCAACTCAAAAATGTGTTAATAGTAGCTATCATATAAAACAAATCCAAAGAATAACTAATATGATGATAAAACTAGAAATATATTTCTCAAGTCCCTATGAAAAGAAAATGTCATTAAATGAATAACCTCCAACAATATTGTTTTAGGAAACTCAATACAGAGTTTCACAGGCCTGTTTCTTATGGGATTGTTCAATATAGGCAAACATCATCACACCAAAAGATAATTCTGTAACAAGAATTCTACAGCAAGAAAACATATTACAGAATGCTTAGTGCTACAATAGAAAAGAATTCAAGGTAACCTAGAAAAATAAAGTGATTAACTTTTACTGGTGTGAGTCAGGTCAAGAAAAGCTTCCTGGAGAAAAAGACACCTGAATGGAATTTTGACAGATATAACTTGGAATTTTCCAAGTAAGCAAAAGAAGGCGGACATTCCAGGGAAAGGAAACCACGTGAACGTGAAGGCAGGGAGTCGCGAATCAGCATGTTTTGTGTAAAGAGCTATAATCAGATAAGCTTACTGGAGAATAAAGTGAAACAGGGACAAATAGGCGAGGTGGGCAGTGGCAAGAATAAGGAATTCCTCGTATGTTATGTTAGATATTTGACATTTATTATGAAACAGGTAAAATTACCAAGGTTCTGAATGAAGGCATTAGAAATTGTAAGGAAGATGAGAGAATATACTTAAGGCTGTCTGAGAGGTGGAATTTACACTAAGTAATGAGAAATAAAATGAAGGGGTGGAGGGAGATGTAAGAATGCAGGGTGAGTCTAAAGTTTCTGGTTCAGGGGATAAATGACAGGAAGTCATTGAAATCTATTGGCCCATCTTGCACTTTGAAAGGATCTTTTACCCATGCATGATTCTGTAACATCATGCTCTGGTCATTAGAAAATATCAGTTCACTGAATTATGCAGATGTTTGAAACGTTAACACACTTTATACAATATCAAAAAATCATGAATTCTTTAATATTGCGGCTAATCGCATCAGAAAAGTTTTTAAGTATCCCACAGTAGTAGATACGAGCTTCCCAAAATTCTAGTTTTCACTTGCAAGTTTAAATTTTATCATTGGTAACAGATACAATCAGTTGTTTTCCTCGAAGTGACAGTCTCACTTTGTTCATTTTCAAGAAAATGTCTGCCAATACCGAAGTCTGAATAACTAGTTTTCTGTCAGTTGTTTGTTTCTTTTTCCAAGTGAAAAAATGTGTTCCCTGAAGAGTAGCTAGTTCAGCTTGCGAATCAAAGTTTTTCCTAGAGACAACACCGTATTTCAGTGTGCGGCAGAAGTGCTTTCTGGATGTTTCTCATTTCATCACACAGATTATTTCTTAAAAGGTACTCAAGAGTTGAGATTTAATAAAAATAACAATTTTTACTGCTGCATCAAGGACATTCTCTAGCAAAACTGACTTTTTAAAAACTGGAAATGTGTGAAACTGGGGATGTGTAAAAGCTGGGGAAGAATACAGCGACTACTAATACAACTTGATGCCGTTCCCTTGATTTGTGCGAAGGCACCACTCTTATTACCCAGCATTGTTTTTGCACCATCAGTACACACAGTGGTTGCAGGAGAAACCATGAGAATCAGAAAAGATGATCCAACACTGTAAATGTTTCAGCATCCTTGTGTTTGTTGCCAAGCATTCATATAAAGGAGGATCTTCAATGATTGGTTGGTGCTAATACCAAATGAGCGCAAGCAAAACAGCGTGTCCAGGCACATCTACAGATCAGTCCATTTGTAAGGCAAGGGTACAGTTTTTCAGATGAGATATTAGATCAGTCTTTATGTTCGCAGTTGAATCTTTAATTTGACAAGTTACTGCATCATTGGAAAGTGGCAGTACTGTACTTTCTTATACTGACTTTTCATCCGGCAGGCATTCAGCAACACAGTTGGACAAAGCTGTATTAGTCTCTTTACTATTGTGTGAGCTCCTCCAGCCAATGCAAAATGATAACTTATCCTGTAAGAGGTTTTGAAAGAGTTTGTCACATCTACATTTAAAATATTTAATTCCTTTTGCTTTAAACACTGAGTGCTTGGACCCCAAGTGATGCTGCAACTTAATTGGAACCATATTAGTCTTTGAAAATGTTCTATTGCATAAGTCACAATAAGATAAATTATTAACATCTATAAAGCTGAAGGAAAGATACCTTTTGGCATTTTTTTCATATTTCCAATTTTTCCCCATTTCTTTGAAACATATTTTTCCTTTCAATGAGTTAGAGAACCTGCTGATGTGTCAGTTTCAGCTTTTTCAGTATCTTCAGACATAGGCAACATAGACATGGGTTGAGAAAATGTATCTTCTAATCTCCCTTTCTTTTTTTTTTTTGTGAGGAAGATCAGCCCTGAGCTAACATCCGTGCTAATCCTCCTCTTTTTGCTGAGGAAGACCGGCTCTGAGCTAACATCTATTGCCAATCCTCTTCCTTTTTTTTCCCCAAAGCCCCAGTAGATAGTTGTATGTCATAGTTGCTCATCCTTCTAGTTGCTGTATGTGGGACGCGGCCTCAGTGTGGCCAGAGAAGCTGTGCGTCGGTGCGCGGCTGCCATCGGAACCCAGGCCGCCAGTAGCGGAGCACGTGCACTTAACTGCTAAGCCACGGGGCTGGCCCAGATATCCCTTTTTTAAGCCAACAATACATCCTTAAATATAGGAAAATATATTGTAAATAAACTGTCTTTTATTTTATAATAAAATATTCAATTCTAAAATAATAGATTTCATATAAAACTGAAAATTAAAAACGTTTTAATATTGTTGTGAAACAAGATAAGCTCAACTCTTGTTGTGTTTCTGTATAGAAGTAGGAAAAACTTTGTGATTTAAAATTAATGACTTCTTGGTAGATAGTGAGATTACAGAGGCTATAGCAGAAAGAACTGAAGAGTGGTGGTTGGAGCATAGTAGAAGTACTGGGAACAAACTGAGTTAATTTCTGAAAACCTACATATTTATACCCTAAACTCACTACCTTTAAAAATCCTAGGAAATACAATACACAGCACACAGTCCATTAACTGTTAGAGCAATGATGTCATCACGTGCCATGGTAGCCTTTGGAGAACTCTACTGCCCACTCATGGAGTACAAGTGAAAAAGACAAATAACATCTTAGTATTATGGATAGTTTTGACTTGTGGACCTTGTAAAAGAATCTCAGGGATCTCTCTTCCCCAGGGATCCTCTGACCACACTTTGAGAACTGCTGGACATCAGTTAATAGTGCTATCCCCATGTGGAAAAAAAAGTCGGATCCCGAACTCACACCGTCACAAAAATAAGTTTCAAGTGAATTAAAGGTCTAAATGTGAAAAAGTAAAGCTGTTGGAAGAAAGTGTAGGAGGGTAAGTTTATTATCTCACAGTAGGTAGCCTAGCAATACCAAGTGCTGCTGATAGAGAGAAGTAGAGAAATTGGAATTTGCATACACTCTTGGTGGAAAGGTTCATTAGTTTTTCCCTGCTTATTTCAACTACTTATTTCACATATGCAGAGTTGAATAAATTCGAAGTTGCAAATATCCTACAACCCAACTATACTACTTCCGTTTATATGCCCCAGAGCCCTAGAGAATCTCTCGTATAGGTGCACAAAGAAGTATGCATAAGGATGTTCATTGCAGCCTTGTTTGTATTTAGAGGTTAGGGGATGTCCATCAGTGAATAAACAAATAAATAAAATTATGTATGTATTCATACAATATAATATTGTACAACCATTAAAATAAACTAAATGTACATATTACATGAGGACAATTCTCAAAACATAATGAAGAATGATTTACACTAACTTTAAACTAATAATTGCATTGAGGAGGGAAAAGAAAGGTAGAACTGAAGTCAGGTGCAAACAGCACAACTGTATTTGAGTAGTGGGTGCATGGGTATTGTTGTCTGTATTTTCTGTGTGTTAGAAATGTTTAACTATAATAACATAAAATACACTCCAGGTCCTTCATGCTGCCAACTATAGGATATCTGCTTTCTGATCAAACTTTTTATTCTCATCATCCATATACAGATAATAGAATAAGTTTTAATTAATTCTGTCTAGTTCTAACAGAATTAGATATTATTAATTATGTCTACTTCTTCGGGCAAATAACAACTGACTTTGTTCCTGTGCTTAGTATTTTTAAAAATCTATTAGTTTGTCAATCTCTTTATGATTTTTATTTTAATTTATTTTAATTATTAAATATCTGAAACATAAAGATTAGTGATCATCCACTGCCTAAACACCTAGCTTTATTAAATCTTAATATTTTGCCTTATTTGTTTCAAATTTTTTAAAGAAATTAATGACTATAATACCATTGATGCCTCTGAACTTTTCCATTTCCTTTTCCCCTTCTCCAGATGTAACCACCCACCATGAAGTCAGTTTTATCATTATTATGCATGTTTTAATACTTTACTAAACATTTGTGAATCCTTAAACAATATAATGTATTTGATAGAGTTTTAAGTTTTATAAAATGTTATCTAACTATGTGTATGCTTCTACAACTTTTTGTTCATTCAACATTATATTTTTTAGTTTTATTCGTGTTGATAGATGTAGGCCAAGTTCACCCATTTAAAGTGCTGTATTGTGTGTTATTGTATGAGTATACCACAAGTTATTAATCCATTCCAATACTGATGGGCTTTAGGTTGGTTTCTGGATTGTGTTTTGTTTTTCGTACATTGGTTTGTCTTGCTTTTGTTTGGTTTCATTTGTTTTTGCTGCAATGAACATTTATGTACATGTCGATTTGGTCATATTTTTGAGTTTCATTAGGCTAATTTTTGTTACAAATTTTTCTCAAACTTCAGGAATAATTTAGAAACTAGTATTATCAACAATGAAAAGACATTTATCTGAACTTCAGCAATTCTTTTAGTGTCGTTCCATTTTTTTCCTAGTAACTTCAAGTAAAAATTAATCTTTCATCCCATTTACTTCTATCTATCTCTGTATCTATCACTCATTACACTTAGGCATAGAAAGATGCATGGAATAATAGTCGCCTTTTTAAATAATAATTTAATAATAGTTGTTTCTGAGTGGAGGAATTCAAGGTGATTATTTCTCTTATCTTGATACTTGCCCTATATTGCTTGAATATTTGGTAATGAGCAGGTATTACTTTTTATAAAAACAATAAATTATTTCAAAGACTAAGTCCATGAGTTTGAATTAGAATAAAGGACATGGTGACTAGGCAGAACTCTTAAGTGATGGAAAGAAAGAGGGAGTCGGAAATTCAAAAGGATAGAGAAAAGATAGGAATTTTCTGGGCCCTGGAACCAACAGTCATTCCAAATGCTGTTGCCATGCTTCTCCAAAAATTATAGGAGAATAGATAGGAAAAGAATACTAGGAACTTTTAGTAACTGCTCCAGAAGGAAGGGAGGGGCTTAAATTGTTTCTGGATAGCAGAAAATGGCTTGTTACTTTAAGAAAACCTGTAACAACTCCTTGTGAAAAAAGGATAATCACACATAATTTGTTACATATTAAAATAACGGCCCCTAAGTAGTGGTGTGGCCTTGTGTAAGCTTGTTCTAGTTTCTCTAAGCTCTAGCTTTTCCTTATCCGTGATAGGAGGCTATGAGACTGTGTCTGAGATGTCTTCCAGATATAAATCCGTATTGAACTATTCAACTCAGATGTCCCCATTGGTTTGCTTAAAGAAAAATGTTGTCCACTTATGAAAAGCTTTGCTCCACCAAAATAATAATTTACTGAATATTAATTCGTTTTAACTTTATTAAATGGTTTGTCACAGAGTTCCTTGAGATGCTGAGATTTTCAAATATATTTCAACCATTCAGAAGACATTCTTGAATATCCACCATGAGCCTGATGCTATTCAAGGTGCCAGAGATACAAGAGTGAACAAGACAGATGCAATCTCTTTCCCACAAAGCTTAGGGTTGAATGAATCATTTCAAATATGATTAATATTTAAAATATATTTCAAGACTTTCAGGAACACGGCCAATCCGTAAAGCAATAAGGATAAATGTTTCCAATATCGAGTCACGGACAAACAGAAATAAATGAATGAAAATTTAAATGAATGAATAAATAAATGAATAACTAATTTTAAAAACTTTTTTTTTTAAGTAGACGAAGAAAACCAGCATGCACTCTAGGATCCTTAAGTGAAATCACTGATGAATTGTAGCCTGTAGATGTCAGCAAAGACCCATCTGAGGGCAAGAAAACATTTTGCCAAAGGAAGTAGTGTTTAAATTTCTATCTTGTGTTCCTTTACCCTCTGTATATTCATTCTTGTCCTGTGTTCACTGTGTCTCCCTATTAATAGTCTATAGCATGTACCCAAAGCAAATGTTTCCTATTGTTTGATCTATTTATTGAATATATTTTGTTTTCTGAATTTTATTCAATTCATTTACCAGGTCTAGTAGTCCAGGTTTGCTCTTCTTTCTCTCTGCTCTCAAGTTCTTTTTGTCTGTAACCTAAACTTAGTGCTTGATTATATACAGGCACGAATTGTTTTCTAAAGCACAGGTTTCCAAAATGGAGTATGCACAGGGAACACACAAAAGATCCTTGGGAATGTGAGAAGGAAATATTAAAATTTCTATTTATATTTATTTGGCAACTTTTAAACTTTCTATGTGTGTGTGTTATAGTGTGTATAATCAAATCATATTACTAGTACATGTGGATAAATTATGATAATTTATAAATAAATAAACGTGTATATAAGTGCTCAAATATTTTTTACTGTGAGAGCTGTCGTAGTCCATTTCAGCTGCTATAACAAAATACCAGAGACTGGGTAGCTTACAAACAACAGCCATTTATTTCTCACAGTTCTGGAGGCTGGGAAATCCAAGATCTAGTTGCCAGCATGGTCTCCTTCTGGTGAGATCCCTCTTCCTGGTTCATAGCTGGTGCCTTCTCACTGTGTCCTGAAATGGTGGAAGGGGCAAGGGATCTCTGCAGGGTCTCATAAATTTTATAAGAACACTAATCCCATTCATGAGGGCTCCACCCTCATGACCTAAGCACCTCTCAAAAGGCACACTTCCTAATACCATCACATTAGGCATTAGGATTTCAACATAAATTTGAGGGGGTACAAAAACATTTAGACCATGGCAAGGGCTTTATGCTTTTTTTAAAAAGTTTGAACACCACAGTTCAAATGTATGTTTAGTCTTGTCTACATAATTGGAGTGTATGCTCTTTCAGAGAATGATGGGGTCTCACTTCTCTTCCTCTGTCCAAAGGACCTTGTACGTATAAATACTAATAAATATTTATTAAATTCAACTGACATACAATTCAGTTCTTTAGACCATCAACCTATTGGCCACCCCTTGAACATGCTTTGGAAACTTTTTCATTAAAGCTAAGAATGTCTTAGAAATTTTTAATTAAAAATCGAAACTAAAAGAGAAAATGAAGATGTTTTCCTTTGCACCAGCAGAAAGAACATTTAATGAAAAATAAACTTCAGTAGCAAATGTAGAAGTAATACTGAATGGTGGCAGAGCAACTGGGAAGTATTAGATAAAGTCGTCATCAGCATCCTCCAATCAAAGAGATGTCCAATTACCCCAGTTAATTCATATTTGGTGTAATTTTTTGTTGATAAGAATAACTCATAATTAATCCAACCACTTACCCATGCTTCTTAAACCTAGTGTACATTAGAATTACTAGGAAGTGGGCTTAAATGCAAATCCTTAGGCTCCAGCCCCAGGGATTCTGATTCAGCAGGTCTAAGAGGGATCCAGAAATCTGCATTTCCGTCAAGTATCCCAAAAGACTCTAATGCTGGTCGTCTGTGACACAACTTTGAGGTAAATGTCCCAGATGAGCACATTCTATCTGGCCACCAGCCATGAGAATTTGATCAAAAAACAGATCTAAGAGCTCACCTGCCAGTCCATTACTCTAGCCATCCCTCATTGCCAACTGTGATCAGAAGTGTGAAACGAAGTCTATCTTCTTCCTTTGGGAGTGATCACATTCCCAACAGTGAAGTGGTCCAGATCCCTCTGGGTGTAGACTATGATCCCGATACCCCAGGGCCCATCGCTGCTCCTTCATGTGCCTACTGGGCATTTCAAGGTATTTACTTGATAAACCGTTGCTCAGTCTCAAGTCTCCTTGCCTCCTGACCCACTCCATGTAGCCTGGTTGCTCCTCCTTTATCCATAAGGTGGACCATCTTCCAGCTCTCCTGTCTTCCCCAACAGATGTGAACACAAGGAATCCTGGAGCAGGGTGAGATGCCCCAGTGTGAAAATAGTGGAGACTCACCTCCCTTAAGAAATCTAATAAAACATGCCCTAAAAGCCTCCCCAAAATTCCCTTCCTCTGTATTTCTTCTTTCAGTGGATTAAACCACTATCCACTCAACTGTCCAAACCAAAAAATTGGGTCCAATAAGTTTTCCAAGTCCTATCAGATCTCTTGCTTTGAGTCATTTCATTGATTTTATCTCCTTTGCTTCTAAATAATGGCATTGATGAGTACTGAGTGCAGTAGTGGGTTTAAAATTGGAGAAATGGATTTTGAATGCATCTTTTTGTAGGTATAATAAAAGCCACAATAAATTGGAGGGGAGAAGATAGAGGAAAAATAGTGTCAAGCCAAAAAATGTCCATGAAAGCACTTTGGAAAATTCAAAGCATTACACAAATGTAATGTTTTATTATTAACCATGATTTCATTTTTGTTCCAGTTCTATCCGGAGAAATTTGGATGCTGTGACAGAATTTTAAAGCTTTGGTCAAGGAACACTACATGATCTTCTATTTATTGCTTGTTTATTTACAATAAAATTTCAGCAAGGAAGAGAAAGTTATTCTATAGGGAAAAAAACACTTGCAATGCCCACTCTGTACAACTCAGCTGTGGTCCTGTGTTCAGATTAACATACACAGTCAAGAGACAGTAATGAAAAATGGGCTGGAACCTAGTTTGCTTAGCTGTAGAAGGATATAGGACAGGAAACATAGTTTGTCAGCCTGATAGTATTAAACACGTCTTCATCAGGAGTCTTTACAATAGTCTAGGTATTACTTCTCAACCTTCTTATCTCATGGGAATATGCTTGGTCATAACAGACAAGACTGCGAGGGTGGATGGGAGCCATCCTAGGTTAGAAAACCTCACACATGACAGGAACTACTTCTTTTAACAGACTGTGAATGTGAATTCCAAGCCAAGGGGCACATTCCATATCAAGAAACACCATACATGGAATCCAAGGTCTCTGTTTCCCAACAGGATTTTATACATTTCTTATCACATAGGCCCACAAACTCTAAATGCCTTCTCAGTCTTCCCCATACAGACAGAGTTCACCAAACAGGGGTCATTTCTACAATTAAAAGTGTTGCTTTGTAATAAAGCTGACATTCCACATTTATCTAAACCCAGTACATTCCAAAGAAACAGTAAAGATAAGGTAAACTCGAGTTTGTCTTCCCATGGGAAAAAACTGGCTTAAAACTGCTGTTAACCCAAGGGCCCACCAACAAACCTGGTTTTCTCCCACTCAAGAGCTCATTCCAGTTAGGACACAGCCTGGTGATTGCACTTCCTGGCAGCAACTACTGAGCATTGCAGAGAGACGAAATTGGGATGGGTGCCTATAAGGAGAAAAACCCTCTAACTTTTATAACCTTCAAATCTAAAGAACATAATTCAACAAGCACTTGCTGTATACTTACTGCCAAACATTGCCACACAGGAAGATTTATCTGTCATCCCACAAGATCGGTTGAGGAGAGATTGGGAGTAGAGGCCGCTGAGAAGACAGGAGGAAACAGGACCAGCTGGGAACAGCTGCAGCAAACTGCTCTGAGGGCACTGAATACTGGTGCTAGGGTGGCCTAAAGGAGCTAATCTGAAAGAACTTGTAAGTCATGTGGATGCTTCTAAATTAGACAAAAGGAAGACGCAGCCTGATACATCTTAGAGACCACAAGGTTAATCTAGCAGTGTGATGTAGCCCCATCACATAGACTCCCCCAAAACTAGCCAATGTCTTCCCGGAAAGGACCCGCTGAAAGCATTCTTCCTGGATTCTGTGAAGTACAGCATCCCTGAAGGTGCAGCCAGTAAGGACTCAGTGCAGTGCTCACCACAAGTACATCTCTCTCCTACGTGGTGCCACACACACCCCTACCTCATGAATCTCCAAGTCTCCTTTCTCTCCTATCCCTGGAGCATAGACAGATCAGAATTCCCACTCACCATGCCTTTGGTACCAGGAAAAGAGACTTCTGGAACAGGCATGAGATAGCATTGGTCCTGACCATAAGGGTAAGACTCTGGGGATCAGGAAGCTTCCAACTGTGAGCTGTTGGGTGTCACCTGTCACTCTGTCCTTTGAGAATCAGAAATAAAGCTTCCAGTTTCTGCTGAGATGGCAAATAGGTAGGTTCAGGCTCCTGGCTGCCTTACACAAAATTAATTTTGGTAAGGCTACAGAAACAAAGGGAGGAAAGGATTTAGGGAACTAGCAACAATCTCCAGGAGAAACAGAATTGCTGTCTTGAACCGTGTGTGTATAGGGAGTGGGGAGGGCTGCATCCTGGGATGGAAGCAGCAGTGGGAGGACAGGCTGTAGAAAGACCTTTTTAATTCTACTCTTATCTCCTTCACAACTGCCTAGAGACAATCATTGCTTCCCCTTCACACATAAACAGGAATCAGAGCAGCACCAGTGCCATGTAGGCAAGGAAATGATGAAACTAGATACGAGCTTTGGGGTATTCACTTCTCCATTACTTGACCCCACTGCCCCAACTCTCAGAGCTGGTGGATTGCAATGTGGAGAGCCTGGCTACTTCCAGTTGTACTTTTCCGAAAAGTTGGCTGTTAGAGTAGTTGCACATAGGGAGGTCCACAGTGTTTCTGAGCTCTCTACCAGGGCTGAACCTGGAAGGACACAGACCTTCAGGGCCTGATCTTCATCTCTTTCCCATTACACATTACCCCACAAACTAGCCGTTGCCCCTATGGAGACGTGAGCTCACAGACCCACAGAATTAGACAGCTAAGGACTAAAACCACTGTAAAACATAGATAATAAATTGAACACTATATACTATCTAATGTGGAATTGTGGAAAAGGTGAACCAAGAACTTAAAATAAGATGTAAATACACGTAACAAGATAGTAAAAGACAACAACATAAAGCAAAACCAATAATTCATAAAAATAAAGAGATAATATCAGATATTAAAACCATAACAGTATAAATGACATACACTATAGATGGAACAAGTAGCAGGATGGAGAGAGCTGAAGAATAATTAGTGAGGTGGAAGATAAGTTGAAGGAATTCTCCTTGAAAAGAGCAGAAAAGAATAAAGACATCAAAAATATAAAGGAGAGTCCAGCAAAATGGCAGGTGGAAATAGAAATGGAGACATCTGGATAATGAGGTCTCACAGTGAGAAAGAGAGAAGAAATATTTGAGGAAATAATGAGTAATGAATTTACCAATATTACAGAAAGATGAACGACTTCAGAATAAAGTGCTCAAGGAGCACCAAACAGGAGCGATAAGAAAAACTCCATACCTAGGCTCATCATAATGAGACGAAGAAATATGCTAAGCTCACAGAAAGAAAGAATAACTCATCTACAACAGAGTAAGAATCAGATTGACATCAAACTTTTCAGCAACATCAATAGATGCAAGAAGAAAATAAAATAATAGTTTATAGTAGTGAAGGAAAATAAGCTTGAATCTAGAACTTGATAGACATCTAAATTGCTATTCAAAGGAGATGGCATAATAAATATATTCTCAAGCATACGAAGCCTTAGAACCCAAAGACTCATATTAAAAACAATCTTGGAGAAAATACTTAAACAAGAAGAGTCAAATCAAGGAAGTTACAACAAGGAATATAGAAATAAGGGAGATTTGTCAATAAATCCAGGACCATGTTAAAGAAAAAGAGTAAATGGGTGTGGGTGTGGGTGTGGGTGTAACCTCAGATTTTAAAATCTAGACAATATCCACTTGGTGGGAGGATTGGCATTTGGGTGAGAGAAGGAAAGAATCAAAAGGGCAGGTGATGGATGTGTTACTTGACTTGATTGTGGTAATCATTTTACAATGTATACACATATTAAACCATCACATCATACACCTTTAAAAAAGCCACATTGTACAACTTAAATATATACAATTTTTATTTGTCAATCACACCTCAATAATGCTGGAAGAAAAAGTTAAAAATAAATACATTTTAAAGAGAAAATCAAAAGGACATAAGAGTATGCTAAAGAATTTGAGGGCAAGATATAAATATTAAGATATTTAAGAAACTAATAAAGGTAAGTAAACATGAGCGTATGTCTTAAATTAACGGCAACCATCGTAAGAACAGAAGCAATATATGTAACTTTTAATTCAGCAGAAAAAAAATCAGTCTAGCAAATTGAAAGTAAGAAAAAGGAAGAAAAATATACTATAAATACAAAATGTAAAATGAGACAAAAATTAGTCAACATGTCAGTAGTTACCAATTAAAAGAGAGAGGCTCTCATAATGGAGAAAATAAAAAGACTACACCATGTGTTATTTACAGTAAACACACTTAAAGCAGGAAGACACAGGAAGGTTGAAATTAAAAGGAAGAAAAGATTTACCAGGTGGCAAATATGATCCAAAAGAAAGTCGGGCGACAATCTCAATACACAACAAAATAGAATTTAAATTTTGAATAAAAGTGCATAAAGGACAAAAGGAAAGATTTTTATGTAACTAGAAAAGAAACAATAGAGCAAGAAGATATAGTAATGATAAATATACATAAAATCAACAATACAGCCTCACAATTTATAAAGCAATAAGTGAAAGAACTACAAGTAAAGTTGATTTATTTTTAAATGGCAGTTGGTGATTTTAACAAACGTCTCTCAAAAACTGGTAGATAGGCAGAAAAATAAGAAAGATCTTGGAGAGCGGAACAATAAAATTATTTAAGCTGAAGTTTATTAGTCAAGCATCAATAAGTAAGAATCCGAAGAATTCTTCCAGATTAAAAACGACTAAAGAAACAAGAGAACTTGCTGAAATGCGTGATTCTGGATTGCAGAGCAGGAAGCTAGGGGGAGTGGGGGGACTACAAAGACCTTTACTGAGAAATTAGTGAAATTTGAATATGTACTCCGGATTAGATAATAGTGTTATGATGAAGTTAAATTTCCTGAATATTATCATTCTCCTGTGTTTATATTTCTTGTTCTTAAGAAATTCACTAAAATATTTTGCAGTAAAGGGGCGTGATGTCTGCAACTTACTCTAAAATGGTTAGGAAAAAATACTAGAGACAGAAACAGAAACGGAGAGAAAAAGAAAGTAAACATAGCAAAATGTTAAAAATTGTTGAATCTAGACAAAGTGTCATAAGAATTCTTTGTATAGTCTTCTAATTTTTCTGTAAGTTTGAAATTATTGCAAAATAAAAAGTTTAAGAGCCAGCCCTGATGGCCTAGAAGTTAAAGTTTGTCGCACTCTGCTGCAGGGGCCCGGGTTTTGTTCCTAGGCGCAGAACCACACCACTCATCTGTCAGTTGCCCTGCTGTGGTGGTGGCTCACATAGAAGAACCAGAAGGACCTACAACTAGAATATACAACTATGTAATGGGGCTTTGGGGAGGAAAAAAAAGAAAGGAGAGGAATATTGGCAACAGATGTTAGCTCGGGGAGCATCTTTCTCAGTAAAAAAAATGAAATAAAAAAATTAAAAAATAAAAAGTTTAAAGTTTTCATAGATAACATTTGAGTTAAAATAAAAATTATTAAAAATATAAAGATTAATTAGAATTGAATAGAAATTAAAATACTACATATCAGAATTTTTTAGATATGATTAAAGCAGAACTCACAAGAGAATTTTGTACCTTTAAGCAAACTTATCAGGAACTTAAAGAAAAAAAAGTAAATAAAATGAGCTAAGCATTCAACTCAAAAGTTAGGGTAAAGAGGAACAGAACAAACCCAAAGAAATAAGGAAGGAAATAGTAAAGATAAGGATAGAGATCAATGCAATAGAGAATTAAAAGCAATAAAAGAATTAATGAAAACAAAAGCTGGCCTTTGAAAAGATACATATATATGTTGTTCCAGAAAAGAAAATGAAGAAAAAGATCTGCCCAGCTCATTGTACAGAGGAATTTTTATTACAAAAATAAATAAGGAATACAAGTACACAAGAATGAATACAAGAAAAGCAAGTTTAATATACATGCTTTATAAAAGTAAATACAACACCCTAAGTAAAATATTAACTAGATAAAACCAACAGTAAGTATGTAACTATAGGATGATCAAACAGAGTTTATCACAGGAATGCAAAGCTGTTTCACATTTAAAAAACTCTCAATATAATTCACCATATTAGGAGATTAAGAGGGAAATACATATAATTAAATAAATCAATGCTGGAAAACTATTTTTAAAATTTAAACATCTATTTATGATTTTTTATTTAAAAAGCTCTTAGAAAACTAGGAATAAAAGGAAACCTACTTAATTTAGTAAAGGTTGTACATAAAAACCAATAGCAAGGACTTCTGCTTCTGGGAAGATGAAATAGACCTTCTTTTCTCTATTCCTCCCACTAAGTACAACTAAAAACCCTGGACATTATAAAACAAACATAAGAAGACTCTGAAAGGTGGAGATAAGAAGGCAGACCATCTAGGATGCCGGGATCTAAGGAATGACACAATGGTGAGTTCCTTGGGCTTTCTTCTTGACTCATATATCCCAGACTTGGAGTTAAAGAAACTGGCAACTTGGAAAGAGCAACTGGCACAAACAAAAAAAGCCCCAACAGAAGTCTGATATTGCTAGCCAAAAGACCAAGACAGAGGCAGCCTATCAAGATAGAAAACTTTTAGAAAATAACTTCTTTATTCCAGGCAAACACCACAGAAATAACTGTGGCCCATTCCTACTCACACCAGAAAGACCAAATGGGAAGCCTAGACTTCTGCCCTCTTGAGCCTGTAACAATGCACCTCAACATCACCCTGCAGTGGTGTCCTAGAAGACCAATTAGGATGCCAAGAATTTCATTTCTTCAGACTAGCAATGAGGCCCCCTCCCCAGGATGTCAGTGAAGATGAGAGGTGGGGGGAGAACTCACATACCTGCCCAGCAATAATGATAATGGCTAAAAGAAGTTCTCTATACAGAATGAAAATGATAAAATAGGAAGCTTGGAACATCAGGAAAGAAGAACAAGGAAAGCAAAATATATGAGTACATACAGTAAATTTTTCTTCTCTTGAGTTTTCTAAATTATGTTTGGTGGTTGAAACAGAAATTATAACACTGTCTGATGTGGTTCTAAATGTATGTAGGGGAAGACAATTATATTATAAATGAGGGAGGGAAGGGAGACATAAAGGGAGGTAAGGTTTCTATACTTCACTCAAACTGGTAAATGATGACACCAGTAGACTGTGATAGTTATGTATGTATAATGTGATACCTAGAACAACCACTAAAATAGCTATACAAAGAGATACACTCAAAAATAGATAGATAAATAAAAATGGAATTATAAAAAATGTTCAAGTAAGCCACAGAAAGGTAGAAAAAAGTAAACAGAGAAATGAAAAACAGAGAGAACAGAAAACAAAAGATAAAATGGCAAAATTAAGCCCTACCATATTACCATGGACTGAATTGTGTTCTCCCAAAATTCATGTATTGAAGCCCTAACCCCTAATGTATTTGGAGATAAGGCCTTTATGGAAGTAATTAAGATTAAGGGCTCTGATCTGATAGGATTAGTGTCCTTATGAGAAGAGGAAGAGAGACTAGAGTGTTCTCTCTCTTCCTCCTCCCCCCTCCCTCCATGGGAGGACACAATAAGAAGGCAGCAATCTACAAGCCAGGAATAGATCCCTCACCAGAAACCAATCATGTTGGCACTCTGATCTTGGACTTTCAGTCTCCAGAACGGCAGGAAAATAAATTTCTGTTGTTTAAGCCACTCGATCTATGGTATTTTGTTATGAAAGCCAAGTAGACTGATACACACATCAATAATTACATTAAATGTAAATGGTATAAATACATGAATTAAAAGACAGAGATTGGTAGAGTGGATTTTAAAAGAGTGAACCAAAGATATCCTACCTACAAGAAACTCAGTTCAAATATAACAATATAGGCAGGTTAAAAGTAAAAGAGGGGAAAAAAATATCATGCAATCATTAATCAAAGAAAAACATGAATGAATATACTATTATCAGATAAACTTCAGAGCAAAGAAAATTATCAGAGACAGATTGGGACATTTTATAATGATAAAAGGGTCAATCTACCAAGAAGACCTAGCGTTCTTATATGTTTACACACAAAACAACAGAGCTATGAAATATGTGAAGCAAAAACTGATATAACTGAAAGGAGAAATACATAAATCTACAGTTATAGTTGAAGACTTCAACACAATTCTACCAAAAATTAATAGAATAACTAGACAGAAAATCAGAAAGGCTATAGGAGAACTCAACAATACCATCAACCAATGGGATCTAATCTGCATCTATAAAACAGTCCACCCAACCACAGCAGAATATATATCTTTTCAAGTGCCCATGGAACATATATCAAGATGGACTATATCTGGAGCCATAAAACAAATGTTGATAAATTTAAAAGAATCAAAATTATACAGAGTGTGTTCTCTGACCACAGTGAAATCAAACTAGAAATCAGTAACATAATGATAACAGGAAAATCTCCAAATACTTGGAAACTGAGCAATCATTTTTAAATAATCCATGGATCAAAGAGTAAGTCTCAAGGGAAAATTAAAAATACATTGAATTGGGGGGCCAGCCCTGTAACCAAGTGGTTAAAAGTTCGGCACGCTCCGCTTCAGTGGCCCAGGTTCATGGGGTCCAATCCCAAGCGCCAACCTAGACCACTCAGCAGCCATGCTGTGACAGTGTCCCACATACAAAAAATAGAGGAAGATTGGTACAGATGTTAGCTCAGGGCTAATCTTACTCAAGTAAAAAAAAGAGGAAGATTGACAACAGATGTTAGCTCAGGGCCAATCTTCCTCACACACACACACAAAAACATAATAAAGAACAAGCAAGACATTTGAATAAATGGGGAAATATCTTCTGCATTACATGGGATGACTGATACTAAAAACAAATTATTTATCCCTAAATTGCTCTATAAACTCTGTATAGCCTCAATCAAAATTCAAGTTTAATTTTAAGGAACTCAATAAACTCACTGTAAAATATGTACGAAAAAATAAAGACCTACAAAGAGTTACATGAACCTTGGGTGGGCAGGCGGTGGAAAGAGAGAACTAGAAATGAGTATTCCCCAGGTCCCCCAGCAGGGAACTACAAACTTAGTCTTCTCTTGCTACTGAGGTCTTGTCTCTGTGCACGTCCAAAGGAAGCCCAAGTTTTACATCTTTCTCCCCGCTGCTGCCAACCTTGGCTTCTTTCCTTCATATTGTGAATGTGCCAACTGTCCTCCATCTGCTTTGCCAACCCACTCTCCGCACTTCTCCATCCCAGTGTCTGCCCAGGGTGCTGAGCTGTGAGACATCACAGGCTCCCAAACTCCCTGGCTTCCTCTTGCTTTCAGCCTTGTCCTGAGAGCAGAGGAAGGAGGAGAGTGAGGTCAGGGGTTTTTACTCCCTTGGCTCCCTCCCTGCAAGGTCACCTTGGGCTGGCATTGTCCCTTGACTGAAGGAAACTGCTGCCAGCAAGGTGGCAGCTCCACAGGGCTTGTTCTCCTTCTGAGTTCTGATAACCTCTCCAGTCTCCCGTATCTCGAGGCCTTGGGGTAGTAACAGCTCAGCTGCTGCTAGCTCCAGGTGACTGTACTAGCCTCCACCCACTTCTTTGTAAATACTTCCTTGTGAATAGACTCTCCTTGAACTATCCTATTTGAGTGTGCCATCTGTCTTCTGTTGAGGCCCTGATACAATGAAAGCCATATATTTCTTCATTCCCTGCCCCAGACCAGTCTGGTCAGGGGCTCTTGGAAGCCTCATATGCAATGGGAAAGTGGGAGAGGAAGGGTCGAGAGAGCCAGTGAGTCCCCTGCTGGGAGCAATCCCTTGGGGCTTGGGGCCTCTCTACTCTCTGCAGCCCCTGGGGATTGGTCTAGGCAAGGGGTGGCAGGAAGCACCAAGGAGAAATACCCCCTGCCCTGCTTCAAGACAGTCTGAGGGCTCCTGGGAATGGCAGGCTCTCCAACAAAAACCAGAGTGGGGATGGGGTTAGACTCCACTCTCATTTGTCATCGGATTTGCCCAATCTTACTTTGGAAACGGAATTACTTGAGAAGATGCTCTAAAAATAATTTTCCTAAATAAACATTGAGATTAAATACCAATCTTTGTTCCTTTCACATGAAATGTGTGAATGGGTAAGGAAACAAGGAGAACCTGGACCACAGGTCCACACTCTCCCTCAGGACCAACGCTGAGGATACATCTTCTCATTGTGTATTGGGGTTTTATTCTCATTGTCTAACAGTCAAAAGAAGAACCTAAAACGTAAGGTCAACACATTTCTTTAAAATACTGGTATCTGCCCCAAGGGTTGAAGCAACTCTGCATTGTGCATGCCCTCGTGGACACAGACCCAGTTCTTTCATGGGTGGAGAGTTGAACTAGATGACCTCTAAAGTCAATTCCAGCTCCAAGGTCAGCTTTTAAGACAAACAAGACATTGAAGGGAGAAAACCATTCCTTGTGCCACTTGGATTACATATAACCCAAAAGCCCATCTCACACTCTCTCTCCCTTTCCCCTTCTCTCCTTTTCTCCTCACCTTCCTCTCTCTCCTACCCTCTCCCTCTCTCGCTCCATCTCTCTCTCTCTCTCTCACACACACACACACACACACACACACACCCCTCTTTGGCATTTCACTATGTTTAACGTTCTACCTGCTCACACATTCCTGGAGCTGGTCTACCATTATTCCTCTCCTACCTTCCTTCCAGGCACCACTCATTCCCCTGTGTAATGACATGTACTTCCTCTCTTTTCTCCCTAACGTAATCTGGCTTCCTGGATCCCAAGAGATCTACATGGAACTTTTTCCTGCTCCCCATCTGGAAGGGGACAGCTTCCCTATAAAACAAAAACCTACAAGGTTAGGGCAGAGAAAAGCCTGCCCAGGAATCTCCAGAGGGGGACTGGAACCTATCCACTTAGCTGACTCTCTCCTTCCTTCCCCTGGGGTCCCGTCGCTTTGATTCCCACTGCTGTGGCCAGACCCAGACCCTGTGGATGTGCAGCTTCTCCTTCAACACCAAGCAGGCAGAGACAAGACCCAAACCCCCTCCTGCCCCCTAGAATAGACTAGACTAGAATTTCAAAAAGAATTTGCTTTGTCAAACAAGCGAAAGCAAAAACAAGAACAGTGAATGGAAAATGAAAATGAAACAATATGACAAGACTTCAAACAGCAAGTTATTAAAGAAAGCACACAAAGAGGTGGAAGATTATTTACATGATGCATAAGCTAATTAATTACATGCTATATAGAAATGTGAAGAAAAGGGAACATAAAATTGATAAAATGTATAGAGATTAATTTCTGAGTCTACCTCCACCGATTAGCACAGCACGCAACACTTTTCCTCTTCCTATCTGACGTGGCCCTGCTCAGAGAATAACCCTTTTGAATTCATGAGCACCTTCCCTTCCCATTGACTTCTCCAGTAAACTCCTTCCAGAAAAGATGCCCTGATCACAAGGATGCTTCTGGGGAAACCACAGATGTGGAGGAGATCAATTTATTGATTGGGCAAACACTGAGCACCTACTTTGGATATCGTATCAAGTCTGTATGAACAGTGCTACCCCCACTCTTCTCCAGGGTCCCATCAGCATAGACACAGTCTAACGACGAAGGGTTCTAGTCCATGACCACCTCTCGCATCCACCCCACACACAGCCATGGAGAGCAGTACACAGGAAGATCCCACACACAGTCTGTCTTCTGACTCCTTCCCCCAGCTCATCAGATTCTGATCTTAATGTTCCTGCATAGATACCCACAGACAAATATGCTTCCATAACCCCTTGCTCTCCCTCCACAATCCTCTGTTAGGCTAAGCCCCTCCAGTACTTGTCTTCATTTTTGGTTTCTTTTCCTTCCGGAAGTCCAGTATCCAACTCTAATTCCAAAAACAATTCCACTGCCCAGCTGTCTGTGTCCAGCAGGTGTCGCCCTTCATTGGAAACAATCGCACCTCTCTTCTACCCCTTAACAGCAGATGCTCTTTGGCTTTGGGTACAGGGGAATGGAAGGGTGGCTCTGAAGAGTGTGGTGTGCTCACCAGCATGAGGGTCCTCAGAATAAAGCAATCTCCTTACTTCCAGCTCAGGTAAACAAACATCCTATAAAGAATTTGTTCTTTGACCCTGGACACGCTATTTAACCTCTCTGAACCTCACTTTCTTTGTCTATAACATGGAGGGAGACAATCTATTCCTTATGGGGTTATAGTGAGAAGTGAATGAGATACAAACAGAAGGCACTTAGCCCAGTACCTAGGTCATGACAAGCGCTCGAGCTATGGTCCCTTCCCCACTTAAGGTATGGAAAAAATAACTGCCCAGAACTTAGATCTGAAGTTAAGCTCTGCCCCCTGAATCCTGACTATCTGAGGGTCTGTGTCAGGGTTGCGATGAGGATTAAATGAAATAATGCATGTAAAGCACCTGGGGCAATGCCTGGCCTGGAAAGTTGAGTGACCGATAATAGCTAACGTCACTATTGTGGGCTCACTATGTGTCAGATGATGTTGTCAGCCGTTTACAAGTATGAACTCATTTAATCCTCCTGAGATCCCTTATAAGGTAAGTAAACTGTTAATCCCCTTCCCCTCCTTTACTCTGTGACTCTGTCCCATTACAGTTTAATTTCTTCTTATAAATTATAAATCAGAAAACTGCCCCGAACTCTGTCATGTCTAGATGGGAAAAGGCACTGATTCCTCCACCCAAGTAGGACAGAATTAACCCCAGCCCCTAACTCCGCTCATTCCTAGTCCCTCCTCAGGGCCTCAGGAAAAAGCACGGAAAAACAACACCAGAGTTTATTCCTCAGAGACGATCACCAGCCACTCACTGCCCTCTGTGGGGCCCCCAGGAGGGCCCTTAGCCTCCCTCCCCAGATTACATTCCCCATAGAAATATAGCTTGGACAATAACTTGGTTACAGAATATTCCCAGGAATGAGCTCCCCCAAGTTGCTAAGGTTTACATAGGAGGACTGGGAAATTCAAAGAATTGGATGGAAAAACCATAGGATCCAAGAAACTGTGAATGGTTTGAGGATGTTGGAGGGGCACAGCAGCATGACCGAGAGTTTGAATCTCCTCACTTGGAGTGGAAGCTATCGAATTCTGCCTCTAGGAAATGTGCTGACCTGCAGAAGAAATAAAAAGGAGATAAGGCTCCAAACCAACTTGAGCCCATCATTTATCTGGATAACTATCCATGCCAGAGACCTTAATACAGTGATATCGAAAATTCTAGATTACCAAGAACTAATACTAAGGAAGCCACCTTCAGGCTCCTCTCCATAGACATGCCATTGGTAGAAGAGGAAGGCAGGCTCTCCTCTTACCTGCTCCTAATCCCAAAAATGGCAGCTTAAATCATGCTCTTGGCTAGATCCTGGGGGAATCACCCCTACTATAGGCACCCGTAGCTGAACCCAGTGCTGACCCCCTCTAACTCTCACCCCCTCCAAAGGACTAGTAGGCAAACAAACCAACAGAGATGTTACCTTCTGGATAATTGGACCCAGGGAGGACAGTGTAGCCTAGGAGAGAAAATGTGTGATTAGAGGACAGTCTTTGTAGATAAAAGCATCTGGCATTATTCACAGCAAATGGGGCAGCAATGGAAGAACCAGTCACAAACAGAAAGTGAGCAGAGATTGGGACTGAGAATGGCAAAAGGAGTTCAAGAGGGTCACTCACCAAAGGACCTAGCTCTCCGCCAACTGAGCAAACCAAGAAAGAGGATGATGAGGCCCAGGCCCAGCGTCACTACAGACACAGAAACCTTCACTGTCTGCGATGGAGACAGCCCAGGTGCTGCAAAAGTAGAAACTTTCTAGAACCAATCTCTGTTGCTCATCCTAGCAACCTAATTTATTGCGACTTCCACCTAGCAGGTTCAAAAGGTGTTTTATCCCAACCCCAATGATCTAGCTCACACCATCCCACTCCCAAGGAAATGGCCTTTCCTCAAAACCCTATGCTTGAAATCTCTGCTCCTAGAGTAACCTGGAGGATCCATCTCCTCTGAGTTAGCACCCCAGCTTCCAGTTCCTGTCTAATATGGTGGGGCCTTTCAAGGCATTCTATTTTCTTCCTTCACCCAAAGGCATCCTCACCAAAGGATAAAGGGTTCCTCATTCCCCTCTCCATTTACCCCATGATGACAATGTTTTCTCCCTTACTTGTTCTATTTGAGCATTTTCCTATTAAAATGGCTTTCCACCTTTCCTAACTTCCAATAGTTCTATTCCACGAGTTATTCCATTACATTCCAAATACTTGTGTTTCCTATCTGTCCGCATACGGATTTCTCACGTGTCCTTTCAGGACCTGTCTCCATCCCGTTCCACAGCCCACCCCTTCCTGGAGCTGTTCACACTCTGAATCCTGTCCCACCTGGATTCCTTTCTTAGGCTAAAATGAACATTCCACCACCAAAGGAGACTCCCTGTGCATGCTGTGAAGATTTTTCCCCAGGTGAGCTCAGGTGAGCACGTGGGTTCCACTCTCTACTCCTCATGCTCTTCTCAGCTGCCCAGAAAGACACAACACTCCTGACAGGGGGAGGCCTGGTCTCAGTAGCCAGTCTGGGATCCTGTTGCCTGGCCCTTTGTAGACACCCTTCTTCTTCCTCATTTCTTCCTCTTCTCTTTCCCAAGAACCCCCAAGTCTGCGTGCAACTTCTCGCCTTTCCTTTAACTACCAATTACTACTAAGAACCACTTCTGAGGTTCAAACAATGGTGATTGGTTCCTTGTTCATTAGCCCCAAGCATGCACACCAAAGTGTCTACCAGCCGTGGCTCTTTCATCCCTGATAGAGCAGCCCAAATTCAGTACTGCCCGCATACCAAAGAAAGTCTCCTTTCTTCTGCAACTTTCTTTATTTCTCCAATTCCCATTCCTGATCTGACAACAAAACAGTTGAAATCTGAGGATCCCAGAATATTGCATCACAATTTTCGGTTCTGAAAATGCGGTTACCAAATCTACATCCTCTTTTCAGGACAGTCATGCCCTCCTCCCACCCTCAGACAAGTACACAACAACATCAACCAAACCACCACAGCAACAACAATAACTCACTCTTTCCATTCCTGTATCCTCTTGCCCCATCTCTGGTCATAAGCCCTCCATAAGCTCCTCCAGACTCACTTCTCATTCTCAGCATCTCCCTCTCCACCATATACCATGGACCTATCCATATCTCACTCCCTCTTCCAAAATATTGGTGTTCCTTTTTCAACCACCCACTTCCAAAATCTCTCTGCTTTAACGCTAATTCCTCCTACCTGCCAAACACTTACTCCAGTCATGACGGATGGGCTCAGGAGCCCCAGTGTGCTCCACCACACAGGTGTAGGTGTCCCCAAAAGAGGGGGTTGTGGCTAAATGGGAGACGGTCTGGTATGTCCAGTCTCCATTGGGCTGGGCAGTCTTATGGGCACTGCTGTGAGGGGGGATAAACTGCCCATTCTTCATCCATGTGATGGTCACATCAGCTGGGTAGAAGCCCCACACATAGCAAGCCAGCATCACAGGCTCCCTCGTGTTAAAAGGAGTAGTTTTGGCTACTTGCACAGATGGTGGCCCTGCATAGGAGGAAAACACAGTCATGAAGAAGGGAAACGTTCTGGCTTTTTCTCCTACCTGGTTTCTTTCTTACTTCAATTCTTCAGGGATTTTGCCAACCTACCTCCCACCCCATCCCATTCTACCACACATGCCTTTGAAAATGAGGAGTTAGAATTTACTCCTGCTTCACTCTTTCTTTTCTCCCATTCCTTCGCTGCCCCTTCCATTCTTTTCTCCTCCAAAATTATGTTTGATCACAATAAGTAGAAGCTGGATCTGAACAGCAAGCTGTTTCAGAAATCATTGTATTTATTTCAAGCTCATAAGCTAACAGTTGTACAGGGTTATAAGTTGGGGTTTGTAAAGGCAGAAAAAGACTTGTGTCCTCAAATCTCATTTAGCAAATTAATTTGCTAAATAAAATCTATTTTTCCTCAGATAGTTTAAGGAAACAAGCCTAACTCAGGACTAACTCTCTTAAATTTGGATTAGTATAGTCCAAATTAATGAGATTGTTAATATTGCCTTCTTTTACTAGTTTATTCTCCCAGGTGACCCTCCTGCTTGCCTCTACCTTGGTGCTTTTCAAACAAAATCTTAAATAAAAATCCAAGAATTGTGTTAAAATGCAGATTCCCTAGCCTGCATCCCCAGATAATTTCATTCAATGGATCTCTAGTGGTACTCAAGGGCTTGCTTTTTTGTTGTTGTTGAGGAAGATTAGCCCTGAGCTAACATCCATTGCCAATCCTCCTCTTTTTGCTGAGGAAGATTAGCCCTGGGCTCACATCTATATCCATCTTCCTCTACATATATGTGGGATGCCTGCCACAGCATGGCTTGATAAGCAGTGCATAGGTCCATGCCTGGGATCCGAAACTGAAAACCCGGGGCCGCCAAAGCCGGGTACACAAACTTAACCACTATGCCATCAGGCCTGCCCCAAGGGCTTGCATTTTTAACAAGCACCTTCCCTAGGCAATTCTGAGAAAAGTGGTTCAGAAATCACACTTAAGACACACTACTCTGTCCTATGGAGATCTTCAAGTTTTCTTTTACCAAGCCAAGTCATTCTCAATGCAAGGGATTAAGGGTGAGAGAGCATGCGTCGGCATCTCCTGGAAGACTTTCCAAATATTCCCAAGCTTGGGCCCATCCCATACCTAGAACATCAAAACCCGGGATAAAGAGGCATGAACATTTTGGGAAAACCCATTCTGGTTATTCTGACACACCCCTGGTTGAAGTTGGACCTGCATCCTGAGTTGCCCTGCATAGGAGGAAAACGTGCTTACTCTCCCATCAATAGCTCCTCACCAGCTCAAACATCACCTCTCTTCTTTATTCTTGGTCCACCCCCATCAACCACCTTGTTTCCCCTTCAGGGTCAACACTCCCTCTTTCTACACTCCAAGTCCACATATTTTCTGCTTCTTTCCTGCCCAAATGTCAAACCCCTTGCCTGCTGAGGGATCCTCCTTGGCCTCCCCTCTCCTAACTGTGCCTCCTAAGAGCCCCTCTGTACCCCTCTCTCCTTACGTGTCCTATTGGTCAATGATCCCCAGAAGGGCTGGGTGAGTGTGGCACAGTCCTGGAGCCCATTGGACAAGCGCTGGAGTAGGCTTTTGTTTTTGTTGAGGTACGTTGAGAGGTATGTGGCCAGGCCATTCAGCACCCCAAATTCACAAGGGGCCATTGTGGCATTCTCTGGATCCCAGCAGGTCAGCAAATCCTTGTTGAAGGAGACACAATACGTGAAAACCTTTGGAGTTCCATCATCATCCAACAGACAGGTGCTTTCCACATGGGCCACAAAGCCACCTACAGGAGCCAGAGAAGAGAGACAGGTCAGAGTCCTCTGCAGGGAGCCCAAGCCTCAGTTACACCCAGTGAGTGAGGCACAGGTCTCCCGCCTTGGGCAGCATCTACTGACCAAGCTCATGTGCTGGAGTCCCTGGGAGCCCCAATTAAGGGAATAGATGGTAGCAACAGAGAAGTTTTCAGATCCCATTCCCTCTTATGTGAGGGATGCATGTGAGACTAAGTGTGGGGACAAGTGTGGCCCAAAATTACTTGCATGTTCGAACACGATGATTTACCCAGGACAAGACCTTCAGTAAGGCAAATTATTGAGTGAGAATATTGAGTGCTGCATATAGTATAAAATGTTCACTCCATACGTATTTATGAAATGCTCTTCTCTGTGCCAGGCACTGTGCTAGGAGCTGGGGATGCGGCAGTAAACAGGATAGCTGTTGCCCTTGCCTACATTCCAACAGGAGATATATATTACACAAATAAGTATACATCTTAATTACCATTAAAATTACTGCAAAGGTAGAGTGCAAAGTGCTATAGGAGTATATAACAGGGAGACTAACTAGTCAGGGGTGTTCGAATCCAATAAGAAAACTGAACTCCCTTAGCCTGAAACAGGAGCAGAAGGGAGGGTCCCAGGAAGAAACGTCCTTACCTGCTCCGGTGCAGCCCAGGCTGAGGCCCAGCAGCAGCGGCAGGAATGTGGTCATGTTCTGCTCTGGGGAGACACTGGTAATTTGGTCCCCTGGACCAGCTCTTCCAGGGGCCTTGGGACCTCGCCTGCTCTAGGATCCCCAGCCTGGGTAGCTGATCTCCAGACCCTGAGTGGAATATGGTGTGGCCCAGGCTCCTTGATCCCTGCTAAACGAGTGATTTGAAGCTACGCAGCCCCTAAATACTAAACTTGTTCCTACCAGCTCTTCCAAG
Organism: Ceratotherium simum simum; assembly: GCF_057802395.1. NCBI lineage: Eukaryota > Metazoa > Chordata > Mammalia > Perissodactyla > Rhinocerotidae > Ceratotherium > Ceratotherium simum. The sequence continues at coordinate 34,820,799 of NC_141912.1, forward strand.
TCAGGCGTCCCAAACTGCAGTTGCCAGATTGGCTAGATAGGCGGGGACTAATGTAGAGACAAATCACTGATTGCCTCAGCCTAGCATCATCAGTTACTGGGTAAATCTCATCCCGCCCTAGGCTTTAAAGGACTCCTCGTCTCTCTCTCAACTCTTTTTCTATGGAACAACCAGTCTGTAGGTGGATTTCCCTAGATCAGTGGAAAGAATAATCCCAATATTCCCAAGATGTATGTAGCCTAGACTGCCCACCGGTTTAACTGTTTCCTCTCAGTGTCCTCCCCAAAGACTGAGACGAGATAACCTCTCTTGTTCCTTAAAGGAAGGTTACTTAGGAAGATATTACATAACCCTTGGTCTGTCCCAGGAGACAGGAGGACATGGGGCCCTTCTGGGGCAAGTGGCAGAGGCAATGCTGCTGAGAAGGAACAAGGCACAGGCAGAGTGTAGTTATCTGGCCTCAGAGCAAAACTGCAGATTAAAAGAAGCAGTTCCACCTTAGAGGTCAGCGACAGGGTGGCCTCCCTGGGCCTCCAGTGCTTCTCCTTTTCTAGCCAGTGGAGCTTCATTTCTTCCTTCCTGCTTTTTGGAGTCAGGAAACTCTATCCTCCTACACTCTGAGCGGTCTCAGGGCAGACCGCAGGGTAACTCCACATAAGCCCCTTGATATATAGTTGGTGATGGGCCTGTTCCCAAAGCTCAACTGTCTCCCCTAAACTCTGAACTCCTCTGTGTGTTTCCCCCACTGGTCCCATCTGTCCCGGGGCAGGTCCCTGCATTATGAAGGCACTAGAAAAATGAAATAAAGCTTCCCTACTTTTCTTCCCCTGAAAAAAACAGATTTTAAATGACAATTCATTCTCCAATTCCATTGTGAACTGTACAATTGATTGATTTTTCCATCATAAATTTAAAACTCTAAATTGGCTTCTCTCTGCTCCCCAACAGGCTTCAGGGCTGCCTCTCCTCACCGTAGTTTCTGAGAGCTCCGGGGTTTGATTTAACAGTGAGCTAAACGAAAGAGGATTAGGAGGGAGCCCCTTGACGCCATACCTATCTGTCCTCCCCCAAAGTCCCTGACCCCAAGAGAATCTGATATTTATGAAGAAAAAAGGAATAGGTAAAAAAAAAACTTGTACCAAAAGTGAATACAGATGTGAATATCAGAAACAAAGACTTGTTTTGTGTAATTAATTGAGATAAACTGAAGCTTTGCCCATGTTTCCCAGCCACCCCCACTCTCAGCCCCACCTTGGTTATAAGATTGCTCTATACTCTAAGTCCTCTAAGGAACCATCGGGGGTGTTGGAGTGGGCAGAAAATGGGGTGGGGAGCCCAAAATTTATTGAGCTTCTACTTTGTGGCGGGTACTAGCCTAGGTAAGCCCTTCACATGCTACCTCATTTAATCTTAAAAGACTAATTGTCTTTTAATTGTCATGCTAATTGTCCTCACTTTACAGTTTTGAAAAAAGGTCCAAAGGTTCACACCTAAGGTCTAGAGGTACACACACAGACACATACACACACATTTGAGCATGCCCGTACACTTTCTACATCTGGAGACTGAGATAACCCATGTAAAGATAGTTAGTGGTGGCCTCCACTGAGAAAAGGAGAAAGGGAAGCCCACCGATCCATCCAAGTCTCATCTTTCCTGTTCTCAGAATTCCTTCTGCTCTTAGAACCAGTGTCTCCTCCACTTTCTCTTTCGACAGTTTCAAAACTGCATGAATTCTCCTACATGTACACACTTCCCCTTTACATTTCCTCCTCCTCCTCCTAGGTAGGCGGTAAGCCTAACCTTGCTGGGATCCAGGTCTTGGGATCCTTTCCAATGTCTACAAAGCCTGCCCTGGCACAGGGATCCTCGCTGTGTGGTCTTGTGCCCGCGCGGGTGTGGCCGGCCACCAGCACGCTGAGGCTGAGTGGAGTTCCAACTCGTGTTTAGGTCTCCACTCTGGCAGCGAAAGGAGATGTGAAACCTTCTGTGAGGCAGCAGCAGGAAATGTGGAAGACTTCACTTCTCTATTCATGAGAAGACGGTGGTGCTTTTTAGAATAAAGCAGGACAGAAAACCTGTGAGACCTGTGCTCAGCAAAGCTGTTTCTTCCTTCCCTGCTTCCTCCTAACCTACTTTTTCTACAGACACAGCTCTGTCCCCCACCTGCAGTCAACCCAAAAGAATATTTCAACTGTCCTGTCCCTTGTTGGTGATTTGATAACTATTTATGCAGCACTAGGACTGAAGAAGTTAGGGAACCCCAGACAGCTTCCCACATGCTGTCCCTCTTTCACTGCCGCTGTGCGAGAGCCCAAAGAGTGAGCCCTCTCCTTTCCCGCTGCCTCTCCCCCAGGCTGGCCACCACATGCCAGAAGGGGACTAACTACAGTGTTTATGCGCAAAGCATTACAGGGAATACCCAGATAGGAGATATGGACTCTGCCCCCACATCATTTGCTTATAGATCAGTGGGGAATAAGAAGAAACATCTATAAAGATAAGAGTTTATTTTAAAGCAAATAAGCAATAAGTCCAGTGGACTTAGAAGAGAAAAGAGGAATCATTGTGGGTGTGGTGGGCAGGGAGTCGTCCCTATTGAGGGGGCCTGGAAGCGAGCCTTGAATACAGGGCTGGGTTCATGTCAGAGAAAAGGAAGGCAAGTGGCATCACAGTCCTGGCATATAACTCCATAGTCCTGGAAATATGAGGTGCTGTCGGGTTCTACCAGGAGCCTGGGGTGCCTAAAACAAAAACGAACTATAATAATGTCACTGGCATCACACGTTAAAGGAAGTCACAACTGTGGTCTCACGCTTTCTCTGAGAGTCTGGCCACACATACTTCCTAAAGTCACTCACTGTAAGTTCTCGGGGTTCCTCTTCTGGACAGATGGTTTTAACTCAAGCCTCCATTTTATAAACTCAAAAATTGCTCAACCCATCAATCATTTGCAATCTAAAACCAATAGCATGAAACCACACTGGTGACTTCCTTCAATGTCTTTTCAAAACAACACATACCTGCACTCTGCCAGGACTACATTACTTCCTGTTCTACCTCACCCCCACCCACCTCCCACTCCACCGCTCTCCTCTCACTCCCTCTTCTCCTTCAGGAGTCACTGCTCTAGACTCTGAACTTTGGGTTACACTTACTGTAACTAGTTCGTCATCCTTCCCTCCTGCAGCCAAATTACTTAAACTACGAGGAAATATTCTACCTGATTTGCCACCACAACTCTTGAAGAGTGTTATTGTCTCCATCTTAACTATGAGAAAATAGAGGCAGAGGGAGATTAGTGATTACCCAGATTTACCAAGATGCTAAGTAATAGAACCATGACTTAAACTCAGGATTTATGATTCTAAATCCTATACTCCTAATATTGATTAGAAAATAATTGAAAATTGCCAACCATTTATAGCAGTAATAAAAACCATAATATATTTAGAAATTAACATACAAAAGTATAAGAACTTTATGGGAAGAAAAATTTTATTAAAGTACATAAATGAAGACGTCAAGAAGTGAAGGGACATACCATATTCATGGATGGGGCATCCAAACATAATGAAGAGGTCAATTTCCCTCCATATCTCTAACATAAATGCTGTCCAAACCAAAATCATAGCAGGATTTGGGAAGAATTTGACAAGCTGATTCTAAAATGTACATGGAAATAAAGTCCATGAGTATCTTAGATGATTTTGATAAAGAAGAGCAAAATGAGGTCTTTTGGGAGGTGAGGTAGTAAAGGAATGGAAACTAGCTCTACCAAATATTAAAACATATTAAAAAGCCATAGTAATTAAAACAATATGATACTGACACAGGAATTGATAAATCAATGAAACTGAATAATCCAGAGACAAATCCATGCATAGAGGAGAACTTGGCATAAAATCCCTGGGAATAAATGGAATATTTGGTAAATGGTATTAAGAAGATCAATTTACTATTTGGAGGAAAAGAAAGTTGTATTCCTATTCACACTGTTTAGAAAAATTCCAGATCAATAAAGATCTAAATGTGAAAGGAAAACAATAACGCTAATAGAAGAAAGCATAGTGGAATATCATTATGACCAGATAAATATAAGGTAAAGCTTTTTTAACCAAAATTATTCATCAGAAAGGAGGGCATTACCTTATATATAAGTCCTTAGGTTTTTTCTTCCCAAATTATGGCCACTCTCTCAAAGCTGTTTGGAGAATATGCGTTATCCTGAAAGGATCTCAATTAACAAACACATGAGGAACCTCCATGATGTTTTCTGTAGTGGCTGCACCAATTCACATTCCCACCAACAATGCACAAAGGCTCACCAACAGTATGGAAGTTCCTCAAAAAATTAAAAATAGAACTACCATATGATCCAGCAATTCCACTTCTGGGTATTTATCTGAAGAAAACAAAACACTAACTCAAAAAGATAACTGCACCCTCATGTTCATTGCAGCATTATTTACATAGCCAAGATATTGAAACAAGCTAAGTGTCCATTGGTGGATGAATGGATAAAGAAATTGTGAGCTATATATATCATATATATGGTGTATGTATCTACATATACATAGTGGAATATTATTCAGCCATAAAAAAGAAGGAAATCTTGCCATTTGTGATAACCACGGACGGACTTCAAGGGCATTATGCCAAGTGAAATAAGTCAGACAGAGAAAGACAAATACTGTATGATCTCTCTTATACATGGAATCTGAAAAAAAAAAACCTTAAGCTCATAGATGCAGAGAACAGATTGATGGTTGCTAGAGGTAGGGGGTGGGGGATGGGAGAAATGGGTGAACTGTTTTGGTGGGTTTTTTTAGTTTAAATAAATTGATTTATTTTTAAAAAGTCCATAGCATAATCAAAAAAGTAAGTACATGAGAAGAATTAGAATAAAATTTTTTTATGAAATGTGACAGTGAAAATAACATGCTTACATTAATGTATTATGTTATAAAATATGTGATTTTAAATTTGTGAGTTAGTAACTAAATAAAGGTAGTTAGCAGACATTTGACTACATCCCTATGACTTCTATATCCCTAAAACTTTATATAATGAAATTGGTCAAAACACTTTTATAATAGTTTCATTGAGAAAATGGAGTATCACCTTATCACTTTATTTTCCAGCAAAACTTGTGACTTTGTTGCCTTGGGTTTGGAAAGGATTTCTTAAGATCATAAAAGCACAAACCATAAGGATTTTAATAAAATTAAATAATTCTATTCAGGGAAGGAACTGTATACAAATTTAACTGATGAGCAGCACACCGGAAGAAGGCATTTGCAGTGTTTATATTGACATAAGATTACTATACAGAATATATTATAAATCCCCACAAATTCACAAGAAAAAGACAAGAAAATGCAATTTTTAAAATAGACAGAAGATATGAATCAGCAATTCACAGAGAGAGAAACCTATGAAAAGATGCCCAGCCTCACTAGTAGTGAGAGAAAGGCAAATCAAAACGAGATACCACTTTACACCCACCATACTGCCAACATTTGAAAGTCAAATAACTTCAAGTGCTAGTGATGGAAAAGGAAAATAAGGGGCCGGCCAGGTGGCATAGTGGTTAAGTTCATGCGCTCCGCTTCAGTGGCCTGGGGTTGGCAAGTTCAGATTCTGGGTGCGGATCTATGCACCACTTATCAAGCCATGCTGTGGCAGTGTCCCGTATACAAAGTAGAGGAAGATTGGCACAGATGTTAGCTTAGGGCCAATCTTCCTCAAGCAAAAAGAGGAAGATTGGCAACAGATATTAGCTCAGGGCCAATCTTCTTCACCAAAAAGAAAGAAAAAGGAAAATAAGAACAACCTTACTCTGTTGGTGGGAGTGTAAACTGTTTATGATCCCTGAATTATAGAAATTACAAATTCGTTGGGTGAAAAAAAATTAACATATAAAACAAGGCAGCATATCCTTGAGAGTAAAGTCTGGGTTAAGTGTGCTAAGTCTTGGAAGAGTATAATAAAGGGCAATTATGGCTGGAGGATTAGGGAAGGGTTCATGGAAGAGGTCGAACTTGGGTTGGATCTACGGCGTTGTTTAAGATGAGAACACGCTGAGCAGAAAGAGAAGGCATTCCAGTGAGAGGGAAAAACCTGGGCAAATGTCCTAAAGTGAAGACAGACATGATACTGTCAAGGAAGAGTGGTGAAAAATGATTCATTCAAGAACAAGATTCCTGTTGGGAAGAGTGGGTAATATTTTTTATTAAAAGGCAGACACCAGACTAGAGAGGCTCTTGAATGCTTCTCAAGTGTGAAAAGTGACAGTACCATAGGATGCTTGATTAGAGAGCATCTAAGCTAAGCCCATCATTTTAAAGATGAGGAATTTGAGGCCCAGAGAGTGACTTGGCTAAGGTCACACAGCATAGAAAAAGCAGTTTTAAGGCTTGATTGGTAGGAAATTTCTGGATAAGTTGGAAAATAGAGAGATAGAAATCCAGAAGAACTAGAAAGCAATAAGAGACAGATGTAGAATAGTAAAATGAAAAGAAAAAGAAAGACATCTCAAAAGGGAGAAAATACAATACTTCAAGGTAAATTCAAAGTAAGTTCCAGAAAAGAGAAGAGGTCAATGATGCTGCCAAGCTCCCCTGTGAAAATCCTTGCTAAGTTATTGAGCACCTTTCCTATGTGCTAAATACTGTTCTAAGCATTCTACAGATATTAACTTATTTAAGCTTCACAACAACCCTGTTAAGGTGGGCACATTGTTATCATCAGCCTTTTACAGAACATGATACAAAGGCACAGAAAGGTTAAGCAACTTGCCCAAGGGCACACAGCTAAAATGTGACAGTCACGATTGAATTCCCAGCAGTCTGGTTCCAGAGCCCATTCTCTTAGCCAGTACACATGCTGCTCTTAGAAATGAGACGGCTCAGAGGAGGTGCCAACTCCTGGGAAGAATTGGATATTTTCCCTTAAATTACATTCTGATACAATTCAAAGAACAGAGATTCCCTCACCAATAGCAAAATAATTTCACTCTGAACCTTAATGCCACCCCCTCCTCCAAAGCAACTCCCAGACCCTAAGGACAGCAAGAAACAAAGCATATGCAAAGTAATTTATCACAGCAGTCATGTACCGCCTGCCCCCACTCTCTTCCCAGGACAGTACTGTCACAGTTCTTCTTGGATGGCCAAAGAACAGACCGTTAGGAAGGGCACATGAATTCTGGGCCCTTCAGTGCTCCTCATACTTCACTTCAGGAGCTGTTTTCACGGAACCGATATGACTGAGTTAGAATAGCATCTGAAGGCTTATTTTTCCCACTCCTGAGCTCCCGACTTCCCAGCTACGGTGCAGGCTGAAGGAAGTTATATATTTCTCAAGGCAGCCTATACTAGGCATAAACATTTTCGCAAACAGTTAAGTGCAGGAAAAAACCACAAGCATCCATCATTTTGTGAGCAGATTATCAGAAAGTAGCTCTGCCTTCATTTCTCACATATTTTGCACAAACTTGTAGGAGTAAAAGCCATCGTGTGGTGCTGAGACCAGGGAAGAGGAGTTGGCTGAGGAGTTAGGGGTTTTCCCATTTCCCTTTCTAATGAGGGCAAGCTGTGTTCAGGTTAAGGCATGTTGAATTTGAAATGACAACCCACTCAAGTTGCAATATCCAGAAACAAATATGAGTTAAAAAAGAGAAGCCACACCAATATGAAGAAATGAGATTTATTGCCTTGAGGTGGAAAGGGATGTGGTCGTGATAGGAAGGCCACTCTGTGCTCCCCTGGATGTAAGCCCAGGGACAGCAGAGCCCCCAGCCGAGAAACTTACACACACACACACACACACACACACACACACACACACCGGGGGAGTCCCAGGGGCTTCTGCTCTGAGAAGGAGAGATCCTGGGCAGGATGCGAGAAACCTGAGCATCTCCTGCTTGGATGGCTGAAGCTATTGGCGCCAGACTCTGGTCAGGAAGAATCAGTCTGAGGAGAGAGAAGGATGGAAGAAAGCCATCAGGGGGATCCTCCTCCTCCCTAAAGGCCCCTCCCTGCCTGCAGCACACCCTACAGAAGTTGATCTCTCCTTGTTCCCAAACAAATCATCTCCAAACACCCTTCCTACAGCTCCACACTCAAACCATTTCTGTGACCTATAACCGTGTGTGTGTCATCAGGACCCCAACTAGAAGGACGTCCCATGGTGCCCAATACAGGCCTCCCCACTCAGGGCCTGAAGATCACTATATGTCCTCCCCATGCCACAGGATAATCCTGGCATGCCCACACATGCACCACTGTATCTGGCTCCCATGGCTTGCCCACTGCCCCCCCGAGGTGCCCTGACGTACCACCTGAGCAAGGCCTTCGGAAGTAGATGATGAGGACTAAGCCAACAATGATGCCCAGCACACCCAGGCCAAAGGCCATGCCGCATAGCACATTCTCCAGAAAATCTGAGGGCAGGGCGTTCTGGGGCACTGGAGAAAAAGAGGAGCGGGTCAGCCTGGAGATCTGGTTGGGAAGCCCCCCACTCAGGGGAACGACACGGGTATGTGGGATGACAAGGGAGAGGCTGAGGCATGGAAGATGGAGGTTGACTCAGAGTGAGCATGGACTACACAAGATCAAGCAGAGAAAGAGGAGCCTCCCATGGGTCTATCCCTTTTTGCCCCAAAAATGAACCAGGTTTCCAGGGAGAAGGGTCTCACCCCAATAGGCAACTGCCGTGTAGCCGTCAATCTCATGAGTCACGAGGCAGGAGTAAAGGTCAGAGGGTGCCGGTGTGAAGTTTAAGTAAGAAAAGGCCTGGAAGCTGAGTCCATCAACAGCTGAGATAAAAGTGGGCCCAACTTCTTCCACAGGGTCCGAATGATGCTGCCAGTTCACCGTCAACGTGGGCGGGAAGAGATTACTGACAAAACAGACCAGCGTGTTGGGCTCGCCAAACTCCAGGGGCTTCAGCGTGAACACCTCAGTGATGGGGATCCCTGGTGGGGAGATTGAGGTGTGAGGGAGAGAAGTGACTAGTTTAGATGGTTCCCCTGTGCTTGGAGGGGACATGGCATACAGGGGGGAGGGCGGAGACAGAGTAAACGGGGATGGGCTTTGGGAGGAGAGATGAGGGAGGAGCTGGGGCTCTGAGGGAGGTCTTCTTCCAGGCAAGAACTGGACCTGGACCTACAGGCAGAGCCAGATCCAGGCCCCTGTGGACCCTTCCACCCTGACTTCCTGAGGCACTTCGTGTCTAGATCTCACATGGGCATCTAGTCACACGCTGTCTTCTCATCAAAACACAGGCTCATCATCAGATACTTCCCTTCTCCCCTTCCATCTCACTGAGCATAGTAACACAAGCTCTAATATTCTGTAGGCATCAATGGATCCCTGATGAATTCACCAAGTTCAACAAACAGTTTTGAATGCCTACTATGTCCTAGGCACTTATCTTCGGCCCCACAACAGAAACAGAGTGCAGACCAGGGCTGGTACAAAAATAAAGGTCCTAGGGGAGAAGTAGAAGGTGTTAGAGGTGGGAGCTAGTATGAAAGGGAATAATTAGATTAATTAGCATATAGACTAATGAGAGGTTAAGAATGCAACCCCCGTCCCCCCATTCCCCGAAAAATCCCTGACCTCTGGAGACTGGGATTTGCCCTTCAAGATGGGGGCCTATTCCCTGGATCATCTCCTGGCAGAATTGTTGGTCAAAGAAAATGGCGGAAGTATCTCTAGCCTTCTGAGCCCAGTCAGTAAATTCAGGGAGGCGAGGCACGCGGGTGTTCTGGGAAAAGTTGAAGGAGAAAAGCTGGTCCTCATCGTAGGTCTCGGACAGTCCCACGCTGGGAGTCCCATTCTGGCAGTATATCGCGTGCAGGAATGTGTGGTTTTGCAGATCATCCTGCCATACTGGAGTAAGAGCTGCAAAGGAGACAGGGTGTTCAGGGAGCTGTGAGCCTCCTCTTCCTCCTTAGCTAAGAAAACAGCAAGACTTGCTTCAGGGAGAGGGGTTGGGGGTGGGGTATAACCCCCTCTTGTGTCTGCTATTTAGGATCTCCCTCCCAGTGAGGGTGAAAAAGAAATTACAGGATCTCTCCAAACTTCCCCTGCCCATAAAAGGCCAACAGTCTCAAGTTGTAAAAAATAAAAAAGGTCTACTGTCTAAAGTGACAGATTCAGAGTCACAATGTTGGTTGTGTGCTTGTGCACTGCACGAAGGCACTCAGTCATGGAGGTAACTGGAGGCCGAAATCTAGCCTGCACTCTGCTCACCAAGCGATGCATCCTGGCACAAGGCTGCACTCTCCCAAAGGGGATACTTTGTCTAATTCACAGAAGGCCACCATACTGACTTGCAAAGGGCCTGGATGGGTTCCCCAGTCTCAGAAGAGAGGGTGAAGGAATGGTTCTGGTCTCTGCAAGCCATAGATGACACTGCCCCATCCTACCCCCAGACAACCTGGTAAAATGAAAAGACAGTCTTCAGGGTTCTCTTCAGCCACTTCATTAGCACCAGGCCTCTCTGAAAACGTCTTCCCCTCCCTCAACTCTCCAGGCCTTGCAACGACAGGATTGGGGGAGGTGACCTCATAGCTGTAGGAAATAATCCCTATTCTTTGAAACTCCTGGCAGGAATCCCCCCAGCCAGCAGGAAACCTTCTACCTAATACCCAATACCTAGAATAACAGACATTTAGAGTAAGAGGGATCTTCCAGATTATTTTTCCATTCTGCCTCATCCTTTACAGAGAAGGAAACTAAGGACCAATAAAGTTAAGAGATTTTTCAAGAATCACAAGATGAGTTGATGACAGAGTGCAGAGTAGTCTCCTAGGTAGAAGAGTGGAAATAACATCTGCTTTGTTCAAATCCCAGCTCTACCACTTTCCAACTGTGTGAACTTGCACAAGTTACTTAAGCTCTCTGAGTCTTGTTTTCCTCCTCTGTAAAATGGATATAATAATCTCTGCTTCAAAAGATTGTCTTATATGGAATACGTAAAGCACTCTGACATTGTTTGCCATCCATCCATAGTTGATCTCTTTCCCAATCCTACTATTGTTTCCACTATCCCATAATATTTCCCATCACTTACAAAGCACAGGGCTCTTCTTCAATGCTCTGGGTCGGCTCCCTAGGCTCTAACCCAGTCAGGATTGAAGTAAAGGGGAGGTAGTGTCATACCTCCAGGGGCGGTCCAGGACTGGGGCAGCAGCCACAGAAGGGGTAACAGCCTTAGCAGCGCAGCTCCCTGCCTCTGATCATGATCCATACCTTCACACCACACAGTGGGCTAGGACCTACCCACCAGCTGACCCAGGTGCCCAAACTCCCTCCCCAAGATCGTGTTCCGCCCTCTCACTTCCAATAGTTGCCCTTGGCATTTTGACTAAACCAATCACAGAAGTGTAGGGCTTAACGTCATCGGTCGCTGGGGAGAGACCTGGGGCCAGCAACCTCCTGAAGACTTGGCTCTTTTATCAGGCCGGAGTGGGGTGTGTAACTGGGCTGGGCAGGCAAGGGAGGAATGTCTGCCCCCTGCTGGGGATCCCTCTTTAGTATCAGGTTGTCAGCCTCAGCCTGTAGCCAGACCAACGGGCGCTTCAGAGCAGCGCCTCCCCGTGGCAGAACGCTGCAGTGGGGAAGCTCATCTTCCCACAGCAAACACCCCCCGGACACCACCCCAGGCTCTTTAGACCCCGCCTCCTCCTCCCTCCAAGCCCCCCCTCCTCTTTTCAGAGAGGTATTTTTCAGGCATTAGCTTCAATTCGTTTTGCAGAAATATATTGAAAATTTGTAAGTGCTAGGTATTGGGCCCAGTGCTAGAAATACAAAGGTGAATAAGGCATATTCCTGCCTTCAAAGAGCTTAAAGTCTAGTAGGAGGAGGGTCAATGAATAAATAATTACACAACAATGTAATACATTCAAATAAGAATGTGCCAAGTGTTTTGGAAATAGTAATTTTATGAGGATGGAGGAATAAGTGGCACATAATCAAGGCTTCTAAGAGTCTTGAAGGAAAAACAATTTGACCAGCAGAAGGTGAGGGAAGAGAAAAGCATTCCAGAGCAAGGGGTAGGCAAATGTGTGGTCAAAGGCGCTCAGAGCTCCTTCCTTTGGAGGCCTCTGTATAGCTGGATGTGAATGTTGTGGAGGCTGCTGGTGTGTCCCTGTTTGGTAATGGGGAGGAGGAGGGGAGGGTCAAGATGAGCTGGAAATTTAGGCAAGAGCTAGATCACATAGGCCCTGTTATGCCCCAAGGAGGGTCTGGCTTTTACTTAGCAGATGATAGAGATATTAAAACTGATGAGTGACACAATAATTTTAACATTTTAGAAAATTTGTTTTGATATTTCAAACAATGGGAGCTTGGAAAGAATTGAGGCAAAACTGCTGGTCAAGAGTCTATAGTATATTACATCAAAATAAAAAGTTGCTTGTACACACCTGCACACCACCCCCTTGTAGCAATATAGCAATAATTTAGGCGAGAAATGATAAGAGCCTGAATTAAGTCTTGAACAAAGGAGATAGAGGGAATCAAATATTGAGATCATTAGGAATCTAAAGGGCTTGGCTACTTACTAATCAGATGTGGGAAGGTGAGATGGAGGGATCAAAGATAACACCAAGGTTTCTAGATTGGGTAATGGGATGGGTGGTCAGTGATGGACTGAACTGAAATAGAAAAGAATGCCATAGAAGCAGGTTTGATGAAGAAGAGAATGAGTTCAGTTTTGTATGTGTTGAATTTTTGAGACTCCAGGAACAACCACACAAGGAGGCATGAAGTATATGGTTATGGATCTCAGGTATGGGCTGAAGAACCTTAATGGAGTCATCAGTCCAAATGTTGAAGCAGAGGTGGTGGATAAGATCACCCAAGTAGACTGTGCAGAGGGAGTGGGAAGAGACACAAGGACATAAGTCTACGTGGGTTCAAACCCCAAACCTCAAACCAGTTATCATCCGGGATCCAGTCAGGAACATACAGCCACTCTAGATATTTCAGACTGAGAGAACTGACTATAAAGAATTGGTTACAACAATGTTAAAAGGGCAATAAGTGCAAAAGGGAAAAAGAGAGTGGCTGGAGGTGCAAATGGGAAAGAAGAATACCTGGAAATCAGGAGCTGCTGTCACCTCTGAGCTGGAATCTATGTCTACAGCTGCTGTTGCCCTGTGGGAGACACTGTCATAGTTGGTTCTAGATCTATTGGAAAGGTGTCATCTCCATCAAGGCTGGATCATTGAGAAGGTACTTCCTCTGCCGAGGAGGCCAGAGTCCAGAATCACCCATTCTTGCTGCTGCTACATCTACCAGCAACTGCCATTCTGTTAGAAACTGAAGCAGGAAGCTTCTTGGTTTCTCCTGCCTTCTGATCTCCCGCCAGAGCCTCCTATTGAGAATCTAACAGGAAGCCAACTGGTCAGGAAGGCTGGGAAGTACACACCTTGCAGACTCCTAGGCTGAGCAGTCCAGAACACAGCACAGGAGGGTGGGAGTGGGACTGGCACTAGATAATAACCAGTACACTGAAAAGCACTAATTTGTAAGAATTGGGTGGCACCAGGAGCATCCTGAGAGCAAAGAGAAGATCAAGGAAGAAGCAGATTCAGAGAAATAGAGGTGTTCCATGGAGAAGGGCAAGATCAGCATTATCAAATGCTACTCAGAAGTCAAGGAAAGACTGGAAAGTGTCCTTTATATTTGGTAATTGTAAGATGGTTGACAAATATATTGAGAGCAGTTTCAGTGTTGTAGTGGGAGTTGACTCCAGATTGTGGTGGGCTGAGAAGTAAGTGGGAGGTGAGGAAGAAACTGTCAGTGTATATGTTGCAAGTTTGATAGAGAAGAAGAAAGACAGAAGGGGTCGGGGGAGAGGCAGTGAGAAAGATCTAATGTGGCAATTAAGTAATCTTAGAAATTAATCTATGTGAATATGGTCCATCAGTGTTTCTGACTTTCAAAATCCATACTCTCTTGTCAAAAACCAGTAACAGCAGCAATGACAGCCCCAAACAACAACAACCCCATGACCTCTTGGATATTCTGAAACACTAATGTGTGTGTGTGTGTGTGTGTGTGTGTGGTGAGGGCGGGCAGAGTGCCAGGGTCAGTGTAGGGTTTGGAAATTATTGTGTTACCCTTCAAAAAACAGAACATTTTCCCAATGTCCCACTCTTTGTAGACTAACCCATCAGTAATTCCTACAGTGGGAAGATTCGGGCCGAGGAAAATAGAAGGGAAGTTTGTGACATCACCAGGACTATAGGGGGAGATATATGACACACAGCCACCTAGGGTGTCAGCAAACTTTTTCCGTGAAGGACCAGATAGTAAATATTTTAAGCTTTGTGGGCCAATCTCTGTTGAATAATCAGCTGTGGCACGGAAACAGCCATGGGCAAGATGTGAATGAAAGAGCATGGCTGTGCTCCCGGTTTCCTCCCGGCTTTTCCTCCCATTTCTCAGGCATCTCCTTCTCAGTCTCCCTCACAGACTACTTTCTTTCAGCAACTCTTTAAACGTTGGTGTTCCCTGAAGTTTTGTTCTTAACCTTTTTTACTTATGGACACTTAAATTTAAATTTCATATGATTTTTGTGAGTCATGAAATATAATTCTTCTTTTGCTTTTTTTCAACCATTTAAAACTGTAAAAACCATTCTTAGTTCTCAGGCCATATAAAAACAATGGCTGGATTTTGCTCACAGACCAGTTTGCTGAACGCTGTTCTATGCATGTGGTCAGAACTGAGATGGGAGACCTAAAATAAACCCACCCTCCAAAGAAGAGCCTCATTTCCCCTTGGGGGTGGCAACTGGTTAGTGACTACATTGTGCCCCAGAGACAAGAGATCATTTGGAAGGAGGTCTGGGGGTGAGGGGAGCAGGAGGAAGAGGACTGGGTGGGAGGGCTAGGAACAGGTATAGCAGACACTGCAACTACTCTGGGTGGGAAGAATGAGGCAAAGGAGTCCAAGTTCCCCACAGAGAGTAGAATGTGGACAAGACTAGCATGAGGAGGAATGTAGTCACTCATCAAGGCAAGGGCGAGGTGTGGTTAACTCCTCTCTCCTGGTATAAATGCTAACAAGTTCAAACATTTGTAATGACCCTTCCCTCTATGTAATCCTTCTTCCTGTCAGGACCCTCCAACAGCCTCCATAATAGATATCTCAATAATAGTTTCTAATCAGTTTGGGGAAGTGATAATTGTGGGCAAGAAAGTAGCAAGGCAGCCAGTTCTGCATCCCAGCAACACACTATCTATTTTGG
The DNA here is from genome assembly GCF_057802395.1 of Ceratotherium simum simum. Lineage (NCBI taxonomy): Eukaryota > Metazoa > Chordata > Mammalia > Perissodactyla > Rhinocerotidae > Ceratotherium > Ceratotherium simum. The sequence goes on from NC_141912.1 coordinate 34,836,072, forward strand.
TCACTAAATATGAACGTCTATGAAAATAATGGCATAACACCCATAAATCCAGTAGGCCAGGACTTTCTAACACTCAGCTCTCCCACCCCTTTCCAAATACTGCCCCATTGTTTTTCCTGGAAGAACCAAATTTCCTAAAAAAGTTGTGGCAACCATCTCTACATTTTCATACTTGCCATTTAATCCTTAAATGGTTCACCAATACTTTTCTGTTGCTAAATCAAATGGACTCTTTGCAGTCTCTGCCACATTTGACACTGTTGGCCATGCCCTCCTTCCTAAAACGGTCTATTTTTTTTGGCATCCCTGATGGCACTCTCTCCTAGTTTTCCCTCCTACTTCTCTGGCGTCCTGTCTCTTCTATGGACTCCTTTCTTGCAGCTACCCTTTAAGTGCTGGTGTTCCCTGGAGTTTTGTCCTCAACCTTTTCTCTTCTTACACTACACACTTGCCCTGGATGGCATTTACTCCCACATGCCTCCAGTTACCAGCGATTTGCTGACGTCTTCCAAACGGGCCCCTGCAGCTCAGATCTTGCTCTGAGTTCACACCACCCATACAACCAACTGCCTTTAGGCAGCTCCACTTGGATGTTGTGCAATAGCAGTTCTCAAACTGCATTCTCCACAAAACCGTCCCTCAAGAAATTTTTTAAAATGTAAATTTGATAGTAGCAATTTTTAATTTATTAATTTATTTCAACACAGATGTAACAAAACACCAAACATTTACATAATAATTTTTATTATGCAACAATTTATTATATTTAATAAGACTATTTTGGTTATAAGCAATAGAAACCAATTCTGGCTAACTTAACTTTTAAAATGGTGATTTATTTGAAAGATACTGAGCTAGCGCATGAAATCAAGAGTGGAATAAGCCAACCTAAGGAAGGAGAGCCGCAGGGGCTTTAGCAGCAGGGGTTGAGTTGTCATTAATATGCCTCACCTTCAAAGGCCTCCAGCCTCTATCTTTCAAGTTTCACATTGCTGGCAGAGAAAATCTGACTGGCTCAGCTTGTATTAGCTGTGCACTTCCGGATCAATTAGCTGAGGCCAAGCACAATATCACCTCTGTGTATTAGAGCCATTCTCAGAGAAGGGAGAATCATCACGAACCTAACAACGACCTCAATACAGCTTTATTTAACATACAGCATCCCAGACAATTGCATGAGATCATTTGAGGCATAAGCATGAGGTTAAATCTGTGCATTAATGCTCAAACAGCATTACCCAACCAGCTGCCAGGGTGATATATGTCACCTTCCTGAAGATCTCTGGTCTGTCACAAGTCTTGCCACAAATTCAAAATATACTTCTTGATACGACTTAAGGTTGATTTATTAATAAAAATATTTATATTCCACTAACTGATTTCCTTTGGATCTATGACTAAAAAGTTTTTTAAAAAAACAAAACATTTTACTATGTAAATTTTCAAACACACAAAAGAGAGGAATCTAATAAATCCCCACGTACTCTCATGAGTTTCAACAATTTTCTTAATTTTTTTTTTTTGAGGAAGACCCGCCCTGAGCTAACATCTGTCAATCCTCTTTTTTTTTGCTGAGGAAGACTGGCCCTGTGCTAACATCCATGCCCATCTTCCTCCACTTTATATGGGATGCCGCCACAGCATGGCTTGCCAAGTGGTGCGTTGGTGGATGCCCGGGATCAGAACCGGCAAACCCCGGGCCGCCGCAGCGGAGCGTGTGCACTTAACCGCTTGCGCCACTGGGCCAGTCCCTTAACAATTTTCAACATTCTAGAAGTCTTCCATTCTTGTTTCATCTATTCTCCTGTTCCACTTTTTTTTTTTTTTTTTTTGCTGGAGTATTTTAAACAAAATCTGTTATTGTATTTCACCAGGAAATATTTCAAAGGGTATGTATAATAGATAACTTTTCTTTTAACATAACTACAATACTATCATCACAACCACAAAAATAAAAACAATTGCTCAACTTCATTTAGCCCAATCTGTGTTCATTTTTCCCCAATTATCTCAAAAATGTCTAAGGGAAAAAAAGATTTAAATGAAAATGGTTTTCAAACAGTACCTTCATTTTTTAAAAAATGGTGAGCTTTCTATTTTACATTATGTCTCATAAACCCCTGTTGATGGTTCAGTAATGAACTGTAATAGGCAGTTTAGGAATTGCTACCTGAAAGCTCCTCCATCTCAAGATTTACAAAACTAATCTCATCACCTTCCCTTCCCAACATGTTCCAACTCCTGTATTCAAGACCTCAAGAAATAATTTGACTGTATACCCAGTTACCTGAGCGACAAATGTGGGAGTCAATTTTGACTTCATCTTCCTCAAACCTTCTCATCTAATGTTTACCAAGTCCTATCAATTATACCTCTTTAATATCAGATAATCTGTCCTCCCTTTTTTGCCCATTCCTACTGGTTCAGGCCTTCACTGGTTTGCTTGCTTTTTCCTGGATTGCTGCAACTTTCCTATCATTGGTCTGTCTCCAATCTTATTTTCCAGTGCTGCCAAAAGGATCTTCTATTATGCATATTTGATCACATCATACTTTTATATGAAAACCTTCAATGGTTCTCTGTAATCTGCTCTCGTTGGCATGATCCTTAATGATCTGGAATCACTTAAACTACCTCCATATATCCTTTGAGATGAAATCTCACCTTCCTCAGGAAGCCTTGGAACCCAGAGTGGAGATGAGTAGCCTCTTCAGTATGTTCCACAGCACCCTGTGCCTGTCATTACCATCATTTTTATTGTATTATTCTCTTCTACTTACATATCTGCTTCACGGTCCCCTCACCCCACTCCAAGGTCCTTAGGGAATCATGTCCTATCCTTTTTTTTACATTCTCAGCATCTACCAAGACGGCCCACCAAGTGACTGCTCATGGGATGAATAAATGGGCTGTTAGTTACTGAGGATGTTGAAGTTGAGCCTGGAAGAGCCTAGAAGCATTAGATGAACGATAGATCATCCCTTCTGACACAGATATTTCAACGGTAAATCTTACCAGGCAGGGCTATGGGCTACTCTATAAACACCTTCACCCCCACTGCCTCCCCTGTGTACCCCACCACTCTTCCCTTTCCATTCTAGGTCCTACCCAAGATCCCAACTGCCACTTTCTTCCTACTCCCTGCCACGTCCTACTTCAGTGAGCAAACCTAGCCATCCAGCTCCCACATTTACCCTCATTCCCAGTTCTTCATATCCATATTCATCAGGCCCTTTTAGCTACATTATCGGGATATAGCAATCCTCTCAACTACTCTATAAGGTTGGAATTTATTATTCCCATTAAATAAACAAGAAAATTGTGGTTCAAAGAGGTTCATTCATCTACTTATTTAGCAAATATTTATTGACCACCTTCTATGTGCCTGGCCATATGCTGGGCACCAGATACCTATCATGATCAAATTTATAATCTAATGAAAATAAAGAGACATTAAACAAGTAAACATACAAACCTATAATAGCAAATTATAAAAGGTTCTATGAAGGAAAAGAACTGAGACACATAAGCCAGACTAACTGGAGTAGGGAATCTAGTGATATTGAGATGGGATCTGAAGAGTGAGTAGGAGTTAGCCAGGCAGTGGGAAGAGTGCTCTAGGAGAGGGAACAGCATGTGTAAGGCCCTGAGACAGGCAAGGGGCTGGCTCCTTCAAGGAGGTAAAGGAAGACCAGTGTGGCTGGCACATAATTAGTGAGTAGGGGAGGACGGCAGATGAGGCCAGAGGTAGGCAGAAGCAAGACCACACGGGACCTCGTGGACCACAGTGAGGTTTGAGCTCTAAGTGCAGTTAGTTCTAAAGCTGCGACTACTTTATTCCTTCTCATCTTCTGCATGTTTGTGTGCTAAGGTTCCTAGCTGACCTACCTCCAGTCTCTCCAAAGCCAATCCACGGTGCACATGGTTACGAAATAAATCTTCCTACAAAGGTAGCTCTCACTTCCCCTCTCAAAAAACTTAAATAGCTCCCTCTCTTCTACTAGATTCAGTCTGAATGACTTGGCCTGCGTTTTTAGGTCTCTCACACTCTGAATTCTATCCCCAGACTACAGAAACCGCTCTCCAATGTCAGTAATGACCCCAATTACCAACCCAATGAGTTTTTCCCCTTTCTTCATTCTCTCACACCTATCTGTAGGATCTCACTTCCTCATTCAATCAGAACAAGGATTCTTCAACTACAGTCCACATGCCATAAAATTCAGGGGTCCATGAACTTGGATGGAATAAACAAGTGTCACCTTTATTTCCAATAACATCTAACTAACTGAAATGTAATTTTATGAATGTAGAAAATAAGTCTTTGTAGTATTAGCAGTACCTGTAATGTTGTCATCAATAGAAAGCATCATCAATTAATATTTTCATATCACATATATAGACATCTCAAAATATCTCTACTTTACAATTATGGGAGTTGTTAGACCTGCCAATAAATTATTTTATTTAATGTGTTAGTTAAGAAACATATATTGTATTAATAAGGGAACACAAATTACTAGATCATCACACATTTCTTTAAATATTTTGATAATTGTATATTTTATTTATGTATTCACAAATATTATTATCAGACAAGGTCCAAAGGCTCCACCAAACTGCCAAAGAAGTCCACGGCACAAACAAGCTTAAAAACTCCTGATTCGTCATTCATTCAACAAACATGAAGTCCTCACTGGAGCCCTCTCTTGTTCTGGCTTCCTCATATTATGTTGTTCTGCTTTTCCTTCTTGTTTGATGCTCCTCCATTGGTTCCGCTTCTTATTCTTGCTGCCTGTATGAGGATCTAACCCAAGCTCAATCCTTGACCCACAACTAAATTCTGTTTTATACTTCCTCCCTTATAAATCTCACCTATCTACATGACTGATTCAAATGTCACCTCAAAGATGACTCCCAAGTCTACTTCTCCAATCTTTTGCTTAGCAACCAGAATAACATACCATCCAGAGGCAGACTGCTTGGGTTCAAATCCCAGTTCTGATCACTTACTAAAAGCATGACCTTGGGTCAATTATTTAATATCTCTTGTTTCAGTTGCTTCATTTGAAAAATGGGGGTGATAACAATAGTATCTACTTCATAGGGTTATAAGGACTGGAAGAGTTAATACACGTAAAGCACTTAAAACAGGGCCTGACACATTTCAAGAACTCAATAAATGTTAGCTCTTACCAGTCTCGTCTCCTTCCAGCCCAACACTTTTATTTGGCATTTATCAACAGGTATAGTGCTAGCCACTGGGAATATGAAGATACATTTCCTATCTAATGACATAATTCCAATCACGTCATTGCTCAAAAACTTTCAGTGACTCCCTACTGGGTCCAAACTTAACAGCACTGGAAATTCTTCATAATAATGCCTCAAATAAATTTACCTTCCAGTCCTTTCTCCTCCTGCTCTACCTGTAGCTTATATTCTATTCTGGCCAGACCAGACTGCACTGTTCTCTGTGAAAATGACCTGTGCTGTTCTGCTTCTGTCTTTCCTCACACTATTCCAATGTCTCAAACATGTACCTGACAGCAATGACTTTGTCTTACTATGATTACTTCCCCAATACTATGCAGGATGCTCCATAATACATATACATCTCCATCTTACCTAAGTCACGTACTTACTTAAGCATCAATTTCCTTCAACATTTGCTCACTTTGTGTGCACCTCATATTGGCCAGGTACTGTGCCAGGAGCTGGGGATATTTTTTTTTAAAAAAAGGATACAACATGGCCCTGTTCTCAAGATCAAAGTCTGGTAGAGGAGAGAAACATGTAATCACATAAATGCCATTCACTGTGAAAGGAGTAATCATAAGAGGAAGGGACATCAAAGAACAAGCAGTCAACTCAATTTGGGAGGCAAGAGTAGGCTTTTCAGATGATGGTATTTGGGCTTACATGGATTGTGGAAAAGCCTATTCTGTATGGAGAGAGCAGTACAGTCGTGGGCTGTATTAACGATGTTCCAGTCAAGGATGAACCCCATATACAACAGTGGTCCCATAAGATTAGTAACATATAGCCTCAGTGTGTAGTAGGCTATACCATCTAGGTTTGTATAAGTACACTCTATGATGTTCACACAACAACGAAATTGCCTAATGACGCATTGCTTAGAATGTATCCCCGTCGTTAAGTGATGCATGACTGTATATGTAAAATACAGAGGCATAAAACAAAATGGTGTGCCTGGGGAACAATTCAATATGGCTGGAGTATAGGGCCCAAGAAATGGCTAGACAGGAGGCTGGAGAGGTAAGCCAATCTTTCTGTCAAGCACAGGAATTTGAACTTTATTACAGAGGCAATGAGGAATTAATAAAGGGGTTTAAATAGTAGCATATGGCCAAGAGTTGTATTTTGGAAAGCTCACTCAGGGCAGTATTGTGGCAAGAGAGGGCAATCTGGAACAGCACTGTTCAACAGAATTTTCTGCAATGAATTTGTGATGTCCAATATGACAGCCACTAGCCACATGTGGCTAATGAGAACTTGAAATGTGGCTTGTGAATCTGAGGAACTTAATTTAAAATCATATTTAATAGTAATTTAAATAGCCACCTATGGCTAGTGGCTACTGTATTGGACAGTGCAGCTTTAGAGATAGGGAAATCAATTAGGAAGCTGTTGACATAGCTCAGGTGATAGGATAAGGACAGAGTGTGATTCAACAGCTATTTTAGGGCCAAAATAATAAGTCTAGTGGATATAAAGTTGTGAGAAAAAGAAATCAAGAACGGGCTCCCCGATTCCAGACTTTGTGATTGAATAGCTGCCATTAGCGAGGATAATATAGAAGAAGCAAGTCTAGCCTGCACACAGATTGTATCAATTTTGAACATGTTCAAGTGTCTGAGGGTTCTCCAAGCGGTAATATTTAGTGGCCAGTTTAGCTCAGGAGAGTTATCTGAAGTAAAGATACAGATTTGAGAGGCTTTGAGCCATTGAGTGAGATTACTTAGAGAAGATAAACAGAACTAGAAGCAAACTGAAGCAAAATCCTGGCAAACATCAATGCGTAGGAAGAGGCTAAAGAAGAGCCCACAAAGGAGACTGGAGAGAAACAGCTGGACAAGCAGGAAAAGAAACAAGTGAGATGGTCACAGAAACCAAGAGTGCAGAGAACTTCAGGAAGGAAGCATGATCAAATGTCAAATGCTCCAGAGAGGTCAAATGAGGTGAGAAGTGAAAAGCACTTCTTGACTTTGCCAATTAGGAGGTTCTTGGTGACATGTGCCAGAACAGTTTCAGTAGTGGAAGAAATGGGCTGAAAAGTGGGATGGGGCAGAGAGAGGAAAATTTAGATCACAATTTTAGGTCTTGACTATGCAGGAGAGTTGAGAGATAAATAAGAGAGTCTACAGGGGGATACGCTATCCATAAGGTTATTTTCTTTGTTTCCTTTTCTTGGGGGCTGAGAAACCCTTACAAAGGGAGAATTTAAAAATGTCAATTGCTAGAAAATGGAGGACAGCTTAAGAGTAATAGATAAGGCTGACCAGGTCAAAAGAAAAGAAATTTCCTTAAACGGAACAGAGGACTTCTAGGACAATGGTAAAGGGATACAGACATGGCCCAGTTTACAGGAGGGAGACGGAAAGCCAGGAGTTCTCCGGCAAGTTGGCCTTTCTGTTCTGTTGGTGGGCAGTGGGGTTTATGGACTAAAGAGTGAAAATTTGAACCATACTCTGAGAGACAGGAGAGAAATTATGGGTTATGAACAAGTAAAAGATCTGCTTTAGGCGGCAAATGAATCACCGTAACATCCCTAGATTAGACTTTTATGGGACTGATTCAAGACTGAGAGTAGAGGGCAAACCCTTAGCGAAAAGTAGAAGAGTTTTAACATAAATGGTCGAGCACGAGATCAGTAAAGAAATAAAAGTGATCAGAAGGCTGGTAAATTTTGTAGAAGGCAGAGAAGTCCAGCGACTGACAGCTCTCAATGAAGTAATGAAGTCTTGGTAGGTTCAGGGAAAACGACAGATTATAAAGCTGCCTAAGACAAAGAAGCCGAACAAGACGCCCACATCTACCGCCCCCATCTACCGTCCGCACCTCACCTCCCGGAGGCAGGCACCGCGAGGGTGATTAACTCCCTCTCCCGTCGTCGAACCACACTACACCGGGGAAGGGGCCCCACCCTGCAAACCCTCACATCTCCAGGTCCAGGCCCCATTCTCCTTCACTGACAACAGCTCGGTGGCGCGCGTTTCCGCTGGACTCCGGCCAGGACGTCCCAGGCTGCACCTTTCACCTGCGGAAAAGGAACCGAGTCAGGCCTCCCCAAGCCGCCCCGCGAGGCCGCGGGCAGTGGGGGAGGGGCCGCCGAGGCGAGAGGTCGGCGCGCCGCGCCCGCTTCCGCCCCACCCACTGCGCGCGCTCCCAGCCTCGCCGCCCCAGCTGCGGTGCGGGCCCCGACGCCTGCGCACTGCTGCTCTGCTCGCGGCCTCCGGCGCTCCTTTCCCCTCCCCCAATCCGGTCGCACCCTTGCGCCTGCGCCGTGCACGTTCCCGGGCTCCCGCAGCCATGCTGAACCCGTACGGAGAGGCGAGTGGGGGGGACGGGGTCGACGACAGCGGGATAGGAAGCTGGGGATATGGAGAAGCAGCGGCATTAGAGCGATCTGGGTCTCTGGAGATAGGCCTGGGCCATGCGGCCCCCTTGGCCCTTGCGCGACCCCCAGTAAGCTTCGGAAAACTGGCCCCCGTCGCGGGGGAGGGGGAGAGGGGAGCGGCTGGCACGTGACCTGGGTCAGCCAATCTGGGTGTTGCTGACGTGGCCGCGCGGCCCCGATGCTCTCCCCACCCCCCGGATCGGTCAGGAAGGGAGGGGCTGGGGGCTACGCCCCCTCCCCCAACACAGCTTCAGTTTCCGGGGGGGGTGACGCCCCGGATTACAACCTCCCCCCGCACCACGGCGAGGGGAACATTGGAGCCCCCCCGGAAGGTTCCAGGATCCAGGTGAGTAGGGGCCCTTGGGGGGCGGGAATGTCAGTCATTTAAGTGCTTAACCAATGGTGGGGAGTCCGTGAGGGAGATTCTTGGGGTTCATAGAAGAATCCTGAGGGTGAGAGGATTTGTCCTTCAAATAGTTTATAGCCAATGGGAGCTTGGAAGGGGGCGAGCCGGAGAGGGCCCCTCTGATGGGGGAGGGGAATGGCCAACCTCATGCCTCCATACCAATTGGAGGGCAAAGGGGCGTGGGGGCGGTGGGCCCCCCCTTTCCATTCGTTCCCTGGGGGTACAGGAGCCCGGAGCCAGGTGAGAAGGGATCCTTTTGGCGGCCGGAGGGAGGGGTGACCTAGTGGGCTGAGGAGTGGGAGTGGTGACCGGAGTTCCTACTCCTGGATGTTAATGCTTAGAGTTGGCAACCTGGGTTGTGAACTGAGATTGTTCCAGGCGCCCACTCCCTTTCTCTCCAGAGACTGGAAGGAGCATTTCTGTACTTCCTTTGTGTCAGCGGTAGGAAGCTCGCAGTCATCACATGGCATGGTGGAGGTTACGCTTCGAGTCGCTTATCGAATTTGTGTGCATTCACGTGGACACGGCCTATGGAGCCTTCTGCACAAACCTTCGTTGCCCCGGTGGGGTCTTAGTTGAGCATGTGTCTGCCCCAGGCTTGGGAGGGCTTACAGGCTGAAAGCCTGGGGTCCGCTTGGGAGCAGAAGCCAGGCCCAAGGTGGGTTTTGGGAGGGAGTAGAAATCGTGGTGTGAGACAGGAGGGAGTGAGGCTTAGGACCAGGAGTGATATCACAGCTCACAAGGTTTCGGGTTTCTCCAGGGTGGCGTTTTTTTGCCTCTTTCATCCCCTCCCCCATTCCTGAACAGTTCTCTCCTTGTGTACTGCGGGGGAGGGAACGGAAAGGAGGGAAGAGTTACTTTTCCAAATTACTGAGTAGCAGTAGCCTCCCCGGTGACTCATGTGGGGGAAGGGAGGATTGGGAGGGAGCGGGGAGCAGTGATTTTCCGGAACGCAGGGAAATAAGCCAGAGTAATGTCTGGCTGCCCTTTCGCTTTCTAAGGCCCAGTATTCTCGACCTCCTGATTTTTCTTCCCTGGCCGGCCCCCTGATGGGCCTCTGTGCAGACTTGCAAGGCCTGGGGTGGAGAAAAGCAGATCGGGGAGGCTAGGCCGCTAGGGGGAGGGGAATGGGGGGAGGGGAGAAGGCCTCTGCAAAGTTGCTGTGTCATTGCCCTCCGTGCTGCAGCCACCCGGGCGGGCCCGCATGTACGTTTGGGGCCGAGGCCTGATCCCCAGCGGGGGTTGGTGGAGGGAGAGACTCTGCTCTCCCGGTGCGCGTTTTCCCCCGCAGGGCTTGCCCTACTCGAGTGGTTGAGAAGACGGGAGACTGACGGCCATTTTAGACGAAGTAACCGAGGTTAGGGCTCAAAGGCTACCGCGAAGGAGGGAGGGTGACATGGCTGGAGCTCAAGGATCTAGGCCCTCACGAGCCCCTGGCAGGGGGGGCTCATATTCGTTGACAAATTAATTTCCTTTTTCAGAAATGCATAGCCTTCTCTTCCTTGGTAGCCAGAAAAGGGGAAATGCAGGGGGGAGACCCCTCGCCTAAAGCCCAGGTAGGGGAAATTCTTTCAGTCTCCTATGAGGGAACGGGGGCGGGGGAGCCCCAGAGATGGCTTTGAAGATCCTGACCTTGCGCTCTGGCTCTTGATGGATACAGAGCTCGTTACCCTATTCAAGACAACCAGATCGTGGGGAAGACTTAGTTGACTAGGTTGGGGGGAGGGGGCGAAACAGCTCCCAAAATGGCTCCTGCCCCTCCTCGGAGGCGGACGGCCCGGGGGGAGGGGAGGAGGGGAGAGTAGGAGGGGGAGGGCTAGTCTGAGCCGCAGCCGGCGCCTCCTCCGCTCGCCCTCCTCCCTGGCGCTGACCGATGGACCAGCCGCTCCGTGGGGAGGACTCCGGACCCTGGTGGGGGGATGGGGGGAGCCTTCCGCCCCCGCGGCGGAGGGACCCTAAGGCGGGGGTGCGGGCCTGCCCTCTGGGTGGGGGAGGGCGGTGGGGAAAGGTCTGAGCTCGCCAGGAGCGGGCAGGGTGTTCACCCTGATTCGCCTCTCGCAGGACTTGTTTTTTCCGCTCCGATCCGGACACCGGAATGAAGTTTGGGGAGGAGGTGGGTTTCATTTTATAGGGTATGAGGATGCATTTGGAAATTTTGAGCTGCCGAGGTTTTGTCAAGCAGGCAGATATTTACGTTGGTAACTGAAGGTATGAGTGGGTGGGATAGGAGAGGTGCTTGGGATGCAACTTTTTGGACGTGTAGGTTTGGTTGTCTCGGTAGGAAGCCTTTGGGAGTTAACATAGATTCTGAGAAGTGTTTTGCCTTTGTCTTTCGATTGTTTCACTTGGGGAAGGACGGGGAGAGTTTTTAAGACTCTGGCAAGCCTGTATTTTTTATTGTGGAGCATAGGAACATTAGGTTCCTTCTTTGCTACGTTCGGGAGCCCTTAGCTGTTTGCCAGAGGAGCAGGCCGCGGTTTCTAAGATGGCGTCTTCTTCCTCATTTCAGGTTCTTCACTGCAGCGGCCTCACTGCCGAGAACAACAACCCGCCGGGCATCCTGCGGCCACACCCTGGCGGGCCGAGGCTGGCTACGCCCACGCGGCCCCCTCCAGTCCTTCTGCCGTTCTGGCCAATGGAGGAGCTACGAATGGCACGACCTGCCGGAGCTTGGCAGTCGCCAGTCGCACCGGGTTTGGACGCCTGGGAAGACTTTGTTGGAAGGGGAGGCGGGGAGAGGGTGCTGCATCCCTGCCAACCTCCCTGTTTCCCTGGAGTCGCCGAACCACAGCGCAGCCAATTGGCTCAGAGACGTGGCGGGTTGCCGCTTCCCTATGGGTCTATGCGGCACTCTTCTGCCTGGTGACTGACACCTTGGAAATGAAGCTTATGACGTCATCGCCTCAGCCGACCAATAGAAAACGCTCCCGCGGAGAGGTGTTCCTCCCCCTTCGACTCTGCTTCTTCACGCGCGTGAGCGAGCGGGCGCGCGCGGAGAGGGTGGAGGAAATCTCGAGCACGGTGGCGCGCATGAGCGGCGAAGCTCCTCCCTCTTGCCTATATATAAAGGGCTGGCGCGGGGCTCGGCGGCGCCATTTCGCGCTGGAGTGGAGCAGCCTCTAGAACGAGCTGGGGGATTCTGCCACCGATACAGAGCTTTCGAGTCGTCGGGGGCCGCCATTACAATCCACGTCCATCCGCTTGGAAATGGCCTTCGTCTCGGCCTATGACTGGTCCCGGCGGACAGTACAGACCCCATAGAAGCCCCCGAAGCTCCCCTTTTTCGGGCCCCGCCCAATCCTCGGAGTCTGTCCACCCCCTCTACTCCGCCCTCAAGAGGATTTCAAAGATGGAGGCGGCGGCTCCCTAAACCACTTTTCGGGTTCATCCGCCTCCATCCAAGATCGAAACGGGACCTCGTCCGCCCTGGACGGTCCCAGCAGGAAGAGGGGATCGTTGCAGACCAACAGCGGGCAATATTGACGACGGTGTCTGGGATCAGGGGCCGTCCTAGGGTTTGAAGAGTGCGTCCCCTTTCGCTCGCCCGCCTCAGCTGAGGCCGCCGCCATTTTCTCGCTGTCCGCCTCCCGCGGAGCGCGCCAAGCTACCGGGAGTTCTCCGAGAAGCAGCGGAAGAGACTGCTTTCGTGCCGGTCCGGCGGGGGGGTTGTCGCCTGGAGGACCAAGGGCAACGGCCCCCCCCACTTCCCCGGGTTATGCTGGACCGGGCGGTAAGGGGAACCGAGGCCACCCGGACTTTGCGCGGCTGAGGGCAGCGCCGGTTCCCCGTGGTCAAGATGCTGCAAAACGTGACTCCCCACAACAAGTACGTCCCCGCGAGCCGCGTGTGGGAAGGGGACGTTGGGAGGCTGCGGCGCGCGGGTGTGGGACTTTGGGGCGCGTTCCAGTTTGGTGGCGCGGCTGTTGGCGCTCGCGGAGTGGGGTGAGCGACGGTTTGGGGACGGTGGTAGCTGCCCAGATGCAGCGTATGGAGGTCGTACAGGTGGTCAGTTCGTGCGTTCCGTTTCCCGCCGCGGTCCAGCCTTAACCGAGGCGGGGGGACTTAGCTTGGCGGCAGAATGTAATGGGGGAGGAGGACATTGATTGGGCAGCGGGTCCTGCAGGTAGTAGGTCCGGTGTCTAACGACAGTGTGTTGTAGGTTTGGGAGGGGGGTTCGTCGCCACATGTAGCGCCTTATAGGGTTGCCATGGTGATAGAGGTTCGGGGACTGGCTACGGGGATTCCCAGAGTAGGGTAGAGAGATCGCTCTCTCAGCCTGTGGGTTCTTTATGTCTAGGGGAGGTCACTGAACTGCTCGTCTTTCCGTGATGGGGTGGGTTTTGTGTTGGGACGTGTGTGTGTGTGTGTGTGTGTGTGTGTGTTTTGGTGGAGGGGGGGATGTGTTTTTGGTAGCAGTGAGTCTTGTTTAGGGACGAGGGTGGAGCTGAGGATTCTGTAGTCTAGCTTTGCGGATGTAAACAATGAGATTTGGCTGTAACGTCTTTAGTCTTGGGCCCTGGGAAGCACCTGGTTCTGAGCAGCATCAGAGGGACCGTAACCTTTAACCGCTGTTGGCCTTTGATCTTCAGAGTTGATGCCACAGTGGGAACTGTTATTTGAATTGTATTTTTTGGCGGCGGTTGGGGGGTATCTGTCACTTTTGCGAGGGAACTTGCTGACCTTGACTGTTTGGATGGCTCTATTTTTTGAGTCCCTTGGAGGGAGAAGACCGAATTTGCGAATAATATCTGGGAGCTGGCAGCTTGGTTTATTCTAGGCTGTGAAGGCTGACAAATGCTCCCTTGTCTGAGTTTTTCTTTTTCTGAAGAGTTGATAACGGTTTTCCGTTAGATTTCTGGTCCGTTTTCTGCTTTGGACTTAAGTATCCAGAGCTTCTGGAAGATGCTAATCTCTCCTGCCTGGATGGATTCTGTGATGTCTCATCAACATTTTATGAAATTTTTCTCCTGTTTTGTTCCGTTCCTCCTTTATTCGCTTTCCTCAGGCTCAGCCACCATGGCAACCACCAAGCCCCTGGTGAGGGAGGAAGCTTGGGGCTTGAGTTTCTCAGCTCCACCCATTTTGCTTAAGTTCTATCCCCATAAGGCTGAGCTTCTCAGATGGTATGCCTTATGAGCAACCATTTTGGGGCGCTTTTTTCCCCCCATTCTAGGTGAAAAGATGATAGAGCCCATCAGACTCCAGCAGGTGGGATCTGGGTAGGTATACTAAAAACACGGCAACAAAGAAAGTAGGTGGAGGGGAGACAAGAACAAAAGCTTCGCAGATTGTTTGCATCCTGATTTTGGTTAAGATTCATTTTCATAGGTTTGACCGCTTCTCACTAGGTCCTAAGCCTGGATTTATTGAGTATGTAGTGTAAATTGCGTTGTTTGCCGATTTCCATGAGATTACCACATCTAATTGTGTTTCCCATCTTCACAGGCTCCCTGGGGAAGGGAATGCAGGGTTACTGGGGCTGGGTCCAGAGGCAGCAGCTCCAGGGAAAAGGATTCGAAAGCCCTCCCTGTTGTATGAGGGATTCGAGAGCCCCACAATGGCTTCAGTGCCAGCTTTGCAACTGACCCCTGCTAACCCACCACCCCCAGAGGTGTCCAATCCCAAAAAGCCAGGACGGGTTACCAACCAGCTACAGTACCTGCACAAGGTGGTGATGAAGGCTCTGTGGAAACATCAGTTTGCATGGCCCTTTCGGCAGCCTGTGGATGCTGTCAAACTGGGTCTGCCGGTGAGTAGAGAGATGGGAGTGGGGGAGGTATGGAAATGAACAAGAGTGAGTGTGAATGGAGGTGGGCTGTATGGTATAGGTGCTGCGGCCCCTAGGGAGTTCCCATCTCTCCCTTGTAGAACAGATAGCCACCAGATTTCTGGGTCTTTGGTGCCTTGTGATTGATCCAACCTCTTGCTATCTTGGCATCTCTCATTGTGCCCTCCATGTGTCCTTCCTTAACTTTTGTGCCCTGGCTCCATTTTACAGATATCCCACCCCGGGTTGGGAGAGGACCACGGTGGCCAAAATTCTTAGCTTCTTCCTCTCCCTCATGCAGCCCGTGGATAGCCAGCCCCAGAGGTAATGTCACAGGATGGGAAGCCTTGCAGAGTGGGTGGGGGGTGGTTAGAGAAACACAATAGGGGCATCCCTATGGGTGTTAAGAATCCTGTTTCGTTTTTATCTGTCCTGTAGTTTAATGGGGGCCGCAGTTGGGGGGACTGTATATTCCTTGAAGGCATAGGGTGTGTGTGTGCATGTGTGTGTGAGAGTACGTGTGTGTTGGGGACAGTAGTTTGACTAGGAGAATAGGTGTTTATCTTTCAGTGGCTGATCTAGCTGTTCTTTTTTTAGGATTATCACAAAATTATAAAGCAGCCTATGGACATGGGGACTATTAAGAGGAGGCTTGAAAACAACTACTATTGGGCTGCCTCAGAGTGTATGCAGGATTTTAATACCATGTTCACCAACTGTTACATCTACAACAAGGTGAGTTCCCCTGTGTGCTTTAGTAGCTGAGGAGAGACAGTGCTTTTGTTATTGCTGGATATTTGCTAGATGTTTTGTTTATAATAAAGTTTGTTTTTTACTATAGAAGGTGTTCTCACAATAGTCAAGATCTAGAAAATCTGAGCTTTAAAGGGTACCGTTGAACACAGTGATGTGGTTTCAGAGATTGAGAATTAACGGTTAAGTAGAACACTTCATACTTAGGGATAGGGATAGTGGCCCTGTTTCTCAGAGAAATCTCCAGGGACCTGAGTAGACTAAGATCTATTTTCCTTGTCAGCTCTCATTGCCTTACTTCTGAACTTTTTTTCTTTGTTGTATTTTGAGGGACAGAGTTGGGAGAGAAAAAGGAAATTAGTGACCCAGTGTGGATAATTTTTCGATAGTTGATGACCAAGTTGTCGAAGGGGATGGTGGTGTGATGGCGCCAGGAATTCGTCTGAGAAAAATGGTGTCTACTTTTTGTTGATGTTTGGACCTTTTTGTTTGTGTTTCCTATAGCCCACTGATGATATTGTGCTGATGGCACAAACTTTGGAAAAGATCTTTCTACAGAAAGTGGCATCAATGCCACAAGAGGAACAAGAGCTTGTGGTGACCATCCCTAAGAACAGCCACAAGAAGGGGGCCAAATTGGCAGGTAGGAAGAGTGGGAGTCTTACTAATGGAGACCAAAAGATGGGAAAGATATCAAACTAAACTTTTTTTTTTTTGTCCCCCAGCACTCCAGGGCAGTATCACCAGTGCCCATCAGGTGCCTGCTGTCTCATCTGTGTCTCATACAACCCTGTATACTCCACCACCTGAGATACCTACCACTGTCCTCAACATTCCCCACCCATCGGTCATCTCTTCTCCCCTTCTCAAGTCCTTGCACTCCGCTGGACCCCCGCTCCTTGCTGTCTCTGCAGCTCCCCCAGCCCAGCCCCTTGCCAAGGTATAGATCCCTGGATTTCTTCTGCACAACTGGGAGGGAAGCGTTTTGAGGTGGACCCAGGATAAAAGCTTCCATGTTGTTTTTCCCTGCAGAAAAAAGGGGTAAAGCGGAAAGCAGATACTACCACCCCTACGCCTACAGCCATCCTGGCTCCTGGTTCCCCAGCTAGCCCTCCTGGGGGTCTTGAACCTAAGGCAGCACGGCTTCCCCCTGTGCGTAGAGAGAGCGGCCGCCCCATCAAGCCCCCACGCAAAGACTTGCCTGACTCGCAGCAACAACACCAGAGCTCCAAGAAAGGAAAGCTATCAGAACAGTTAAAACATTGCAATGGCATTTTGAAGGAGTTACTCTCTAAGAAGCATGCTGCCTATGCCTGGCCTTTCTATAAACCAGTGGACGCTTCTGCCCTTGGCCTGCATGACTATCATGACATCATTAAACACCCCATGGACCTCAGCACTGTCAAGGTACCCACTGCATGGGGCAGATGGGAAGCTCAGGCAGTGATTGGAACCCTAGGGATCAATAAAACAGTCACTTCTTATGGGCACACAGCAGTTTTTGATTCTTCGTATTTTATTTTCACAAAATAGTAATAGGACAAAAAGTCAAGTACTTAATAAAATGAGTCCATATTTCCTGGAGTTTGAAACAGTATGGTGGGTATAGTCTTCAGAGCAACACCATTAATGTACAATTAAGTCCTGCTTATTGGGAGTGTTGAGTTTAGGAAGTTAGGGGGTAGGAGGGTAGTCAGTGGCCATCTACCCTCCCCTTTCACGTAGAAATGATTTGTTTTTCTAGACATAGGTATTTCTTCAACCCACCTAAATTCCTTTGACTTCAGACCTGAATCCCAGGGTGTGCGTAGATCCTTAAGGTCATCCTTACTGTGCTCTCAGAGAGGGCTACTCTTGCGATGTCTGGGGTTGGCAGGGCAAGGTGAGTCTCCCTGCCTGTGCAGCTTCTGATGCTGCCTCCTTCTGCAGCGGAAGATGGAGAATCGTGATTACCGGGATGCACAGGAGTTTGCTGCTGATGTGCGGCTTATGTTCTCCAACTGCTATAAGTACAACCCCCCAGACCACGATGTTGTAGCCATGGCACGAAAGTTACAGGTGAGTGTCAAGGTTGGAGTTAGAAGAATAAATGGGTCTGGGGAGAGAGAGATTGTTATCTGTGCTGCACAAGCTTAACGTGAGGCTCTCCTAGTCTGTCTAACAGTTGTAAATTGGAGCTGTACCACGAGGCAGCTGAGTGTGATCAGGGCACAGTCCACCAGCATGGTTTTTAGTCTCTCTCTCTCTCTCTAGGATGTATTTGAGTTCCGATATGCCAAGATGCCAGATGAACCACTGGAACCAGGGCCTTTACCAGTCTCTACTGTCTTGCCCCCTGGCTTGGCTAAATCATCTTCAGAGTCCTCCAGTGAGGAAAGTAGCAGTGAGAGCTCTTCTGAGGAGGAGGAGGAGGAAGATGAGGAGGATGAAGAGGAAGAAGAGGAGAGTGAAAGCTCTGACTCTGAGGAAGAAAGGGCTCATCGCTTGGCTGAACTACAAGAACAGGTATATATATTGTCACTTTAATTTCCTGGATAAAAGATTCATGGCCTAAATTTCTTTTCCTTTTTGTCTTTCATTCTACTTTTTTTTTCCCATTTCACGGATTCTTTTTCTTCTTTAGCTTCGGGCAGTACATGAACAGCTGGCTGCCCTGTCCCAAGGCCCAATATCCAAGCCCAAGCGGAAGAGAGAGAAAAAAGAGAAAAAAAAGAAACGGAAGACAGAGAAGCATCGAGGCCGGGCTGGGGTGGATGAAGATGACAAAGGGCCTCGGGCCCCCCGCCCATCTCAGCCCAAGAAGTCCAAGAAAGCAAGTGGCAGTGGGAGTGGCAGTGCTGCTGCACTAGGCACTCCTGGCTTTGGACCTTCTGGAGGAAGTGGCACCAAGTGAGTTCTAACAGGGTAGGAGGCAGAGATGAGCTTGGCTATTTCTATAATTTTTCTTGGGGGTGCTTTCTCCCACCCCTTGCAAAGTTTTCTTTAAACCAGAGATCAGTGAACTCTGTAAATAGCCAGATGACAAATACAGACTTTGAAGACCATAGGGTCTCTCAGAGCTACTCAGCTCTTCCAGTGTGGTATGAAAGCAGCCATAGGTGACATGTAAACGTGAATATGGCTGTGTTCCAATAAAAATTTATTTACAAAAACAAGTGGCAGGCCAGATTTGTTCCTTGACCATTGTTTGCTTGCCCGGTCTCTAAACTAATGAATCTGTACTATCTTTTACTTATTTTCCACAATTAGGGGTCGGTTAGCACTTTAGGGAGGAAAAAGATACACTTACACCAGTATAACTATATCTGATTCTCAGAGCCCAAAATAAATGTAAAATGTTTGGCAAGTGAGAAGCTCTGCTTACGTAATACAGTGTCCCAGTAGCGCACCTTTGGCTCACCCATCTGCCTTAGTGGAAAAAACAGAACCTCCACTCCAGGCAGGAAATCTGATTACTGGTTTGAAAACAGTGGAAGCATGTTGGGAAAAGTTGTTGATGCTTTCCCAGCTGACAGTTTTCTTTTGCCCATAGACCTCCCAAAAAGGCCACAAAGACAGCCCCACCCGCCCTGCCTACAGGCTACGATTCAGAGGAGGAAGAAGAAAGCAGGCCCATGAGTTATGATGAGAAGCGGCAGTTGAGCCTGGACATCAACAAGTTACCTGGAGAGAAGCTGGGTCGAGTTGTGCACATAATACAAGCCAGGGAGCCCTCTTTACGTGACTCAAACCCAGAAGAGATTGAGATTGATTTTGAAACGCTCAAGCCATCCACGCTTAGAGAGCTTGAACGCTACGTCCTTTCCTGCCTACGAAAGAAACCTCGGAAGCCCTACAGTGAGTAAATGAGGTCCATCAGTTAACCTAGCAATCGGTTCTGAGGACAGTTGAGAAAAGGGTAGTAGGGTGTGCTTGCTGCACTCATGATTGATTGTCAGCTCCCAGGATGAGGGGATGCATTAGTTGCCTCCCAAGGTTCAAGAAAGGAACTTGGCAAAATCAGGAAGCAGTAAAACTGGGATGCTTGCTACAATCTTAGTCCTGATAGCGTTTCTTTTTCTAGCCATTAAGAAACCTGTGGGAAAGACAAAAGAGGAACTGGCTTTGGAGAAGAAGCGGGAACTAGAAAAGCGGTTACAGGATGTTAGTGGGCAGCTCAATTCCACCAAAAAGCCCCCCAAGAAAGGTGAGTATTCTATAAGTAACTGTAAATTTGTCACATCTTGCCCTCTTAACTGCCTTTTCTTGAGAAATGGAGATGAGACTGATTGTCTTTACCCTTCAACTTTGTTTTGCAGCAAGTGAGAAAACAGAGTCATCCTCAGCACAGCAGGTAGCAGTGTCACGCCTCAGTGCTTCCAGCTCCAGCTCAGATTCCAGCTCCTCCTCTTCATCTTCCTCTTCTTCAGACACCAGTGACTCAGACTCTGGCTAAGGGGCCAGGCCAGATGGGGCAGGAGGCTCCGCAGGACCGGACCCCTAGACCACCCTGCCCCACCCCTTCCCTCCCTTGCTGTGACACTTCCTCATCTCACTCTCCCTCCCCCCTACTGTAGGAGAGCTGGCTCTGCAGGGGGGAGGGATACTGAAGGAGAGACATAAATGGACAAAATAAGATTGAGTTCTCAACCCCATTGAGAGTGACCTCCTGGGCATAGAGCCCCCATTCAAAATGACTGGCGCTGGGCAGAAGAACAGGGTGGGAGTGGGCAAAGGCCCTGATAATGGGGTTACCTGAGGCCATAGCTGCCCTGTTCTCGCTTGTAAGGGCCCTGTTTTGAGATTGATTGTTCTAATTTATTTTAAGCTAGATAAGGCTGAGGGGGGTGGGGCCATGGTCCCCTCGGCCTCCATGGGGAGGGAAGAAGGGAGAGCTCTTTTTTTACGTTGACTTTTTCTTTTCTATTCTGTTTTCCCTTTTCCTTCTGCTCCATTTGGGGCCTCTGGGGGTTTCAGTCATCTCCCCATTTGGTCCCCTGGATTGTCTTTTCTTTGTCTGTTGATTCTAACTTGTAAATAAAGAAAATATTATTCAAGTTTTGAGTTAGTTATCTTAATAACATTTGTTTCTGTAGTGCTTCAGAAGGAACATGATAGAATTAACTGAGTGAAAATTCTGAGGAAAGTATTCCTGAGTGAGAAAAAGGAAGAGAGCCACCCTGTAGTTGGATTGTGTCTTATTCTTTAAATAAATCAGGCTGTTGCTGTGGTGAGAGAAGTAAATATATGTGTCCTTGGTAAAATGAATCTTTTAAAATAACCAGTTCATGATATGCTCTGGTTTAAATGAGAAAAGCAAACCCTCTGGCTCATTCATGCCTTAACTGAGAGTTTTGAACTCAAGATTTGAGGTAGGCTCTGAGCGTTTCCTTTATGATGCTGGATATGTGGATTGTCTCCTGAACATTTAAAAGATGTGAAAGGGATGGGAGGTAGCCAACAGCAGGTGATTTTTGCGTTGGGCCTCTTCCCTGAGAAGGCAGTTGTGCCTACTTCAGTAATCTGCTGCTTTGGCCCCAGATTGCAGATTTGCAGAGCCCTGCATAGTTTATTAATAGAATGCCAGTTCAGAGCATTCCAGCAGTTTTTACCAAATTCAAATCACAGAAATAACTTTCCAAAAGTCGACCCCTTTTGCTAAGGAGAGAGGGGCAGAATAGTTCAAGGAGCTAGGTTGTGTGGGAATTGGGGGTTACAGACTGCAGAAGTAAAACATTTAGCTTGATATAATGGACCACAGTAGGAAACCTGAATTTTGAAATAAAGTTCTAGGAGTGGGGGGTGTAAATAAAGCAAATGGTTTATCCTGCCCTAAATGTTGCCAGAAGCAAGGTATAGGGTGGAATCTGGGGGAGAACGTAATGAAGATGTTGAAAGTAGCAGTAAATTGGGCTGTAGCAGTGATTTCTCAACCTTCATTGCATGTTTGTACTCCTACCAGTATAGCTTTTAAAAGCTATTGCAGTTTCTGGATTGTATCCTTATGAATTATTCGTAAAGGGGCCTGCGCAACAGTTTTCAAAAGTTCAAAGAGAATGGTAGCACACAACCAGGGTTGAGAACCTCTTGTTAATGGTTTGCAAACCACTTAGTCTGGGGAGGAGACCCCTGATTGAGCTTTTTGTCTGGTTTAATTGTGGAGCTCAGTGAGTGAACTCTTTAGCTCCCTATGGACTGTGGTCCTCTTGAGAAGAGTCATAGAAAAGATTTTGAAAACTCAAGAGTGGTGCGGGTAAAATAGAAATTATTTTACTTAAGTCTAAAACGATACTGAAGTTAAGATTTCAATTGCATGCATGTCTGTATGTTGAGAATTATATCTAGTTTCAAAGGGAAATTTAAGGTTTGAGCTGGATTAGTTTTGGGAGGAGGCTAGTTCTAGAATCTTAAGACCCTCTGGCTGCATCACCTTCTGTTCATGTGCTTTTAAGACTTTTATTGCAGTTTGGGAAAATAAAAATTGCAGTTATCAAAAGATGAGTTTGACACTGTACTTTTGGAGGCACCTTAGTATATAGAGCCCTATGAACTGAAGCCAGAACAACCCTAAATGCTGTACGAGGAGGAGACCTGGCTCATCTCCTTGACTGCAGAACAGGCTGAGACTGGGAAAGAATGGCTCTGGACCTGTGTCACCTCCCACCCTGCCATGTTAGTTTATAGGCAGTTTATAGATGTTCATGGATTTCCTGACTCGATATTTTGGTTAAAAAAAGTCCTTGCCCTGGTCCCTGGCTCTTGAGGTTTCAGTTTGTTCTTTGATTTGCTTTTTGTTTAGTTGAGTTTACTGGTCCAAGCCCCAGCTCTACCCCATCCCACCCCCTTAAGGCATTGTAGTAGTTTCAGGAGTCAGATTGAGTGCCGTCTTGGTTGGGATTACTGCCTTCCAAGGTTAACAAGCACCATCTCCAGCACAACTAGAAGAATGCAACAGTAGAGTCATGCATTATTTCCTCCCATGCTCTTTCCAGCTCTTGGAATCATGGGTTCCACTGCCTGTGCTTTTTTTTTCTTCCTCTCATGCCATTTGCTTCTCTTTAATGCTTCCATAGGAAGTATTTATTCAGTCGGCACGTTTTATTGAGTTCTCTTGATTGCTTTTTATTTTTCAACAAACACCGTTAGGTCAATAGACCTAGACACTGCCAAACTGCGAAGTCAGGAGGTGTGGAGGTGAAGATAACAAAGAAGACAAGGCCCTGTCCTCGTGAAGCCTTCTCCGTCAATAAAGAGTGTAATTATTAACTATCGTGGTACAGTGATTGTACTGACTGGCTCCAAGATAAAGGCAAGATTTGGTCTTCCCAGACTCTTCATCTTTATTACACCCAATGTGTGGACCCCAGTCCTAGACCTGCCAATCTTGCTCTTGGATTCCCTCAGGACTTTCTAGATTGGAAAGCCCTGTTTCCCTGAGGGACCAGCATGAGGGGCTCCCAGGACAAGGACCAGAGCTGGTTGGAGTTAGTCTCTGGGGCTTGCCTAAGATAACCTGAGGGAGGTCTCCCTGAGCAATGAGAGGAGGACTGTTAAAGAGGTGGGGAGGGTAGAAGGGAATTGATCTGATGTCTCTGATCTCACATCTTTGCTTCTTTCCTCTTTCCTGGATCATCACCCTAGTTCAAGCTCTGCAAAATCCCACTAGCTGGTCTCCGGCACTGAGTAAGACAGTTTGCTGTCTCCGTAGTTTGTATGCTGTTAGTAGGGAAAGGGGCAACATTAGACAACCAATCAGTTTGAAATAAAAATTACAAGTTCTAGCAGCGCAACATGCAAGGATCTACAAAGAATTGAGAAGAGAGGGTTCTGTCTGAGAGATCTTTAACCTGAGATCACTTCAGACAGATCTCAGAAGGATGAGTAGTGTTTGTATCGGGGGGAGGGCAGTGAACATTGCCAGCAGAAGAGACTGATGGTAACTGCCTGAATGCAGGTGGTGCTGAAGCAGCAAGATGAAAGAGGGAGGCTTCCAGACACGGCCAGAGAGATGGGCAGAGCTAGGTCAGGGAGGGCGTGTAGGCCACAATAAGAATTTGAATTTTATCGTAAATACTTTAGACTTTAATAATAGCTCTCACTTGTTGAGCACTTAGTATGTGCCAAGATAAAAACAACCTGCAAACTCATTATAGTCCTCATAGTCCTGTGAGGTGAGTCTTTATCTCTATTTAACGGATGAAGAAATGAGGCTGAAAGAGGTTAAAGAACTTGCCCAAGTGTCATAAACACATCCAGTGAGTGCTGGAGGTGGGATCTGAACCCAGCAATCTGGCTTCAGGAAGTATTACACTAGAATTCCAATACTGTGGGCTGGTGGGAGCTAGGAGAGACATGCTCGGGAGAAATTGGAGTAGAGAGAATCATGTTGAGTTTGTGGGGCATTGAGAATGGATGCAAAGTGATAATCGAGAAAGCAGTTGCAGCAGTCAGTCCCAGCAAATGAGGATAGTGGTCCAGAATGGAGAGGCAGCAATGTGGATGAAGAGACGTGGAGAGAGTTGAAAACTGTAGGAGATAAAATGGATGAGGCTATTCCCTGAAAGTTCTTATTTTATCTCTGCATACCAAAGGAAGAGCAGAGTTGTATATGTCTCTATCCCTCAGAGTCCCAGAGCTTTCCAGTAGTGGAAGTTTGATAGTTTGTTGACTAAAGGCGTGCCACCTGGCTGGCTGGCACATTAGAATGAAACTCCAACAAGGCTTGCCTAAGGGGCCAGAGTTCTGAGGCACTTGTTGATGGCCATAGAGGATCTTTGGCGCCACCTGGTGAGCATGTTACCTGTGGCTTCCTCCTGAATGTCTTCTAAATATTTTTGTGCCCACCCTCCCATCTTTAGGTTCTTTCCTTTCCTTCTTACTTTCCTATAGGTCAGCTCTTGAAACCTAAACCTTCGCTTTTATGACCCAGAGGTCTTTATCTCCCTTTCCCTCTGAAGCATCTCCTGTGGCTTCCCCCAGCTTCGTTGACACCTCTGCTTCCCAGCTCGCATACTTTTCTGACAGCCCCTCTTAGTCAGCTTCTCTAAAGTCTCTGCCTCAGCCTTCCATGAGATGTTGTTGTCCCTCATATTAAATACCTTCCTTGGTCCTCTTCTCTTTATTTGCACAGTATTTCTAAGCAATTTTACCCATTCCTCTTGAGGCAACGCCCACCCATAAAATCTGTCTCTGTCCAGACCTTGCTCCAAAGTTCCAGGTCTGTTTTTCAACTGCCTAATGGCAATGTCCCGTAGGCTTCTGGCGCTCAATACGTATCCAGAAAGGATCCCATCTCTTTTCCCAAACATGTCCCTCTGTGAGTTACCTGTTTATGTAACAAGCACTCATACAGAACTCACTGGTATGCCAGACATTAATGAGCGCCTCTACAGATAAGTCCTCATAATAACCGCACGAGGTAGTTAGATACTCATGACCCTTTTATAGATGAGGAAACTGAGGCTCAGAGCCATTCAGTAACAGTTCTACAGTGGATAAGTAGCAGAGCCAGTATTATTAATGTTTTTTCATGCTCCCAATCATTTGAGCCAGAGCCCCGTTATCTGCCTAGAGTTCTCCCTCTCTCTATCCCCTCCTCTGTTCAGCCATCAAGGCCAACTGACCCTTCCTCTATCACTTCTCTCCTATCAGTGCCCCCCTCAGGCTGGACTGTCACAACTCTCTTCTTACTAGTCTGTCCACACATTTATTTCCATCTAATCCATCCCCCCATTGTCGCTGCCAGAGAGATCCTTTAGAAAATAAATCTGATCATGTTGCTTATTACCCTTAAGGTTTAAACTCCTTTGCAAGGCCTACGTGGCCTCTATCTAGCACTCTTTACCTCTACAAGGTTATACCCATCATACACCCCAACTTGAACTCTGCTCAAGTCAGAGCAAAGATAGGTCTCCCCGTGAACATGTTGCTCTCTGCCTGGAATCTCTTCTTTCCCCCATCAACACATCCTACATAATCTCCAAAAACAGCTTGTTGCCTCCACTATAAAGACTTTCCTCACCGTCCTTGCATCCCCCATGACACATACACACACACTTCTCAAAGGACCTATCGAGCTTCGAACTATGTAGTAGGCCCTCTCCATTCAACCACTATCCTGTCTCCAGACTCCAGCAGGAGTGTCTAGCATGGAGTTAAAGTGGCCTCTCTATCGTGACTGTTCTGCTCACCAGCCTTTGAGGACTATCCCAGTGAACAATTAGACTGATAACTTCCATTTTCAGTTCACATGTAACTTCCTTCCTCCTTAATTTTGCCCCCTTGTACATACATGTATCCCACAGCTCCTTTGTGGGGTGGTAGGGACTGTGTCTGGTTCTTTATATCCTTAACCTGTCCAGTGCCTGGGGAAACTGTTTAAATATAAGTGTAAATGATGGTTAAACCACCTCTTGGCATTTGCATCCACCCAGGTACCACAGCACAGATCCCAAAAAGAGGCTCATCAGCCCTGCCCTAGGGCTGGCAGCCCAGAGCTGAGGTCTGGACAGGGTCTATCATCAAGGTATGGGCAATGTAGAGTAAACCAACTGTCCCAGGTTTGTCCAGGGCTGAGGAGTCTTCCAGACATGGGACTTTTAGCAATAAAACTGGGAAAGTACTGGGCAAATGGGGGTGAGTGGTCTCGTCATGAATGGGAGACATTATCACTTCGGCCATGTAGGGAGATAGTGAGAGCTAACCTACACTAGGCTTTATTATTGTTCAGGCCCTATGCTTGTCACTTTACGTACTTCATCTCATGATTCTCACAGCATTCAGTTCCTAATCATTAGACTCTATTATGCCCATTTAATAGAAGAGAAAACAGAGGCTCAGAGAGGTATATTAACTTGACCTAAATCATTGGTTCCAAAGTCCATGTCTTGTGGCTATACCATGTTATTTCATAGGTCCATCCACCACCGTCTTCCCTCATGCCCTGTCCCCTCCCCACTGTGCCAGTAGACCTCCCTCCTTGGGGTACCAGGCCTGTCACCTCCAGTGAGACCTCATTTCAACCTAAGGTAGCCAAGATTAGAATAGCTCCTTGTGCAAGTCAGAGAAACCCATCATCCTTGCCAAAGTTCAAGTATTTTTGTGTCCTTGTATAGCTAGTAAATATTTATACATAATAAAGTATTTCTCACATGTGCATGCCAAATGAGGACATTGCTAATCTTGTCAAGTAAGCTAATGTTTAATTTGAGGTTGGATAAGAATTTTTGCCAGGTGTTCATTTGAAAAAAGAGTGTTACCAAAGTGCTCTTCTATCAGCTGTAACTGTCCACCTCAGAGAGTCAGTTGCTATCATAATTTCTGAGACTATGAGAATGTAACCACTGGCTAATTAATGAACACTTTCTCCTCTTCTGCCCCAGCAATGTGTATATTAGAACTGCCTTCCGCATAAAAGCAGGTTGTAGAGACACTGAGGATTCCTCCAGAAATGGTTATTACCTGTCTCCTTGCCTAGTCTGTTTCTCATCCAGAGTTGCTGCAAAAAAGGAGACAGTTTCACAGTTTCTCTCATCCCTTTTCTTCTCCCTCTCCAAAAGAAAAAAGCAGTTTCCTAAGTTTGCTTGTATGCTTTTAACTCTAAGTAACCCCAGGAAAATGAAACGTAAAAAGTTCCTCACAGTCATAAAGGGCCAGGAAGTCCTGCATCTCCATCAGAGTGAACCTTCGTGCTCTTTGATGGGAAGTAGAATGATGGTTGTTCTCCCAGGTCCGTGGTTCCCACGACATATTGTTCTACATTCTTGATTTGAGAAAGAACAAGCATTGCCCGATCCCCCTACTCCCTTTGGTTCCTGTATCAGGTTTCTGGTTGCACCTGCTGCCTTCCAGAAGGAACTCTCCTTACTTGGCCCCCACTTCCCTGGCATCTGGTGAGTGACCTGGTGCTGAGACTGATCATGAACTTTTGCTTACACTTCCCCTTAAAATTTTGCATCCTTTTCTGGACCTAATTCCAGCCACAATGACCCAACCCACTAATTTGCTGTTATTGAATGCATCTCCCACCCCTCAGGCTAATCCCCAGTATTATAGTCTTCCATCACGACCTTTGGTCTCACAAATAGACCCTGCAGAGCCCCACAACGACTTAACCACTGGTTTGGCCAGGAGAAAAATTAAGTGAAGGAAATAATGATGAGTAACTGAAGGAGCAGCTTGTGGTTGAGAGGCTAGCTCAGAGTGCAGTTCTGAGAGTGGGAGTGGTGGCGAAGGCTTACTTCAGAGTAAGGTGGAAAACAAACCAGAAAGGACCTTGTTTCTGCAGAGTCCAGGGAAGCTGAGAGAGAAGGAAAAAGCCAGGGAAAGGGCATCGACACTTACTGAGCCCTTGCTATCGGCCGGGCGTTTTGATGGGCATTTTCATAGTTATCTTGTTTAGTCCACAGAACATCCCTGTCACATATGTATTATTATTCCTGTTGTAGAGATGCAGAAACTCTAACTTAATGTGCATAAGATCATAGAGCTACTGAAACAGGATGAGGTTGATTTAAAGTTTATATTCTTTCTTCTATGCCAAAAGTTTCTGGTTATATTCTAGATTAAAAAGGAATTCAGACGTGAAATTTAGAAAAAACATCCAGACATGTTAATTCCACCAACCTGAACTGAAGAATAAGGCTGGAGATACATGCACACGCGCGTGCACACACACACACACAAACACACACCTCTATACCTATCTATCTACCTACCTACCTACCTATCATCTATCTTTTTAGATATAGCTTCTGCCCAAGATTCCACCATGCTGTAGAAAATTAATTTTTTTTTTACCAAGCCAACTAAATTGAGCTTAGCTGAAGAATTATTAGGAAGTGTGAAGACACAAAGAAGAAATGAAACGACCTTCCTCCACAAGTATAGTTGAGGGAATTCCCAGGGATGGCCTTTGTTGTGTGAAGAGGAAGAAGACTGAGTGGAAATTATTCACTTTGAACTGAGTAATATCTGAGTGGTGACTATTTATACCTACCATCCCTCCTAACCATCCCTTCAGGCTTGGCTTGGAGACTGAGACCTTTATGAAGGAAGAGGCCTATGGGAACCAGGATGTAGGAGGTGGATGGTGAAGCAGATGGGCTGTGACCAGGTGGACAGGTCTGTGAAAGGGAAGTGGAGGAGGAGGGGAGATCTGGGCTTGTACTGACTGTGTAAGAAGGATGACGAAAATTATAGACCAGGAATAAAAATTACAAGAACTTTGTAAGATTTTGGAAACTTAATACTTTCTCCATTTTTCTATTTTTACTGATCTTGTCTGTTTTCTGATTGGGATTGGCAATAAAATCTCAAACATGGAGGAAAGTACTAAGTTACAAACCATCTTAATACTTTTACAGTTGAACTTATTCGTGGTGTTCCTGAGATGACTATAGGCTGTGTTATAGTCACTTTTGACTACAGAACACTTTGTTCAAAGGATAAGATATTGATAAAGCAATTGTAGGACTCCCAAGATAAAATGAGGCTACACTTTGAACCTGGGGATGAAAAAGTTGTTGGAAGAAATGGTCAAATTTCATGTGTGTATTTAATAACCATGTAATGGAACAAAAAAATTAAAGGCGTTACATCATGCTTATTTTAATTAAAACAAAAGAACAGAATATTGAAATTATTTTTATATTTAAATTACAAAATGTCTATTACAGAAGAGTAAATATTCGATAGGTGACATACATCAACTCATGGGTTCAGGACTCCAGTGATCTCTCATTTAATTTCCAGCTATTTTTAAGTGTGGCATAGCATTACAAACACACACAAACACACACATACAGACACACTTTTTGTTATGAAAATTCCAAACATACAGAAAAGCTGGAAAAAGTACAAAGAACTTGAATACCCATACGTAGATTCAACAACCCTCAAGATTTTGCCATATTTGTTTCAACTGTGTGTGTGTGTGTATGTATCTGAATCCATTTCAAAATAAAGACATCATGGCATTTTATCCCTAAGTACTTTAGCATAAAGATGTCTTGCTACAAGGGGCCGGCCCGGTGACATAGCGGTTAAGATCGCGCTCTCCGCTTTGGCGGCCTAGGGTTTGCAGTTTTGGATCCCGAACATGGACTGACGCACCACTTATCAAGCCATGCTGTGGTGGCGTCCCACATAAAGTGGAAGAAGATGGGCACGGATGTTAGCCCAGGGCCAGTCTTCCTCAGCAAAAAGAGGAGGATTGGCAACAGATATTAGTTAGCTCAGGGCTAATCTTCCTCACACACAAAAAAAGATGTCTTCCTATATATCCACAGCACCATAATCATACTGAACAGAACTGAAAATAATTTCCTAAGATCATTGATTACGCAGTCCATATTCAGATTTTCACTTTTGTCTCAGAAATGTTGTTATATCTGATTTCTCCCAAAGATATTGCCAAGCATCACCCACTAAATTTAACTGAAATATTTAGTGTCTTAATCTCCCCTTCCCACATTTTTTACATTGTCTTTTTAAAGAGAGCAAGCCAGTTGTCTTGTAGAATATCTCACATTCTAAATTCGTGATTATTTCTTCATGGTTTCCTTTGACTTATTCCTCTATCCCATGTATTTTCTATAAAGTAGAACTTTGAACTGAAGGCTTGATTAGATTCAGATTAAAGGTTTTTTGACAGTAATTCTTCATGGGTGATGCTCCATACTTCACTTTTCATTTCATCAGGAAGCAAATGTTGTCCCATTATTGGTGAGGCCACGTTTGATCACTGAGTTGAGGTAGTGACAGCTGGATCTCTCTCCTCTGTACAGACACCTTCTCTCCTTTGTCAATTGCAAACAATCTCTGGGCACCAAGTTTTGGCATGATGTGACTCTCCAGTTCCCCATTATCTGTTCTCCTAATAGTTTTAATATCTATGATGTCTTCCCTGAATCAATTATCACATTAGGGTTGCAAAATGCTGATTTTATAATGCTGTTATTTCTTCTACATTTATTAGCTGGCAGTCATCTTAAAGGAAGAACTTTTCTCATCGATGGAACTACAGTTCCTTCTGAAAAGTCGGGACATATGCTTGTTTTCTTTAAGTACTAATTTTCTGCGTTAAGAATTAGATTATCACATCCAGTTGTGATAGAAAAGTTTTGTCGTTGTTGCTTGTTTCTTTTATCTTTATTATTATTATTAGGGACTCATGGATTTTTATATATTCAATGTGTTTAAGTTGATTATAATAATTTTTTGATGCTCACATTGTCCCAAATTTGGCCAATGGGAACCCCCTCAAGCTGGCTGCTCTTTTCTTTTGACATGACTCTATAGTCTTTGAGCACTTCCTTGTTTTCTGAAACAAGCTTGTTTTGTATTTTCCCTAACCCAGACCTGAAATCGATCACTTCTCTAAAAAGGTCCCTTTTCTTTTATTGGGAAATGGATTTAGAAACCACAATCTGTGCACTAGGGGTGCTCACTGCTACTGAGGTATCATTGCTTCCGGGTTCTTTCATTTGCTAGAGCTAGGAGATATATATATATTTATAAATCATGAGTTTAAATCGACATTTCTAATCCAAATTTACTATTAGTGTTTTTAATTCAGCTACTTTTTTCTTCCTTTTTATACACTAAAAATCTTGGTTCCTAATTACATTACATCAATAATTACTGATTTACTTTATCCTATAATATGCATAAGGTAGTTTCAAAATAATAATACAATATTACTATTAATGATAAAACTACTGAATGATCTTCAAAGTTTTTAGTAGTTCTTTTTGTTCTTAGAATATATTCCATGGGGCTGGCCCCATGGCGTAGCAGTTAAGTGCGCGCGCTCCGCTGCTTGTGGCCCCAGTTCAGATCCTGGGCCCTCACCGATGCACCGCTTGTCAAGCCATGCTGTGGTGGCGTCCCATATAAAGTGGAGGAAGATGGGCACAGATGTTAGCCCAGGGCCAGTCTTCCTCAGCAAAAAGAGGAAGATTGGCATGGATGTTAGCTCAGGGCTGATCTTCCTCACACACAAAAAAAGAATATATTCCACTAAGAATACACAGTGGAATATGACTTCTAATATCAGTTAAAATAATTCTTTTCTCTCTGTGGTTCAGTTGTTTCTGTTTGTTTTAAATTTTAGGTTTTTTTGTTTGATTTTTATAAAAGTTGTAAAGCACTCATATGTTTCAAAAGTCAATAGTCGCTTTTATTCCTGTTGCCTCAAACTCATTCCCTAAATTCTATTCTCCTTTCCCCTCACTTTTAACAATTTCTAGTTTATCCTTCCAGTGTGACTTTTTGAAAATAAATATCTCCTCTCTTTTTTACTCCAAATGTAGCACATACTATATACATTCTTTTGTATCTTGCATTTTCCACTACATCCTAGAGACCCCTCCACATCAGCTCAAAGAGATCCCCTTCATTCTTTCTAACAGCTTTATGCTGCTCTACTCTGTGGATGTACCACAGCTTTTTCAACTATTCCACTCTTACTGGGCATTTCCAATCTTTTGCTATTATCAAAAATGGCATATCATTCTTAAAAGAGAGATTACTATATAATAAAAACTACATATGTATGTTTGGCATTTCCTTACCCATATTAAAATATCTTTTAGAAGAAAAATATTACTTGTATTTATTCGTTTTTAATTAAGTTATTAACATTCTTTGGAACATTTGAGTTTCATGGAACAATTTAGGAAATGCCAGGTGTGCTTCATGGTGTGTGCAGACTAATGGATTTGACAAATGTGAGGTGTTTAGTGCTTGGCACATTGGAAGTGCTCAATAAATGAAAGAAAGGGGCCAGCCTGGCAGCATAGTGGTTAAGTTCGGTGCACTCTGCTTCGGTGGCCCAGGTTTGTGGGTTCGGATCCTGGGCATGGACCAACACCACTCATCAAGCCGTGCTGTGGCAGTGACCCACATACAAAATAGAGGAAGATTGGCAACAGGTGTTAGCTCAGGGCCAATCTTCCTCACTATAAATAAATAGATAGATAGATAGACAGACAGACAGACAGACAGACAGATAGATAGATAGATAAATAAATGAAAGAGAATAGTAACAATAAAAGCAATAGTTAATAACAGCAGAAAGGTTATTTATTTTTTATTTGGGCATATCATCAAGGAATTTGAGACCAGAGTGACTACATTTAACTCTTTAATCAGTCAGTTTGTTTCAATGTTTATTGAGTAACTACCACGTTCCAGGCATTATGGTAAGAACTTGTACCTGGAGCAGACCCATCTCCTGATGGCCTGAAGAAAGGAATGAAGGGCAACTGGGAATCCAACCAGATCTCAGGAGTGGTGTTGGGGCTCCAGGGACGAGGGAGCAGAAAGTTTCTAAGGGGCAGAAATGCAGGAGATTCTTCTCCTTGGGAGACTCAAGGCTTGATCAGATCTGGAGCCTCCACATGAGGTGGAGTCAAACCACAAGAGGGACCAAATCACAGGTAGTGGCAATGACCGAAAATGTGGTGAAGAGAGGAGGAGAGAGGAAGTGACTCTGCTCCTCTATAGGAGGACGAGGAAGTGCTTCCAGAAGGTCAAAGGAGGAAAGGCAGCCTGAGAGGAAGGGCTGCATTCAAGGAGAGGCATCTGTCTATAAAGGTAATAGGGTAATGTGATAGAGAGGCCTGAAGTTAGAAGGTTTGTGTTGCAAAGCTGATCAGGGAAGCCTCTCTGAATTTTTACCACGAGTTGTGAATGGATGACGAGTTGGAGGCACTGAGGTTAAGATCCTGAGCAGGAGGATTTCAAGGGAAGATAGTATAGCTGTAGCTTAACGAAAGAAGGAAGAGTGGAGGGAGGTGAGGTTGGAGAGACGTGCAGGGCCAGTAAGAGCCTTAGCCAGTAAGGAATTTATATTATATTCCAAGTCAGAAAGATAGTCTGAACAAGGAAAGCAACATGAATGAAGCAAGGTGGAGAAGTATAATCTCTTTAGTAATTCCCCAAACTGGTCATTCTTCAGCTCACCCCATTTCCTGCTGTCTATAAGAAGCCTCAACAGAAGTTGACTTCCAGAAGAGGCTAAAACATCCTCCTATACGTTTCCTAGTAATGCTGATGTTTGACCCTGTGCATCCTGCCTCATGTTTCACAGATTGGCTTCCATTTTCTTCTGAGTGGTGATGGTGCAGTGGAAAGAATATGGGCTCTAGCATCCTATAGCCCTTCCCAGAACCTTCTATCTGTCTGGCCTTAGGCAAGTTATATAATTTGAACCCCAGTTTCCTCCTCTGTAAAATGGGTATGACTAAACTTACCTTGCAGGTTGGCTGTAAGGAGGAAATGAAATAATGCATAGTGGCAGAACAATGCTTTCTTTTTTCTTTCTTGTATTTAAGTTTGTGATACGGGGCAATGGCAGATGTCACTTCCAAGACCCTTCCTCTTCTGCCTTTGAATTTCCCAAAGCTTGAAGCATGCTTGACATTATGCCAGATGCTGCAGGCATTAAACTAGGGAAAGAGAGTGGAGAATGCCTTTGAGAGGCAGTGAGGCAAGACAGAGAGGGGAGATTCTCCCAAACTGCGGAGGGTACAATGGTCTGTGGGTGCTAAGAGAGCCCTGTTCCCTTGCAGCACCCAAAGCAGGTGGGGAGGCCTCAGGGGGAAAGGGAAGGTGGCTGTGTGGTGCATTTCTGAGTCCTTCTCCCAGGCACTGAGGATCATTCCTCGCCAAAGTGTCCCCTGCCCCAAACCTGGTGCAGAAGCAGCAGAGCTGCCTCTCTGAAAGCACCATACACATTAAGACTCAGGCATCCTGGTAAACAGTCTGGACAGATTCAGGAAAACAGAAGGGGCTTTTTCAATGCCTCGGGACTGTATCAGGGCCTTTGAACAACCATGAGAGAGGGAAGCCCCAATAACGACTGAGATTGAATTGACCACCAGCTTCATGGGGGGTGGGAGAGTTGAGTCCAATTTAAGACTATTTAAAGAAATATACTACTTCTTGCATTTAATGCACTATTTTCTTGATTTTGTGTACCAAGATTCAAACCCACTACACATGAAAAGCATTTACCACAAGGCCTGGCACATTGTTTGTGTTCAGTAAATGGTAGCCAACAGTATTAAAACCAGCTGCATAACAGGGGGAACAGGCTAGATTTGAAGCAAATAAAATGGAATTAAGTAGAATTCTACAAATGTTTTAGTGCTAGTATGTTCCAGACAATAGGACAGGTGTTGGAAATATAAGACACAGACTTCCCTTGCCCTGGAGGAGTGGCACAGGAAGACACGTACACAGTTTACTCTGACGTATGGCAGTATGTGGTATGTACTAGTGAGACAATGGGCAAAATATTGCGGGCTGAGATTGGGAAGGTTTAACAGAAGTGACATTTAATCTGGACCTGCGGAAGGACAGGTAAAATTTTGATGGATTGGCAGGTCCAGTACAGAAGACAGTATGTACAAAGGCAGGGAGGGGTAAATATACACTGAGGGGTTTGTGTAACCCAAACATTGACTATTTTCAGGGGAGCTATTAGCAATAAGGTTAAAAAGGTAGACTGAGGATGGTTTGAGAAGGATCTTCACCCTGTAGGTAATGGAGCACCTATAGGAATTTGAAGTTGGAGGAAGGGAATAGAAAATATCCTGCAAGCTTCCAAAGAGAAAAAACAACAGATCACAAACAAGTGTCAGGACTCTGAATACCTTTTGGATTCTCAATAATAACACTGAAAGCTAAGAGACTATGAAGAAATGCCTTAAAAATTCAGATGGAAATTATTTCCAACCTTGAATTTTATACCCAACCAAGCTATCATTCGAGTGTGAGGATAGAATACATTTTCTGACCTGCAAAGCATAAAGTTTTGCCTCATATGCACTCTTTCTCAGAAAGCTAAAAGAGGATGTGCCTCTCTAAAATCAGGCAGTAGACCACAATACTGGATATAATTACTGATTATAAGAAACAGTTTATAAGAAACAGTTTATAAGATTATAAGAAGATCCAAAGCAGAGGACAGGTAAATCCTGACAAGGATGGTGACTGGTGTTCCCAGGATGACAACAGTGTCATTGAGGGCAACTAGTTAAGACTGGAGGAGAAAGAAAGTTCCAAGAGAGTTTTATCTGATGATAAAATTGACAGAATATCTGATGTGTCTAATTGTATTGTGAGAATGAATTTTGTATTAATGAATTTTTGATTTGTTAATGATAGTACAGACAAAAACCATGCAAAGGGAAAACAGGGCAATTATTAACTCCAGGGAAAACAAAAAGTTGTCTAGGAAAGGAAGAGCAAGCTTGGTTTCCTCTGTGGTTTGGCTGTGAATAGCCTTACATGATAATATAAACACTGAACATCGACCTGGCCAAGATGACAGTATAACTGTATTAAAGGAAGGGGATATGAGAAGAGGGCATGTGTGTAGTGTGAGGATGAAAAAAAGATCTAAATCCTCCTCTTCCATAGTGGGAAGTAAAGAGATAAAGCCCAAAGCTGAAAGATCAAGATATAGCAACACAAACATGTTATTTAGAGGTGGGAGGGAGGGCAGTACCCATAAAATCAGTTAAAACAGTTGGAAGTTATCGCCTTTGGGAGTGAGGATATGGTAAGAGAGGGGGCCAGAGACTAGAATTTTTTTTAGCAAATCTTGTAGAAGTATTTGATTCTTTATGTGTATAATGTAACTTTGTTAAAAATTAGAGAGAGTGGTTGGGAAGAGGGGATCTGGAGGCAGCCCATGCTGAACACTTTCAGAGAGAGTGACTGGGAAGAGGTCGTGGCGGTGGGGGAGGTTGGGTAAGAGGAGAGAGAGGGAATTTGATGTTCTCATTATGCAGGAGAGATGACATGTTTATTATGTGTAGGGGGGCACCCTGCAAAGATGGAGAGTTTGAAAATACAGAAGAGGAGGTAAGTATTGAACATCCATTCTAAAAGAGACTGAAAGGAGTCAGATCAAGAATGCAGGAGGACAATTTTTTTTTTTCAGTGAGAGACTACTTTCAGACTAGAAGAAAAAAATGTGAGTATGAGGACAGATGCACAAATCTAAAAGATTTGGACTTGTTCCTAGAAGTTCCAGTGACTTCTGGGTAATATATGCATAGTGAAAAAAGCACACT
This sequence comes from Ceratotherium simum simum, assembly GCF_057802395.1. Lineage (NCBI taxonomy): Eukaryota > Metazoa > Chordata > Mammalia > Perissodactyla > Rhinocerotidae > Ceratotherium > Ceratotherium simum. The sequence goes on from NC_141912.1 coordinate 34,872,707, forward strand.
TCTAGTCAAAAAAGATACTTTTAATGACTTTATTAAACCTTAGGACAGAGATCAGAGAAACGTCCTTCCAAGGATACATCAAGTGAAGACTTTTAAGCAAAAGATCAGCAGAGATCAGGGCACAATGGGAAAAGACATATCTTGTGGTGTCTTCTGAGAACCAATGCATTCTTCTTTCTCCGGGGACAACCCGACCCCTCACCTCAGGGGTGGGTGCTTGGCAGCCATGTTTGCACTGTGGGACCTTGTCCCCCGGTCACAGTACATTGGACTGGGATGGACACCTGCCCCAAGTTTGGCCATTTATTTTTCCAAGAACTTAAAATTGTGATTGGGAGACACAGTCTCTGTGGGTGGCTAGAACTGAGGTGATATTCAAACTCAGGAGCTGTAGGGTGGACATTTGAGTTGAAAAGGACAGTCAGTCCCAGAGAGAAGAATATGGCAAACATGCAGAGGGACATAGAGATCACAGACCACATAGCCCAGAGAGTGAGCAAGAGAGGCTGCTCTAGGTTCTGCTAACTTTTCAGCTCTGAGTTCTGTTCCCTGTGAGGCCTGGCTAAAACCCGCCCTTGCATACTGGGCACAGCTCCTGTGTCTGTATTGTAACTATCCTCTCCTTTTGTCTGTGATCATTTTAAGAGGATTTCTGTTACTGGCAAACAAAAAGTTTGACTCGACGAACCTCCCCACTTCCATCAGAGTCTTCTGGCCGTTAATTTCTCCCAACTTAGTCTCTCCTGGGAAGTCTGCAGAGACCCCATAATCTCTGGGAGTCTTTCTTTTCCAGGACCAAATGCTCACAATTCAAACCCCAATCTTGCCCCTACTTACTTGTGTCTTGCTCAACTTTTATGCCCTAAAAGGCCCAGGTTCTCCAGAAAGCCCTCCTAGACCACCTCAGACCTCGGGGATCCCCTCTTCCACTGGCCCCCAATCGCACAGACTATGTTAGTGGGTCCCAGTTACCAGACTGGGTCCAGGACAGCTGCATCAGCGTATCTGGAGCGTGTTAAAAAATTACAGACTCCCTGTCACCACTCCTCCACCCCCAAGATTCTAATTCAGTAGATCTAGGTGAAGCCTGTACTGTTTACAAGACACCCAAGTGATTCTTATGTGCATTTCGGTTTGAAAACTACTCATCTGTACTACTCGTTTGGTACTTGACATAAAGTACTTTGTATGGTTACTTATCTCTTTGTGTATTTTTTAAAATTTTGTTCACAGTAAACTAAAATCTTCCAGGCCACATATTTAGAGAGCATTCAGGTGGATCTCTCAGACCTCCCCTCTGACCAGACACCTTGCAGATCTACTTTGCTACCCTCCTACCCAATATGATTGACTGTAAGTTGAGGGAAGTCTTATCTAAGCCTTGGACCTCTCTTTGTCATGCACGGCACTCTAAGCATTGTAGAAAAAGGAGATGACATCATGGATCACAGCTGGATACCAATGGCCTCTTCATTACGGAGTAAATCCAGACAAGAGTGGAATTTCCATGAACCTCTCCTCTCCTGGTGCCCTGCAGAACTGCTATTGGTTGAGGAGAGTTGCAATTAACAGGGTACTCTGCATCCCTCTCAGGGCGAATCTTATTTCAGGAGGCAAATTTCACGAAGTCCTTGTGAAGCGGCCCATGCACAAGTAACACACAGTGGGCCCCAAACCGATGAGTCAAATGGAGCAAGCCATAGCTGGACCAGCCAGAGGATGACTGCCAATCCCAAGTACTGGGTGGTTATGCTCAGTGGTCATCACCAAGAATCCCCTCTTCCAGATTCCAGCATCCCTCACACCCTGGGAGAATTGGATACAGTGCAAAACCCTTAAAGAACATACTGCTGCTAGCCAGAGCTTTGGATAGAGCAAGAAAGTGTGTGTGTGTGTGTGTGTGTGTGTGTGTGTTGGGGGTGGGAAGCGGAGATAGTTGGTCACCCCCCCAAGTTGTGCCGTGAGTATTGGGGCCAAAAAGGCGGAAACCCATGGACAGAGGTTGATCCCGTTCAAAGTCAGCACAGAGGAGATGTACTCAGTAGACTGTGGCACTGAGCATGTGAAGGCTGTCAGAAACTTGCGAGGAATCCACAGGGTGTCTCCCACAATCCATTTCTCTCAGAAGGGTCTTTACCTAAAGGAGCAAAAACCATATGACCCAGACTGTTCAAGCTCACAGTTCTGGGATCCTATCTCTGACTGCCCACATCCCCCAAACCTCACCCCTCACCTCACTTCTGCTCTTTTATTCCCTGCCCAATACTTGTCTATAGTATCACCTTCCCTGATCCCATTCCTCCCCACAGAATCTCTGATTCTCCACCCCCATCCTGATCAGAGTCAACCATTTTCCTCCCCCAGACCCCGGGGGCCTCTGCACCTGGGGGCACTGAACAAGCATGTGCCTGTGATGATGAGGATGGTGCCCACGAGGAAGCCCACCAGGCCGAGGGCCAGGCCTAGGATATAGATCAGGGTCTCTGTGATGTCTGGCAGTGGGATAGGCACCTGAGGCTCTGGGGGGAAAGGAAGAGTCAAGGGTAGAGCAAAGGTTCTAGGGTAAAGGAAACACGGGTCTGGGAAGGGTGGGCTGGGGAGGGGGCTCCATACCCCAGTGCTTGAGGAGCGGCTCGTCCAGGCCCCAGTGCTCCACCTTGCAGTCATAGAAGTCATCTGCTGAGGGCACGAAGGTCAGGTAGTGGAACTTGCGGAACAAGTGGTCAGGCTGGGAATAGAAGCTGGTCTGGGCCACCCCCTTGGTGACTGTTTGACCATTGCGCAGCCAGGTGATATTGATCACAGGGGGGAAGATGTTGTCCACGATGCAGATGAGGACGTTGGGCTGCCCCAGCTCCACTCGAGACTTGGGGAGTACGGTCACTCTTGGAGGCACTAGGAGGAACGAGGCCCTGAATCCCAGAGGCTCATCCCTACAGCTGGGCCTTATCAGGACTGAGAGTGAGGGGGTTTCCTCCTATTTAGCCATCTGCGGGCAGGGGACGCTCTGGGAGGGTAACCACTGGGGCAGGATGGGGGGAGAGAGAGAAAGAGACTAAGGAGGGCAGTAGGGGCACCTGACAGGCCCCTGAGGGGGGAGTTCAGGTGGGAAGGGTCATTGCTCAAGAAGAAAGAGGGTGCTGAAGGGGTCTGAGAAGATCTAGAACCTCCTAGGAAAGAAAGGGACTGTGCACAACAGTTACAGATTCTGAGTGCGCAGAGAGGCCTGCAAGGTGGGGAAGAGGCTTCTCTGGGCCTCCTCGCCTGACCGGGGAGGACTGGGGCAGAGGAAGTGCCAGGTACCATTGATAGCTCTGGTGCGGTTGGAGCGTTCCACCAAGACGTCCAGATGGGCTCTGATTATCGCGATGCTGGCCAGCCCACTCTGCGGGTCAAAGTGCGTGAAGTCGCCAAACTCGGGCAGACGCCACACAGCCTCACTCTTCTTCAGCTCCACAGAGAACAGCTGTTCCCCGTCAAATTCATGGGTGAACTGACCCGAGGCACCGTAGGACTGGTAGAAGGCTGGTCCATAGGAGCCCATGTGGTCAGCTGTATTGGGTGAATTCAGGGTCAGGGAGAGAGAAGAAAATGTATCAGTCTCATCCATGACTTGGGCTGTGTTGAGTCTCTGAGCCTGTGCTCCACCCTGGGTTTTGTGTGGGGGCAGAGTCCTTTCTGACCTGAGCCGGTCCTTGGCGAGTGGAAGGGTATGCTGGGGGATGGAAGGGAAAGGATGGAGGAAAACAGGCACCTGCCCAGCACAATTGCCGCACAGAGACACTGGTACAGGCTGTATTCCAGGTTGGGAAGAGGAGAGGCTGGCGAAAATCACACTGGGGATTCCCGACATTAAATCCTGGCTATGATCATCTGCTCTAGCTGCGCTCTCAGGTCCTGTGAGTGAGAGGAGGGTGTGTGGGGGTGGGATGAGGAGGAAAGGATTAAGGGTAGGAGCATAAGTGGGGCTTTGGGCACAGAGATGCAGTGTAGGGGGGTGTGAGGGGAAAGAGGGATGGCTGGCAGGAGTAAGAATTAAGATTTATGACACAGAGACCAAAAGGATAGAAAAAGGCAGCCCAGGGCATTGCAGAGAGCACCAGAAAAGGAGCCAGAAGTTAATGTCCCCACTCCTCCATCTCAGAGCATTATGATTGAACGTGTCTCTTCCCATAACCAAGGCTCAGTTTTGTGGAAATTAAGGATTAGGTTTTAATTGGTAAGATTCCCTTAGAATTCTATGAAATTATTTGTTCAACAGTCGTTAAGAGACTACCATGTGCCCAGCATGATGCCAGGACCCAAGGAAATAAAGAACTTACACAAGGAGCTCATGTCCAGAGCAGGGTAAAGACAGATAAACAGTTAACTATGGACATGGTAATAAATACTGCAATAGAACCGGACTTGAATGGACATGCTCCAAGCCAGGATGTGGTAGAGAAATCAGGGTGTTGGGCAGCAGAAGCATGGAGGTTTGGGTCTCAGAAAGGAGAAAGGAATTGGGGAGGTAGCTGAACCTGGAAAAGCCTGAAACTGACGCTGACATGGCTCGACTGAGCTGCACCTGTATCTTGTCCGGAACGGACACGACAGAGTGAGAGGGACTGGGGATCTCTTAGTCAAGGAAGTTGCCCATAAAGCAGAGGGGGAGAGGAACAATTCATGCTCTATACTGTCTTGCGCCTAAGCCAATGCCCTAAATCTCCTCTCTTCACCCAGTCACCCTCAGCACTCACCCTTGATGGCCCCAGCTTCCCGGGGGTTCAGGAGGGTCATCAAGGTGTGGAGTCCCAGGACCAGCCCCCTACTGAGGACCATTGCCCTCTGGTGCGTTAACCAAATAAGTCTCGGTCGGTGTTGCCGGTAAAGGAACAAGGCGGAGGTAAAGAGGAAGGAAACAGATTCCAGGATGGAGGAGACCCCTGCTGTGTTCAGCCAATCAGAGAAATTCCCTGAGATAACGTAGCTGTTGCTGGGTAAAGAAGCAGAGTAACGAGACTGGGTGAGAAGATGGGAGAATGCTTTGAGCCGGTGAGCACCGGGGAGACTTGGTCCACAGGGGAGTCAAAAGGAAGCTTCTGTTTGGGGGGATGCGAGGGGCTTAGATCAACTGTGACTACATCCGCCAAGAAGGGACCCTCTGAAGAGAGAGAAAAGGCCAGCGGAGCACCGCACAGCTGAACTCGAACAAATCCTCTGTCTGATCCGTGGCGTAGAGAATCCTACTCTACCTGTAAGTTTCTGTGGACAAATTTAGAGTTAAAAAATAAAATAAATTTTACTAGGAAACTTGAAAAGGGAAACTCGATATGCAGAATAAAAATCCTTTAAACCTTTAAATCACTTTAGAAAATATTACTTTATTTCTTTGTGTGAGAAAAAAATGTGTGATTGTTGGAGATGTTTAGTCCAAAGAAGAGCTGTAGGGAGCTGCAATGGACTGTTCTGAGGGGGCCAGAGGGTGCTGGGTAACCTCTAGTTGTCCCTCTGGGGCCCCTGGACACCCTTCTCCAGGCCGCCTTGAGGCTACCCCTTGTAGACAGCATCATCCTTACCTTTGGCTTCCAGTTGGACTCAGCCAATGGGAGGCACTGGCGGAGTTTAGTCCACTATAAAATATAGACATAAAGCTAACTGTCTATCCAGGGAAAGAGAAGTCTACCCAAATACCTAAAGGCCGTTTGTGAAAGATCATGAAATTTTCCACTTGGAAGGGATCTAAGAAATTATCTGGGGGGCCGGCCCAGGGGCGCAAGCGGTTAAGTGCGCGCGCTGGGCTGCGGTGGCACGGGGTTCGCCGTTTGGGATCGTGGGCTGCACCGCCGCGCACCGCTTGTCAAGCCATGCTATGGCGGGGTCCCTTGTAAAGTAGAGGAAGATGGGCACGGATGTTAGCCCAGGGCCGGTCTTCCTTAGCAAAAAGAGGAGGATTGGTATCGGATGTTAGCTCAGGGCTGGTCTTCCTCACACACACACAAAAAGAAATTGTCTGTGGTTCCAAATGTGGCTGCACGGGAGAATCATCTGGGGAATTTGTTAAAAATACAAATTCCTGGGTTCCATCCTGACCTGAGTTAGATTAGCCTTTCCTGTGTGTTTAGCATGCTCCCTAGGTGATGCCTGGCCAGGCAGCCTGTGGACTGCCTTCTGGCAAAAACTGCTCCGATGCTCTTTCCTCGGTGAATACGGATTCCTACACTGATTGGAGCAGATCACGGCTTCTGACGGCAAATTAACTAAATTACAATTGCTAATGGATTTGGGTGTCACAGTTTATGGGGAACCCTAATCTTAGTTCTTTTTCTTTCCATCCCCCATCCTAGCACATACTGGGTGCTCGATAGATATTTGTGCATGAATGAGTGGTCACTGCTTCGCTCCCGCCCTAACCAGCTCCCACTTTCTCCTTTGGGGTGGGAGCTGGAAGCATGGGACAACGGGATAATGAATTGATGAATCATGGAAAGTTCATTATAAAGAATGTTGCTTCTTTGTTTAGTAACAATTGGGTGTTTTTTGTCTCAAAATATATGCGGATTTTTTTTTTAATGTATGGGGTTTTTTTGTTATTAACTTCTAATTTAATTGCATCATAATCCAAGAATCTTGTCATTATGATGCATCTTAGAAATTTATTGAGACCTGCTTTATGGTTTGGAATGTGCTCCATATATGTAAATGTTCCACATGGGCTCTAATTGCTGGATGCAGAATTTTATGAATGTTTCTTGAATCAGGCATGCTGATTTTGTCATTCTAATCTATCATATCTTTCCTTATTTTGGGGTTGACCTAAAAATAACTAAGAGTGGTATATTTAAATCTCCAAGTATGACTGTAGGTTTTTCAGTTTATTTCTATTTTTTACATCAACTTTGCCCTCTATATGTTTAGGCTATTAAGTGCTCACTTTTTGGAATTATTATAGTCTCCGTGAATTGAGCCTTTTCCCAATTTGAACTGAGTCTTGCTGTCTTAAAGTCTGTTCTGTCTGGTATTAACATAGGTACACAGCTTTCGTTTTGTTAGTATTTGTTTGATGTATTTTTCTCTATCCTTTTGTTTTTACTCCTTCCCTGCACTGATGCTTTGGATGTAGCTCTTGTAAATATTACAAAGATAGATTTTGGTTTAGATCCAATCTGACAATCTCTGTCTTCTAATTGGTGGTTCAGTTCATGTGTTAGTCAAAGTGAGCAAACTTGCTTCTGCAACAGACAAGCACTGAGACCTCCGTGGTTTAACAAACACAGGTTTATTTTTTACTCATGAACAGTTCAAGGCAGGTTGGACGCTCCCTGCAGCTCTTGTCCAAAAAGTGCCTGATGAACCCAGACTAGCTTCATCTTGCATCTCCACTATTGAAAAGAACTTTGCTTCCAACTTTGCAGACAGAAGAAAGAGCCTAGGGAAGGCAAACCTGTCCTTATGGCTTTGGACCAGAAACTACATGCCATCTCTGCTCATATTCCATTGGCGAGAATTAAACAATGACCCTGCCTAGGAGAAAGGGGGTTGGGAAAATGTAGTTTAGTTGTGTGTTCAGGAAAATGTAATGGTTTGGTGAGCACATGGCTTTGCCCCATCCCAGCTGTATTTATGGTGATTATTGATGTATTTGGACTCATTTCTAATATCTTATTTATTTCAATATTTCTGTTTTGTAAGTTGCCTTTTTTAGTCTTCATTTTTTTAAAGTGTTGTCTATACCTTCCCCATCTTCCCTCTAGCCGGATAAGAACTTTAGCAAGCTTTCATATCCATTCATATACTTTCTCTCTCCTTTACCAAGGTGTTTGATCAACCTTATTTCCAATCTCTTTTTGGTACCTCCTGAGATTTTTTTCTCTTATTGGGATACTTTCTCCAACAAGTTTTAAATGTCAGTATTTGTGTGGCAAGCCTTCTGAAGCTTTGTATGCTTAAGAATATTTTTATTATACCATCACTTTTGAATCAAGTTTACCTGTGTTTTAAATTCTAAACTTGAAGTTTTTTCTCTTTAATATTTCAAATAATATCCTCCCAAGGTCTTTTTGCATCCAGTGTTGCAGTTGGGAAATCTGATGTCAGTGTTTCTCTCTGGAATCTTTAAGAACTTTCTCATTGCCTTTGATATTTTTAAATCTTGTTATATTGTATCTAAAATGTATTTTTCCTTCTCTTGCTGTAGGACATCATGGGTCCTCTCTATCTTTTAATTCTGGAAAGTCATCTCTTTTATTTCTGTAAGTCTTTTTTCCTCTCAATTTTTATTTTTTGTCTTTATGAAATTCATATTATCTGTATTTTAGCACTTCTCCATCTCTTTTGAATTTTCTTCTCTGTTTTCAATTTCTTTATCTTTCCATCTTTTATTCTAGGAGAGCCTTCAGTGTAGTCCTCCAACTTACTAATTTGTTCTTCACTTGTATCTCCCCCACTATTTATCCCATTAACGTGGTTTTTATTTTGACTATTATATTTTTTTCACACTTAGAATTTCTATATAGGGCCGGCCCAGTGGCTTAGCGGTTAAGTGCACGCGCTCCGCTGCTGGTGGCCCGGGTTCGGATCCCGGGCGTGCACCGACGCACCACTTCTCCGGCCATGCTGAGGCCGCGTCCCACATACAGCAACTAGAAGGATGTGCAGCTATGACATACAACTATCTGCTGGGGCTTTGGGGGAAAAAATAAATAAATAAAATCTTTAAAAAAAAAAAAGAATTTCTATATAGTTTTCCCTAGATTTCCTATGTTTTTTTCATATTATAGTAGCTTCTCTTGTTTTTTTTAAATGCCTTTTTCATGCTCATTTTAAGTGGCTGGTCTATCTTTTCTAAAACTTCCTCTTTTAAGGACACATGTGAGCTTGTTTGTCATTTTTCTTTTGAGGTGGCATACTCCCTAAAGGAGGGAGTGGTTATTTGGGCCTGTGACTGCCATTTGTGTCAGTATCTTGACTGTAAAGAGAGGGAAGGGCCAGAGTCCCAGGACAGCACAAAACCACAGTTACTGCCATTTTGGTGTCACCTCACCAAGTGACACTTCAGGTCAGGGCTTCAGGATGAGGAGCACTGGGGCGGGGCAGTCCTTGATCTTAGTCAGCCAGATCTGGGGTGGGTGATGGGGGCTGGAAGGGTGAATGCTTGGGCAGTCAGTTGTGACTGCTGTCCCATCTCCTCCTCACTCCAGCAAGGATTTCAGCCTTGATTTCCTCCCCAACCCTCAACAGCTGCACAAGCACTCAGGATCTTGCACTATTTCTGCAGCATGGGGCAGGCAATGGTTGTTCAAGGCCAACACTGGGGAGAGGCAAGAGCACACTGCCTCTAACGAATCTTCTCTCCGCAAGCGACCCAGCCCGCGAGTTCCAAACTCCTGTCAGTCTCACTAGGGATTCCCCAGTATTTTCCCTCTATGGTTTCTCCAGGATTGATTTTTAGAGATGGGAACCAATATCACATGCTGTTATTTTCTTATAATATTTATTTACGAACTCCATTCCCTCCTAGATAGAAAGGTCAAGGGGTCATGGCTTATTGGATCTTTGTTATACAATCTCCTCTCTCCCCCAAATGCTAGCATTGTATTAAATAAAAAAAATAGATGATAACAAATAAAAGTAAATAAAGTGAATACCGGTGGTCCTAGGGAGAGACATTTCAATACTGGCGATAAATACGGGCTCAACAAAAAGGTAAGTGAAGTTGAATGTGACATGAGTTCAGTTACTCTAAATCGTCTAAAATGCTGATTTGAGGTAAAGGTAGTTGTATCTATCATGTTCTCGGAACATAATAAGTTGAGGTAGGTGTTAGGAGATATTATTCATTAAATATTTATGAAACACTTACTGTGTCCTGGGCACTGTGTCCTGCAGTGGGAACACAAAGAGCAGGACACGGCCCCTTCCCTCTAGGACTGCGCTGTCCAATACAGCAGCCACCGCCACATGTCGCTATTGAGCACTTGCAATGTAGCCAGTCTGAACTGAGATACACTGTAAGTATAAAACCACTGGATTTTGAAGACTTTGTAAATAACATATAATATATATTGTCCTTAATAATTTTTATATTGATTAATGTTTGACAATATTTGGGATACATTGGGTTTAAAATATATACTATTAAATTAATTTCACCTATTTCTTATTATTTTTTTTAATGTGACGACTAGAAAATTTGACATTGAAGATGTAACTCCCACGATATTTCTATTGGACACGGCTGCTCTGGTTGCTCTTGGTTGGCTACCAATTGGCCATTCACTCCTTTTCTCAGATTCTTCAATTTAAGCAGCCTGCTTGCCAGGGTCCCCGGGGCCTTTCCTGTTACTCCTAGATTCCACCAGAGGGCAACGTGATCTTTCAATATTTCAATTTTGGACCTTAGATCTCTTTTGTGTTTGTGTACATGTGTTTAACTACTTTTAATCTATTTTGCTTCAGGCACTGTGCTAAGCTCCAGGACCACAATTATGGTTCTTGCCATCAAGGATCTTTCAATCTATCATGGAAGGCTGTACACAGAACTAAATATGATGTGAAAAAAGAAAGAAGAAAACCCATTATATTAATGTGCGATATGAAGGTTTAGATGGTCTTCAGCTTTCTGGGGTGATCCTTTCCTGGTAATTAATTAAATAGTTCCAACCCATGTAACTGCAGGGATTCAAGTGGTCTGGTTCTCCCCCGGGAATTTTCCGGACGGAGAAATGATGCAGGTGTGTGCTTACATGTGCCAGGTGGTCCAAGTCATCTGCTCTGGGCACACTGTTTCAGCCACTTTGAGGCAGCTCTCTACCATAGCAGGCTTCTTACTGGTCATCACTTTTCAGGCTCAACTTCTGTCGTGTTGCTAGAAGCTGCTTGCTTCCCCTAGAACTTTCCCCTCCCTTTTCCTGACTTCTCTAAATCCCAGAGCCCCAACCTCTTCCTCCTGGGGAGAAACTGAGAATTTTAAGCTAAAATCACTCTTCCTTTGTATCTGTAGTTTGAAATTTACACATTATATGTGGGAAAAAAAGTAACTTTTTAAAAATATATAACTGGTCTCATTACACTCTGGAGCAACTATTTCGCATAATCGTAGGAAAACTTCCGAACTGGTCATTTAAAGATATAGATGCAGCTCTCTTGTTTAAAAGAGATATTTTTTAAAAGATTCATCTCTCTTTTGGGAAAAGCCAAGTCTTTTAGGGTTTCTTCTCCTCTCTTTTTGGAATGACCTCCTGGGACAGAGGGTAGACTTACATAACGTTATGGCTGGGGGAAGCTGTGTCTGGGTGGCATTTTTCTCTTTTCTGATGGTTCTCTGCTTCCAGTATCACCTTGGTCATTGGCCTCTGCCCTCTCTCCCTCAATCGCCAAAGTTTCTGTGGCTGGTCTAATTTGTGATCGATTCTCCTTGGCAAAGGCAACAGAGCTCGGCCACTTGCCCTGCTGGTGGGCCCCAGCACAGCTCAGGTCTCTCTGCGTATCCCTTAGATCTTGATGGAGCTGCCACCTGATCTTGGGTCTGTGTGGTGGGGTCTGTGGCCCTTGAATCCAGGCCACTTCTACCCTCTCCATGGCCACCCTGAAAATCAATTTACTGAAAATCAACTTTCTAAAAAGAATCAACTCACCAAATGGCCAGCCAAACAGAAATTAATTCACCAAATCATTAATTTTCAAATTTTTGCCATTTAGCAAAAACTTGTTTCTTTAACTCTATGAAGTTTTTGTCACTTTATATTGAATTGAATGGTTTTACAGTTTTGGAAGATTTTGTAAAAATCTTAGTCAATTTAGTTTTCCTTTTGTCTTCATAGTAGCTTTTAAAATAACGTTCAGTTTGCCAAATGTTAAGAAAACAAGAAGATGATAATGGCGGTAGAATTTTCTAATCGCCTCAAGAGTCCTCACAAAAACAGAGAGAGCAATCAGGTCAGCAAAGGAAAGTACCCAGAGACAATGTCTTGAGCAAACTGCCTTGGCTTTAAAGACAAGGCAGGCCCTGGAACTCTAGAATAAGAGTGGGAAGGTCAAACAACCGCACAGGATCCTGTAGGTTCTAGCACTGTGCGGAGGTAGCAGAGGGATGAAAAGGAGAGTTTTGATGTTTTTGAGATCTCAGGAACACAGAAATGGCCAATGAGTACCCATCTCCAAAAGGAGATGATCCTAGACTAAATGCATACTTAACAAAAAAACTCTAAGAACTAAGCATTTTGGAATTTCGGAAACTCCTTTTTCTTTTACTAATGTCTGACTTTCAACTCTATGACTTTGTTAGAGCTGTTAATATTCTGTTTTGGAATATTGTTTCTTTTTGAACTTCTGTGATAGAAGTCCTAATTTTCCCCAAGACAATGATTGTGTCTGGGTGAATAGGCATAAGATCACATCCAAAGAAGAGTGAAAAAGAAAACATTAAGACCTTTAGTAGATTAATATTTTTATAATAAAATATTATCCCTATGTGCTTCAAAGAGACATGTAACTTCTACCTACCTCTACTAACTCTGGGTATTTCATTCATGATGAAAAAACACATTAATATGTTTTCTTAAATCATAGGTCAATTTTCTCCTTGAGATTAATTATATCTGTAGAACATGAAAGCAGCACTATATATTTGAAATAGTAATCCTTTATAGTTTTAGCTCTTACATTTAGATCTTTGATCCATTTTGAGTTAATTTTTGTATATGGTGTTAGATAAGAGTCCAGTTTCATGCTTTTGCATGTGGATATCCAGTTTTCCCAGCAACATTTGTTGAAAAGACTGTCCTTTCTCCCACTGAATGGTCTTGGTACTCTTGCTGAAAATCATTTGACCATATAAGCCAGAGTTTCTTTTGGGGGTCCTCTATTTTATTCCATTGGTCTATATGTCTGTCTGTATGCTAGTCCACACTGTTTCAATTACTGTAGCTTTGTAGTAAATTTTGAAATGAGACCTCCAATTTTTTTTTCTTTTTTTTAGTGAGGAAGATTAGCTGTGAGCTAACATCTGTTGCCAATCCTTTTCTTTTTGCTGAGGAAGATTGGCCCGGGGCTAACATCCATGCCCATCTTCTTCTACTTTATATATGAGACACCTGCCACAGCATGGCTTGACAAGAGGTGTGTAGGTCCGCACCCGGCATCCGAACCTGTGAACCACGGGCCAGCCCCAACCTCCAACTTTTTTCTTCTTCTTCAAGATTGTTCTGGCAATTTGGGGTCCCTTGAGATTCCATATGAATTTTAGGATAGATATATCTATTTCCGCAAAAAAGAAAAACATTGTTAGAATTTTGATAGGAATTTCACTGAATCTCTGGATTGTTTTGGATTGTATTGACATTTTAACAATATTAAGTCTTTGAATCCATGAATATGCAGTGTCTTTCCATTTGTTTATGTCTTCCTTAGTTTCTTTCACCAATTTTTTTTTAGTTTTCAGTGCATATAATGTTCACCTCCTGGTTAGATTAATTCCTAAGAATTTTATTCTTTTTGATGCTATTGTATATGGAATTGTTTTCTTACTTTCTTTTTTGGATTGTTCATTTTTAGTGTATAGAAACGTAACTGATTTTTGTGTGTTGATTGTGTTTCTTGCTACTTTGCTGAATTCATTTATTTATTCTAACAGTGTTTTTGTGGAATCTTTAGGGTTTTCTACTTATAAGATTATACATCTTTGAACAGAGATCATTTTACTTCCTCCTTTCTTTTTTTTTTTTTTTTTTCATTGATCAAGATACATTCCACACCTTTTAAAGTCAAGTCTCTCTACAGCTATGCTTGAAAAGTGAACAGATACATTACCTTTCAAGCTAGGAAGACTTTCTTATACCAAGCTTTAAGAAAGCCTTGAGAAATCTATTTCTACATTTCCAGCATGCAACACAACAAAATGGAGGTATATTCAAGATGTACTACTGGCACAGAAGAGAGAGCACCTAACTGTGGAAAAGAATAAGAAAGAAGGGAAGGCTTCATGGAGGAGGTGACATTTGGGCCAAGACTGTCACCAAGATGACAATGGAAGAAGGGAGTCAGATAGAGAGAGCAGCACCACTCTCCATTTCCCCAGCTCCTCTGCCCCTGCTGGGCCTCTGCCTGAGGGCTTACCCCACGGGTGAGATTCTGCCTCTCCCTGAGACCCCACATGATGTATCACCTCCCTGGGAAGGCTTCATGTCCAACTCCTCCTCCAGCTGCCAACAGAATTGATCGCTTTCTCCTCAGCATGACCACCCTCTCTAAAGATCACTGAATCACCCCTTAGCATGGAGTCACATTTTATACATTGTGATTGAAACTGGGACCCCTCTCCCTGGTCTAACAGGTAAATCTAGCAAGCAAGCTGCATAGGCTTCAAGTCAGTACAAAAATCCACGCTGTACTGTGAAGCAGCCGTGCAGGCCTCCAAAGCCTGTGTTAGAATGACTTTGCAGCCCCACATCTCATGACTGAAGTCCCAGCTGGGCACATCCACAGCAGGAAAAACAGAGGGTACCTCGCTCTCACATTCCCCAGCTGCATTTCTTTGGGATTGAGGGAAAAACTGACGACCCTGGTCCTTGCCTCCCTCCACATATGGATAACATCGACACTCCGAGCCTTGTTTGATGAATAACCAAAAAGCTCTCGTTTATGTGATCTTTAAAGTATGTGACTGTTAGATGTGCTAGCCCTTTCCAGCACATACGCTGCTTTGTTAAAAAGTATTAAAAACTGCACTCAGATCTGTAGACCTGGAAGCAGTTCCTCAGAATACTCTGTGGGACTGTTTCCCAGGACTCTAGGTCGTCACCTTGATTAACAAATGAACTCCTTTAATTAACCTTTACCTAGACTCTCTATTTCAGTCGACAGTATGTATGTATATGTATGCATGTTGGTTTATTTATTTACTTACTAACTTCTTTTCCCTGTGAAGGGCCTGCCTATTATTCGATGCTAGAAGGACTTCAGAAATCATTTAGTTAAATCCTCTCCTTTCATAGCTGAGAATCTTGAGGCCTAGAACAGTTCTGTGACCTGCCTAAGGTCGTGTAACTCACTGTTAGAAAAGATAGTATTTAAAAATCCAGCCCTGGGCCGGCTCCGTGGCTTAGCGTTTAAGGGCGTGCGCTCTGATGCTGGCAGCCTGGGTTCGGTTCCCGGGCGCGCCCCAAGGCACCACTTCTCGGTCCAACGCGAGGCCGAGTCCCACGTACAGCAACTAGAAGGATGTGAACCTACGACATACAACTGTCTACTGGGGCTTTGGGGGGAAAAAAATGAATAAATAAAATCTTTAAAAATCCAGCCCTGAGGTGGGAAGTTTTGGGGAGAATAGCTAGAACCTTGCACATTAAATATAACGCATATCCCTCAATAAATGCGAGAGAGACAGCGCGAGCTGGACGACTTATAGCACAACGCAGGGCTAATAGATTGCGCGGCACTAGGACCACGGGGCGCCGGGCCAGCGCTCTCAGGCCCGCAGGCCGGGGACGCCCCAGGTTCGAGTCCCGGCGGGGAGCGGAGCCAGGAGCAGGGGGCGGGCGAGGCGGGAGCACGTGGGGACTGTCGCGGCTGCGCTGTCAGCCCCCAGGGGCCGCGCGGGGAGCTCGGCGGGGGCGCGGGCGGTGGGGTCGCGGCGCCCCTGGCCAGCGCCGCCCTCTCCCCGCAGAGAAATCGCTGTCGCAGAGCCGTTTGGGTGCAGTGGGTCCAGCGGGTTGGTGGACAGATTCATCCAGAACCGGGAGGAGCGCGCGCGCTTCCACAGCGGCGAGGGGCGCCGGGCGGTGACCGAGCGGGGCGGGAGGACCGGGGCGGGCAGCAGCAGGTGGGAGCAGAGGCGGGCGGGGGACAGGGGGTGCGGACCCCACTGCGAGCCGTCGGAGGCTTCGTCCTGCCGCGCGAGGGGGAGCGGACGGCCGGGCTCCCGGGGCACCGCGGGGCTCAGCCCGGAGAGCGGGGGCCGGCCGACCTGACGGACCGCAGGCTGTCACGTCCGGCGCGAAGGAGGACTTTGCGGCTGGGGATTGGTGGGGAGGGGAGCTAGTCCGGAGGCTTGTCCTGCCCGGAGAGCGAGGGGCGAGGACCTGACTGGGCTGAGCGTGAAATGAGAGAGGATGGGATCCTCAGGAGTTTATCAGACCTGGCAACAGATTGGATGTGGGAGAGAGGAAAAGAGGACAGGATAACTTCCAGGTGCGTACTGTGGGAGATGGAGGTGGTGATGGTACCTCCAGCGCAGTAGGCAGTGGAGAGAAGAAACACTGTAGAAGGCAGTTCCGTTTGAGATGCTTGAGGGACACCGGTGGACTGTCTGATGGACCATTACAATAAAGAGTTTAGAACTGAGCAGAAGGCTCAGCTGGACGAGATGATCGAGGAGAGGAGATGGAAGGAGAAGAGAGCAAAGGACTGACTCCTAGGAACATGGGCAGTTTCTGATGTTGGCTGAGAGAGAAAAGCCTGCGAAGGAAACCAGAAAGCAAAGAGCGGATATTAGGAGAGTCTGGGCAGAGAAGGGTCATAGAAGCTGAGGCTGAGAGGGTGACCAAAACAGCACCGTGGATAGTGGTACCCATGACTTAAGAAGATGAAGCAAAGACAGATTGAAATGTAGGTTTGGAAATCAGGGAGACCTTGGGGAGAGCAGGTGGGCTGCAGCAGAGAGAGCAGGAGCTGGACCACTGGGGGCTGAGAAGCACGGGGAAATGAAGATCAGTGTGAAGCATAAGATCTGTGGCGGCTGAGATGGCATTTTATTTGTCTCTGATTCCCCATCACTGGAACAGAGTAGTGCTTGAGCTGAATTGTGCTATTCTTTCAGGAAGTCTGAGTGTAAAGGGAAGAAGAGAGGTGAGGGGTGTGCAGAGTCAAGAGGACTTTTCAAGGCTTCTTTCTGTAAACCTGTACAGTGGGGGACACTGGGTGCACCAGCATGAGGAGAACAGAGGGAATAGCATGGAGGGGTGGAGGAGAGAACCATGAACAAAAGCAAAGACCTTGTCACAGAGACAAACAAGAGGATGAGGGATAGGAGAAGGGAGAGACTGGGAGGTCACAGCTTTTGTTCCCTCTTTTCTTGGGAAAGTGGAAGGCAAGGTCATCTGCTAAGAGTGAGATAGTGGACTCATGGGGTAAGAATTAAGAGAGTGACATGTGTTTAGACTAGTTGCTGAGGGAATTAGGTGAGAGAAATGCCCAAAGACAAGTTATAGGAATGGCAAAAATTGTTGAGGGCCTTACCAAGATATTGTAGGGTCACAGCTCTGCTACAGGGCATCATTTTCTCTAGTAGTAATCAACTGCCAGATTGCAGAGAGCCCTGAATGCCAGCCTGAGGAGTTTAAGCTTATCTTCTAGGCCAATGGGTCCCAAACTAGCTCTGCTCATCAGAACCTCCAGGAGATCTTTCTTAAATAGCACAGATTCCCCAGAATCATTGCCTAGAGATTAAGACTCATTGGGCAGTGAGATCTGGAAATCTATATTTTTAATTAGCTCCCCAGTGATTCCCATGTAGCCAGGTAAGTGTTGGTAGACCCTGAAGACTTTTTTCAGCTTTACTGAGGTATAATTGACAAATAGGAATTATATATATTTAAAGTATACAACTTGATGTTTTGATATATGTATACATTGTGAAATGACTGCCACAATCAAGCTAATTAACATATCCTCACCTCACATAGTAACAATTTTCTTTCTTTGTGTGTCTGTGGGGAGAACATTTAAGATCTACTTTCTTAACAAATTTCAAGTATGCAATACAGTATTGTTAACTACAGTCGCCATGCTGTACATTAGATCTCCAGAACTTATTCATTTTGCATAACTGAAACTTTGTACTCTTTGGCAGATATCTCCCTATTTCCACCTCCTCCCAGCCCCTAGTAACCACCATTCTACTCTCTGTTTCCAAGAGTTTGACTATCTTAGATTCCACATATAAGTGAAATCAAGCAGTGTTTGTCTTTCTGTGTCTGGCTTATTTCACTTAGCATAATGTCTTCCAGGTTCATGTATATTGTCACAAATGGCAGGATTTCCTTCTTTTTTTAAGGCTGAATAGTATTGCATTGTATGTATGTATATATGTGTGTGTATATATATATATTTTTTTTTCCTTTATCCATTCATCCATCAATGAACATTTAGGTTGTTTTCAAATCTTGGCTATTGTGAGTAATGCTGCAATGAACATGGAAGTGCAGATATCTATTCAAGATCCAGATTTCATTTCCTTTGGATATGTACTCAGAAGTGGGATTGCTGGATCATATGGTAGTTCTATTTTTAATTTTTCGAGGAAGCTTCATACTGTTTTCCATAATGGCTGTGCCAGTTTACATTCCCACCAACAGTGTACAAGAATTCCCTTTTCTCCACATCCTCATCAACACTTCTTATCTTTTGTCTTTTGATAATAGCCATTCTAACAGGTGTGAGGTGATCTCTCTTCTCATTGTGGTTTTGATTTGCATTTCCCTGATGATTAGTGATGTTGAGCGCCTTTTCATGTACCTGTTGGCCATTTGTATGTCTTCTTTGGAGAAATGTCTATACAAGTCCTTTGCTCACTTTTTCATCCAGATACTTGTATTTTTGCTATTGAGTTGTATGAGTTCCTTATATTTTTTGGATATTAACCCCTCATCATGTAGATGGTTTGCAAATATTTTCTCCCCTTCCGTAGGTTGCCTTTTAACTCTGTTGACTATTTCCTTTGCTGTGAACAGCTTTTTAGTGTGATACAATCCCACTTGTCTATTTTTGCTTTTGCTGCCTGTGCTTTTGGTGCCATATCCAAAAAATGATTGCCAAAACCAATGTCAAGGAGCTTTTCCCCCATGTTTTCTCCAAGGAATTTTACTCAGATCTTATGTTCAAGTGTTTGATCCAGGCCGGCCCCATGGCTTAGCGGTTAAGTGTGCGCGCTCCGCTGCTGGCAGCCCGGGTTCGGATCCCGGGCGCGCACCAACGCACCGCTTCTCTGGCCATGCTGAGGCCACGTCCCACATACAGCAACTAGAAGAATGTGCAACTATGACATACAACTATCTACTGGGGCTTTGGGGGAAAAATAAATTTAAAAAAAAGTGTTTGATCCATTTTGAGTCAATTTTTGCATATGGTGCGAGAAAAGGGTCCAGTTTCATTCCTCTGTGTGTGGATATCTAATTTTCCTAATAACATTTATTGAAGAGACTGTCCTTTCTCCATTGTGTGTTTTTGAAACTCTTTGTCAAAGACCAATTGAGCATAAATGCATGGATTTATTTCTGGGCTCTCTATTCTCTTCCATTGGTCCGTATATCTGTTTTTATGCCAGTACCATACTGTTTTGACGACTGTAGCTTTGTAATATATTTTGAAGTCAGGAAGTGTGATGCATCCAACTTTGTTCTTCTTCCTCAAGATTGCTCTGGCTATTTGGGGTCTTTTGTGTTTCCATATGATTAAGATTGTTTTGTTCTATTTCTGTAAAGAATGCCATTGGGATTTTGATAGGGATTGCATGGAATCTGTAGATCACTTTGGGTAGTATAGACATTTTAACAATATCAATTCTTCCAATACATGAACATGGATGTTTTTTCATTTACCTGTGTCTGCTTTAATTTCCTTTATCAATGTTTTATAATTTTCAGTGTATGAGAATTTTCTTATCTTTGGTTAAGTTTATTCCTAAGTATCTTATTCTTTTTTTTTGCTGTTGTGAATGAGATTGTTTTCTCAATTTCCTGTTTGGATAGTTCATTGTTAGTGTATAGAAACACCACTGATTTTTGTATTTTGATTTTGTATCCTACAACTTTACTGGATTCATTTATTGGTTTTAACAGTTTTATTTTGTTGAGTCCTTGGAGTTTTCTACATATATGATCATGTCATCTGCAAACAGAGATAATTTTACTTCTTCCTTTCTGATTTGGATGCCTTTTATTTCTTTTTCTTGTCTAATTGCTCTGGCTAGCACCTCCAGTACTATGTTGAATAGAAGTGGTGAGAGTGGGCATCCTTGCCTTCTACCAGATCTTAGAAGAAAGGTTTTCCTCATTGATTATGATGTTAGCTGTGGGCTTTTCGTATATGGCCTTTATTGTGTTGAGGTCACGTCCTCTGTTGAGAGTGTTTATCACAAATGGATGTTGACTTTTGTGTTGAGATGATCATGTTTTTCCTTCATTCTGTTAATGTGGTGTGTCACATTGATTAATTTGCATATGTTTAGTCACCTTTTCATCTCAGGGATAAATCCCACTTGGTCATGGTGTATAATCCTTTTAATATGCTTTTGAATTAGGTTTGCTGATATTTTACTGAGGATTTTAGCATTTGTGCTCATTAGAGATATTGGTCTGTAGTTTTCTTTTCTTGTGTTGTCTTTGTCTGGCTTTGGTATCAGGGTGAATCTGAGCTCATAAATGGTTTGGAAGTGTTCCCTCTTCTTCCATTTTTTGGGAGAGTTTTAGAAGTATTGGTATTTATTCTACTTTGCATGTTTGATCAAATTCACTCATGAAGCCATCTGGTCCTGGGATTTTCTTTTTTGGGAGGTTTTTGATTACTCCTTCAATTTCTTTACTTGTTATTGGTCGGTTCAGGCTTTCTATTTCTTCTTGATATCATCTTGGTATATGTTTCTAGGAACTTGTCCATTTCTTCTAGGTTATCCAATTTGTTGGCATGTAATTGTTATAATAGTGCCTTGTGATCCTTTTTATTTCAGTGGCATCTGTTTAATGTCTCGTGTTTCATTTCTGATTTTATTTATTTGTTTTCTCTTTTTTTCTTAGTTATTCTAGCTAAGGGTTTGTTGATTTTGTCTGTCTTTGCAAAAAACCAACTCTGTTTGATTTTTTTCTATTGTTATTCTATTTGATTTATTTCTGCTCTAATCTTTATTATTTCATTCCTTCTGCTAACTTTGGGTTTAGTTTGTTCTTCTTTTTCTAGATGTGCAATCTAATTCCTTCCAGGGAGAATCTGGGAGCTGGGCTTTATCACCTCCTAGCTCTATGCTGAGCCAGGGAGAGGAGCTGCAGGAAGTGCTCACACGCCCATTCAAAACTGCCTCTTTGTTCTCTGTGGTCCCCAGGGGACTAGCAAATACCGGCCTGCCAGCTCCAAGAGACAGGCAAGTTGGAAACCAGACCCTCAGATAGCAGCCAGAAAAGCTGAGGTGCTAGATGTGTGGTCCAAACTCTTTGCTCCTCAAAGAAAAACTAAGATTTGGCGTTCCCTCCTGATTGCATGGTGCTGTGCTGGGCGTGGGGTTTATGGCAAGAGGGTTTCTCAGGTTTTCCTACCAGTTTCATTGTGGGTATTTTCTCACTTGCTTGGTGTGCAAGAGTCCCTCAACTAGTTTCTGGATTTCTCACAAGAGAATTGATCCATGTATAACTACTAATTTGGCGTGTCCGTGGGGGGAGGGAGAGTTCAGAGCCTCCTCTTCCACCATCTTGCTGATATCACCCCTGAGGATTTTTTAAAATAGAAAAATGGCAAGGTCAGAGCTGTGTTTTCAGAAAGATATGAACTAGGTTGGGGAGGGTAGGAACAGGAATCAGGGATATGGGATAAGAAACTGTTGTTATTGTCTAGAGAAATACAATGAGAGCATGAATTAGAAAGATTAAGAAAACAAGGGAGAAGGGAAAAGGGGAACTGTGGAAATTCTAATGTGGATGCCTAACAAAATTCTAGAAGTCATTGAGCAGATGTTTTGTGGGAATTCAACAAGGCAGCCTTAGAATACATAGGAATCTTTTGCCTTTGTGAAATGTATTTCACATTTCAGAGATGTAACCATTTGGCCTCTAAATTTGGCTCTAGCACCTCCTAGAGGGCTGCTGCATAGTCCAGGCAAAGTACCTAATCACAGAATGTTCTGGGACCTTAAAATTGACATCCAGGTATATCCCTTGATTTATACAGAGGCCAGGTGCCCTATGGGAGAGAAATTGAACCTAATCCACAATTGGGATTCAAAGACGGGTTGAACTGGCTGATGGACTGTGAGTTTATGTAAGTGGTTGAAGTCGGGTTAGATAAAAAGTGTCCCTACATGAAAATCACCATGAGTGAAGAAGGTGGGCAGTTTGGACAAGGCTAAACTAGCACAGGGGGCAGTGAGTGTGGGTGCAGTTCAAGACTGTACTTTTACCCAGCTCCTCCCTGGGGTATTTGCGTACAAAGAAAGTGGAAGGGAAAGAACTAAATTATTAAGGACCTAGAAGCTCTGATTTGGGAAATTCCTCTGAATAGGCTGTTCTCTAGTGGCACACGGACATATTCTGCCCTGTGGAGGGAAAATGGTTTCTGGCGGCAGATGTCCAAAAGAAGAAACTGTACTGGGTGTCTGGAGGTCCCAGGAAGTAGGCAGCAGCTTAGAAATTGACCTACGAGCAGCACAGAAGAGGGGACATCGAATATAGGGGTGCCGAGGTACAGGTAACACCTGATTATTTGTGGGATCCCTCAAGGGACCTGAGAAGACATATTGCAGAGGAGGAACTTGAGAAACAACTAGAATCAAGCATGTAGGGGCTCAGAACATTTGTAAATATGAAGATCTGGGGTTTTTGCAAGGGAGGCCAGAAAATATTTAAGTTATTTAAAAAATAAGTCATGTCAAACTTGTTTAAATTTCCTTTATATTTTTTTAAAAATAAAGTTATTAGATTGATATGACAAGAGAATGCCATTGTCTATTTAATTTTAAGACATTATTTGAGTGAATTTGCATCCTTTTAATCAAGATAGAGCATTGAAAAGATAGGTAGGTTCATAGCTGGTTAAACATTCTTTGTCCAAAAACTGTTAATCAATGACTTATAGTTAAAATTCTGCTAAATGTGCCACAAAGTGCTGCCTTTGTCTCTCTCCCATTCTTCTCAATCTTTGTTATGTAATTCAAGGTCACGCATATTCTATTTGAAAGTCTATTTTCATCTTTTCAGTACCAACCTTATCTACGAGCCTAATTATATCATTTATTTTTTAAACATCTAGAAATTAATTCTATAATGAAAATGTCTAAGAAATAATAATCTCAAATGCCATTACCCTTTCTTTTCTTTCCAATTCCTAATCAAGCCTAAAGTGAATGTCTCCCCCTCCAAGAAGGGCCCCTGCAGTCCCCCAACCTGCTTGTTTGCCACGTGACAGAGTTGTGTCCAGGCAACATTCAAGTCTGCAGGTTCCTGAATGGACAGGAGGAAACACTAGGGTTGTGTCCACCAACTTGATCCATAATTGAGACTGGACCTTCCAGATCCTGGCAATGCTGAAAGTGAACGCCCAGCAGGGAGACATCTACACCTGCCAAATGGAGCCCTCCAGCCTGGACAGTCCTTTCACCGTGGAGTGGAGTGGAGTGAGTCACTCCCTGATGACTGTCTAGACCCCACAATCTGAAGAGCAAGGAATGCTCTGGCTCTGGGGTCCACTCATCTTGTCTTATGTGTCTATACACTGGGGTCATATCTATCCCCATCTTTTTCCTATAAAAGCCCCTGAGAATAGTTCAGAGCTGGTGACAATGGAGACTTGCCCGATCCTGACCTAGGGGATGCTAAGGACTCAGAGATCTCCGCCCTTGTCAGAAAATCTAGGAAACTCAGAAAATCTAGGAAACTGAATTGCCCTCACATGTGGGAACTGTACTCTTCCTTCAGCCATTTAGCTTATTCTCAGTTATTTTGAAAGGCAACTACCAGAATCAACGCGTGTACCCTTTTTGAAGTCACACCCTAAGTTCGAGAACTTGGGGGTCCTTTCTAAGTTTACTCTTTCTCAAAGGTGTATATCTCTCACTGTCCTCATGCTGGTATTCTACATCAGGCTCCAGAATCTCAGACAGTACCTGAGGGGAGTGCAGCAGGTGGAGGTGAAACTGACTCTGTAGTCTGTTCTTTCCAGAGACACAGTCTGATTCTGCCTGGAGAAAGATGCTGGCTAAAATCTTTGGCCTGTGCTGGGGTTCATCATTCCTTGCAGTGAGCATCTTTGTGCACATGAGGAGCAAGAAAGGCGAGAAAGTCTGGGAGGTGGCTGAGGTTTGCCTTTCCCCTAACTCACCCATCTTCCATGATAAGGGACTGACACAGGAAAGCAATGCCAGAGAGTTCTGGAGGCCACTGAAATCAGACTGTCAGGGAGTAAAGGTGGCTTGTAGGGAAAGAAGAATCCCCAGGCTGGAATCTTATCCCATGCAGATGCATGAGTTCTCCAGGTCTCTCAGCCTCATGCCTGAGTTCACTTAGTGATGGAGGAGTCCTCAACCAGCCCCTGCCTTAATTCCCAATGACAGGATCATGTCCATGGAGATGGGATGGAGAAGTTTATCTAATTGTCTAAGGTGTTTTTAATGGCTAAATAAATTCCCTTTCCTCCTTTCATTTTAGTTCAATGAGGATTTTGAAAAAAAGGTAATATTCCTGCTTTGTTTTTCTTGAGGGGGTGGGTTGCAGATGGATGTAAGTCCTTTTATTGTGTTGTGACTCTGAGGCATCTACTGGGAAGAGAGTCTCAGGCTGAACTTCTCTTTCAACCTTAGCCCTCGGGTGAGTGTGGGAAACGAGCATTACTTTGTTCCATTGATGAGGGAAGACCAGAAAAACTTTTGTTTTTCATCGGGCTAAGACTCAGTCTCTCACTATGCTTTTTCTTTTCTAAGACTTCAAGGAAGAGGGGTCAGTAACCTGGGACAACTTTTTCTTTTACCTCCACAGCATTCCTCATCTGACCGGAAAGACAATATGTGCCTTGGAACAAGTATTTTTCTGTTTCTTCAGTCCTAGAGGCTGGTTCTGGGACAAACCCCCAGCTTCCCAAGAGGATGTTACTGCCAAGTAATTGCTCTGAAACTACTTGCTATAGTTCTTCTCTTTGATTCCATGCACAGTTTCTCTCCTGGGGCCTCCAACCAACTTCCTTTCTCCTTAGCGCCATAAAAAATAAAAATCCAATGTCATTGTTTCTTTCATCTTAAGAATATGCACCAAGTCACCTCTGCCATTGCTTTCATTTGAGGATTTTGGTAAACAGTAGGAGTTAATGAAGAAGTTCACTGTTGTTTATACATAGGCAAGAAGAAAAACATGAAAATGGGGACATCCTCACTATTGGGTAAGGTGGTAAATTGGACATGGACCTCCTCTGAATTTGCTGTATATCCTTGGCTGCCCCATATTCCTGGTTGCTAGTATCATCCATGTAGGTCGGGGACCATTATTTTTAGTTATTCAAGAATGAGCAGACCGTGAGTTTTGGGTTATATGACCCATGTTCACACAGCACTGATTCAACATATAACTTATTAGGAGCATATTTTACCATTACCATTAAGAAATCAAATTAAGATCAGAATTTAACATTAGAAATATAATGTAATAAACGTAAACCCTTTTCTCTGCATACTGGTCATGAGTAGTCCTTGACCAAACATGGCTTAGCCTTTTTAATGCATCAAGTTGTAGAAGATCCAGACTTATCCTGTAAGCCTGTATTCATCAGACCACCCAGCCCTCCTGTCCTAGTAATTCACACAGTGGAAAATGCATCCCCGGTGTTAAAAAGGCTCAAACCAATAGAGGCAGCACTGTTTTTCCAACACAGGCCTGCTTTTACTATCCAAAATGATTATGGGTTTTGTGTTTTATATTAAATTATCCTTAGGGTCAAGATAGGGGACATGTTTGGTCTAAGCCAAACGTGGTCTAAGTTCCTTTTGGCATAGAGTATTACCTCCTGCTGTACATGCTGAGCACTCAGCAGATCTCTGACACACCAGGTTGGTGGCTTCTCTCTCCCTGGCTTCTTACAGGCAGCTCCTGCATCTTGTTTGCCCTGGCCCCCTGTGCCTAGTCAGTTCCCACGAGCTACAGCTCTCTCGCAGCTCCCCTCCCAAACCAGGCCCTGCTTTGGGACCAGCCTCCCCCATTTCCAAAAGAGAGCTCGAGGCTGAAGGTGCAAACTTGGGTATTATTGACACATCTGAATCAACCATGACTCATGTAATCTATTAAGTGCGTGTGTTGTTTCACTTAATCCTCATAACTCAGGGAGGAGGACACAGTTTTATTATCCTTTCCTTATCTATTCAAGGTGCATCTGCAGTGGCCACGGTGAGCCAGACAGTGAGGAGAAAATGAGTCAGTGCAGGGAAGGGAAGACCTCTGAATCTGGGACTTATTTGCCTATCCCTGTGGAGGGAGATGGGGTGGAGGTGAAACAGCTTGATGTGGCTCAGCCAACCAGAAAACATCAGAAGGGGCATCTCTGTGGCTGGGAAAGAAGATTCTAGAACTGCTGGGAGAGGAGGTGGGAGAGCTGTCAGGACCAATGTGACCCAGAAAGCCCCAGCCTGTGTGGGATTTGGGGATAAGAGGAGGAAAACTAAAATGAGACATCATAATCACCTTCCTCTTAATGGGGCTGTTTGGAAATGTGTCATTGAAGTTGATCCTTGAGTACTTTTTATTTGTAGTGACTTTTGTGAATGGATAATTTTCTTCACAATTTCATGTTAATTCTTTGCATCATATAGGAATTCATTTGATTGTTATCAAGTGATAGTATATTTACCCTTTTATACCTTTGACACTTGTGTAGGAATTTGATAATAATTTGATATTTCCAGACATAGAATGCAAAACATATTTAATTATTTAATTTCTAATTATTATTCTTTCCATTTCTTCTCGAAATTTTTATCTTCTTTATAAGAGATTCCCCTAATATTTTTTCACTAAGGGTAAAATTAACTCTTTGCCTTGTAAATTCTTTGTTTTATTATAAATTTGTGTAGAACTACAGTAAAAAACCCTGGTACTTATTAATAAAATGATAGAACTTATATTATTTAAGTTAATTGTATGTTGTATTTATTCAATTGTTATTTTTCTTTTTTAAATTAGCCTTGCATTATAATAATTAACATTTCTTGATACCTTACTATGTCAAGGCTCTGTTTTAAAAGATTCATAAATACTATTATCCACATTAGATTTCCAAATAAACCAATGACATAGGCTCCACAATAATCTCATTCTACATGAGAGGAAGCTAAGTCACAGTGAGTTAAATAACTTGTCCTGGGCCGGCCCCGTGGCTTGGCGGTTAAGTGCGCGCACTCCGCTGCTGGCGGCCCGGGTTCGGATCCCGGGCGCACACCGACACACCGCCTCTCCGGCCATGCTGAGGCCGCGTGCCACATACAGCAACTAGAAGGATGTGCAGCTATGACATACAACTATCTACTGGGGCTTTGGGGGAAAAATAAATAAATAAATAAAATTTTAAAAAAAAAATAAATAAATAACTTGTCCACAGTAAGAAAGCCAAAAAGTGCAGAAAAGGGGCCTCACGGCCAGGATATTTCACTCTAAACCTGTGTCTGACCACTTTTATCTAATACATCCTCACTCAAATAGAAACTTGAGTTAACTAATTTTAAATGCTTTCAATTGATTCATCCACATTTTATTTAAGTACTTAATAACTTGGTTGGAAATGTATATTTGCTTTGTCGTTTTGTGTTTAGGCAGGAGTATATTTACCACATATCTGGTACAACCTGTAAATTTGTTAGTAGGTGATCATTTGGTGTTTTAAAATTACCAAAAAAAAAAAAATTGAAATGCAAAAAAAGGCTGGTCCTCCGAGTTTAGAGGGAGGGAGTCTAATCCCCCTAGATCTCTAACTGGGGAGGACTTGCTCATTCCCAGAGCACATCCATGCAAGGGGGATGGTGGTCACTGAGGAGGAGGAATGAGATTCCTTGGGATCTGTTCCTAAGGAAGGAAAATATATCAAATAATAAGTCTTATGACTCACCCAGTGGCTCAAAGTGAGGACCCCTTTCCTCATATTGTCTCCAGTGAATCTTATACCTTGAAGAATCCTGTTTATATCAAACCTCTGCCTGGTGAGTGATGATTCCTGCTTATTGATTACTTTTTCAG
Source organism: Ceratotherium simum simum (assembly GCF_057802395.1). Taxonomy (NCBI): domain Eukaryota; kingdom Metazoa; phylum Chordata; class Mammalia; order Perissodactyla; family Rhinocerotidae; genus Ceratotherium; species Ceratotherium simum. Next base: position 34,900,648 of record NC_141912.1, read on the forward strand.
AATCTGGCTACACTCAGGGGATATAGGAGGCTGTTCCAACTCATCATCTCTAATATTTTAGGAGTGAGGCCCATTGAATGAGAACTGCTCTGACTGCAATTCTCTCAGCCCCTGGCCTTTCCCAGGCTCCAGGATGGTGGTCCTGCGGTCACTGGGGCCCCCTGGATGGCAGCTCTGATGGTGTCCCTGGTGATGCTGAGTTCCCCTTTGGCTCAGGGCAGAGGCATCCCAAGTAAGTCTGGTCTTAGAGGGCCCAGCTCAAGGGAATGACCCTAGGGGGCTGTCCAGTGTGGGCCCATTCCACAAGGAGACTTTGGGGCTCTGACATCATCCAGGGGCCACTATTCCCACCAGTGAGAGGAGATCAGTGTGTGTGTCTGTTGGGGACAATGGTACCTTGTGGTCTGGAGTGATTCTGGAGAGACAGTGTTATCATAGAGGGATCATCAAGATGACGTTTCAACATTAAAGATTGGAAAGGGGAAAATATAGTTAGTCACCATTGTCCAAGATCCCAAGACCACGCTGTAGAATCAGTGCTCCAGGTAGAGGCCCCTTCCACAGACCCAGGGAGGAGCCCCATCCCATGACTGGTGATGGCCAGAGGAGCCGAGGAGGGTAATGAGGACAAGCTGTGGTTAAGACCGACAGGATACCAACGGCAGCTGACTGTCCCTCACGTTGGGAACTGGACCAGGGCTCATCAGGATAGGGCCAGAGAGGAAAGGAGAAACAAAAAATGGCCTCTTCTAGTTCCAATTCACCACCAAGACCATAAGTGATAGAATGGTAAAGTCGTTTATGTTAAAATTCCCCAACCTCCCCACCTCCATCCATAAAGCCAGCCCCACTTCTTCCTGAGAATCAGGTTCTCTCAGCTTCCTCCCACTTCCAGGGGTAATAGCATTTGAAACTCCCGAATTCTGCTCAAACTTCATACTATTGGACCCATTTCTCAGATAGAGGAAAGGGGACATTTTTCTGACGTTTATCACTTAGATGGGCAGGGAATTGGAGAAGGGCAGCTCAGCTGTGCAGCTTGTGTCTGCAGATGAGAGAAGAAATGGAGACGCTTGAGTCTTAGCAGGAAGTAACTGGTGAGATAGGATAATGTCCAATAGGAGGTGAGAGGAGAGGTAGGGCAGGCTGAGCACAGGAGAAGCTGTTCTGGGGAGCAGGGGTAGTGGTGGACGTTGATATGAATACACTGGAAATCCGGGCTTGGGCCTCCTTTGGGGTGAATATTGAGCAGAGTGGTAGGTGGTGGTGGAGGGGTGGGGTGAGGTGGAGAAGCCAATGGGCTCAGATTAGTAAGGCAAATGAGATGGACTCTCTTCACCATGTGAGAGAGACTGCTAGGGGGAGGGAGAGGGCGGGCCCAGAGCTCTCTGCACAGTTTTGATGCTGAAGAACCCACTGCTGAGTGAAATGTGGAGTCCAGGGAACTTGGGTCCAATGGGCTGGGCAGATTCCTCCATTTCCTTCTTACGCCTCCAACTCCTCAGGGTTTCTTCAATTTCCCACAGAGCAGAAATGGAAAGAGACAAAAGGGGAGAAGCTGGCTTAACAGGGCCCAGGTGAAGCTGAAATTGTTGAGAAAACACTAGTGACTATTGAGTCATAAAGAAAACTATGTAGAAAGGCAACAGAATTGTAGTTCTGACAGCCTCTTGAAAAACCTATTGTTCATAGCGTTCACCATCCTGGTATTTAAACAGTGAGACTTTACCCTATCACACCACCTGGGCAGGAGCAGAAGCCTGGGGATTTGAACTTTTGTTTACTTCATTTCTTCTATCTCCCTTTCCCAAGTGAAAGAAAAGGTGGAAAGAAAGAAACTATCAGCATTAAGTTAATAAAAGTTTCTTTTCAAACATTAAGGCCGTGCCCCAAGGGCAGCTCCTTCTGAGCCATTCTGAACAAGGTAGGATTCTGTCCTCGGTGTTTCTCTTTGTCACCACGTAATCTAAACCATCATAGCTTGACAAAGGAAGAGCTCTAACCGCCAGTGAGCAGGGCCAGACACTATGCTATAGGTTTTATTTACATCATCTTATTTAATTTTAACAGTAGTCCTTGAAGGTAAAAAATAATCATAACTTATTTATTTATTTATTTATTTATTTATTTATTTATTTATTTATTTATTTATTTTAGGGAAGATTAGCCCCGAGCTAACATCTGTTGTCAATCCTCCTCTTTTTTGCTGAGGAAGATTGGCCCTGGGCTAACATCCGTGCCCATCTTCCTCTACTTTATATGGGACACCGCCACAGCATGGCTTGATAAGCGGTGTGTAGGTCTGCACCCAGGATCTGAACCTGTGAACCCCAGGTGGCCAAAGCCGAGCGGCGAACTTAACTGCCACACCACTGGGCAGGCCCCAACATCCTTTTTCATAGATGAAAAAGTTGAGACTCTGAGAAGTTGCTTTACTTGACCAAGGTCACACAGCTGGTCTGTGGGCATCCCATTGCACTGCCCACATTGCCTACCTTATATCCTATAGTAATTACATATTCTTAATATGTCCTGTTCTGGAAAGGTGATTTATTTTACACCAGAAGTTTTCAAGCTCTACTCAAGAAATTTCAGATGTTTGTAAGAGTTTCACAAACTCTGTAATATTTTTCAAATACACATAAAAAACAGTTTTGAGAGACCGTTGTGTTACATTTATATGCTTTGCAAATAAGATTTTATTAGGGAGGAAAAAGTCAATTGCTTTAAAAAAGAAAAAATTCAAACCACTCTTCGGGACTAACAGAAATGTGTTCTGATTGAAAAACAGGTGGGGAAACTTACGAGTGGAACAGGAAACAGTTAGACTTGGGGAGTAGAGCAGGGAGGGCTGGTAGAAGATGGAGGTCACAGAGACTCTCAACTGGATGGGCCCAGGGGCTCAGAGACTGAGAGGCAAGTCCCCAGGCAAGAAGACAGGCTTGGGAGATGGGAGAAATGAAGTGCAGCCTTTGCATAGCCCTTGCGGGCTAAAAGTTGTATAGGTTCCCCGAGGCTTGTGCAGTGGCTCCTGAGGCTGGCTCCACTCTCTCCCCATCTGAGCTACCATTTGTGCAGCTTCGAGTTGGGGCACGTGGAGCAGTGACGAAAGACAAGAACTCTGAGCAGATCACCCAAATCAACTCTGGCCATCTCTGCAGTGACAGAGACAATGCCCAGACCCCTCACACCCTCTTCCTCCTGCTGCTGGACCCTCAAGGCCCCCTGACAGCCACTCAGGGAGGCTCCTGCACAGTGCGGGGAGCAGGCAGAGGAGCTACATCTGGGGCTTGGGCTCCCCGAGCTCAACCCTGAACTGATATGGTGAGCCTTACGTTGATATACTCTTCCCACATCCTTTACTTCTGCCGCTGTGCTGCATTGCCCTCATTTCTGTGGTCTGGGAAGTTGCACGATAAATTCAATCTGGAGTTTCCACTTATGATAAATTTTAAGTCATATAGAGGAGCTGCAATTTACAGACTCCATCAACAGGCAATTATAGACCCCTGATTAGATTCTGGGCTACCAATAATTTATAATCAATCCTCTGCTGGCCAGCATTACCCTGATAGCAAAACCAGACAAAGAAAATACAAGAAAAGAAAACTGCAGGCCAATATCCATCATGAACATATATTCAAAAGCCTTAAAAAAAATACAAGTAAACCAAATTCAACAGCATATTAAAAGAATCATACACCATGACTAAGTGGGATTTATCCCTGGGATGCAAAGATGGTTTAACATAAGCAAATCAATCAATGTGATACAGCACCTTAACAAAACGAAAGAAAAAAACCCACATGATCATCTCAATAGACACAGAAAAAGCATTTGAGAAAGTTCAACAACGATTCATGATTAAAACTCTCAACGAAATAAGTGTAGAGAGAACTTACCTCAAACAATCAAGGTCATATATGAAAAGCCCACAGCCTACTTAATCAATGGGGTAAAACTGAAATCTTTCCCTCTAAGATCTGGTACAAGACAAGGATGTGCACTCTTGCCTCTTCTTTTCAACATAGTACTGGAAGTCTATTAAACAAGAAAAAGAAATAAAAGGCATTCAGATCAGAAAGGAAGAAGTAAAATGATCTCTGTTTGCAGATGACATGATCATATATGGGGAAAACCCTAAAGACTCAACAAAAAATTGCCTTTTTATACACAAACAGTGAACTGACCAAAAAGAAGTTAAGAAAACAATCACACCCACAATAGCAACAAAAAGTATAAAATACACAGAAATAAACTTAACCAAAAAGGTGAAGGACTTATACACTGAAAACTATAAAACATTGATGAAAGAAGTTGAAGAAGACACAGATAAACGAAAAGACATCTGTATTCATGAATTGGAAGAACTGATATTGTTAAAATGTTCATAATACCCAAAGTGATCCACAGATTCCATTCCATCCCTTTCAAAATCCAATGGTATTCTTTACAGAAATAGAACAAAACAATCCTAATGGAACAACAAAAGATTCCAAATAGCCAAAGCAATCTTCAGCAAGAAGAACAAAGCTGGAGGATCACACTTCCTTACTTCAAAATATATCACAAAGCTACGGTCATCAAAACAGTATGGTACTGGCATAAAAACAGATATATGGACCAATGGAACAGTATAGAGAGACCAGAAATAAATGCATGCATTTATGGTCAATTGGTCTTTGACAAGAGTTTCAAAAACACACAATGGAGAAAGGATATTCTCTTCCATAAATGTTGTTGGGAAAATTAGATATACACATGCAGAAGAATGAAACTGGACCCTTATCTCACACCATATACAAAAATTGACTCAAAATGGATCAAACACTTGAACATAAGATCTGAAACTGTAAAGCTCCTAGAAGAAAACATAGGGGAAAAGCTTCTTGACATTGATATGGGCAATGATTTTTTTGGATATGACACCAAAAGTACAGGCAACAAAAGCAAAAATAGACAAATGGAATTGCGTCAAAATAAAAAGCTTCTGCACAGCAAAGGTAACAATCAATGTAGTGAAAAGGCAACCTATGGAATGGGAGAAAATATATCTAATAAGAGGTTAATATCCAAAATATATAAGGAGTTCTTATAGCTCAATAACAAAAAACAAAAAACCAATTAAAAAATCGGCAAAGGACCTGAGTAAACATTTCTCCAAGAAGACATACAAATGACCAACAAGTATATGAAAAGGTGCTCAAGTTCACTAATCATCAGGGAAATGCAAATCAAAACCGCAATGAGATATCGCCTCACACCTGTTAGAATGGCTGTCATCAAAAAGACAAGAGATAACAAGTGGCAACAAGGTTGTGGAGAAAAGAGAACCCTTTTATTCTGTTAGTGAGAATGTAAATTGGGGCGGCCATTATGGAAAACAGAATGGAGATTCCTTAAAAAATTAAAAATAGAGCTACCATATGATCCAGCAATCTCACTTCTGAGTGTATACCAAAAGGAAATGAAATCTGGATCTTGAAGAGATATCTGCACTCCCATGTTCATTTCGGTATTATTCAAACAGCCAAGACATGGACACAACCTAAATGTCGATTAATGGATGAATGGATACAGAAAATGTGGTATATATACACAAAGGAATATTATTCAGCCTTAAAAAAAGAAGGAAATCCTGCCATTTCCAATAACATGGAGGAAACTGGAAGACTTCATGCTCAGTGAAATAAACCAGACACAGAAAGACAAATAATGCATGATCTCACTTATATGTGGAATCTAAGATAGTCCAACTCATAGAAACATAGAGTAGAATGGTGGTTACCAGAGGAGGGGAAGGTGGAAATGGGGAGATATTGGTCAAGAGGTACAAAGTTTCAGTTATGCGAGATGAATAAATTCCGGAGATCTAATGTACAACACGGCAACCATAGTTAACAACACTGTATTGTGTACTTGGAATTTAAGAGGGCAGATCTTGGGCGCTCTCACCACAAAAAAGAGAGCAAAAGAGGAAACTGGTAACTGTATGAGGTGATGGATATCTTGATTGGCTTGGTTGTGGTGAATATTTCACAATGTACGTGTATATCAGGCCATCAGTTTGTACACCTTAAATATATATGATTTTTGATTGTCAAATATACCTCAATAAAGCTGGAAACATCTTTTAAAAAATAAAATCAATTCTCTGCTCACTCTATTTGATTCATAAGTATTCACTAAGGTTTAGGTTAGGTGCTGTATACAAATATGAATGAAAGAGCAACTTGCCTTAAAATGTTCAAGTGTAGTAAATAAGACAGACATGAAAAAAATCACATTGTCTCAGTGACCTCAATGTAACTAGTGTGATAAGATTCAAAGATACACAGATAGATATTGCACTCACCCATTCTAATGGGTTTCCTATATCGTTTTTGGTTGTATGCATTTTTTCAAAATACATATTTTTCATGTGCCTGTGTTTTTGACATTCCTACATGATGTTATAAAGTACAATGTTTTCTTTTTTTTTCACTCAGCATGATGTTTTTAAGATCTGACCAAGTAGCGAAGAGTACAATCATTTGGTTTCTTCTAATGGTTGCATAATATTCCCCAGTGCACATTGACAATAGTTTAGGTATTTACTGTCCCAGTGATGATCAAATCAATTGATTACCGCTAGCTCTTCAGTTTCACAAATAATGCCACAGCCAGCAGCACCCCCTACCTGTCCCTTTATGGACTGAGTGAACATTTCTGATCTATAACCAATTGCGGAAGTGCTAGGTCATTCAGCATACATCTACTCCATTCAACCAAGCATCCCGAGTGCTATTCTGACCATCTGAAGTGGTCTACACTCCACCAGCAATATGTGAAGGTTTCTCCACACCCCCATCCACCAGTGTTTGGAATTATCCAGCTCTCTAATTTTTCTAAGTCTGATAGATCTCAGTCTCATTGTTTTGTTTGTTTGTTTGTTTGTTTGTTAATTTTATTTACTTTATTTTTCCCCCCCAAAGCCCCAGTAGATAGTTGTATGTCATAGCTGCACATCCTTCTAGTTGCTGTATGTGGGACGCGGCCTCAGCATGGCCGGAGAAGCCGTGCATCGGTGCACGCCCGGGATCTGAACCCGGGCCGCCCCAGCGGAGCGCATGCACTTAACCGCTAAGCCACGGGGCCAGCCCTCAGTCTCATTGTTTTTTAATTTGCAGTTTTCTTTCCACTGGTGAATTGAAGTTAGTCTTGCAAGTTTCCTCCCCTATAAATTCCCATTCCCACTCTTTACCAACTTTTCCATTACTGTGCTTTATTTTGCTTGTTTTTTTAAGAGTTGCTTATATATTTTAGATAGTAATCCCATGTCAGTTTTAGACATTGTGAGTCTATTTCTATTCCCTGTCTATTAATTTCTTAATGGCACCCTGTGTTTAACAGAAGTATTGAATTTTAATGTAACCCATTTTATTATATTTTTGCCTTGTGATTTATATTTGCTTAAGAAATACTTTCTCACCCCCATGTACATAATTATATTCTCCTATACATTCTTATATTAACCTTATAGATTGCTTTTCATATTCAAGTCTTTAATTCATTTGGGGTCCAACTTCTTGTGTCAAGTACAGATCAAGATTTTTTTCCCCATATAACAAGCCAATTTTCCCAACCCCATCTACTAAATAACTTTTTCTCTCCCTGAACGCTGAGGAGTTCCTTTTGTTGTGTATTAAATCCCATATATTCATAAACTCTGAGCTCTCCATTCTGTTTCACTTCACTATTGATAAGTTTTTGTGTCAATACTTCACTGATTTTATTACGAAGTCTTTATCATATGTCATGTAGTAAGAGGCACCATGGGATATCAACTCCCCGGGACCTGGTTATAGTGGGAAAAGAAAAAAGAGTTGAAGTAACCCCACATTTCCAGCTTGCTGAACCTGATGGATGGTTGCTTACTCAGCTAGGGATCATTGGAAGAGAACAAATTCGAGAGAGAGAATAAAAATTATGAGTTCCGTCTATAAATAGTGTGAGAAATGTGATGTTCAAGTTACATACATAGAGAACATGTATAACACATAAGAGGAGATAACATGGGTCAGGGAGCAGAAAACTTTGGAAAAATCTCTCAGAAAAGTTGACACTCAGTTTAGTCTTGAAGGATAAGGTAGAATTAGGTATTTTTAGTTTGGACATTAGAACCAAAAAATATTATTTATTTTGCACTTTATTTTTATTTGCAGAATATGCAAATACTATGCAATATGAAATATGCAACACAAAAAGGAAAAGAAATCACAAAGATAAAACCATAAGAATGGCTGACTAGAAGGGCAGAGGGGGCAGGAGAGGAAACTGGCTAGGGCAGCGGGAGTCAGGTTGTAAAAAGCCTTGCTCATCATGTTAGGAAGGCTGGACGTCATCCTGAGACAATGGGTGACTTCCAATATTTCAGGCGTAGGCAAAGGATGAATTGGAGGAGGGAAAACCGAGTCAGGGAGAAGTGTTAAGGGGCCACTGCATTTATCCACGTTAGGAAGGATGCAGTCTGAATTAACTATTACGGTGGACAGGAGGGAACAGGGAGAGAGTTAAGAGACAAAATGATAGGTCTTCTTATCTGATCAGAAGTAGTGAGTGAGGAAGAGAATGAGTTCCAGGCGACCACAGCTCTTAGCTGGAGGATGGGGTGCATAATTAACACCACTCACCAAGAACTTGGGAGAGGAGCAGGAGTGAGGGAGGAAGTGTGAGTTTCATTGGTACAGGCTGATGCTGAGGCTCCTGGGGATGTCCACCCAGAGGTGTCCGGTAGCCACGTGGATGGACACGCATAGAACTCAGAAACAAGGACGGGGTGGAAGTATACTCATATGAGCTACTTATTACGGTTGGTATTTAAGGGATGATGTGAGTGAAACAACACTAGTTGAGAACGTCCCGAATGTGTTGGGAACACAGCATGAGGACACACCAACCTTTGAGGGGAGTGTGGGCAGATCTTGAGACGCAGCAGACAGTGGCCTTGGTCAGGGCAGTTTGGGGAGAGGGAGGGGAGGGGAGCGCACACTGTACATCGTGTGGGTTTGAGGAGGGACAGGTCCGGGAGGAGGAAGTAGAACTAGCCTATGTCCAATACTCTTGAGGAGCTTGTAAGTGAATAAACCTGAGAGATGGGCGGTGCCCAGGCAAGAACGTAGTCAGGAAAGAATATTATCACTCTGTGTTCTCACTCCAGTTTTATAAATAAAAGCCTGTATGTGATCACAGCCGCTGTTAACTGAAACCTCACTTTGTTCTAGACCCAATGTTTTATCTTACCTTCCTGATCTCAGTTAACCCGCTCAATGTTGTCAGGGAAACATCAGTGTCCCTATTTCACTACCTAAGGACACAGTAGGTCATTGAGGTCACACAGCTAATAAGTCATTGAGATAGGAGAGGAACAGGGTCCTCTCTCCCCGGAGTCCATGATCTCAAACATTACACTTACTACCTCTCGGTTCTGTATCGGGGACACGGAAAGAGATGATCCTTCCTCTCCCTATATCCTATAGACTTTGCTCCATAATTTCTCTCATATTCTTAATTCTAGTCTGTGCTCTCATCACTTGTTGCCTGTTTTTGTAAAAACATCCAATCCATTCCTCACACTCCCTCCGGGAGGAACTTCCTAATGCACAGATCAAATGAAATCACTCACTGGCTAATCAATGAGTGATTTAATCTGATCTGCTAATCAAACATGAAAGAGCTAAGAGCATTAGGTTTGTGGATCCTGCTACAAACTTTTTTTTTTTTTTTTTTGGTAAAGGAGGATAGGAGACATATAGGTTAAATGAAGAACAAATCAAGCTACTTCATTTCTTCTTCTCCCTCTCTCTCTCTTTTTTTTTTTTTTGGTGAGGAAGATTGGCTCTGAGCTAACATCTGTTGCCAATCCTCCTCTTTTTGCTGAGGAAAATTAGTCCAGAGCTAACATCTGTGCCCATCTTCCTCTATTTTACATGTGGGATGCTGCCACATATGGCTTGATGGGGTTGCACGTGTCTGCGCCTGGGATTCAAACCTGAGAACCCTGGGCCACCACAGCGGAGTGCACCAACTTAACCACTATGCCACTGGGCCAGCCCCACTTCTCTTTTTTTTAACGAGGATATTAGACTGGATCACAGGAATGCTATTGGCTGAATATATTCTGACTCCAAGATAATATTTGGCAGGATTATGCATCATTTTGAACAAGATGAGAAAATGTAAACTTAGGTAGCTTCATAGCTGGTTCAACATTCCTGTTCAAAGAACATTAGTTACCAGGTCATACGTTTCTGGCAAAAGTGTTGCAGAGTGCCGACTCTGACCCTCCCTTATTCTACTCTGCTCTTTCTTTATTGTGTACGACAAGGTCGCTCCTGGGACATCTGAACGTTTTATTCTGTTTTGCCTATGCTCTTCCCCATCGTCTCCCTCCAAACAGCTTAACAGACGAGATATTCATTTTAAACATCTAGGCGAGGCCTTCGACGAGGCCGGCGCGCCGCCGCTGCCGCCCAGGGGGTCGCGGCCCCCCGCGCCCGCGCCCGCCGCGCCCCGCGCCACTTCCTGCGCGTGTGCGCGCCTCGACTGCACGCCCGACGTCTGCGCGCTGCGCGGCTGGAGCGCCTGGCTCCCGCGCTGCACCGGCCGAGGCGGCCGCCGCTTCCGCACCGCCTTCCTGCCGTGCTGCCCGCGCCAGCCGCCGCGCGCCTCCCCGGAGTGGTGGCCTACCAGGGGGCATCTCCCTCAGAGGCAACTGAATGTTTCGCAGCAGAAGAAATTTGGTTGGCACCCCCACAGTTCTATGAGATAAGAAGAGTGGAAAACTTTGCCTCTCTCTCTGACCTGCACAAGTTTTGTTTGGATCGTGCATTAGAAGGGACGGAAAGGTGGCTGCCGATCACATTATTAACCGCTGATGGGAGGCTCCAGCTTTTACCAGGGGATGAGCTGTACTTAGAAGATTCAGACTTTTTGGAAAATCTTTTGTCCACTGAAAAAGAAGAATGAAGAAGTCGTGAAGGAAGGCAAGAAACTTCACCGAATAGTGATATACAGTCGTCATGTTTATAGTATCTACGTGACTGTTCAGTCAGCGTAGAAACACGTTTATCCCAAGAACTATGTACTAAGAGCCGTTTGTAGAGTACTCCTTATTTGTAAACTGGCCTACCTGATGGTGTCCTCATGAATAATGAGAGTTGACTAGCTTGCTTGGAACTTAAGGAACTTTGGGCCCATAAAAGTTATAGTATAGTTTTTCGTATTTCAAGTGTATTATGGAGCTCTCTTGCTTATTTTATTCTTCAAACCTTACAGTATTACACAAGTGTAAAGAATTAATGGTCTCGTTACCAAAAGGAGAAAAAAAATTTCACAAGGGTTTCCACTTCTGTATTGTTTTATTACCAAAAGGTTAAACAGGGCCTGGCGCCATGGCTTAGTGGTTAAGGTCGCGCACTGCACTTTGGCGGCCTGGGGTTTGCAGGTTCAGATCCCAGGCGCAGACCTACACACCTCTCATGGAGCCATGTTGTGGCAGCATCCCATATAAAGTGGTGGAAGATGGGCATGGATGTTAGCCCAGGGCCAGTCTTCCTTGGCAAAAAAAGAAAAAAAAAAAAAAGGAGGATTGGCAGCTGTTAGCTCAGGGCCAATCTTCCTCACTCACACAAAAAAACCACCAAATGGCATTAGTTACTAGGTTTACCAAATTGGAGACCAATTTCAGTTATTATTTTAAAGAAATAGGAAGCCATAAAAAACTATGATTATTTTTACTCTGGAATGCTAGTTAATGAATGAATACAAAGAGGTTAGAGAGATGCAGCGTTTAAAGGTATTTATTAATGATGTTTATTTTCAGTATTTTTAATATGGGTAATTTTTTCATGTCCTCTTAGGAATAATGTTCATTGATTAAAGATGAGAAGTGGTTAAGACACTAATTCTATTTCCGATCTTTGACTATATTATGCATTGTACAATGGATTTTGTTTTCCATGAAATGCCTTAGTTTTCCTACCTATAAAATAGAAGTATTGATAAAAAATAAATAAATAAAATAAACATCTAGAAGTCAATTTGGCAAGAAAATCGCTAAATGCACTGCTTTAGCTGTCTCATTTGTCCTAACAAGATTCTTTTCCCCACTCCTGGTCCAGCCCAAAGTGGATGTCTCCCTGTCCAAGAAGGGCCCCTGCAGCACCCCAACCTGCTTGTCTGCCACGTGATGGATTTCTATCCAGGCAGCTTTCAAGTCTGCTGGTTCCTGAGTGGATAGGAGGAAACAGATGGGGTTGTGTCCACCAAACTGATCCATAATGGAGACTGGACCTTCCAGATACTGGTGATGCTGAAAATGACCCCCCCCTGCAGCAGGGAGACATCTATACCCACTGAGTGGAGCACTCCAGCCTGGACAGTCCTGTCACCATGGAGTGGAGTGAGTTGCTCCCTGATGACCCTCTAGACTCCAGGCTCTGGGGTCCACTCACTGCTCATTGGGTTCACACCACCCTGTGTTCTTCCTCATCAACCCGCTAACTGTGGTCTGGACTGGGCAGTGGGGATCTGGTGATTCCAGCACACATCTATCCCTGACCCGGGATCCTAAAGATCTCTCTCTGTCAGAAAACCTCAGAGAGGCAATCACCTTCACAACTGGCCCTCATACATGGGAACTGGCCTCTCCCATCAGCTCATGAGCTTGGACTTAATGGGCTGTCCTAAAACCAGCCCTTGCCTCCTGTGCAAGTCACCAGTCTGAGGCCCAGAACTTTGGGGTACTTTCCACATCTGCTCCTTCTCCATGGTGGCTCCAGGCTTGGCCCCATCTTCTCTCTTTTCTTTCCAAGAAATACTAGATCAGGCTCTAGGTGTCACAGAGGATCGAGGGGTCACAGCAGGTGGAGGTGAGGCTGACCCTGGGGTCTGTTCTTCCCAGAGGCAGTCGGATTCTGCCCAGAGCAAGATGCTGACTGGAGTGGGGGACTTTGTGCTGGGGCTCATCAGGCTCATGGTGAGTTTCATTCTCCATTTTAGAAGGCAGCGAGATAAGAAACTTCTGGAAAGTGGTTGATATTGCCCTTCCCCTGTCTCACTCTCCTATTCTTCAGTGATGACATTGAGATGGAAAAACAAAACAGCAGAGCAAAATAGGCCACTGAAATCAGATTCTGATCAAGCAAAGACAGCCCTGTAGGTAGAAAGATGCCTAGACTGAGACCTTGGCCCAGTAAGATACCTGAGGCAGCCGGGCACCCTATTCTGCAGGTGTTCCTTTAAGCCTGGGGTAGGCTTAAGTCTACAAAGTGGGCCCTGCTTCAATTCCCAGGGACATGGGGAACTGGATGCAAATGTTTGAATAATTCTCTAAGGTGTTGTTGCTCTTTACCATCTCAATGACTTAATTCATCTCCCCTTTCACTTTCATTTCAGGATGACAAGGACCACAGCCAATAGGTGGTATTTCTGCTCCTTTCTCCCTTCTTGGGATGTAATTCATTTCACTGCATCATGAGTTTGGGAGCCTTGAATGAGTATGCTGTATTCAGGAAATATCATAGGAAGTGCTCTGTGGATGAGGAGAAACTCTCAGAGGCTGTCTCTTTTTTTCAAATTGAGGCGAATTGCCCCCAACTCATTGTCCCATTTTCATGTTTGGGTGGATGTAAGCAGGGAGCATTATTTTGCTCCGTTGGTGAAGAAAACGTCAGAAACTCTCTTCCACTTTTCATCAGGCCAACACTCAGCCTCTCTCTATAATTTTTTCTCTCCTGAGATTCTAGAGGGAAAAGAAATTTAGCCCGTGAGCTTGAGTTGGTTTTTTCAATTCTTCTTCTTCCCAGGGCTCCCGAACGGATCTCAAACACACACGTAGCCTTGGAACTAGCACTTCTCACACTTCTGTTGTCCAGCAACCTCCCACCTCCAAAAAGGACATTATGACTGAATTGTGCCCCTGACACAGTTTCTGAGTCTCTGAATTTTTTTTTTAAAGCAGATGTAGTTTTATTATTTTTTTTTATTATTTATTTTTTTCCCCCAAAGCCCCAGTAGATAGTTGTATGTCATAGCTGCACATCCTTCTAGTTGCTGTGTGTGGGACGCAGCCTCAGCATGGCCAGAGAAGCAGTGTATCAGTGCGCACCCGGGATCTGAACCTGGGCCGCCAGCAACGGAGCGCGCGCACTTAACCACTAAGCCATGGGGCTGGCCCGTCTGAGTCTCTGAATTTTAATTCAATGTACTTTTTCTTTCTCAAGTTCTCCAGTCTACAGACTGCCCTTTCTTAAAGAAAATATACCACCTAAATCCAATATTATTGTCTACCTTTCTTCTTGAGAGGGAGGAGATGGTGTGTGGTCATGTTTGTGCTTGGAGGGTTTGGTGACCATTGGGTCCAGTGAAGAGCCTGGGGACAAGTCATTGTTGTTTTACCCAGGCATGGAGAAGTAAACTTCTTGATGGTGATCATTTCTCCTTATCAATTAAGAGAGCAACTGATAGTGGACCTCCTCAAATTTGTTTTATTTCACTGTAGATGCCCAAATTCATGCTGTACTCTTACCAGTGAGGAGTGGAACCATTACTCTTAGTAATACGAGATGGAACAGACACTGAGCCTGGATTTTGCCACTGTAATTTATACAGGACTGATAAAGTATGTTAGTTGTTAAGAATATACTTTCCAAGTATGAAAATCGACATAAGATCAGAATTGTAAGTAACAGGTATAAGAGCATAACATATTATAGTTCTCTTTTTATATGATTTGTGTCAAGTTACGGAGACAGACTTATCCCATAACTCTATGTTCATCAGATCAACCTAAACTCCCTCTCTTCTGAGTCATCTAATGAGAAGTACATCTCCAGTTTCAAAAGGGTCAAAGATACGTGTTTATCAGCTTATTCAAACATAGCACTGCTTTGAGAACACAGCTGGTGAAGATTTTTGTAAATCATTTTAATTTATGTTTGATATCAAGACAGAAGTCATATTTGCTTCAGTGACTTCATGGTATGGCCTGCCACCTAAGTCCAAATTTTATATAATATTAGTCAGGAAAACTTCTAATTCCTATAATACTCATAGGAAAATATCAATTTTTCAAAAACAGCAAGGCCTTAAGCAAGCTTATAGAGTTTTTCTTTCTTAACTGATCTTCTTGCATGTGACTACAGGAAATCATTTAGATGAAATATGTTCATAAAGGATTACTATAAGTCAGGTTTTTATAATTTTAAATATTACAAGATACCAATACCAAATAAGGGGCTGTGTTGGGGGTCTCCAAGACCAGCCCAGGTTAGATGATACTAGCAGGACTCACAGGACTCGTCATGCAGCTGTACTCACGGCTGTGATTTATTACAGCAAAGGATACCAGGCAAAATCAGCTCAGGGAAAAGGTACATGAGGCAAAGCATGGAGAAACCAGGCGCAAGCTTCCGAGGGTCCATTGGAGCCACAGTACACACTGAAGTCCTTCAGCAGTGACAACAAGTGTGAAATATTGTCCGCCAGCAGAGCTCAGAAGAGACTCCTCAGTCAGGGTTATTACTGGGGGCTGGTCACGTAGGCACTGGTGATATGGCCAGCCCTGGTGCTCTGCCGGGTTGATTTTCCAGTCAGGGAACCACACAACCCATCTGATGGTTGTCATACTGTGATGGCTTCTTGTTGCTGTGATACTGAAAGCTATGCTACCAGTATTTCAAGTACTAGCAGGGTCACCCATGGTGGACAGGTTTCAACAGAGCTTCCAGACTAGACAGACTAGGAAGAAGGACCTGGCCACTCATTTCAGAAAAAAATGGCCATGAAAACCCTATGAATAGGAGCAAAGTGTTGTCTGATAGAGCGCCAGAAGGTGAAAGGACGGTGCAAAAAGACCGGGCCAGGTTCCGCTCTGCTGTACACAGGGTCACTAGGAGTCGGAATTGACTCAATGGCACTAACAACAACATGTAAGCACCCTCTGCCTAGCACATACCAAAATTCCAGGCTCCCAGAAGGAAAGCAGGTGTTCAGCATAAACCATGTTGCTTGTACAATCAGTTTAGGCACACTCTTACCAGTTCTGGGAATGGTGGGGACCCTCCCGAAATCCAAGTTCCTAGATGCCAGCCAGGTGCCAACCTTGTAAGCAGGCCTTTCAAAGGATGGTAGTCAGGCCTGTTATGTCAACTTTTTTCTACACAGGGGCCAACCATCCATTTTGTTGACAATTTTCAAGATAACATGAGTATCTATTTTTATCAAAGAAGGTCATATATTGATACAGAAAACACTCTTAATTCCTAGTTTTCTGGAAACACTGGTTATTGCAGAAGACAGAGCGAAATTCACATAATTATTTTTCATTATTATTATGTTAAATTATTATTACAAATATTTTATTATTACAAATACAAATATGAATCCTATTTGCATGTAAGCAGTTTTTGAAATCTGAAGTTACAAACCAAGGATGCAGGTGAAAGTATTTTGTTCTGTGATTTTTTTTTATTTTTCGCTCACCGCCATGAGAAATTACACATGCTTTCTATTCTGTGATGTTTCTAGTAGAGAGTAGAGGTAGCCCATCTCTCAGTGCCTCAAATGAGAAAGAGAAGTAGGAATTTGATAAATCCACTCTCAATCATCTTGGTAAAAAGAGAGAGACAGTCCACTTTGCGCCCAAAGAATTTCACATCCACGGACTACGAATGAGCCTCTCTTTGCCTGCACCATCTAAGATGCGAGAGGCTTCACTATTTGGGATTTTGAGAAGAAACAAACAAACAAACCGCATCAGTGGAGGACTGAGAAACCAATGTTTACAATGCCCGATAGTTAATTTACTATAATCTTGAGTCATAATTAAAAGAGACTTAGTTAAAAAACCATTTTGAAGATGTTCGATATCACTAATCATCAGGGAAATGCAAATCAAAACTACACTAAGGTGTCACCTTATAGCCATTAGAATGGCTATAATCACCAAGACAAAAAAATAACAAATGTTGGAGAGGTTGTGGAGAAATGGGAACCCTCATTCACTGCTGGTGGGAATGCAAACTGGTGCAGCCTCTATGGAAAACAGCATGGAGAGTCCTCAAAAAATTAAAAATAGAAATACCTTATGATCCAGCTATCCTACTACTGGGTGTTTATCCAAAGAACCTGAAAGCAACAATCCAAAGAGGCTTATGCACCCCTACGTTCATCGCAGCGTTATTCACTATAGCCAAGACATGGAAGCAACCCATATCCCTCGACTGATGACTGGATAAAGAAGATGTGGTATATATATACAACGGAATACTGCTCAGCCATAAAAAAGACAAAATCATCCCATTTGCAACAACATGGCTGGACCTGGAGGGTATTATGTTAAGCAAAAGCCAGACAGAGAAAGACAAACACCGCATGACTTCACTCATATGTGGAAGATGAACTAACACGTGGACAGAGAGAACAGTTTGGTGGTTACCAGGGGGAAGGGGCTGGGCAGTGGGCACAAGAGGTGAAGGGACGCATTTATATGGTGACTGACAAACAACAATGTACAACTAAAATTTCACAATGTTTTAAACTAGTATGACATCAATAATAAAAAAAAAAAACATTTTGACTGTTATCTTAGTGTCCTGAACATTTCGCCCTGTGCTTATAAAGCAGAACCATTAGATTAATTCAGGGTTTGACAAGGAGGAGGAGGTCACAGGATTTTCTGTTTGGCCAGTAATTCCTCCTAATGTGGTGTCACCAGAGGACAGTCATAAAGCTGTGAGTTAACTCAGAATTCGAACCAGGCAGTCGGGTTTTGAAGCTTGCCCCGTTGGAGCAGAGGATTGTCACATGGAAGCACGGTAAATGAATTATTTAGGAATTCTTTCCTTTCTCTTTTTATTAGACAACTTTTGAGAATGAAAACTGTGGGTGTTTTTAATTGTCATGAGAAATGTTCTAAGATTTTTGAGGAAAAAGCCGGATTACCCATTGCAAAGAATCAATTTAAAATTTTCTTAAAAGCCAGTGTGTTAAATAGGATCCTATCTCCACCTAGTGGCCAGTAGTGGAATCTAGACTTGGAACAAGAAATAAGGGAATTGGTCAACCGTTTGTGAACACTCCAACAGTCTTAACAAAAAAGTGAGAGAACACGAGTTAAGATAAATATGGCCAAACGTAGAGGCTTTAGCAGCAGCAGTGCTTCTGTGGTTTGGCTATGATTTTAACAGCAGCCGTGAAAACATGCTAATCATTGCTCTGTTGCCAAACAAACCCTAATTATATTTTTTGTAACTGAATATAAAGAAAACACACCAACAGAAGGCAACCCTTCAACACCACTTTGGAAAGGTCTATATAAGTAGAGAACCCTCGTATCTGTAAAGTGAGCATCAGAGCATCTAGAGGGGCCAGCCCCGTGGCATAGTGGTTAAGTTCCCGTGCTCCGCTTCAGCAGCCCGGGGTTAACAGCTTCAGAGCCCGGGCGTGGACCTACATACCGCTCATCAAGCCATGCTGTGGTGGCATCCCACATACAAAATGGAGGAAGATTGGCACAGATGTTAGCTCAGGGACAATCTTCCTCACACAAAAACAAAAAACAAACAAAAGAATATCTAGAGCAGGGCTGTCCAGTAGAACTCTCTGCTATGATGGAAATGTTCTCTCTCTGAGCTGTCCTGTTGTAGCCACTATTGTAGCCACTAGCCACATGTGACTCTTGAGCACTGAAAATGCTAGTGGTTAGTGCAACTAAGGGGCTGAAATTTTTACTTAATTTTAAATTATTTAAATTAAAATTATTATAGCCACATGTGACTAGTGACTACCATATTGGACAGGTAGAGTACGGTTTACAGTGTTTCTCTAAAAAATGTAGGCCCTCTCTTTGTAGCTTTTAATGGAGCAGGACCATCTGCAGGAGAAACTGCTAGAGAACTGAAAAATGAAAAAGAATTTAAGAAGCTAAGAAGGATGGAGATATAGCATTTTGTGTAGTCATGACTCATTAGATTTGGGGATATCAGAATCCCAAAAACAATAGGCCCCCTAGTGAGTTAATAAAATTACAAGAGAAGTTAGGGAAGTATCAAAAACAGTCCAATTCTGCTAGATACAGAAGCTACAGCTGTAGAAATAATCTTGGCAAACCCTCAACTCTTGTGGTTTAAAAGTGCTGGGAACCAAGCCAAAGGGAACCATTAAGACAAAGAGCTTATGAACTTTAAGAACACCTGTCTCAGTTCATACAGAAAGCGGCCACTTCCACACACCTCCTTTGGTTCACCCTCTGAGTTTAGAGAGCTTTGCCATAAAGATCAAGCCAGATCCTCTCATATGACAGGACAAATAGCCCCAGGGTCCTTCCCTGCAGATCTGTTACAATGTCAGATCTGTCTGGAGACACTCTATACTCTGTTAAAACACTTTGGACAAACAATGATATGACAGAATTCTAGGAACTTTGGGATAACAGGATCAACAGCAACTTTTAATTAGGAAAACCTAATCTAATAAGAGGGCTATTTTGAATACTGGGGCATGTGGAGGAGAGAGTATCTAAGGCGATAGGGTGTAATAACCTTAAAGGAGGGTACAGAAAACCAAAACAGTTTCTATGGTGATTTCACCTGCCCTGGATATGTTATTTGAATTTACTATGGCAATTCTGGGCAATGGAAAAGCTTCCACTCTGAACCCCTGGAATTCCACTGCCCCACCAAAAAAACGTGAATATGAAACAGTGCCAAGTTCCTAGGAGAGTATGTAAAATAAGTTATAATAAAATAGTTGGAGAAACTAGAGATAATCCATCCCACCAATGGAACTCTTTAACAACTTATTTTGGCCAGTCAAAAGGTAGGTGGAGGGGCCAGCCTGGTGGCATAGTGGTTAAGTTTGCATGCTCTGCTTCAGCAGCTTGGGGTTCGCGGGTTCAGGTCCCAGGTGCAGACCTACGCACCACTTATCAAGCCATGCTGTGGTGGCATCCCACGTACAAAATAGAGGCGGATGGGCGCACAGGTGTTAGCTCAGGGCCAATCTTCCTCACCAAAAAAAAAAGGTAGGTGGATCTGGGAAGTTAACTGTAAATGACAACAATATTAGGAATAGCTTGATGGACGTTGAGGGCATTATGCTAAAAGAAATAAGCCAGAGGGAGACAAATACCATATGACCTCACTTATATGCGGAATCTAAAAAAAAAACTCATAGATACAGAGAACAGATTGGTGGTTGCCAGAGGCCAGGGGTGGAGGTAGGCGAAATGGGTGAAGGGGGTCAAAAGGTACAAACTTCCAGTTATAAAATACATAAGTCATGGGGATATAGTGTACAGCATGGTGACTATAGTTAATAATACTGTATTGCATATTTGAAAGTTGCTAGAAGAGTAGATCTTAGAAGTTCCCATCTCAAGAAAAAAAAATTGTAACTATGTATGATGACAGATGTTAACTACACTTATTGTGGTGATCATTTTGCAATATACACAAATATCGAATTGAATAATTATGCTATACACTCAGAACTAATATAATATTATGTGACAATTGTACTTCAATTTTTAAAAATCGAAAAAAAAAAGGATAGCTAATTCTTGGTAGTACTTACTCAGTGCCAGAGACTAAGTACTTTACATATATTTAACTCATCTAATTATAAAAAAATAAATAAAATGCAGTTAGCACTGTACCTGATATCATTTCCTTAGCAAAAGATCTTGCCAAATCAGTCCTTGGTTAGCAGGCATACATCCATCTGGCAGAGGCATTTTTTTCAATACCAATAAATTATGTTCACCACCAGCAGTTTGCTTTCACATGGCTGCCCCAATGAGTCACATTTACTGTATTACCACAGTAAATTCTTCCACCCTGACGCATAGTCCAATAAAGCAGAAGTTAAACAGATGACCTAAATCCAATTCAAGTACTAAAATTGTTCGTTACACTAATGACACATTACTCAGGGGTGACTTGAAAACAACTGGGCCCATGAGGAACTTTTTGGGGGTGGTGGAAATATCCTTTATTTTTATTGTGGTGGTGATTACACAATGAATATGTTTGTCAAAACTCACAGAATTATACAGCTAAGAAGGATGAATTTTACTGCATGTAAATTATATCTCAGTAAACCTGATTTTAAAAAAGCAATTGCATCCCAAAACTCGGTCTTCCCTTATTGATTTTATGATTAAAAGGGAATGGATCATAAAATAGCAAAAATTTCAGTTGACTTTTGGGAGAAAAATTCTGCCCATGATCAGACAAAAGCCTTTGCCCTTGAAGCTCCCAACCCCAAAAAAGAGGAACAGAAATTAATTGGCATGTTGAACTCTGAAGACTGCATATCTTACATCTGTATAAATTTGGGTCTCTTCATCAAATTACTGAAAATGAATCCAAATTCATATGGGTCTTTAAACAGCAAGATGCCTTAGAGCTGTGCTGTCTAATACGGTAGCCACTAGCTACATGTAGCTATTTGAATTAAAATTAAATAAAATTTAAAATTAAGTTCCATTAGCTGTACTAACCACATTTCAGGTGCTCAATAGCCACATGTGGCTGGTGGCCGCCATATTGGATTGCACAGATGTAGAATATTTGCATGATCAAAGAAAGTTCCATTGGACAGCACTCTTTAGAGACCAAACAGGTATATAGACCACTAGCGTTTAATGATTTGAGCATTGAACCCATAACTATATGGCATGTGTTTCTGAGAACTCAATTGGCTGGCATCTCTAACAAATTAAAATCATCCTGACATGATACGTATTGTAACTATGCTACTGAGACTGTAACAAGGCCAATGACCTTCTCAGACACTCAGAGGCAGGCATAGTAATAGAGGCAACTCATGATGTCGTCATGGAGGGAAGGATGCCTCTGTGACGCAGGCTCAAGTTCTAGAGACCTGTAACAGCCTCCAGACACTTCAAGAAATCCCTGGTCTGAGGTTTGCCAGCAAAACAAAATAAATAGCCCATTTGTTTTTAAAATCTTGCTTAATGCTTTGCCTAGAGCTGTTGGCCCTTAGGCCCCCACTAGGTAGATTACATTGGAACTCCCTCCCATCAGGGCAAAGAATATGTTCTTAAACAATTTTTACGGAAATTATGGGACTGCAATCACTGCAGAATCCCCCATTTCCAGGTCTTACTTAAGAAATTGTCTAGAGACATGGCATGGTGGAGAATGCTAATTGTTCCCCAATATCCATAATCCCACGATTCCTTAATAGAACTTTCCATTTTACTTGGGCACATGGACTTCGAGAATAAGTACTAATTTCCCATCCTCCTTTCCAGTTATGTGTGGCCACATATAAGCTCTATCCAACGAGCTCATTGCCAGAACTGCTACGTGCGACTTCTAGAAAATAGCCTTATAAAGAGGGGGAGGGGTCCTTCTTTCCCCTTCCTCCTTCCTGCTGATTGGAATGCAAACATGGAAGCTGGAACTCAAGCAGTCATATTGGAGCTGAGAGGCAAAAGCCATGCTGAGGCTGATGGAACAACAAGGTAAAAGTCTGAACCCCTGACACTGTTAAACATCATACCAACCCTAGGGTTCTACTTGAGAGAGAAGTAAATGTCTATCTTGGCTAAGTCACTATTGTTTTCAGGGTTTTCTGTTTCTTACAATTAAGCCTAAACCTAACCAATAAATACAGCATTCCTGGTTGACAGCCAAAATAGAACGAGAGTAGACTCATGGGAATATAAAATGGAGCTCCCCATGAGCACATCACCCTCAAGCATCAGATATAGTAAAAGGATGGAATGGTTTCCTCCAGTTCCGGTGCAGGACCCTCAGTAACAGCTCTCTCACGAGCTGTTTATCTTCTTGGTAATCACACCTTCCATGGTGCCTTGTCCAACATCATACACACACATACACATACAACATCGTACACTCCACAGTGCTCGTTAGTAAGAGCAAGTGTGGTTCTGTGAGCCCCGGAAACTGTGACTGACAGGATAGAGAAGCAATACCAGACATTGTGTGTGCTGGGACGCGTTTGTTGAGTTTGGGGCCATCTCTAAAGATTTCAGAAAGGACCTGGTATAGATTTATTTGTAGTAATAAATCAATAACACAATGCAGTGGCGGTTATACTTTCAGTTTCCCATGTTGCATCTACATCTGCCAGATATGAGGCTTAGTATCTTCGAAGCATTTGCAATAGCCATAATATTGCTCTTTAAAGACACAGCAAAGTGTTATCGGGCATTTCTACAGCTAAGTGGTGTCAGGTATGCCTAATGTATCTTTTCTTTGTTGGTAAATGTCACGTTTAACAGTGACATAAACAGAACAACAGCTATAACAAAAAATGTGCTTATAGTTTAGCCAAAGAAAATATATAAGAATTCACCCAGTGGAGCCATACTTCACTGACTTGATGGCCAACTCAGGCTAAAGTTTACACCATTGTTCGGCTTGGCAGGTCCTGCCCAGGAAAGGAAGCTGGACATCGACTTCCCAGATACTGATTCAACTAATGTGTGGCAGACACTGTGATTTGGCTGACCCCACACTCATCCTGAACCCCCCTTTCCCCTTCCCAGCCTTCCTTGCAATTAGGGGTGGCTGTGTGACCCCAAAGCAGAAGTTTGTTGAAGAAATAGATGTGGCTGTCACTATAACTTACCTCTTCTGTCTTGAATGTTGAAGTGATGTCTAGAGTTGTAGCAGCCACTTTGAGGACATGAGGTGACAAGCATGAAGAAGTAACATTTGAGATGAAGTACAAAGATATAGTCTGGGGTCTTGATAGCATCATTGAATGGACAAACCAACATCAGCAGCTGTCTTCCTCAGATTTCTTGTTATATGAGAAAAAAATAATTCGTATTTGTTTTAGCTGCTGTTATTCAGGTGTTCTGTGCCTGCTCACGCAGGTATTTCTACTGGATACAGGAGGTCCCAGGAGGCCCTTCCAGACCTAAGGCACTTTTCTCACTCTGTTCCTTTGCTTATTTCTTACAGGTTTCTGAGCAGAGGTTCCCAACCCAGGCTGTACTTTGGAATCACCTGGGGAAATTTTACAAAAGTACCTTTGCCCAGGCCCCACACCAGTTGGACAAATACACATCTCTGAGGGTGGGGACAGGGCATGAGTATTGTTTAAGAGTTCCTCTGGATTAGTGATTCTCAATTTTTTTTTCCTTAGGACACTTAATTAATTTTTGAGGACCCTAAAAATTTTACTTATGTGTATTATGTTACTGATATTTACAGTATTCAAAATTGAAACTGAAAACATAATATTTATTAATTCTTTTAAAAATAGAAATAATAAACCACTTTTGGATATGTTTAAATTTTTCCATAATAAAAAGTAAACAAAAATAATTTAGATAAGGAAACAGATTTTTTTTTTTTTTTGTGAGGAAGATCAGCCCTGAGCTAACATCCATGCTAATCCTCCTCTTTTTGCTGAGGAAGATCGGCTCTGAGCTAACATCTATTACCAATCCTCCTCCTTTTTTCCCCCAAAGCCCCAGTAGATAGTTGTATGTCATAGTTGCACATCCTTCTAGTTGCTGTATGTGGCACGCGGCCTCAGCATGGCCGGAGAAGCGATGCGTCGGTGCTCGCCCAGGATCTGAACCTGGGCCACCAGTAGCGGAGCGCGCACACTTAACCACTAAGCCACTGGGCCGGCCCCTAAGAAAACAGATTTTTAAAGACTTAACTGGCCAGCCCCACTGGCCTAGTGGTTGAGTTCAGCACACTCCGCTTGGGTGGCCTGGGTTTGGTTCCTGGGCGCAGACTGACACTGCTCTGTTAGCAGCCATGCTGTGCTGGTGGCCCACATACTAAAAAGTAGAGGAAGATTGGCACAGATGTTAGCTCAGGGCGAACCTTCCTCAGCCCAAAAAAAGAACTTAAAAGACTTTTATCAACTTTATTTCGATCATGATTCAAACAAACACACAGACATGCAAAAAAACCCACAAAACAACCTAGGAAATCTGAACACTGAGTAGATATTTGATGATAATAGGAATGAATATCAATTTTAAGATGTGATAATAGAATTTTGATTATATTTTTAAGAGTCCTTGTCTTTCAGTGTTACACAGTGAAAAGTTTACAGATGAAATCATATGATATCTGGGACTGCTTCAGAATAATCCAGATGATGAGGAAGGAGTAGTAGGTGAGGTAGAAATGAAGCAAAATTGGTCATGAGTTGAACATTTTTATTAATTCATGGCTGATGGATATTGGAAGATTCATTTCACTATTCTCTATGTGTTTGCATGTTTGAAATTTTCCATAACAAAAAGTTCTGAGGGCCAGCCCCAGTGGCCTAGTGGTTAAGTTCGGCGTGCTCCACTTCAGGGGCCCAGATTTGGTTCCTGGGCGTGGACCTACACCACTCATCTGTTAGTGGTCATGCTGTGGTGGCGGCACACAATCAAAAAGAGGACGACTGGGAGTGGATGTTAGCTCAGGGCGAATCTTCCTCAGCAAAAAAAACAAAGTTCTAAAAATAGATGACAGGCAGATATAAACCAGATAAAGCAAATGAGAAAAAGCAGGGTTTTTTAACATTAGACAAATATGTTGATCAAGACAAAATTCAGTAAAGAGGGAAAAGGATCTTTTTTATTAGTAAAGTATAAAATCTTCAGCGAAGACACTTAGCCACTAGGCACAGTAGACAGGGTGTGTAGGGCCTACAATATTTTTGGGGAACATGAAAATGTTTACATTTCTTTTAAAATAGAAAATAAACTTTTAGATATTTGAAGAAAATATTTTAATATAGAAATATATACTATTAATATATTTATCTGTATACGAACACAGTCATAAGATATAGTTTGGTGTTTTTTGTCTTTTTGAGGAAAGGGTCCAGAAAGGCAAAAGTACCCAAAAGTGCCCACAGAAGTCATATGCAGCCCTGGATATAAAGGTCATGAACGTTTGTGTGCTGAAGAGCAAAGTGGCAAAATACAAACTAGCAGAGGGCCGGCCCCGTGGCTTGGCGGTTAAGTGTGCGCACTGTGCTGCCGGCGGCCCGGGTTCGGATCCCGGGTGCGCATTGACGCACCGCTCCTCTGGCCATGCTGGGGCCGCGTCCCACATACGGCAACTAGAAGGATGTGCAGCTATGACAGACAACTATCTGCTGGGGCTTTGGGGGAAAAATAAATAAATAAAAAAAAAAATCTTTAAAAATAAAAAAATAAAATAACAGTGTTTAAAAAAAAAAAAAAAAAAACAAACTAGCAGAGATGCTGGACTCAGAGATGCTGGATGAGTTAGAGAGCTCATGACATCGTGGCTACAAGAGCTGAACACGACTTGGGTTGGCCCACTGGGGAGAGGGTGAGTGAGAGAGACCAAGTGTGGTCATGAAGGGGCTGGTTGGATCACGCGGGTCAAATGTATAGAAAGGGGTCTTTTTAGAGGGAAAGATATCAGACACCTCCTGGGGTGTCTTAGTAATCCCACCTTAACTAGGAAGAGTGCCCCCAACATCCCTCTACCCCCACCCCCAGTGCTTCATATATATTATCTGTTTATGGTTACACTGGGCCCCCAGCCATGGGAAGTTGATTCTCAGGGAGACAGCTGACCCAAAAGCTAGGCCAACCAGGTTGGCCCTCCGGGAATCTGAACCACAGAGCCTGGAGACACGGAGCCTGAGAGCAGATCAGCCCAGTGGTATTTATGGCCACACTCCAGGGACAAAGTACATGAACCCATGAGGTCCCAAAATTGCCCTTGCCCTTCCCCACTTCAAACCCTGAGTACCCCAATATTTTTATAATAAATTTCTTTTGGGGCTTAAGCTGTTTGGAATCAGATTTTGCTGTTTGTGACAAAAAGAAACTTAAGAAGTATGGGGTCTTGACAGGACTAAGATCTGAAATGTACAGAGGAGCAGGGTGTCTCAGACACCAGTGTGTCAGCAGTGACCAAGGCAAGGAGATAGAACCAAGGCAGCATAGCCAGTTCCCCTCCCTTCTCTTTCAATGCAAAGATCATTCAAGGGGGAATTATTCCCTTACAGAGGAAGTATTATCCCATTTTGCAGATGAGAAAACTGATGCTCGTATTAAATAAGCAGCCTAGTTAGAATCAAAGCACCACTGGCGAGAGAATGAAGGAGGAACCCTTGTTAGGAATACAGAGAGGTCTCCTGCCAGCTAACATCAGCACCCACTTGGCACTAAGTCTGTTCAACCCTCCCCAACCCAGACCCTCTGCTGCTACAGACTTTTCTGTCTGACTCCCTCTGTCATCAGAGCTCCAATTAAACACGGTGCTATTTCCCCTCTTCTCCTTAACTCTAATATCTCTGAAACATGTTTCTTACCTTTTAGTTTTTGTTTGTTTCTACAGATTTTTAATTCTGAAAAGTAAGAAAAATATTGAGGGGGGCCGGCCCCGTGGCTTAGCGGTTAAGTGCGCGCGCTCCACTACTGGTGGCCCGGGTTCGGATCCCGGGCGTGCACCAACGCACCGCTTCTCCTGCCATGCTGAGGCCGCATCCCACATACAGCAACTAGAAGGATGTGCAGCTATGACATACAGCTATCTACTGGGGCTTTGGGGAGAAAATGGGGAAAAAAAGAGGAGGATTGGCAATAGATGTTAGCTCAAGGCCGGTCTTCCTCAGCAAAAAGAGAAGGATTGGCATGGATGTTAGCTCGGGGCTGATCTTCCCCACAAAAAAAAAAAGAAGAAAAATATTGAGGTATTAATAAAAATAACCACAACTGCAAAGTTATAAAAAAAAAAAAATCCCTACCAGCACTAGGAATATAGGTACACTTTATTTAGTGAGAAGTAACCCACTGACCCAAAGAGAAGTAACCCAAGGACCCATTACTCATTACCAGCAATAGAGCCCAGATCCTGGGGAGACATGAACACAACATAGGAATATATTCCCATGACCCACATACTTTGGCCCCAGTCTCTGTGGAGTCCAAGCCCTTTATAGATGAAGTGACAAGACCTGGAATGTGACCTTTGAACCAGCTGCCATAGTATCCAATGTGGTTTTTATCTGTCATACTTTGGAAAACCACCCATCTATTTCTTGGGAATCAAAAGATCTTCAGCCTGGAAGTGAGATGTTACTGACAGAAAGAGAGGCCAGAGCAAAGTAAACAAATGGATTGCCATGCTCCCGCCAACTGAGGGAAGGCAGTGTGGTGTGCTGGTTCTCACTGAGGCTGCTTCTACCATCCTACCTACCTCCATCCTAAAGGAGGTACCCGTGTAGATGTCCCTGGTCTTCATTCAAGGACAAGTGTGACAGGACTTCCCTACTGAGATGACAGTTTGCTGGCAGTGCCAGTTCCCATGAAGCCACCCTGAAGATGAGAAAAAAGATAACAGAATCCAACTGCAAGCACCCAGGGTGACTTCTCACTTCAACAGGTTTGAGTTGGGAAACATGATCATGGCCCATGAACTGCCCAGCTGGCCAGGAAGAAGTTAGGATATGGCCCTGACCGTCCCTGCTGACCACACCAAACTTGCAGGAATAGGGGCTACACAACCACAAAACTGGGTGGCCACCCCCTACTACACTTTCCTGAGGCAGCTAGAGCCTTGCTTTGACCCACTCCCTTCCCTTTCTGTGTCTACTCCTACCTGCCCTGATCCAGTTAGAAACTACAAATCCCAGCTTGCAACACAGCCCGGGGGCGGGCGGGATATGTAGCCCATGGCCTTCTGGGATGTGTAGTGCTTCCCGTACAGTGATCTAAGTGGTCTAAATTTTACAAGTTGTTTTTTGACCATAAATCACAGAGGCCAAAAATATCAGCCCAAGGCTAAAAGCAGCTCCAAGGGTGTGACAGGCTGGAGGACCCATCCCCACAGCCTTCCTCTGTAATCTCACTGCCCTGCCAGTTACAAGTCCTCCTCTCCTAAGCCTCCAAGTCTGCTGTTGGCTGTGTGCCTGTGTCCAGGCCCTTCACACCCTCATCCAACCTGGGTGAGGCCTTGCTAGGGTACGACACCATCATATCACTTACCTTTTCAAACACCATCAACGGCTCCCTCTTCCTTATTGGGTTCTTCCTTTGTAAGCCAGTCCAGTCCTTTCAGAATCCAGCCCCTCCTACAAATTTGTGTTCTAAACCAATCAAACTCAAAGTAGCTCCCCAAAGTCTCTGCCTCTCTCTCCTTTATCTCCTCCCCACCCCATCCAGAAGCTTCCACCACTCACAAACCACTGGAGCCACTGCCAGCACCCACGTGTCCAGATGCCAGGGCACCTGCACCACTCACTCCCAGCCCCACCCCACCTCTGGAGCCCTGCCCCTAGACTTCTCCCACCTTTCCTTAGAGCCAGGCCCCAGCTTCTCTTGGGGGTGGGACAAGTCCCGTTGCAAGGAGAGAGCTGTGGTCCTGGCATCCTCAGTTGCAACTTGGCACAGAATCGCTCCTAAAACCGTTATATGGGGTTGTTTGGCATACTAGTTAAACAGGCTTTTGTGAACTGGCCTGGGGACCTAACCGCCGTGTATAAATGTTATTTGAGTGAATGTATGGCATTATTTTCATGGAGAAAATCCCTCTGAGCTCAGAGCATCTGACCAAAAGTTACCTTTGGGGACACTCCCCTTTGTGCTCTGAGGGAGACCTCTGTGGGTCTGGCTCCAACTGCAGAGAGAGAACCAGAGAAACCTCAGCTCTGGTCCGGCTTGGCTGGAAGTGGGTACAGGTGAGCATAGTGGGGAGCATCTATTTAATCTCTTCAGCTAAGGCCTGGGAGGGAGAGGAGGGGGATGCCCTTGGGACTTGGAGGTTGAGACCGAGGGGTGGGCATAGGTTATCCCAGAAACCCCGTCCATTGCCTGACCCCAAATAAACGAGATCAGGGGACTTCCCCTCCATTCGGCCTCCTCCTGGGTTGTGGGGAGTGGGAGTGAGGGTTCAGTGGGTGACAAAGGAGGGGCAGAGGTTTCAGATGTCTTAGGGGCGGGAATCATTCCACTTGCCCTTTAGCGGGCCGAGGTCTCGGTGCCGGCACCAGGGGGCAGCAGAAGCGAGAAGACGCGCAGAGCCGGCGGCGCCGGCGCGCGGAGGAGGGGTTGTCACCTGCGAGCGGTTCTCCTGCCCACCCGCCTATGCGAGGCTGGGCCCCTGGACCGCCATAGGAGAGCTTCCTGGGATCGAGAAGGCGCTAGCTCCAACCCTCCAGGGTTTCAAAGGTCGGGGTTTTGTCCTTGGGGACAGGGACGACAAGGCGGTGCCGTCGGGGATCCGGGATCGGGGATATGAGAAGAAGTACGGGGAGGAGGGGCGGGGGCGCTGCCTACCCAGACTCCGGGTCGGGGGTGCGAGGCAGCCCCTCCCTGGCCCGCCCCCGGGAGTTTGTGGATGCCGAAACCCGAGCACACACACGTGCAAGTGCGCGTACACCCGTCCCCCTCCCGCCCCCGCAGCCGGGCGTCCAGCGAGAAAGGGGCGTCCCGACTGCGAGGAGGCCCTGGAATATGTTCGAATCCACGGCCAGGACGGGCGGGAGCCAGGAAGCGCTGTGTGAGGATGGGAAGCCCCAGGAGAGGCGGGGAGGCCCGGCTGTGCGGCCAGCCCTGAACGGAACAGACCGACCCGGATACCTGACCCGGAGGGCACCGAGGCGCTGAATGAGCCCTGCGAGGGGTCGCTGGGGAAGGAGGAGGCGGGGCAGCACAGAGTGGGGGGAGACGGGGCGAGGACTGTGCATCTCGACACAGCGCAAAACCTGGAATGACGCAGGCGCTAATATACGCAAGTATAGGGGCCCGGGCCCTGCCTTTTCATGACAGCACATCGAAAGCCTGAGGGGGAGGATGAGATGACCAGAGGTACAGGTGCCGTAAACGTTGTCATGGAAGTGAGCCTCGGTCTGCTATTTGCAAAGAGTTTAGACTAGGCCATCTAGGGCTCCTCCCAGCCCTGAAGTCCCTAAAGATGGAGGGGAGCGGGGAGGCTGTGTGGAATCAGGGAGGGCAGGCACACCCTCACCCAGAACAGTCCAGCACCAGCGTCAGGCAAAACTGCGGGCCCCACCTGATGTCACTGGGGGATCCGTTTGTGCCTCTGTACTCCTTCCCCACCCAGGCTTTCTGGACTCTCTCTGGGCCCTGCAACCCTGGCTGGAGAGGTCCTCTCCAGGGAATAGGGATTAAGCCATCCATTTCTGGCAACAGCTCAGCCGGGAAGAAGGGCGCTGGATGGGTGGGGTTGGGGGAGAAATAACACAAACACCACACACACACCCCGGGAGGAGACAATCACATTATTTAACCATCAGTCAGAATGGACACTGGTCATAGGGCTAGACAAGGTCCTGGGAGTCCCTTCCATCCATATGCCACACATTAACCCTTTAGTTGCAGAATCAGAGAAGGGGGGGGTGCGCAGGGGAGAGCCTGGGGTGGCCAGGACGGCAGTGGGATACTCAGGGGGCTCAGGGCCATGGCGATTTCCCAGCTAATATGGAAGAATTTCAATATTTCAACAGTCTGCTGAATACAGGCCCTGCACACACCCCTCACTACTCCATTTCTCTCCCGGGGAAGTGGCCTAGTCCCCAAGTAGCACTCCTGCAAGCCCCAGACCAAGTGAAAGACAGCAGGTATGTGGGTCAGGGAGCCAACCCCCAATAGGTAGAGACGAGAGAGCCCCACTCTGGGCAGAGACAGTCAGAGCCCTGAGGCAAAGGAGACCATATATTCCAATGTTCACAGTGGGTGCTAACGGTGGCGTGTGAGGGAGGTGGGGTTCGGCCCGAAAACCCCCACAGTCACTGAAGCCCTGAGGCAAGGATGCGGGTGCCGGGGCCTCATGCCTGGAGAGCCCTGTCTCCAAAGGCCCCTGATTTTTGTTGGCATTTCTCTCTTTATCTTTTTTGTTACTTTGTTTTCCACTCTTTAAATAATATAATTATTTTTAAATACAAAATACACAGTGTCCTTTCTCTTCTCTTCCTCTTGTTTGGGGCGATTGGGAGGTGAGTTTTAAATAAGGGTCTCAGCTGTCTAACAGGTCACAGGCTCCAGGTGGGAGGGCCAGGAGCCCCAGATGCCGCCCCCCCCCGGGGTGTCCTGGCACCTGTGTCACCCTCCCCTGGACTGCCCCTGACTGGGGGCTCTCGGTGCCCTGGCCCAAGGCCCCCTGGATGGTGAGGAGCCCTCTTGGGAGGTGGCACAGAGCCGATGCTGTAGGCTTCCAGGTGGGCCTGGTTTCGACGAACAGGGTCAGACACAGAAGGTCCTAGCCCATGAAGCAGACAGGCCCCAGCAGCACCCCACCCCGTCTCGGGGGCGCCCCCAGGTCTGAGAAGGAGGCGTCCAGCACTGGCAGCTGCTCCAGCACAGGTGTTCGCACCTCCAGTACCGTCCGGCCTTGCTGTGTCTTGAGGGGGAAATGGGGAGAGGGAGGAGTGAGCATGGTGGAGGCACACACTTCCCATATCCCCCAGCCTCAGGCCCAGGCTCCCCTCTCCTCTGAGCACCCTGAGATGCTCTTCCCCCATCCGTGTCACATGTTCAGACCTGCTAAATTTTCCTCCTAAAATTACTTGCAGAGAGTCAGGATTGGGAAAGCTAGGAAGGTTTTGTGTGAGTGTGTGTGTATGTGTGTGTGTGTGTGCGCGCGCGTACTCATGAACCAATCTGTGTGGCTTCAGGTCTGTCTTTGAGATTATCTGTCTGTGGTCGTTGTGGGAGTCTGTGTGACTCCGCAGGGATGTGTGTCCATGTTCATGGGTGTGCCTATGTGATGACAGGCAACCCGTGTAAATGTGTGTACGAGCCCGCATGACTCAACCTGGGTAACGCTGGTGTGTGCACACAGGTGACCCCCACCTTCCATCCTTCCCACCCTCCTTGTCCCCATCCGAGCTCCTCAGGCTTATCTGACACCAGGAAGCTGGACGACTCCTGCTCTCCCTGGGTGCCCCTGCCTGAAGGGTCTTCCCACCTCCTTCCTCCGGCCTGAGTCTGGGACCCGCCCCCTACCCAGCTCTTCCTGGTTCCCACCTGACAGCCATCTCTGAATTCCTTGACATAGGGGCTGGTCTCTGGGCTCAGCTCGTCCTCATTGGCCCCCCGGAGCCTCAGGGGGCCATCGTGGGCCGCCCCCGAGCATGGGTAGGAGACATTCTGGTGGGCTGAGACGCTGAGCAGCCGCAGGAAGGTGAGCTGGACCACGCCTACCGGGGAGCCTTCTGAGTCCACGTAAGAGAACTGGCAGGAGAGAGGCTGCGGTCAGGGGCAGACAGAGACGGGCCTGCCAAGCATCTACAGAAGCAGGGCAGCCGAGCCAGGGTCATGAGCAGGGAATGGGTGGGAGGAAAGGGCTGGGGAAGAACTGAGGGGCCAGAATGGGAGCCAGGGGACTGAGGGTAAATGAAAGGCAAACTTTTGTCTTGGTTTGCCAAAGGAAGGAGACAAAGTGAGCATCGGAGGACTGGCGAGAAGGAAAGGAAGAAGGAGCAAGGAATGGAGAAGGGCCAGCAGGCTCTGTACGGGCCACAGCCAAGGACTTTGTCACATAAACCCAGAAACCACTCGGCCCTGAGGGGGGTACACTATGGGGCAGGGGAGAGGGCAGTCAGGGGCCAGCTCTCACCTGTGTGACATCATCCCTGGGCGTCACACAGGTTTCCCCTCCTGCTGTAAAGTTGCAGAAAACCCGGAAGGCATCCCGAGCACAGCCCTGGTTGGGGTCGACCCAGTACTCTCCTGTTGGGTGAGGGAGGGGGCAGGTCAGGGCCCCGAGGTCTCAGACCCAAAATGCTCTTTGCCCCACATTCCCACTTCCTTCCCACTGCTGCAGCCCCCCAGCCCTCCCCACGATGCTCTCAGTCTCCCAGGCCTTTGTTCTCCCACTCAGAGCCCCATAATAAGCCCACCCCACTTCAGCTTCCCTCATCACCTTACATCCCCACCCCAGCTCTGATGCCCCTCCCCCTGGCAGTACCCCCGGGCTCCTGATTGGAGGAGGGAGGAGCACTGACACCCTGACAGCGGTACTGTGCGTGGTTGTAGGTTCACACACGTGTCCATCTGTGTAAACGCAAGCACGTGAGTGCACACGTGCATGTTTATCTGTCCCTGTAGACACGGGGCTGGTAATGAGCTGGTCACACTGGCAGGACCATATCAGTTGCTAAATATTGAAATACTTCTGATGTGGTTGGTAAGAGCTGCTGTTCCAAGTCCCTCAACTCTTATCCCCAGCCCAGCACCTTCCCCAAGACCCCGCAACATCCATCCTGCTGTTCGTGCCCAAGCTGTTGTTAATACTTCTGTGTCCCCCAAGGCTAGCACTGACCATCAGGCAGCTCCGGGTGGCAGAGCTTCAGGTCCTGGCAGGTGCGGGCGGGGCTGTCCTGGGTCCCCGTCGGCCGCCTCATCTGCTCGATCTCCTCCCGCAGGGAGTCCAGGGAGCCAAAGATCTCCTCCAGGCCCCCGGGACTGTCTGGGGTCCCCTCCGTCAGCATGGCCTCATCTTCCTGCATCAGGCGGCTGCCGTCCACTGAGCGCCGGGTCTTCTTGGGCATCTGGATGGGCAGGGGCTGGATCACCTCGCCCGGGGGGCCCTGGGTGGAGGGACAGGTGGAGGGGGCGAGAGACGAGGTCAGTATGAGGGTGAAGCAGAGAAACCCCAGGACAGAGAGGGACAGTCAGAGAAGCAGGCCCTGACACATAACTCACCGGGTGTCCTGGAGGGCCCTGGATGCCCTTCTCTCCCTTGGGTCCAGCTGGGCCCTGCCAAAGGAGTAAATGAGGTCATGGAGGGGTCAAGAGGTCAAGCATGTGATCAAGGTCACGGAAGGGTAAAATCAGTCTCCTGGCTGGGACTAAGGGGCTCCACTGGGGGGAGCATGTTGCCTCTGGAGAGAGAGTGTCAAGTCCAGCTGTGGGGAGGGGTCAGAGGTCAGAGCTGGCTGGGGGTCACTCACTGTGGCTCCTTTGGCTCCTTTGGGGCCAGCAGGTCCCTGTGAAATGAGGAACAAGAAAGAGATGTTCAGTCACCACAGGGGAAGGGCGGGACATGGAGGAATGGAGAGGCAAGGTTATGAGCCCATAGGACAGTGGGGTTACCACAGGAGGGGCAGGCATGAGAGAATGTGGGGACATTCGGGAGGCCCTGGAAGGATGGGGGAGAAACACCACAAGTGTAAGGACATATAGGGACACTGGAGTCTATGCTGGTTAGGCTGGCGGTTGCCATGGAAGCCATTAGGATATTATGGAGGGGGGAGCTGTGGGGTTTAGGGGATTTAGTGGAGGAAAAGATGGGGTACTCACAGGGAGGCCGGGGGGTCCTCCAGGACCGATGGGGCCAGATGCTCCTGGGATACCCTAGGAACAGGAGGGGCCTGGTTCAACTGGGTCCTCCTCCCCTCCCCCTCCCTCACCCCGCTCCTCCCACCCCTAACACCAATCCCCACCCTCATCCCCCCAGACCTTCCAGGACCACACCCTCTACTCACCGTCTCTCCCTTCTGTCCAGCAGAGCCCTGAGGGCCAGGAAGTCCCCGATCACCCTTCTCTCCCTGCTCCCCAGGGGGCCCGATCAGTCCAATGAGACCTGGGTGACCCTGGAGAAGGGGACAGGTGTCAGTGGGAGGCAGAGAGGAGACACATGGATGCAGGAGAAGGAGAACCACGGGGATCAGAGCCCAGAGGACAAGAGAGAGACTCAGGCATAGGGTCTGAGGAAAGAGCAGGGGCTGTGAATGGCCCTCACTGAGTAAGCACCCCCGAAGACAGTGCTGGAGGCCTGAAGCAGAGGGGTGGGCACTCCAGGTCCCATAGGTTTCAGGGGGGGGAGGGTGAGAGGAGAGACATCTGGCCACGTGTTTGTTTGTCACTCACCTTCTCTCCCTTGGCTCCAGAATCACCCCGGAGGCCAGGAAGCCCTGGGGGTCCCTGTGGGGAGACAGGAAGTCACTCTTCCCAGGGAGAGGTGGGACCAAGCTCTCCCCCCACCACTTTCCACCCCCTCCAGGACTTCAGCTTGATGCCACTGCCCCAGGGCGCCCCTATCCCACCCCCAACCCACCCCACCCAGTCCATAGTCACTCACCATAGGACCTGGAGGCCCAGCCTGGCCTGTGGCTCCAGGACGGCCTTGTTGGCCCTGCGAATTCGAAGGGACGACAGAGGTCAGGAGTGTCCCCACACCATACCCCTCCCATGGCCCCTCACTCCTCCCAACGCAGCCACCTCTCTCCACTCCATAACTCACCACTGAGCCCGGCAGCCCCCTCAGACCATCAGGACCAGGTTTTCCTGCTGGGCCTGCGGGACCCACAGGGCCTGTCTTCCCGGGGGCGCCCACAGCACCAGGATCCCCCTGAAACACACACAAGGAATGGGTCCTAAAGGGTGGAGGAGGGGGCTGCGGGTGGGGGCAGGGGTCCAAGGTGGTTGAGGTGAGGCAGACAAGAGGGGCTAAACCCCAGAGCCCCTGGGGCAGGAACAAGTGTAGAGAACCCCGTGGCCACAAGGGGCTCAACGTGGGAGGGTGGACATGGGAGGAATCTGGAGACAGGAGTCTGAGGACAAAACGGCAGGAAGATGGAGGGAATGTGCCAGCATCCAAGGCAGCCTTTCCCTCACCTTTGCTCCCTTCTCTCCTTGTCGCCCCTCAGGACCAGGTGTGCCAGCCGGACCCTGCAGATGGAGACAGGAAGGAAGAGTGGATGAGGTAGGGAGTACCCAGGCTCAGCTCTTTCCCCTTGCTGTCCTCCTGGGTGCCAGCACACGTGTGCACACACACATACACACACTTGTGCATGCACAGACACAACTGCAAAGGCCGATTCACAGATGGTGAGAGACAGCCGGTACAGCTGTACCAGTGTTAAAATATGGAGTAGTTCTGTGCATTTGGTGAAAAGCCACTAAAGAGTTAATCCCTGGCCCAGCAGGAGCCCTCCAGAAAAGCCAGTCCCTTCCTCCAGTCTCCATTCTGATTGGTCAGTACACACCACCACCCCTGGCAAGAACTTACATACCAAAACCCAGGAACAAACATACCCACATACACACAGCACCCTTATAAACACATGTGCTCACACACATACACACCCTACCCAAGGACAGCCCAGACACGGGCATCTCCCTCCCATCCCACCTGCTATTGCCCCATCCTCCAACCACGCTGCCCAAGGACTGCCCGTCAGGTCCCAGGTGTCCACCTCGCTTACCCGCTTTCCAAGTGGTCCAGGGGGTCCGTTCTCCCCAGTGGGACCAGGGGATCCCTATGGAGGGAAGAATAGGGGTGGGTGGCTGTTTAGCCTCCAGCCAAGGGACCCCTCAGGAGTGGGGCAAAAAGGAGGGGAAACAGGTCTGAAGGCTTGGGCTCAGTGGTGGGGGGAGGGGTCCCTGGTCACTCACAGGCTGTCCTGGCTCGCCGTCCTCTCCGCGGTCACCCTTTGCACCATCCTGGCCCTACAGGATGAATCAAAGTCAGAGGGGGCCCCTGACCTGGCTGGCATCACCCCCAAAACTGCTGATCCTCCCATCCCCCTGCCCACCGTGCTATACCCCCAGCTTCCCACACCCAAGCCCCTGAGCCACACAGAGGCCCTCTGTATGAGCCCACCCTCTGCCCTTTCCTCTCCCTGGGTAGGACTCACCCGAGGGCCACCTTCTCCAGGAGGGCCAGGGTCACCAGGAAAACCAACAGGACCCTAATGCAGAGGGAGACCAAAGATGAGGGTCACAGCCCCCTAAGCCCACCCAGAGCCAACACAGACCCCCATGGGCATATGCCACACTCTCCCTCTCTACACGTAGTGCCCACCTGCACCACCCTGGGAAGAGGATCTTCTGGACTCCTCTTACCCCTCATGTACTGCATGCCTTCTAATGCTTTCAGGGTATTAACAAGAGGGCAGCTCTCATTTTCTCTCTCTGGATCCTAGACGCCATACATCCCTCCCAGGAGACCCCATTCCCAGAGCCTTCCTCCCAGGTGTCTCCCACTCTTGGGCTCCCCACGCTCCAAGTCTTCACACTCACAAACACCCATATGCCCAGGTCCCCCATTCACAGGGCCCTCCTTTCAGCCCCACCCCCAACTCACAGGGTTCCCTTTGGGGCCATCATCGCCTGTGGGGCCCTTAGGCCCTGGTGGTCCCGCCTCTCCTGGCTGCCCCGACTCTCCTTTCTCTCCACGCTCCCCACGTGGACCCTGGAGGACAAGTAGAGGGTACAGATGGTCCCAAAGGGGTCTTGAAGATCAAGGATGTAGCCTCTGCTTCCAAAACACCTTTAGCCTCCCCCGAGTTCCCTCTGTGACAGTGGGATACACACAAAAAGTCACCCCTCTTCCCTTCAAAGAAAGTGTGGCAGGGCTCACTCAGACCCGGAACCAGGCCTAGCAGACAGCGGCCATGAGCACAGATTTCTGGGCTACAGAGGAGTTCCAGCTCAAGGTCATGGGAAAAGTGGGTGGGGCTGAGAGGAGTGAAGGGGATTGGGGAGCAGGGCCTCAGAGCTGTCACTCACCTTGACACCTGGCTCGCCCTGGACCCCTGGAGATCCTGACTCTCCTGGCTCCCCCTGCAAGGAGATTGGGGTCAAAAACCTCCTTCCCCTCCAAAAATCCTGATATTCTCCACACCTCATTCTCTTTTGCCCCCGTAGCCAAAATTGGCAGAAGTCCACCCCTCATTGCCCAATACCAGTCCATTCACCCCCTTCCCAGTTACCTTCTCTCCGGGGGGACCCAGGTTGCCAACACCTCCTGGGGGACCTTGTGGACCCTGGAAGAGGAACAGAAATAGGGATCATTGCTTGGGCGAGGAGGTGCCGTTCCAGGGGCAGAGCCTGGATGAGGGCCCCAAGGTCATAGCAGTGAGAGTGGAAGGCCTTCCCCAGGGCCTGTGGCACCTGAGAGGAGACTAGAGTTGATAGTCTAGGGAAAGGGAGGCAGAGGACTGGCCACAGTGATCTGAAGGGACAAGGGGCCGAGAGGACTCACATCAGCTCCATTGGGTCCAGCTGGGCCTCGAGGTCCTGGGGGGCCAGGTGGTCCCTGGGGAGAAACAGATACACCAGAGATGGGGAAGGGAAGTGGGAGAAAGAGAGGGATGGACGCACACATGAATGGCAGAAGGCTGGGCCAGGCAGAGGTCCTGGGCAGAGGCGGGGCGGGGAGGGGCAGCCAGGCCAGGGAGCAGCACGCAGGGAGCAGTGGGGTGAGCAGTGGGGTGTTGGGGTGGGGGCTTGATGGGGAGGGAGGGTGACTAGTAGGTGGAGCTGGGTCAGTAGGAGTCACACATCATCATTGGGGTCACACTCACCAGAGGGCCCACATCTCCTGTTTCTCCCTTCTCGCCTGAGGGGCCTGGCAAACCCTGTGCAGGTATACACAGCACAGACCCAGGTGACCAACCCTCCCCAGGCAGATGGGCCCCCCAGGTCCCTCCCCCTCAGATCCACATGCCTGACCCCAGTCCTCTGCCCCCATCTCCCCAGTCCTCATCAACAAGGGGCTGGCAGGGGGCTGGGGCAGCCCCATCCTGACCCCACCTCTCAGCCCCTGTCTTCACCCTGCAGCTCACCTGTAAGCCAATGGGTCCTGGGGGCCCATTGAATCCTCTGGTTCCTTCATCGCCTTTGGCTCCAAAGTGTCCCTGGGGTCCCCGAGCTCCTGGCTCCCCATCTGCCCCCTGAGGTCGGGGGAGGGCAGGGACAAGGATACAGAGATGGTCATGGGTCA
Source organism: Ceratotherium simum simum (assembly GCF_057802395.1). Lineage (NCBI taxonomy): Eukaryota > Metazoa > Chordata > Mammalia > Perissodactyla > Rhinocerotidae > Ceratotherium > Ceratotherium simum. The sequence goes on from NC_141912.1 coordinate 34,940,382, forward strand.
GGTGTTCTCTATCCACAAACCCCACACGGAGCTGGGCACCAGGCTCAGAGGCCCCCACTCCCACCCCCAACACCACGGGCAGAGGGCAGACTAGGGGCTGCCGGGGCCTCTGGCGGGGCAGACGGGCCATCAGTCACTCACCGCTGCTCCGGGCTGCCCCACAGGACCAATGGGTCCAGGAGGTCCAGGAGGGCCCTGGGGGAGAAAGCAGAGTCAGAGATACCAGGACAGGGGGAGACCAGGTGGGGATGAGGTTAAAGGTCAAATGTCAAAGGTCATAGGGCCGGCCCTGTGGCTTGGTGGTTAAGTGCGCGCGCTGCGATGCTGGTGGCCCGGGTTCGGATCCCGGGTGCGCATCGAGGCACCACTTCTCCGTTCATCCTGAGGCCGAGTCCCACATACAGCAACTAGAAGGATGTGCAGCTACGACATACAACTACCCACTGGGGCTTTGGGGGGAAAAAATAAAATAAATAAAATCTTTAAAAAAAAAAAAAAAAAGTCAAAGGTCATGGACACTTACGTGTTCACCCTTGTTCCCTTTAGTGCCCTTCTGTCCAGGGTCGCCCACCTCACCCTGGGAGGAGAAGGCAGATGAGATATTAGAGAGAGGAGATGGGAGAGTGGGGAGAGTAATAAGACAGGGACTAGGGCCACGCCCATCTCCATTTCCACGACCTCATCTGGAAAAAAGATTGGGTCCGGGTCTGTGGGCTCCCTCACCTTGTCGCCATCCTCTCCTGCCACACCCGGGGGCCCAGCAGGACCAGGAAGCCCCACAGGACCCTGCACCCCATCGCGGCCAGTTGGACCAATGGGGCCCTTCTCACCCTGCGGGGAATGAAGAAAGGAGACATGACCTGGAGACACTGCTCACCCTCAAACACCCCCATGGGGAACCCTCCATAACCCATCAGCTCACAGACCCCTCCCCAGTGTCTCTCCCGAGGGCCCCCACACTCACCGGGACACCTTTCTCTCCTGCTGCTCCAGGGGGACCCTGCGGTCCTGGGCGCCCTGGGGGGCCAATGGGTCCCCCCAGTCCTGCTGCACCTCGCTCCCCAGGGGAGCCCTGAGACAGGAGATGGAGTCAGACCCCCAAGGAGAAGACCACAGCCCACCCACACCAGAGGACCCCTGACCATGGTTCCCAACCCAAAATCAGATACATTATGACTGATCCTAGACTCCTTCTCTCCAGTTCCACAGCCCCGCCTAGATCCAGATGCCACTCTTCATCCTTCCTAACCGACCCCTTTCCTGGTTCCTCCCCACTGCCCCCCAGGGACCCCAGACTCACTGCAGGGCCAGGGGGACCAGCCGGACCTTCATTTCCCTTCAAACCGGGTCCACCCTATGAAACAGAGATTTGGGGCAACAGACGCGAGGTGGGAAGGTGGGACATCACAGGAATGGGGTCCAGGAGACATGCAGGGAAGGATGCGGGTCAGGGAGGGGAGACAGACTCAGAGAGACGGAAGTAGCAGTGATGCCTGGATGCACTGTGACTTGTCACAGGCAGTCGGGTTGGGGTCACACTCACAGCAGTGCCCGGGAGGCCTCTCTCTCCTGGGAAGCCCCTCAGACCAGCGGGACCATCCTTCCCTGGGGCCCCAGGGGGACCGGGGTCACCCTAAAAGGAAAGGAAAGGTGATGAGCCATAGCCATGTTCCCAAATGGGGCAGAGAGATCTCCAGCCCCCCTCAAATCCCCAAATACTTGTTCCCTTCAGCACCCCAACCCTGGTCCCCCAAGTTCCCTCTGCCCAGCCCCTTACTGACCTTTGTTCCTTCCTTTCCAGCTGTTCCAGTCAGTCCCTGTTCTCCAGGGGGTCCTGGGGGGCCTGGGTGACCTCTCTCCCCCATGGGCCCGGTTTCTCCTGCTGCTCCCTGGGAAAGAGGCAGAGAGACTCCAATCTCAGACCCTTCGCCCCACTGTCTGCCCTCTTTGGCCACCATAAAATACCTCTCTAGAACCCCTTTCTCTTTGCCCCAAAGCTACTGGGAAATTCCCCAGGACTCTCAGAGGCCACTGCTCTGGTTTTTAGTCCCCAGTGTGGAGTAACTACACCACATTGTGTCCCCAGTGGAGAAGTGCCTCTTCTCCAAGATGCGAGAAGATGAGGAACAGACTGAAGTTTGGGATCCCTGCTCCAAATCCCAGCCCCCCAGCACTTGCCCCAGCCCCCGGGGGTGAGGTCAGGCAACACAGGGGCAGGGGCATGTGATTGGGAAAAGGGAGAAGAGGGATCGACAGACTAACTCCAGGGTCTGGGGGTCCGCTCTCTCCAGGGGGCAGACATACCTGAGGTCCCACCACCCCGGGGGGGCCAGGGGGGCCAGTCTTCCCTTGGAAACCCTGAGAGAGGAAGAGAGGAGAGAGCAGTCAGAACACGGTCAGGCACGGACACCATGGCATGGATCCCCAGGTTCCTGGAGGAAGACAGGGTCCTTGGCCGTGGGTCTGAGCAGCCGCAGGATGCTCTCCACTCCTCCAGGAGAACCTCCCCGGCGGGCCTTCCAGACAGCTCTGGAGTTTGAGGGTCTGAGGGGGCCAGGGCATCACTTACCACTTCTCCTCTCTGGCCTGGGTGTCCTGGCAGCCCGTCCTTCCCAGGGGGACCCTGGAAGGGGTTCAGAGGTCAGGTGATCTCTAGGCTGGGTAGGGGGATGGGGAAGAAGGACTCACAGAACCAAGGTGGGTCAGAGGTCAGCTTACCGGAGGTCCTTTGGGGCCAGGAAATCCATTGGGGCCCTGAGGCCCAGGGAGACCCTAGAGACAGAGCTGGGTTGAGTCAGGAGAATGGGGAGGGGTGCTGGGCAGGGACACAGCTTCCTCCCTGGGGTGAGAGGGAGCTGGCCCCACTCGGGCTCCTTGGGGAACACTGGGAATGGGAGACTCAGGCGACACTCACCCTCTCTCCAGCGGGCCCATGGGGGCCATCACCACCTGATGTTCCCTGGGGGGGAAACAGAGTCAGAGAGTGAGAGCAACTGTGTTCTAGCCATTTCCAAGGTCAGAGGATCTGAGGGGGAGCCGGGCTAAGGGGCAGATGGTGGATGGAGCCCCGCTAAGACCACTAACCTTAGCTCCAGACTTCCCAGTGGCGCCTCGGGGTCCCCGCTGACCCCGTGGACCCTAGAGAGAGGGGAGAGGAGTTGTCAGAAAAACCCAAACACACCTCTTTGGATCTTAAGCCACATGTCTCTCCCCACTGCACTCACCGTGGGGCCCCGCTCTCCCCGAGGCCCTGATTTCCCCGACAGGCCCTGGTGGGAATGAAGCAGAGACAACACATCACCAAGAGCGTGACTCCCCACGGAGCCACTCCTCCCTCCACACCCTCTCCCTCCCTCCCAGCTTACCCGGGCTCCCTTCTCTCCACCGGCTCCAGGAAAACCAGGAAATCCCAGGGACCCCTGGTGAGGAAGGAGAAGGAGAAAAATTAAGAAGTCATGAAATGAAAGGCCTTAGAAAGAGCCCAGTGGGGTCAGGAGAGGTGACGGACGCAGTGGTCTGGGAGACCTGGGCTCTGCCAATAACTAGGTGGCCTTGGACAAACCCCTGCTGCTCTCTGGGCCTCTGTTCCCGCATCTGTAGAATGAGGATGGGCTAAATTCTCTCTAGGGTCCCCTGCTGCTATCAGTCTGTACTTCCTGGAATCAGGGGTCAGGGAAGGGAAAAGGAGGAGGGGCACAAGTGGGATGTAGCATCACCTTGGGACCCTGGCGTCCGGGGTAGCCAGGCAGACCAGGAACGCCCAGCTTGCCCTGTGGAGGGACAGGGAGCAATGAGGAGCAAGAGAAACCCAGATACCACTCCATCCCTGGAGACCCCAGCCCTCCGAGATGGGAGCCCCCACCCAGCAACGCTCCCCACAAAACCTCCAGCCCCTGGCCCCTCATCTCCCGCCCCATGGGCTGCCCGGCTTTTGTAATCTCTCCTTCCTGAGAGTGGATTTTCCCCGACTCTAGTGCTGGGATCTTGCCTCCCCCGTGTCTGGAGACTGAAGTCTGCAGCTCCGTCAAGTCCTTCCGGGGCTGTGATCTAGCCCTGCCTACATGTCCACCTAGCACAGGCTCCTGCTCCACCAAGACCAGTCCCCTTGCAGGCCTCCACACACCATGCTCGGGACGGCCTCTGCCCCTCTGCTCGTGCTCTGCACCACCCCATGCATGCACCCCTGAGGCAGCTGTGGAGCGAGGTTGGGAGCAGGGATTCTGCAGCCTGACTGCCTGGGCTCAAATCCTGGCTCTGCCCCTCACTGGCTGTGTGATGACAAGCATCTTAACCTCCTGGTGCCTCTGCAAAACCTCTGCAAAAGAGGACTGTAATAGTGCCTGCCCCCAGGACGGACAGGACAAGTTAGCACAGTGCCTGCTCGCGGTGAGCACCCGGTGAGTTAGCACTCACCTCCTCCTTGACTCTCTCCCTTCTCGGAACTCCTGCTGCTCTGAGTCCAGACACATTTTCACCCTGCCTTGCCCCTACAGTTATCCTATGATGGCCTCAATGCCTTGTCCCCACCTCTATGCTATGTAAACTCTTCATGACAGGGACTTTGCCTTCTTATACATGCCTCCTCAACCCATCAGTGTCCAGGAAGTTCCATATAAAGAGAGGGGCATAATTAATGCATGGTCATCTTCAATTGACTCGCGGACTCCAGCTGTCGGCACCCCACACCACCCTGATCCCAGGGCCCAGGCCCTCCTCCCCTCCACGTGCCTAGAGCATGCAAGCACAGATCCCTCATCCCCCGTCACCTTCTCGCCCATGAGCCCAGGAGGCCCAGGGTCTCCAGTGGGTCCAGTGCGTCCCTTCGGCCCCTCGGGACCATCCTCTCCCCTGGAACCAGGGACGCCAACCTCGCCCTGGGTGAGAGGATTGGAGAGGTGAATGTCTGGGACTGGGGGTGGGGGCTGGGCCCCAAGAGAAGAGGTGGACCCCACTGAATGGGGTTGGGAGGGGTCCCAGAAGCTATTGCAGACAGGGAACCTCACAGGGGCAGGGAGAGCATTGTGATTCGAGGGCTCGTGGGACACAAACTGTGGGGTTGTCATCCTGCTGGGATCAGGCTCTAAAGGGAACAGAGCACTGGAGATGGGGAGTCCAGGGTACAAAGGAATAGGCTGGTAACTGGGGGCTCCAGAGTGGAGGATCTTAGGACTCAGAGTTGGGGGCCAGTGTGGGGGTTTCTACTCACCCTGTCGCCTTTCACGCCCACGTCACCTTTGAACCCAGGAAAGCCATCCTCGCCCTGAGAAAGATGGGGTGAGAGGACACCATAGATGGTGGAGCGTGGGGGTTTAGAATGGCAGATTTCAGAGAACATGGGTGGAAGGGTGGATTTCAGGAGCTGGAGGGCAGCGTGGGGCAGGCTGGCAGGAAGGAAGTGCGGAAAAGAGATGGGCGGACGGGTTGGTGTGGGGCAGCATGGAGTGCTGGGAAGTTGGGGGCACATTGCTCACCTTTTCACCCTTATGACCCTTCAGACCCCGAATTCCATCCACACCCTAGAATTAGAGGGGGACACAGAGACAGAGAGATGAGGGATGGAGGTTGGGTTGGAAGGACGAGCTCCTAAGACAGCAGCCGGCTCCCCAGACCACAGTCCTTTATCTCCCAGCCTGGTGGTCTGTTACCTTGACACCTCGAGGTCCTGGGTATCCTAGAGGACCCTGAGGTCCCGATGGACCCTGGAAAAAGAAAGAGAGGCATCTATAAAGGGGTCTCAGGGTGTCGCTGTGGGGGCCTCAGAAGTGGGAGAAATGGAAGTGACAACCCTGGAGTGGGGACAGGGTTACAGGGCATGGGACTAAGAAGACAAGGAAATCCCAAGGGCTTTGAGGCCCCAGGGTCTGGCTGCGACTCCTTCAGGGGGTGAAAGGAGGCATAGAAGATCTCACCTGGTTTCCTTTGGTGCCAGGGGGACCTTCCTTCCCGGGGTGACCCTGGGGTAGGTGAAGGAGAATGTCACCACTGGCCCCTGTCACCTTCCCTGCACCCCTCCCTAGGCTTCTTCAACCCAAATTCTCCCTGTGACATAATGAAGCTGACTGACCATGGGCAGGACCACCAGTGACCTCCCTGTGCAAGGGACACACGGTTTGGATAGTCATTGACAGCGCTTGGAGGTCACTCACTGGGGGTAGGGTCAAGGTGAATTTGGATTAAGAGGTGGGAGGCCACTCACCGGGGGTCCATCTGAGCCAGGCATGCCAGGGAGCCCTGGTTTCCCTTGAGGACCCTGCAGGCAGACGAGGAGGTTCAGGGTCACCAGAGGGGTCAGGTCTGAACACGGCTAAAGTCCCAGTCAGACATTTAGGGCCTTCTCTACACCCACCCCTTGGCACATTCCCTGTCCCCCAGATCACTTAGTCACTTACCTTCTCTCCATGAGGGCCAATGGCACCCTGGGGCCCGGGGAGGCCCTACACACAAGGAGAGAGAAGTCACAGGGGCCCCACAGGCGTGGGCCACTCTCCTCTCCAACAAGCATCCCCCATTCAGAGCATGAGCAGTAAAGGTTTGAAACCCTTAATTTCCTATCCCCATCCAGGGTCTGACCCACTGTGCAAGCCCAGGGGAAGTCACTAAAGTTGGGGAGGGGGTAGACAGGACCACTCACCTGGGTCCCAGGAGTGCCCTGTTGTCCAGGAGGTCCTGGCTCTCCCTGGGGTCCCTAGAAACAGGCACCAGACATGAGTCAGAAGGAGATGAGAGATGGTAACAAACAGGGTGGAGAGCTGAGTTCCAGAAGGGACAGCCAAGAGGGCAGGAACCAGAAGCTGGCAGGGGCCAAAGGGGTGCCAAAGGGAACAGGACCCTGGCAGGGACCTCGGGGGCTAAAGATCGGGTAGGGTCTCCATGCCCATCACTCACCAAGCTCCCTTTGGGACCATGGGGACCATCCATGCCTCGGACTCCCTGAAAGATGAGAGGAGCGTGAGCAGGCTGGAAGGGGGACTGGGGCCCTGGAGGGACCTGTGGTTTCTGAGAGACCCCGCCATTCCAGAGGGTGGGACAGGACAGGGCAGACGCACATGAGTCAGACCTCCAGTTCATCCCAAACCTAAACAAGCATAGCTGGCCCAGATCTGCAGGGCGTGGGTCTGTGGGTCTGTGGGTTTGTGGGTTTTTGTTTTGTTTTTCTTGAGGATGTTTTTTGTTTTTGTTTTTGTTTTTGTTTTTGTTTTTTTCGGCTGTGCTCAGAGCCTTTGGTGCACTGCACCATATGGCCCTGCAAGGGCACCTGGAGGTGAAGGCTAAAGGGGGGTAACATGGGGGCCAGGGAGGGGAGAACTGAAAGTAGGGGAGGAGGGAGGCAGTTAGGAAGGGTAGAGAGTTGGAGAGGGCAGGGGTAAGGTCAGGGTCAGAAGTCACTTACCGGGGGTCCAGGAATACCAGGTGGGCCTTTGGGGCCAAGAAGACCTCGAGGTCCCTGCATTCAGGTGAGGGGAAGATTTAGCAGCAAGGGTGAGAGAAAATGTGTCTCTTTCGTGCCAGTGTCCCTCCTCCGGCATCCCCAGAGCCCCCCTCGTTAACCCGGTGGACACTCACCGACTCTCCAGGCAGCCCCCGAGGCCCAATCTCCCCATCGTCTCCCTGGAGGAGGAAGACAAGGTGAAGCAGCCTCGTCTTCCACACCTCTCCCATACTGAGCCCCTGCCCTGGCCACAACACTTACACGCTCTCCATCCTCACCAGGGGGCCCCGGAAGACCCTGGGCACCAGTATCACCCTGGAAAATGGGCAAACAGTGAGAGGGGCCTCAGAGCCCCCAATACGGGCAGACACTGACCCTCTTCAATTAACCAACCAATTTCATCCCTTGAGCCCCTGCTGGGACCCTCAGCCTCCTTCCCTTGCCTTGAGATCCCTACCTCCCTCCCCTCCACAGAAGACCTATCCCTCACCAAATACCCTACCCCCCAATATACTCACCCTGTGTCCCTTCTCTCCAGGTAGCCCTGGGAGTCCATCAAAACCTCGGTCACCCTAGGGGGGAAAGAGGCACCCAAATGAGGTCCTGGCCCTTTTCCCACCCACCCCTCCCTACTGTGTCCTGTGAAGAGGGGCTGCTTCATGGGGGAAACTGGGGAACTTGGTCACCCCCAGAGAATGAATGAGCCCAGGTGGAGCTGGGAGCTACAGGCATCAGAGTGGGGCCCCAGCCCGTTACCTTCACTCCAGGTTCTCCAGGCATCCCTCGGGCGCCATCCGCACCCGCTCGGCCCTGGAGGTGCAAGGGAAGTGTCAGAGCAAGCGGCGGCACAGTCCTCCACGCTCCATGCCTCGTCTCCCACCCACACCCACCCTACCCCCTAGTCACTCACCCTTCGCCCAGCCTTGCCGGGAGGACCTGTGAGGCCCTGAGGTCCTCTCGGGCCCTGGTGAGGGAGAGGCAGGGGTGGGGTTAATGGGCATAGACAGAGGGGGAGACACTGGGCTGGGGATCAGATGGGTGGGAGTATCACCTGAGGTCCTAAGTCTCCAGATTCTCCTTTCAGACCAGGGCTCCCAGGTTGTCCCTGTAAGAAAGAGAGGGTGGCTATGTTGAAGGACACACCCACAGTGACCTCAAAGCCCTCCCTAAAAGAAGTGAAGTAACTTTCAAATTGGTCCCTTTACAGAACTATCCATACCCCCACACACAAATAAAGGATCCCCTACCCCAACACCCCACTCACTCACCAAGGGTCCTGGGCGGCCTGTATATCCCATGGGACCAGGGGGTCCACGGAGCGCCAGCTAGGGAAGCAGGGGCAACAGCAGAGCTGAGGAAGAGGCAGCAGGAGAACACCCAACCCCAGGACACCCTCCAAATTCGCCCTTCCACCCCTAATCCTCATTCCACTGCCCTATGTTCTCCCCAACCTCCCTCTGAGCCCCAAACCAATCCAGACGTCCCCTGCCCTACATTCACTCCAACCTGCCCTTCCAACCCCTCCTAGAGTCTTCCTTTCCCACCATACCCCTCCCTCTACCGAGATCCCCTCCAGCCCTACTCACCCGTGCCTGCTGCAGAATCGCCTGGGCCTGAGCCTCCTGGGCCGCCACCACAGGGCCCTTGTCACCCCCACCACTGCCAAACCGGAACTGAGGGGCAAGGAGAGAAGGCCCAGGTTCTCTTCCAGGAAATTCATGTGACCCTCCCAGCCAGAGGGTTCATCCAGCATTTCTGCCCCATCTCCCAAGTTCTGGGACACACCCCACCCCCACCCACCCACCCCCCTGCCCTCCTCCAGTGTCTCCCATGAGAAGTTTTCAGATGATCACTTAAGAGGTTTTCAGAAATTCAATTCCTGTCCTCCTCCCCACCTCTCTAGCCTCTTCCTCCCAAAAGATTCTCCTTTGGCTCTAGACCCCCTGAAATACAGGCTTTTTGCCTGGTTCTAGAAGATCCATGTTTGGTTCTAGGTCATCTAACGAGGCCCTAGTCCTCCACCCCAAAGATCAATCTCTTTGGGTTGATGCTATTTAGAGACCTCCTTAGCTTTCCTGACCTTCTGGTTCTTGGTGACACAACACAATTCCCCTGCCCTCCCATCAGCCCATTCCAAAGCCCAGAAGACAACTCACTGGGAGCATGAGGGATGTGCCAGGAGGGCCAGGGGCCCCATCCGATCCAGGGAGCCCTGCTCGGCCAGGGGGGCCCTAGAGTAAGAAGAGAATGAGAAGGATAGGGTGACAGATAGGGGGATGTTAGGGTCCTGGCATCATTTTGAAACCCTCCTCAACAGAATAAATGTAGACTTCCCTAGATCTTTCCTGAACCACCCCATCCCCTACCTCCATGGAGAATAAGGGTGAGACACCAGACTCCTCCGTTCCCTAACCAGAGTTTGCCCTCCTGTCTGGGTTCTGGGGAGCACAACAGCCCCTTATTCATTAATCAGTCAGCTAATGAGAAATTACTGAGCACGATACCCCCAGTGGGAACTAGTGGCTCCTCTGCAGCGCCCCCCCCCCCACAGGACATTCCCATACCCTCTCGCCAGGGTCTCCAACTGGGCCTGGGTTGCCCTGGATGCCAGGTGGACCAGTCAATCCCTGAAGAACAAAAGAAGAGGGAGTCAGGTTTGGGTGCTCAGATAGAAGAGGGGTCTGTGGCTGAGGGGTGGTCTCTACAGAAGAGATCTGGGGATCTGGGAAGCTTTGATTGGAAGAATGCTCCTGAGTTCTGAGAAGGAGGCCCGGGCACATGTGGTGAAAGCACAGATGAGTGTGTAGGAAAGGTCTCTGAGAAAAGAATGGAGGCTAATGGGTCACAGCTAGAACTCACCGCAGGGCCTTCTGGGCCAGGGGGCCCCTCCACTAGCATACCCTATGGAGTCAAAGGTTAAAAGTCAGAGACTACAGGGCTAGCACCTCTGCTTCTTCCCTTCTTCCCACCACCCTCAGCCTAGTGACCAGTGTGACTTACAGGTTCCAGCACTGCGGGCTCCCCTTTCTCTCCCTTCAGCCCCCGGGGTCCACGGGCAGTCTGAGGGAGACACACATGTAACCCCCAGTGGGGCCCGTGAGCAGCCAGAACACCAAGACTGCCCCATCCCAACTCCCACCTTCATTCTCAGGTCCTCTGGAGACTTTTCTGACCCTATCACCAAATCCCCCAGCCCTCCCCCAAGACTCCCTCTTCAGAGATCTCCCAGGCCTGCCAAGGAGACCTCAGGGCTCCCCACCCTCCCACTTTCCAGGCCCACTTCAGCAAACACAACCTCCTCATCTCCCTGAGAACCTCCTTCAGGAAGGTCCCTGCACCCTTTCTGGGATTCCAAACCCCTTAACCTTCCCAAACCATCTTCTGGAGGACCCCAACCTATCCTTCAAACTTCCTCTGACCCTAGAGAACCTTAGAACCTTAAGAAATCTTCAACTTCCTTACCCTTACCCCAACCCACCAAATAAGACTCTAAAATTGTGGATAGATTTTTATTTGGTTTGTGGGGAGGGCATGGATCCATATGAGAATCTGATGTAATCTATGGAGTCTTTCTCAAGAAAAGGAAAAGTATAAGCGCTTATGCACAGAATTTTACTTAGAATTTCAAGGGATTCACAAGTTAAAAACTCCCCAGAGATTAAACATCCCCACTTTAAGTAGATTTAGAGGGTAGTCCCCACTGATATCCCAAACTCAGATCTCATAACTGGTTTTTGGAAAACTACAGCTCTTGAGCTCAGCTACTCAAGCCCCAGAGCAAACCCCCACAAGTTCTCCTACTTCCTCTCCCAGCAAGGATGCTACACCCTCCCTCTGGCCCTCATTTATACTCCAAGCCCACCAGTTCCCTCTCTTCCACACTTCCACTCAGATGCCTACCCCCAACTCTAGGGCCAGAACCAAGATAAGGACAGGGAGAATGGAGGACATTCACCATCACCCCCAACTCTCTCAACAAAGATCCTCTGAATGCCCCCTCCACCACCATCCTGACCAAACAGTAATGATCAATTTCCAAATTCTCCCATATTCCAGATCAACCCCAAATTTCCAGAAAGCAGCTTAAGGGAAAGGCAGCAGAGGGTCAAGCATGGCAATATTAGAGAAGAGAGATGTGGGATGAGGCAGGAGAGTAGAGGAGACAGCTCCAACTGCAAGGTAGGCAAAAGATGAAATGGAGTAGACAGGAAATATCCCAGCTGACGGGGAGTGGTTGAAGACATGGGAGACTATTAAGGGAGACAGAACAAAGGAACAAACACTTGGAAGCAAGAATGATACCAAGGCCAAGAAAAATTAAACACGGCCAAGATGGCTAGAAAATGAACTGGACAAACAGGAAGTGGTTGGACAGACAGGAAGCAGCCAAGGAAAGAGGATCCAGGAAGTGGACCTTCAACAACAACATGGCTACCATGACCAAGAGAGAGAAGAAATTCACAAAACAGACAGAAAGTGACTCCCTGGAAAGGAGATTATGACAATGAAAGGCAATTCTTCCAGAAAACACAAACATCAAGGCTAGTACACAGGAAGTGGCCATGATAAACATCTAGGCCCACAATGGAAACGTTATGATTTGGATGACCTGCGACACACAGGAAAAGGCTTATTATCAAAGGAAATTATCACAAGACAGCATGAAAGACTAGAGCCAAAACACAAATAATAAGTCCCTTTCAGTCCAATCTGACACAGTCACCAAGATGGATGCCATGGCTGGAGAAGACAGGAAGGGACAGATAGGAAGTGGCCCATAGGTTAGAAAATGTGACATAGGACATTAGATCATTTGGCAGCAACAGAGATAAGAAATTGTTTTGACAAAGAAGAAATGATGAAGACAGACTGAAAATGGACACAGGGTAGGGGCTTATTGACCAAAAGCTTTATTAAATCTAGCTTGATTGAGACAGGAAATGGCCAAGAAAGACAGGAAGTAACCATAGGATAAAAAAAAACAGATTACAATTACCCTAGGCAGAAGGATCCATAACGAGTCACAGGGTAAGAGATTTGGCAAAGGAAGGCAGGAAATAATCTTTTCAAGCAACATACACATCTTATGTGAACAGAAAATGGCAAACCACCATTGGGAAGTAGCTCACAGCCAACAGACAATAATCAAAAACAACAGGAAGCGATTGTTGTAGCTCCCACTGGAAGTCAAGAATGGAAGAGGAGCTCCTTTCACTTACGGCTCCTGAGTGTGCTGTCTCCGCAGAGAGGGCAGGGCCAAGCTCCGTCTCCTCACGATAATCGTCCCCATAGCCATAGGTGTAATCGTAGTGCCCTGCTGGGGGCTCTGTGCCACCCTCCCCATATTCCTCTGTCAGGAACCTGTCGGCTGTGGAGGGGATCTGGAGATCTGTCTGCTCCTTCCCGGGGATGGGGAGGGAGAGGGGTAGATGGGGGCATTAGGGCTGACAGGAGGTGTTCCCTGGACCCCAGGGTGTGACAACTTCTAGCCCAAAGGATTCTGAGGGTAATCAGGACTGGAGTTTTTCTCCCAAGAAGAGCGAGGGGAGCAGTTGTATAGAAAGGAGATGGCCATCAAAGGCCCCAAATGAGGAGGGATGTCCAGAAAATGGGCCTGGTGGGAAGAAACAGTGGATAACAAGAAGGGTGGCCGGAGGGCTGGACAGAGTGGATGATCCAAGGACATAATGATAGACAAAGGAGCCCAGGGAATGACCAAAGAAATGGATGGAAAGACTGGGAGAAGAGAAAAAGTGACAGCATTGGACAGAAAGTGGCTCCTGAGAACAGAAATGTGACATAGAAAGTAAAACCATTTGGGCCGGCCCCGTGGCTTAGTGGTTAAGTGCGCGCGCTCCGCTGCTGGCGGCCCGGGTTTGGATCCTGGGCGCGCACCGATGCACCGCTTCTCCAGCCATGCTGAGGCCGTGTCCCACATACAGCAACTAGAAGGATGTGCAACTCTGACATACAACTATCTACTGGGGCTTTGGGGAAAAATAAATAAATAAATAAATAAAATTAAAAAAAAAAAAAAAGTAAAACCATTTGACACCAACATGGGGAAGAGGTTACTCCAGAATCAAAGAATAATGGAAAGAGACATAGACACTGAAGAAAAATGGCTATAGTGAGAGAGACAAGCAGACCGATAGATCTGGAGTGGCCAGAAGACAGAGGCCATAAATGGATACAACAAAGAGCCCTCCGGCCCGAGGAGGGGCTGATTCATCAAGACGACAGGGGGCCAGGAGAATGGGTCACAGGTGCCCACTGCCCCCAGCTGGGGTGAGGGTGGGGGATGGAGTTACCTCTTCAAGGGGTGGCAAGGGGCTTGACTCCAGGATTCCTTCCTCTTCACCTGGGGTGGGGTCCTAACCCCAAGGGGAAGGGGGAGAAGAGCAGCGTGGGGTGAGAAGGAAGGAGAGAGGTTAGCGGGAAGGCAGGCAAAGCAGCACCTTGTGCCCCCTGAGGGCCGTGTCTGTCTGTGCTGGGGGGGTGGGGGAAATCTCAGATCTTGCAGCCCCTTTGGAGCAGGGGACGGTGGGGAGAGTGAATCTCCGAAGTCATAGATGTGTGGGGGCAGAGATCTGGATGCCCCAGCTCTACCTGTCGGTAACCGCTGCCTCTGGTCCTGGGGGGGGCCCGGGCAGTGAGGGGAGCTGCCTGCCGAGCTGGGCGTCGGGAGGGGGGAGGCTGGCCCCGTGCTGGGCCAGAACCTCCAATTCGAGAGGGCCTCTGGCCTGGTGAGGGGGATGCCTGCCGGGCCGCTGACCTCTTGGCAAGTGGGGTAGGCTTTCGGGGAGGGGTCCGACGCCCCCTGGGGGAAGGGGGAGGCCTGTGTCTGGGGCTCGGAGGCCGCTGCAGCAGAGAGACATGGGAGGGTGCAGTGAGGAAACTCCCATAATCTAAATATAAGGTGTCTCTCCCTACAGGTAGGAAGGGGAGGAAGGTGTCATAGGAGATGTTTGCAAGGGCTGGTGGGAGGAACAGGAGAAAGGAAGGGGTCCCTCAAATTTACCTGATAATCAGGGGTCGTCCCCGCAGTCATCACATCGTAATAGGGGGGCTCGTAGTCATAGTAGAGAGACTCAGTGGGCTGGGGTTGGGGATGGGGCAGGGAGAACAGGGAGGAGGGGGATGGAGAGGGTGGAGTGGGGGAGGGAGGGGGGGAGATGGTGTGGGAGTTGGGAAACAGGGTAGGTGTGGAGTTGGGAAATAGAGAGTTGGGGATGAAAGGAGAGAGATGGGGAGAGGGGGAAAGGGGGGATGGGTCCCGCATGTGGGACAGAAGCAGACATGATTAAGAGATTGACCCCCCCCAACCTTCAGACCACCAACCCCAGATCATATCTGTCACCATAACAATCAGACTCCGCCCAATCCAGAGTGTCCCTTCCCTTTCCCCCACTACAGCTCCTTATCCTGCACGTCCGCATGCAGGAGGCCAGAGACCCTGCCCCTACACTTCCACAGACCCACCACTCCTTTGGGATTCCCTCTGTCTCCTACTCTTTCCCCATTTCTCAGCTAGGTCTTACCATTTCAACTTCTTTCTCCCTGTTTCTGTCTCTCCCCTACTCTGCTCTCTCATCCTCCCCCCTCCCACCCTGGGCTCCCCACTCTCTCCCAATCTCTTAATTCAAGGAAGGGACGGGAAACCCAAAGACACAGTTCCAGGAAGACTGGCAGAGAAGGAGACACAAGGAGGGGACACAGCTCCCAGCCATGAATTCTTCATAATGACTCTTTTTATTTTTAAATGAAAATAAAAAGGTTGATGAATGAGGACTGGGAGGAGGGAGTGATGGGAATAGGGAGGTATGGTTGGGGAGGGACACTAGGGAGGAGGAACAGGGGCCCAAAATAGCACAGGGAGCTCTGGAACACTGGGGGAATTCCCCTGGGGAGATGTCTAGGTGTCTTCCCTCCCTGGGGTGTGCTGTGGTTTGGGGTTCACCCAGCTCCCTCACCTGTCGCTGGGGTTCCTGGTTTTGTGGCCTATGAAGTCTTGATGGTTGCTGCTTTGGGGACCTCTGGGTTCTGTGAGACTGTTGTTTCTGAGGCCTCTCCCTCCAACCCCCCTCACACTCCAGCTCCTTTTGTTCACAGGATTCATAGGCAGCTTGTACCCCTGGAACAATGACAAGCTCCTGGACATCACCCTGCAAAGACATGAGGAAGAAACACCAATGGAGGGAGGCAGAGAGGGCTTCAGAGAGAGACAAAGGGTATAGTCTGGGACAAAGAGTAGGAGGCCAATCCCAGGTAAAACCATAGGATGGGAGAAGGTCTTTATCAGCCCTCCCATGTGCACAGCCCTTTTCAGTTTTCAAAGGACTCTCTCATTCCTAATTCCATTGGACCTTCACAACAACTGGGAAACTCAGTAGAACAACGGTCATTATGCCCGTTTTTCAGATACATTCCATTCAGAAAAGCTCAAAGAGTCAATGACTGGCCCAAGGTCACTCGCAGTGGTAGAATCAGGACTAGAATTCAAGCCTTCCAACTCTAAATTCAACATTCTTTGCCTACCCCCGGCCCCTGTGGTGACATAGGAGCATTTTTACAGGGGCTTCTGGAGACAGTGGCCCAGCCTTAGTTGCTTTGACCTTCCAATGGCAGTGATGATGAGAATTCTTGGGACCTCTAGAAAAGAGGGAGCACTTCTGAATTCCAATGGCATTTATTTGTGCCCACACATGATGCTTAGCCCACCCTGCCTTGTATTGTACTTTGGGGATATTGTTTCATCTCCAGAGCAGAACTGGGAGTTCCTTGGGATGACAGAGACCTTATATTACTCTTCTGTGTTCCCCTTGGCACTGAGCCAGCAGATATTCAGAAAATGTTGACTGGCTGGGTGAGTGGATGGACAGATGGATGGCTGGATAGATAGGTGGGTGGGTGGGTGGGTAAGTAAATAGGGGCTCAAATGCATGTCCTAATGGGAGGGTTTATGGAGGGTGAATGAATGAATGTAAGTAGATTGGTATAGTAGATAACTGGAGTAGATTGTTGGGTAGATAAATGGGAGGTACAGAGTAGATGGAAACAGATTGGTAGGTAGGTAGACAGACGGAAGTGAATGTGGATGAATGAATAGTTGAATGGGGAGTGGGTGGGTGAGGAGACGGGTAGGTGAACAGGTGGATGGATGCATGCATTCTTATACGCATGGGTAGATGGAGCGGGTGCGTGGATGGATGAGTGAAGAGATGGACGGTTGGGTTAAAGAGGATGGATGGATGGAGGGACAAATTTATAGATGGATGGTTTGAAGGAGGAAGTGGCTGAGCAGGGGAAGGATGAGTAGGTGGGTAGATACAAACCTGAATGCTTGAGTAGGTGGGTGTGTAAATGGATGGATGGGTAAATGGATGGGTGAATGGATGGGGTGGGCAGATCAAGAGATTGGCTGAAGGGATGGATGGATGAATGAGTGGACTGATGAAGACTGAGTGACAGAATTAGTGGCTGTGGACAATCCCACCATATAAGTGGGCATCTAGTTCTCCTACAGAGAAAATTAGCCCCGAGGAGAGGAAATGGAAACATAAATTCATGAGAGGGAAAATGAAGGGCTAGGGCGTAAGAAGATGCAGTACTGGGGCCAGAAGAGGAGTGGACATAAGATATGAGACCAGAAATCACTCCCTTCTCTGATTGCTCTGGTTACCTCAAAGACTTCTTCATCCAGGATACGGGCACCAAAGATTATCACTCCATGGGTGTCCAACACTGGACGAGCACTTCGGGAGAGGGGCCGGGTGACTCGCTTCTTGCAGTCAACTATGAGAGTGACAGACTGGCCCTTCACAGCCACAGCCACGTGGTGCCACCTGGTCACAGGAGGAGAGGTTCAGTGGTTGACTGAAAGAGGGAAAGTCAACAGGGCTGGGGAGAAGTTGATGGAAGGGTTGAAGCCAATGAATAATAGAAGTAATCAGAGCAGCGACCATTTATTGAGTGCTTACAATGCAGCAGGCACCATGCAATAATTTTCTCATTTGAGTCTCATGGTTCTATTATCCCTATTTTACAAACATAGAAACCGAGGCTCAGAAAAGTTAAGTAACTTCCCCAATGTACAGGCTAGTGCTACAGACAAGGATTTAAACTCTAAAGCCCAAACTCTGGGCTAGAAGTGACTGAAGCTTGGGCAGTGGGTAGGTGAGGTGTGGCCAAAAGGGTAGGCAAGGTTTCCTAGGTTGGGGAGTGGGGCTTCTGGGGCAGTGGCTAGAGGGGAGTTCCTGAAAGCATAGGCCAGGCAGACCAGAGGAACAAACTGACTTACTTGCCATCTGCTAGGCTGAGGCCTCGGAAGACGGGCTGAGCCGGGGGTTGAGGCCGTCCGGTCTGGTCCTCATACAGGAAGCGGACAGGTCGGCCAAGCTCCAGGCCCAGTTGTCGGACACCCTGAGCACTATAGAGAGTCAGGAGGGGAGCCTGGAGGCCAGGACGGGTTCGGATAACAGTCAGCAGAGAGAAGTCTTTGGGAAAACCTCCTGGAACCCAAGAGAGACACACACAGGTGAAGTGAGAGGCAAAAAGAGCCATAAACCCCTTTCCTTCTGGTGTCTGATCCCAGACCCCACCCCACGACCTCCCCGAGCTACTCTACCATGTCACCCATACCTGGGAAGAGCTGGCGGGTGGGTGCGCTGAGCTGGGCGGGTCGGGACACTCGGTAGGCCACATCAGCTGGACAGATGCCTCTTGCCCTCCGGACACCATCAGGGAGGGAGGGGAACCTCAGGGCCTGGAGTACATCCACAGGGGGTGTACCTGGGAGAGTCCATGAGGGTCAGGGGAAGGGACACACCCTCAGAAGGGCCTAGATAGGGGACCTTTGGCATCTAGAACTCAGCTTCCTGGGGCTCAAACTCCCTGGAAGGCAAAGGTCACCTCTCCCTTACTTGCTCCTGAATGAGGCCTGAATGGAAGGGAAACCAGAGTCACCTGGAAAAGGGCAGTGTTGGCCCTGTGTTCAGCTCCATGCCCAACACTGCCCCTCTCCCTCCTAGTGTCTGTCTCCCTCATTCTTTCCCTATCTCTCTTTCAGCCCATGAATCTCTCTCTATTCTCTCTTAATATCTCTCTCAACTCTCCAACGGTCTCCCCTTCTCTCTCTCACTCTGTCTCTTCCTCTCTTTGTATCTGTTTGTCTTTCTGTCTCCCTGTCTCTTCTGCCTTTCTCCATTTCCCTCACACTCTGTCCATCTTTTCCTTTCCCTGTCTTTCTCCCACTCTCTCACTCCCTTTACATATCTCTCAATCTCTGGCCTCTGTCCCGTGTCTTCAGCACAAACAACATCTGGGCAATCGATCATCCTGGGCACGGGAGATGCAGGGGGGCCACCAGGGAGGGAGCAGAGAGGCAGCTCTATGGAGTGGGGGCTTCAAGCTGCTGCAGTTCTCATGTTTAGGGGGGTGGGGACAACTCCGACCATGCAGAGGGAAAAAAAACAAGAAAGAGCCACCCCAGGAGCCTATGCCCCTGGCTTGGGAAATGGGCTGGGGGGCGAGGGGGGAGCCTGAATCTGCCACGCGGAGCCGGAGCAGGTCCAGGGCCCTGAGCCACACATCTGTGGATCCCATCAGAGTCCTCGCCCAAACCTGGGCAAGCTCCCTACACCTGGAACTTCGACCTGCCCCCCCACCCCTACCACCTGGGATCTAAAGATTCAAGACCCGGGCCACCAGCCCTATCCACCTAGACCTCAGCTTCCTAGGGCTCAAACTCTTGGGAAGGCAAAGGTCACCTCTCCCTCACTTGCTCCCGGATACACATACTTCTCACACCATCGGCTCCAGATTGGAAAAATCCCAATGTTCCAGCAAAACTTTCACAGAAGCGTGGGGCAGGGCAGGGGCCAGAGCGATCAGGAGAGCAGAGCTGGGTGGGGTGGGTGAGGTGGGGCGGGCAGGCAGAGAAAAGGCCCTTTGAGTCCAGGAGCCGGGAAACCACGGCCTTGCCCCCCCCACCTCCCCGCCCCAGCCTGGCCCCCGTGTGTGGCAGCTCCGCAAACACCAACACACAAGGGCTGCTTTGAGAGACGAAGGGAGAGGGAGACAGAGACACAGAGACTCACAGAGACCCCAGGCCAAGGAGACCTCAGAGGCCCCCACCCTCCATCAAAGCCCAGGAGAGTACAGCTCCATCCTATAGACGACCTAGGCACAGGTCTGCCCACCCATCTTCCCACCTCAGGCCACATATGTACCCCACTGTCTCCGGCCACAATCTGCCTCACAGGCTCTCCACTGGTAGCCCCATCACCCTACCAACCACTCTACTACCTCTGACCCCCAAAATGCCCCCATTCTTTACTCTTATGAACACCACACTAACCCATTTCCCTATGGAGTCTCACCTTGACTCATTCTGTCCCCATATAAGAGACAGTCATCCCAGCCATCTCCCTGCCTGCATGCTGGAGGCTCCCTTTTCCCCTAAGAAAGACTCCTAGAGTCTACAGACACTGCACACTTCAATTTCTTGTCCTGAGCCTCACGCTCCTCACATCTTGGAAGTTCTTCCTTCTGTAATCTAATCTAAATCCTTTATGCTGCTATTCTGACCATTTTCTCTCCAGAGCAGAGAAGACATGAATAATCAATTTATGTGCAAATCAGCCTCCAGTGTTTCCAGAAGTAGGGGGCTTGCTCCAGCTTGCCTAGGACCCAGGTGCTCCCAGCCCCCTCCTCTCCAACATCAAATCCCCTTTCCTAGGAGTCAGGACTTCTGGATCCTGGGAAAAAGAAGGAAAAGATTGGGGTTGTGGACACCAGGGTCCCAGGGGAGCCTGGCTGGCCAGAGGGGGAGGGGTGGGGCAGGAATGCAAAGAGTTGGCTCCTGCCTCAGACACCTGATCCCGGCCTGTCCAGCAGCCGTCCTGTTGGCAGCCAGCCCCAGTGCTCCCCAGAGCCAGCCGCGTGGCAACATCGAGGGCACAGGGAGGGGGGAAGGGGATCCTGTCAAGGAAGCCAATGGGACAAACAGTCCAGGTGTGCCTTCTTTCTCTACTTACTAGTCTCTGCTCTCACAGATGCTCCCCCCTCACTCCAGAGATATAGACAGAAAGCCCAGAGGACGTACACTCACCCCTCACCCATCAACACCAGCATCTACTCCCCCACCCCAGCACTGGCTGGACCACACGGGCAGGCACTGGCCATCTTTGGCTCTCCCCAGGACCCCAGCATCCAGCTCCACTCATGGCTCTCTAAGGTGAGCCTCCACTTTTCAGCCTTACCTGCCCTACCCCAGTCACTTCAAGGAGGGAAAGAGATCTTTCCTCTGGCTCCAAGGAACCCAGGTGTCCTGCCCTCTAGCCTGGACCCTTGATCCCCCAGATCCCCTTGTCAGACTCAGAAGCTCTGCCCCAGGCAGGCATCAGCTGTCCCCTGCCCAGGGAGTACTCAGAGCTCCAGCCTGACTCCGACAACCCGGGCGTCGGGACTGCTCTTACCTGCCCAGGCGGGGCCTGCGCTCAGCCCCAGCACCAGCGGTACGAGCAGGAGGAGGCGATGGCAGCGGCTGCACCGCTCCATGGCTGGCGACCAGAACGCCGGGTCCCAGGGACCCAGGGGCAGCCGGAGGCGCTGGACGCCCGGAGGCTAACAGGAGAGAGGGAGCAGGCTGTGAGCCTCCGACGCCCGGCCCGAAGGAGGTCAGAAGCTGTCGGGTGGCGACAGCTCTCAGCGGCCCAGCTCCATGTAGCCAGGCGCCGTCGGGGCTCCGGCGCTGCTCCCTGCTCGGTGGCCGCCGCTCCTGTTTGTCCCCGGCCACCCCGGCGGCCCAGGGCCCCCACCCCGCCCCCGCCCCCGGCCCAGCCCTCGCCTCCAGCCGCCCGCCCACAGCCACCGAGGGGAAACCCCACCCTCGATCACCACCTGGTCGGGAGGAGGTGGGGGGGCGCGCGGAACGGGAACCCTCCCTCGCTGACCCTCGGACTGCTCTCCCTGGCTCCCCTGCAGGTACCCAATGGCTTGTACACTGGGACACTTTTTTCGGGAACCCCAATATCTCTTCCCCAGTCCCTTCCTTTTCTAGAATCCAGACGTCCAGTCACAGCCCCCCCTTCCCTCCCCCTTGGGGTCCCAGAGCCCCCTTTCAGCAGAGTCCTAGGCGGGATTTAGGGCACAGTGGGAGGAGAGAGGCGGGCCTGGGGGTCGCTACCTCCCCCCACCATAAGGTCTCCATAATTATTTCTCCTCGCCCTGCCCCGTGTAATTACAGAGCCGGCCCGGGGCAGGGGTATTTATAGACAAGGCTATAGATAGCGACTAGAGACCAGCAACACGACGGCCACAAGGGGGGCTGGGGGTGTCGGTTAGAGGGGAGGCGGAGAGAGGCCAGAGACTGGACAGACCCATGATCACAGGCTAATCAGATCTGAGGAGACGAAAGGGGGACCGACGAAAGGGAGTCCGGGAGCCCAGGTGGAAAGAGACCCGGTGGACAGATGAGGGGCAGTCGACGCTAGTTGGAAAAGTCCGGGGAAACGGGGTCACCCAGGGACGAGAGGCCGCCTCCAGGCGGGCAACGCCTGAGGAGGCCGCCGCACTCGGCGCCCAGTGCGCCCCCACGAACGGGCACGGCGCCGGGTCTGCCCGGAGCCCGCGGCGCGGCCGGAGAAGACGCGAGCGAGCCGAGGCGCCGCCGCCCGCTGGCGCTAGGAGGGCGCAAGCGAACAAGGCGCCTTTGAGAAGCAGCCGCCCCCCTTCCTCCTCCGGCCGGCCCCGCCCCCAGCCTGGCACACCCTCTTCCCCCCTCCCCGACAAAGCGCGCCTTGTGTCTCCCATCCTGCGCCCGCCTCTCGGGCCCCAGGGAACCGCGGCGGCGGCGGCGGCGTCCAGGGAGAGCGTCCGGAGCTCCCGGCCGGATACCCCCACCCCCATCCCGAAGCAGCGCTGCCCCCCCCCCACACACACAATCACCTCAGTCCAGAAAACGATTTTAATTTGAAAGCGATTTTATGTGTGAGTGAGAGAGGAGAAAGGAACCCCAGAGAGAACAGCTGCAGGGCAAAATTCATGCAGCCCCAGCACCCCATCTCTGCAGGCTGGCCATCTCCCCTCAACTCTCAGGCCAGGGTCCTGTGTCCCCAGCCAACACTGTGTGTGTTCAGGGCCGGGGGAGAGCTGTGGAGGGAAGGGCCTGAGGACTACTCACCAAACCACCCCTCCCCGTCCTGCCATTACAGCCCAGGACCCTGCCCAAGTGAGACAGGAAAAGATGGGGGTGCTTGAAGAGCCCCAGGGACAGACCATCTCAGGGCCCTGCCTTTCCCAAACACCCACCTCCACCACTGGTATTTCTTAGTCAACCTGGGAAAGTACAGTACTTCTTTGAGTCTAACTGCAAGTCTACCCTCAGAGGAAATTAAAAATAGATTGGTTCCTACATCTCCACCCGCCCCTTAACCACCACCACCTTTTTAGTTTTCAGTCTGACTGCAGAAGGAGGTGAAGTGTAAGAGGGGACTCTGGACAGGAGACAGTGACAGAGCCCCTCCCTCTTCCAGAGGAGCCTCCATCTGCCCACTTGGTTAGAGGAAGGCCTGTCAGAGCCCTAATCCCATGGCAGTCAGTTGGGGGGCCTGCCCCCCAATGCCCATCTCTGGGGGAGTTCTCAGTTCCACTCTTCAGATGGGGAGCTAAGTGAGGCAAGATGAAAAGGAAGCAAGGTCCTAGGAGCAAGACCCGTCCTTTGTGTTGGGGGAGGGAGAGATCGTTCCAGGCAGGGGGTGACAAATCACCCCAAATCATGGTAGACCCACGCAAATTCAGAGACACGAGGCCACTGAAAGGAGAGGTCCAGCCCTTGCAGGGTTCTGGGGTCCCCTCCATCTTGGGATATCAAGAAACCCCTTGGAGGGTTTATGGACAGTCCAAGGAGGTCCTGACTCTGCCCTGTACTCGTCACCCCACCAAAATTCTAGGAACATGGCCCCTCCCCACTGGCCCCAAGGCTTAGAGTCCCTCTCGGATGCACACTCCTCAAGGAGCACCACGTCTGGGTCTGGGCTCAGGCCAGCTGATGGGGAGCCTCGAGCATCTCCATGAGAAAGGTGTCGATGGGGGTGTCACCAATGAGCTTGAAGAAAAACAGATGCTCTAGACACTTAAGGCCGATGGACCTGAGGGCAGGAAGACGTAGCAGCAGCTTGGCAAACCTGAGGAGGGGGTGGGAGAAGCAGAGTGAGACCTGGAACCACGTGGGCCCTAAACACACCCTCGTGGCACCCCCTCACCCCTGTGGGAGCCTCGGTCCCCACAATCCTTCACCCCCGCATCTCCTTCTCACCGTCCCTGCTGCTCAGGGTACTTCTGTTTGCAATAGGTCTCCAGTGATGCATACACTTTCTCCCGCAGGACCTCCACCTCACTGGGGTTGGAGAGGCCCTTGGCATCTGGGATGGCACGGAAGAGACGAGGAAGAGGAAGGAAAACAAGTCAAATCAGGACAAATGTGGAAATGTGGCCCACACAATGTCCCTTTAGGGTCCCACCTACTTGCCCTTCACCAGATGCCTGGCAAGGGAAACAGCGTGCATTGGGTTTGTGGCATGGGGTCAGAAGGAGAATGTATCAGTGGATATGGTTTTTCTTGGTCAGCTAGATTTCCGGGTTGAGGGTCTTACTGAAGGGGATAGCTGGGTAACTTAGGAGTCTCCGGAGAAGAGGAGGCTCCAAGGTTGCCTTGGTCTTGAGAGACAGGGGTAATCCTCCTCTTACCTGGATTGAACAGAATGATTGCCCTCAGGCAGCCAAGCTCTGTCTTGTCCATCCTCATGTCACGCATTTTGGACACTAGCTCTGTCAGCACCCTGGAGAGGGACCTGCAGGTCACTCAAAGGTCACAGCTCAGCCAGCCTTGGACACGGACCAGCCTATAGCCCCACCTCCTCTACCTACAGGCCAGCCCAGCTGAGGGCCACTGACCGATCAAAGATGGCTCCCACGCCTGCAGAATGGGCTGAGTTGCGGTGCACGTGAAGACCTGTGGCGAGGAGGATGCCATCTCGGACATCAATGGATCGGTGGGAGAAGGAGGCAATGAGGAGCTCATTCCAGCCTGGGTGGGGGCAGCAAGGGTCAGGAGCCAGAGATCAGGCCATGGGATTCAAAGCACATCAGGGGAAGAGAAGAAGAGGAGGTGGCGAGGTCAATGAGCTTGGCTCCCTGAGTATGCAAGGTAAGGCCACTAGGGTCACTAGAGGTCAGAAGGTCGAAGAGGAGTCAAATGTTAAGAGGTCAAAGGGATCTAAGGTCACTGACCTGCCCGTAGCAATATGACCTGGTCATCCAGAGGCAAGGAGGAAAAGTGTGGGATCCTCTTCGCCCACTCAACAAGCGTGAATAGCTGTTTGTCAGCTGCCTGACAGATGTTAGTCACAGGGTCATTTGGCTGCAGGGGACGGGGGGGTAAGAGTTATGGAAGGTTTGGAGGTACACTGGGAGCCCCCCCTTGTAAGAGGCTTTTGACACTCCCTCCTATACAAAGCCCCATCTGAGCCAATCCCTGTAAATCAGGCTTCTCTTCTGGTATTCGTGAAAACATTTACTTAGGACTTGCCTGTGGTTCTGTCAGTGGGTTGTTTTGGGGGTGGGGACAGAGGACGCTATCACACCCACCTCAGATGTCTGAGACCTTGTTTGGCAGCACTTCCAGTCCCAGTCAGTGTTAGGGGGGTTGTAAGGGGAAGGGAAGGGAGGGGGAGATAGAACAGTCCCAGACTCCCGCCCCCCACCCCGCTTCAGGAAAGAGAGTGGATTGACCCCATCACTCACGCTGCTGCCGCTACCCCCGGTTCCCCCAGGACCCTCAACGCCCTGGTCACTCTTCTGCTCCACAGCCAGCTCTGCCTCCAGGATCCTGTCCACGGGCATCTCCTCGGGGGCTCCCCCAGCCCCCTCCCCATCCCCATCCTTGTCCTTCCCCCGCTGACGCTCCTCCTGTACCGCTGTGGGGGAAGGGAGGAGGAAAAAAAGTGGAAAGTCAGCAGCCAGCCATTAGGGGGTTCCAAAATGTCCTTAGGGCCTTATCAGGGTCTCACGGCCCTTAGGAGATATTTACAGGAATTGGGGAAGTCACTAGAAACAAGAGTAGACTGGAGGCAGTCTAGAAGCAGGGGTTATAAAAGGGCAGATAAATACGCCCAGGAAGAGAAGGGAAGAGGAGAGTAAAGTAATTAGGAAGAAAGCTAACATTTAAACTGAGGATCTACTTCACACTAAGATATGTGCCAAACTTATTTTAACATTCACTCAATTATAACGACACTATGAACTCTTATCCCCATTTTTAAAGATAAAGAACTTGGGGCTTGAAGAAGTTAAATAGCTCGCCCAAGTTCACGCAACACATGGCAAGTCATACATCTGAATCTAAGTGTTCCTGACTGCAAATTGTGTGCTCCTCTGATTCCACAAAGGCAATAAAAGAGCACTGGTCTGGGTCTTTAGAGATGTGGGTTCTGACCCCAGCCCTGCCACTCTTTTGTTGCATGACCTTGGGAAAGCCAGGCCTCGGGCCCTTCTTCTCTAAAATGAGGGATTTCACCACGATACTGTGTAAAATATCTCTCTCAGTATTCCAGGATCAGACTCAAGATAAGATAAAGAAGAAACAAAGCACCCCTGTGGTTGTCAGTAAAGTCTGTAGCTTAAGAGGGCAGCGTTTCAGAGTTTGGAGGAAAGACCACAGATAACAGGGAGATGGAGACCAGAGAGGGAACACTGGGTCAAAGAGAGAAGGGACTATTCAGGTTAGAAAAGGGGAGCCAGGAGAAACCCATCATGGGGAAGGAAGTTATCCTACCCCAGCACCAGACTGGGAGGAGTCATAGGTGCAGGCACAGAGGCAGAACCATTAAGAAGAAAATTCACGGGACCAGATCAGGGTACCAGGGAAAACAGCTGATGAGGAGGGCAGAGAGAAATCAAATACCGCCCTCTGCAGGAGAGAGAGATCAGCCCAGCCTTCCTGAGAGGTGCAGTCCGTGGTTTCCTGCAGTCTTCCCTCCACCTCCTCCCTCCTCTCCCATAGGGTAGCCTGGGAAGCCTGGGTGGGGCAGGCCCTTACCCTCCCTCTTCATGCCTGTGGCCAGGCACTTCTGATAGCGGCAGTACTGACAGCGGTTCCGCTGGCGCTTGTCCACCGTGCAGTCTTTGTTGTCCCGGCACGAGTAGGTCAGGTCCTTACGGATGGTGCGCTTGAAGAAGCCTTTGCAGCCCTCACAGCTGTAAACCCCATAGTGTTTGCCTACAAGGAGAGGAGAATAGCAATAACAAGGCTGCATGTAGACCTCTCCCCGTTAAGCCTCTTGCCAACCTCCACCCAGCAAACTTAGTTTAAGTCCACTCTGTATTTGCAAATACAGAGATGGGGAACTGGGACATGAGGGATGATCCAGTTCCACTCTCTTCACTGTTCAAAAACTCTACACCAACCCCCTCCTCCCTCTGACCAGCCCCCATCCCACATCTGAACACATCCCTCCCCCAGCTCACTTGCTCCAATGCAACCCCATGGGCCCCTGGGTATCCCACAGGTGATGGTGAATGGCAGACTCGCTCTTGCTTCCTCTCTGCTGGTCCTGAGCCCCATACCTGAGCTTCGGTCCCCGCAGATTGCACATAGCCGTTTGCCAGCCCCAGGGCCACCTGGAGGGGGTGGACAGTGCAGGCCCCGGACCCCTAAGACTGGTGGCTTCACATCTTCAGGGGGGCCAGACCCACCCCCAGGGAGCGACACTGTTGAGTTAATCTGGGATGGGGGAAATAGGGAAGTCACAGGGAGACTCACTGGGAAGGAGACTCTCTCGGAGGTGATGGAAATCATTTCCTACCACCTAGGCAGGGCTCTGCATTGCACAGTACAGAGGACATTATTTACACTGCAGTCTATGTGAAAGGCCAGCCCTGGCGCACAACCCCAAAGAAATCAGACACACAGTTTCCCCTGAATTGTGCAACACAGTGGCCCTTAAGGACATGTATCTCAAAAGGGCAGATGGGACAAAAAGGGCAGAAAATCACCAACAGATGAAAGGGACATCAAGAATATCAGGATTCTTTTTAGGGTGGGGGAGGAAGCATGCACTGAGAGATCAGTCACCTCAGGAAGGGCAAGGGGTCTCACAAGGACCATAGGCCTGCCAGGATTAGAGGACTGGAAGGTCAGTGGGCTATGGGGAAGTTCACACAAGGATCTGGGGTCACAAGGAAATGAAAGTGGAGAGGCAGTAAGCGGGTCACAACCTCTCACCTGGGGACTGCTGACAGGCCCGGAGAATCCTGGGGGAGCTGGAGGGGGCAGACCAGGGGACCCCATGGAAGAGCTGATGACTGGGAAGGGGGAGCCCAGTGGGGGTGGTGGCATCGGGGGTGGGGGTGGGGCCCCAGAGCCTCCAAGGGATGGGGCTGCTGAAGGGGGTAGGGGTGGCCCAGGAGGAGAAGGGGGAGGGGCCCCCTGGGGAAGGGGATTTGGGGAGGAACTGTCTGGGCTTCGGGAGTCTGAGGGAGGGACACATACAGGCACAGAGACACACAGACAGGAGAGACAAAAAGAGAAAATGAGTCTTCGATCATCCAACCGGAGACTTTAATTCTCTCTCTAATCTCCCACCGCACCGCGCCCCGCCCCGCCCCACCCCACCCCACCCATCCCCAAGTCCAGAGACACCCTGTTGTCAAACAACGTTTTTAACTCTTAATTGTAGTGAGAGGAGGGATTGACAAAGGGGAGGAGGATAGTTCAGGTGAGGAAAATTTCCAAGCAATGCATTAGGTTACCCCAAGCCAGACAAGTCTCGTGTGGGTGGGGCAGCACGTGGGGTGGACCAGCCAGCCCCTCCACTCCCAGCTTGTAGCCGGAGCGTGCAGGAAAAGAGACAGGAGGAAGAGACCCCTCCTACGACGCAGGATCTGCCTTCAAACGTCCAGAGTCCTCAAGTTCTAGGACTTCTGTCCCACGACCGGGACTGTGGTGTGCAGGGCCTCAAGCGGCCACGGCTAGGGGGACGGAAGCTCCCCTCCCCGCCCCGCCCCAAGGGAGGGCGCTAAGGCCCTCGGGAGAGAAGGGACTCGTGTTTACAAACAAGGGGGCGGGAGCGCCAGGGAAAGAGCGCCAGGGGAGGGGGGGAGGGGCTGCAGATACCGCGGTCACTGGCTCGCCTGCCCGTCCGCTAGGACACTCACCCCGCCCGCTGTCGCCCATCCCGTCCCGTCCAGCCTCCCCCGGCTCCGGCTCCGGGGTTTGTTGTTCTCCGGCTGCCGCCGCCGCCGCCGCTGCTGCGGGATCCAGCCAGGGCCGTCGCCGCCGCCACCGGGACGCGACCCCACAATGCATTTCTTTTCGCACCCCCACCGGCCCACACTGCCCTGCGGCATGCCGCTGGGGGAGGAAGGGCGGGCGAGCAGCCCAAGACATGATTCCTGTCTGAGTGTAGGGATACCCAGGAGGTACCAGGGATTCCCAAGGAATGGTCGGGGACTAGCTGAGCAGGAGGAAGCCCCAGAGAAAAAGACTCTGGCGTGAACCGGGTCGAATTAAGCGCTTCGGTCTGCTCTGTACCAAAATGACAGCACCGAAGTGGCGGCCATCTTGGTATAGACGGGAAGTCTTCGCGCTAGTTCCCGCCCCCTCGTCTAGTTGGAAACGGAGGAGGCGGTCTCCTCGAGCCTGTTAGCTGGCCTCGCCCAGCCTCCCCTCAAATAACCTCCACACCCGCGCATGCGCGCCAGGGCAGGGCGGCATCGCAGCTACCGGGGTGCCGCCATATTGGTAAAGGTATTGGGACGGAGGTAAAACGGAACTTCCTGTTCTCGCGGGAGCTAGAGGCGGGACTGCCACGTCCGAGCAAACCGGGAAAGGAGAGGATTCCGGAGCCGGTGAGAATTCCCTGCTTTTCCCTACCGTCCTTTCCAGTCCTTTTTCCCCACCGTGTGGGTCATAGAGACGAGGGCCCAGAGAGTCTATAAAGTGGCGGATCAAAGCCTAGAGCGGTGTCCCGGGGGCCCAACATCCGGGAGGGGGTTCGGGATAAAGAGAACGAGTCTTGGGAACAATGTGGGTGGAGACAGAATGGAATGGGGGAGCGGCCTGTAGAAGTGGACGGAGGGCGCGAGCAGAGTAAAGCGGACCCTGCATAGGTATAGAGTTGAGGGTCAAGTGGAATCACTGTCTCTGTCCCTCTGGTCAGCGTGATGGCCAGAGGCCTGGGGGCCCCCCACTGGGTGGCCGTGGGACTGCTGACCTGGGCGGCCTTAGGGCTGCTAGTGGCCGGACACGGGGGTCATGGCGACCTGCACGAGGACCTGCACGAGGACTTCCATGGCCACAGCCACAGGCACTCACATGAGGATTTCCACCATGGACACAGCCATGCCCATGGCCACACTCACGAGAGCATCTGGCATGGGCATACCCACGGTCACGACCATGGACATTCACATGAGGATTTGCACCATGGCCATAGCCATGGCCACTCCCATGAGAGCCTCTACCACGGAGGACATGGACATGACTATGAACACAGCCATGGAGGCTATGGGGAGTCTGGGGCTCCAGGCATCAAGCAGGACCTGGACACTGTCACTCTCTGGGCCTATGTGAGTCCCCAGGGGATCAGGGAGAGAGGGGCTGGTTCTGAATTGTTGGGAAACCTGGCACCACTTGACCCCTGACTCTCCCTCACTAGGCATTAGGGGCCACAGTGCTGATCTCTGCAGCTCCATTTTTCGTTCTCTTCCTTATCCCTGTGGAGTCAAACTCCCCCAGGCACCGCTCTCTGCTCCAAATCTTGCTCAGTTTTGCTTCAGGTGGACTCCTGGGAGATGCATTCCTGCACCTCATCCCTCATGCCCTGGGTAAGTGACCTCTGGTCTCTACCTTAAATCTTAATATATTTTATTCTTTGGGTAAAAGAGTTCTTTCTCCTTTGTGATCCCTGACCTTTCAATATTCCCCCAAACACACACCCCTTGGGTGGGGTATTCTGTCATCTGTCCTTTTCTCCCTCTTTTTCCAGAACCTCATTCTCACCACCCTCAGGAGCAGCATGGACACGGACACTCCCACAGTGGTGAGGAAGGGGCAGATGGAGACCAGTTGGGATGCTGGGGAAGGTCTATCCCTCCCTCTCAGTCTTCTCTTGCCCTCGAGAAGGAGCCTGGAATCCACATCTCCCTTAATGTCTCAATGCCTCCATTCCCAGGCCAGGGCCCCATTCTGTCTGTGGGACTGTGGGTCCTCAGTGGAATTGTCGCCTTTCTTGTGGTGGAGAAATTTGTGAGACATGTGAAAGGAGGACATGGACACAGTCATGGACAGGGACATGCTCACGGTCGCACACATGGAAGTCATGGACATGGAAGACAGGGTGAGCCTAGGAACAACTTTCCTGAAGGCCACCTTGCCTGCCTCAAAATCGCCACATCTTATGGCTCTTAGGTGGGAAGTGACTTCCCTTTTGAAGACATATGGAGAGATCTCTGTTCCCCTCTCTTACCAACTCCTTTCTTCCTTCAGAGCGTCCTTCAAAAGAGAAGCAGAGCTCAGAGGAAGAAGAAAAGGAAGTAAGGGGGTTGAGGAAGAGGAGAGGAGGGAGCACAGGGCCCAAAGATGGGCCAGTGAGACCTCAGAATGCTGAAGAGGAAAAAACAGGTTCAGGTGAGGGTCAGGGTTGGTGATAAACCTGGGCAAGGGGCATCATCCTGATTCACATGGAGTGGAATATGCACTGTGGGTAATGGCTGGTGTCTGGGAAACAGTGAGGGGCTGGGTATGAAGTGGTCTCTGGGGGGAGATGTGATAATGGCTGATCAGGGCTGGGACTGGGGGTGATGGATGTCTCTAATTGATTTGTCTTCCTTTCCTCCTGTACCAGACCTGCGTGTATCAGGGTACCTGAATCTGGCTGCTGACCTGGCACACAACTTCACAGATGGTCTGGCCATTGGAGCTTCATTTAGAGGAGGTCGGGGGCTGGGGATCCTGACCACAATGACTGTCCTGCTACATGAAGTGCCCCATGAGGTCGGGGACTTTGCCATCTTGGTTCAGTCTGGCTGCAGCAAAAAGCAGGTTGGTGATGATGTGCCCCAAACATGGTTGCCTCAAAACCCTAAACCCCCTGTTTACCCACCCCAGACCCAAGACTGACTCTCATTAGTTCCAGACAAGTTGTACTGTTATTGACAACAGATCTTCTAGAAACGAAGGAGAAGTTCTGTAGCTCAGTATTTCTTGAACTGTGGTCCATACACCATTTAATAGTTAATAGAGATCCATGCCTTCCATGCTGACCTACTGGATCAGAAGGTCTCTGGAAAGGACTTCTTTGACAACTAAGATTTTTCAGAAAGTGTCTGTTCTAGAACCCCCTCTTTTTGCCTTGCTCTTTAGTTTCCAAAGACATGCATCCTACTCACATACACTTATACCCCACCAGCCATTTCTAAACCACTGATAATTTTTAGATGTTGGTGAGTGCCTCTCTCTCTTTTCTGCCCACCAGGCGATGCGTCTACAACTATTGACAGCAATAGGGGCACTGGCAGGCACAGCCTGTGCCCTCCTAACTGAAGGAGGGGCAGTGGGCAGTGAAGTTGCAGGTGGTACAGGTCCTGGCTGGATTCTGCCATTCACTGCAGGTGGCTTCATCTACGTAGCAACGGTGTCCGTGTTGCCTGAGCTGTTGAGGGAGGCATCACCACTACAGTCACTTCTGGAGGTGCTGGGGCTGCTGGGGGGAGTTGTCATGATGGTGCTGATTGCCCACCTCGAGTGAGAGGTGGGATAAACTGCCCCCAGCCCACCCCCAAACCTCTGTCCTCTAAGTCCTCCAGGTTAGGGGTCTGTGGAGGTTGGGAGCCCTAGCCAGGGACATCTGCTAAAGGAAGGAATTGTATCCTAGGGACATAGTGACTTTGGCATGAGGGCTATCAAGGTTTGGCAGTCTTACAGGGACACTAGAGGTAAGAATGAGGCCAGAGGGACCATAGCGTTGGGCATGTGCTGACCATGTTGTTGGGTTTGGGAGACTAAATGGGGCCATGAAGAAGGCTGGAAGAGACAGATGGCAGCCTGCTCCGTGTTCCCTACCCCACCTGTTTTCAGTGGACCAAACTGCCACATAGAGGCTTCTCCAGGGTCCTCCTCCCTCTCTCGCACCTGTTGGTGGCGGCTTCAGGAAGACCAGAGCCCTGGACAGAGGGGTAGTAGCAGGAGTAAGGGATAAACATCAGTCGTGTGTCCTGATTTGGGGGTGATCGGGGAGGGGGGCTAATTGCTAATCTCATGGCCTGATTTTTTGTTTTGTTTCTATTCTTTTTATATCACTGTTTGGATCGAGGGGGTGGGGTGGTGACCGGAAATAAAGTCCTCGGATCTTCCGCCCCACACGCAGTCTTTGTCCTTTTCTGGGGGAACGGGCCCCTCATCTCACTCCCCAGGCCCCCCAAGCGCTGGTGTCTGGCCACGCCCCCGCGGTGGGAGGTCCGCCTGCGCCGGTGGACTCAGATTGCCTAACTCTGGCGGTGCTTTGATTGGCCCGGCTTTGCTCTTGCCACGCCCCCTCTGCGCTCCGATTGGCTAGGTGCTGGAGCGCTCCGCGGCCCGCCATGGCGTCTCACCTCCGGCTCCGCTCCGCGCTGGCCCTGGTCACAGGTTGAGGGGAGGGAGCTCTCCCAGGCGGGTTGGGGTGCCGGAGTGATGTCGGGGGCGTGTCCTGGGACTCTGCAGCCGCTGTTGCCCCCGGCCCGAACTTTACTAACTTTGCGCCCTGTTGATCTCTGGCCCCTGCCCACTTATCCCCCTCCCCCCCCCGCGTGTTCTCGTCCCCCTCAGGTGCGGGGAGTGGCATCGGCCGAGCCGTCAGTGTGCGCCTGGCTGGAGAGGGGGCCACCGTGGCCGCTTGCGACCTGGACGGGGCAGCGGCACGGGAGACGGTGCAGCTGCTGGGCAGGCGGGGGGGCGAGGAGGGGGCGCCCCGAAGGGCCCACGCTGCCTTCCAGGCTGACGTCTCTGAGGCCAGGGCCGCCAGGCGCCTGCTGGAACAAGTGCAGGTGAACGCGAAACGACTTCGCCCCCTTTAAAGCGCTAACATTGCCTCCACTGCCCGTGGTTTTTTGGCGTGTAACCTCCGTCTTCCGTAGGACAGCTTTTCTCGCCCGCCATCTGTCGTTGTGTCCTGTGCGGGCATCACCAGGGATGAGTTTCTGCTCCACATGTCTGAGGATGACTGGGACAGAGTCATAGCTGTCAACCTCAAGGTGGTGACCTCTGACCCTGTGACTTCTGGCCCCTCTAGCCTGGGAAGGGAGTTGGAGGAGGACTGTCACCACAGCTGATCCTTTCTGCCTTGTTACTTTCTCTCCCCCAGGGCATCTTTCTAGTCACTCAGGCTGCAGCCCAAGCCCTGGTGTCCAGTGGTTGTCACGGCTCCATCATCAACATCAGTAGCATCGTAGGGAAGGTCAGGTTGAGCTGGACGAGGTCAGCCAGCCAAGTGGGCATAGAGAAGAGAGCCCTTCTTTGGGACTCCTGACTCATCCCAAATCTCTGACCCCCCTATAGGTGGGGAATATGGGACAAACCAACTACGCAGCATCCAAGGCTGGAGTGATTGGGCTGACCCAGACTGTAGCCCGGGAGCTGGCACGGTTGGTCAGACCCAGGGGTGGGAGGGGGGCTTTGGTGAGGCATGTGGGAGGTCTGAGGGAGAGGTCAGTGTTCAGTCCTCTCAGGAGTCAGCGGCCACCCTCCCTTCCACAGACATGGAATCCGCTGTAACTCTGTCCTCCCAGGGTTCATTACGACACCTATGACACAGAAAATGCCACAGAAAGTGCTGGACAAGGTAGGAGGCTGTGGGTGTAGGGCAGAGGGCAGAATCATTCAGACACTCAAACTCTCTGGGCTTGAGAGAGAGAGGATGCTGGGCATGGTGCCTGGCAAATAGTAGGTATTCAATAAGTATACAAGGAATGAAGACAAAAGAAAAAGGGGTCACAGACTGCATCTACAAAAAAACCCATAAAAGAAACTTTCACCCACATATGAGTGTTCCCTTACAGGTGACTGGAATGATCCCGATGGGACATATGGGGGACCCTGAGGGTGAGCACTGAGTGGGGAGGGGGCCTGAATGAAGAGATCCCAAAGTTTATGGTATCCGAGAGGGTCTCACCAGGATTGGTGGTTGGTGTGTATGTGTTTCGGGGTCGGGGGGGGTGGTTTCTGGTGGGAGATGATAGCTACCTTGGGTCAGTGGGAGTGAGTCAGATTCTGCCCTGTCCCCACCATTCCCATAGATGTGGCAGATGTGGTCGCATTCTTGGCATCTGAAGATAGTGGATACATCACAGGGGCCTCAGTGGAAGTCACTGGTATGAGGCCATCATGGGGAGAGAGAGGGCAGAGAAGTGGAACCCCGATGATATGAGAAAGCAAGTGAAGGGAGTCCAGCCACTGAGGGAAGGGCAGAAGTTCCCCTAGGCCAAGGATAGAAGTGGGCGGGTGCCCCCCAGCCCATTTGTCTCCACCTCTGCATCTGTCCAAATGTTTCTGCCCCTCCCAGGAGGTCTTTTCATGTAACAGCCTCAAGGACCCTGGACTCTGCTCACTCCCCCACCACTCTGCCTGGCCTCCTGCTGATGAGGACTCTGAGTTCCCAGGCTACAAAAAGGGTGGCAGTGTATGACTCAGGAATGCTGAATATGGGAGGCAGGGGTGCTTGTGACCCTAATAAATTCCAAATCCTCTTCCCTGCCACCTCCGGTTCTTCTTGTGTCCAAGCCCTCAGACCCTTCCCCACCTCCCCCTCCTTTCCCTTTCCCGAAGGATTGTTCCCTTTCACTGCCTGGTCTCCCAGGGCAACCCCCGCCGCCGGGTGTGAGAGGAGAGTGTGTGTGTCACTGTGTATGCGTGACATTCTGGGTCTCTTTGGAGGGAGGGGTCTGCCCCACCCCCTTCCACTAGTCCTGCAGCCCCAGTCCCCTCCCCCCAATTCCCTGGGTCCTTATGGTCCCCAAGGGTGATTTGTTCATGGCCCCATCCCGGTGTCCAGTCTGGCCTTGGGAGGGGGTCTTGGAACAGGTGGCCCTCCCCCACCCTCTCCTTTCTCTGAGTCCCCCCTCCCCTTTCTCTCCACCTTACAATAGCTGCAGCCGGCCTGGGGTCGGATGGGGGGGATTAGGGGAGGGGGCCAGGATTAGGGGAATGGACCAGCCGATGAAAGGGGCTGGAGGAGAGCAGAAGGGAGGGGGCTGGGAGGAGGAGGAGGAAGGGGAGGGGGTCCGCGCTAATCGACTCTGGAGCCCACATAAGGACTGGCCACGGACTGAAGGAGAGGACAGGGAAGTAGGGGGGAACTGGGGGAGGGGGCGAGGGGACCCACTGCTGCCTTGTCCCAGAAACAGGCCACCCCCTGGCAGCTGCAGCCCAAGTTCGGGAGCCCCAGCTCAGGCTGGAGGAGACAGGACGCCCATCACGGTCTCTTTTCCCCGTATCCCTCTCATCTCCTGCCCTCAATGGGGATCGCTCTGCCCCTTCCTCCTCTGTTTCCTCCCCGTGCCCTTCCTTTACTGGAAAGTCCTGGAGGAGGCCTGTGCCCGCTTCCCACTCCAGACATTCGGCCCCTCGTGCCCCCCCACCCACACGCGCACACCCCCTCCCCGATAGGGGCCCCATCTTGTGTGTGTGTCCCTGCTTCCGCGTGGTGTCTCCATTCCCCCGTTCCTCCCGTGCGCCTCCTTCCCCCGCCCCGGGCCGCGGCTCCTGATTGTCCAAACGCAATTCTCGAGTCTCTCGCTCCGGCCGAGAGTTGAGTCTGGACGTCCCGAGCCGCCGCCCCCAAACCTCGAGGGGAGTGCGGGTCGGAGGGTCTAGGGAGAGCCAAAGCCGAGGGTGGAGCAAGTCCCCAGGGTGGTAAGGGGAATCCCGGGCACAGCGGGACTTAGTTGCGTTCACAGGACTGGGGGACTGAAGCGGCAGAGGGTCCTTTGCAGCCTTTTTTCCCCCGGAATCCCGGGCTGGGGTTACAGAGAAGTTGTGGTGGGGAGGGGGAAGCCGTTCCCTAGAGCCGCTAGGGAACGCGGAGTGGGGGAGGTGGCCCCTTTTCCAATCCCTCCGTCCCCTCCGGGGGTCCGAGCGATCCCAAGCCCCGCCCTCCGGAGCGGAGGCCCCGGGTGGGGACCTCAGGAGGGGATCGGCGGCTAAGGGTGGCCGCGCGACCGTGCTGGCCCGGGACGGAGACCGTGGGCCCCACGTGGCGCGGGACTCCGGGGACGCCGGCTCCGCACGGGGGGCAGGCGTGTCCCGAGGGCGGGGGAACCCGGGCGTCCACGTCGCGTCCCACCCCCGCCGCGAGTGGCGGGTGACGTCTCCGCCGGCGGGGGGTGGAGTGGAGTGGAGGGGCAGGCGGAAGTGACGTAGGGCCCCAGCGCCCGGGCCATGGCGGCGGCGGCGGCGGGAGCTGCCGTCTGAGCAGCGGCTGCGGACCGAGCGAATTCGGCCCGGGAGCCCGGGCCCAGGGAGAGGCGCTGCGGCAGCGGCAGCGCGGACGGCGGGAGCTGGGTAAGGGCCCGCGCCGGCGCGGGGGCGGGAGCGGAGGGGGGGAGCCCCCGGAGGGGCGGGGTCTGCGCGAGGGGCGGCCCCCTAAGACTCTCCCGCCCCTTCCCCCCTACCCCCTCCCCAGCCTACCTCTCTCCTCCTCCGCGGTGCAGCCCTGGTGGGGGTCCGTGCCCGGTCACCATGACGACGCCGGCGAATGCCCAGAATGCCAGCAAAACGTGGGAACTGAGTCTGTATGAGCTCCACCGGACCCCGCAGGTGACAGGGATTCTCCCTTCACAGCTTACTCCCTCGCCCCAAACCCCTCGAGCCACAGACCCCAATCTCACAGCCTCTTTTCCGTTTTTTGCCCTATTCTACCGACCCTGCCCGATTTCACAGACTCCCCTGCCCCTACCTTTGCATCGCTTTAATCTTTTCAAAGCACTTTCACATTTGTCTCATTTAATCCTCAAAACAGCCGTGCCACGGAGGTGAAGCAAGTAGTATTACTCTCTTTATTTGAAAGACAGTTAGCAGACAGAAATTACCTTTCCTGTTCCTCAGTTCAGTGTCATAGATTAGTGCATATAAAAGTCACCTTGGGAGTTTATTAAAAATGGAGATTCTTGGCCTGCCGCCCACCAACATTCTGATACAGTAATGGGATGGGGCCCCAGAATCTGTTTTTAACAGGCACCTTAGGGGATTCTGATATAGATAGTACCTGGACCACACTTGAAGGAATTCTGTTGAATAAATCTTCCCCAAACTGCAAATCTGTGCCACCCCCACCTAAGATCCTCCTACTGCAAAGCTCCCACTCTTAGTTAATGGACACTAATTCCTTTTCTTCTCCATTGTCTCCAAGTCAGTAGCCCCTGTCTCTCTCTCAGAATTCCCATCTTCCTCAAGTAGCCAACATGGGGTACCCAAGATTCTGCCATCTCACTGTATTTCGCAAAACTCCCGTTTCATGGACCACTTGTTTCTAAAACCCCTTTCTCCCCGACCCATCACCACCTTTCCACTCACCGATGCCTCCAGGAAGCCATCATGGATGGCACAGAGATTGCAGTTTCCCCTCGGTCGCTGCATTCAGAACTCATGTGCCCCATCTGCCTGGATATGCTGAAGAATACGATGACCACCAAGGAGTGCCTCCACCGGTTCTGCTCTGACTGCATTGTCACAGCCCTGCGGAGCGGGTAACAGGAGGGACATGTTTGAGATGGGGCAAAGGGTACAGAGTTAGGGCCTCAATGCCCTGGCGACTGTCTGCTCAAGGCCTTCTCTCTCCCACCCTAGGAACAAGGAGTGCCCTACTTGCCGCAAGAAGCTAGTATCCAAGCGATCTCTGCGGCCAGACCCCAACTTCGATGCCCTGATCTCTAAGATCTATCCCAGCCGGGAGGAATACGAGGCTCACCAAGACCGCGTGCTCATCCGCCTCAGCCGCCTACACAACCAGCAGGCACTGAGCTCCAGCATTGAGGAGGGGCTGCGCATGCAGGCCATGCACAGGTTCGGGGCCGGGAGAGAGGTGGCAGCAGGGCTGGTGTGACAGATCCGTGGGTCAGACTCCTAGTGCTGTCTTGGCTGCCTGCCAGCTTCTAAGCCTTAGCATCTTGAGAGCTAACCACAGCCTGATTGTCAGGCACGGAAGTCATGGATGTAAATTGCAGCTTCTTAGTTCTAGTCTTAAGAAGAAAATAGCTCACCCTCTAACCTTCTAGAGGTTAGAGCAGTAGAGTGATTTTGAGCACAAGCTCTGGATTCACACTGCTGGGAATTAAATCACCCCCTAGGCCAGCATTGCTCAGTCTTGAGTGTGTATCCAGATTACCTGAGGGTCTTGTTAAAAACGCAAATTATAATTCAGTAGGTCCGGAGTTGTGCATTTCTCCAAGCCTATGCTACTGGTTCTTGGACCACACTTTGAGAGGCGAGGGATTGTGATCTCAAGTTATTTAACCTCTCTAAGCCTCAGTTTCTTCAGCCGTAAAATAGAGAAAATAATGACCTGCCTCATAGAATTTGTATCGTGTGAGGCAATCAATGGAAAACACTTAGCAGTGTGTTTGGGACATAGTGTTTAATAAATATTAGGTGTCATCATTAAGATTCCCCTAGTCTCTTAATGCTCTGAAGTTTAAAGTCTAAACCCCTTATCCTTGGTGCTTTCTAATCTCAACCACTTGCTTCTGCAGGGCCCAGCGTGTGAGACGGCCGATGCCCGGGTCAGATCAGACCACCACGATGAGTGGGGGGGAAGGAGAGCCTGGGGAGGGAGAGGGGGATGGCGAAGATGTGAGCTCAGACTCTGCCCCTGACTCTGCCCCAGGCCCTGCTCCCAAGCGACCCCGTGGAGGGGGCGCAGGGGGGAGCAGTGTAGGGACAGGGGGAGGTGGCACTGGTGGGGTAGGTGGGGGCGCCGGTTCTGAAGACTCTGGTGACCGGGGAGGGACCCTGGGAGGGGGAACCCTGGGCCCCCCAAGCCCTCCCGGGGCTCCCAGTCCCCCGGAGCCAGGTGGAGAAATTGAGCTCGTGTTCCGGCCCCACCCCCTGCTCGTGGAGAAGGGAGAATACTGCCAGACTAGGTGAGAGCCCTGTCTTTTCCCAGACCACTGAGAAACCACAGATCACGTAGACTTCCGTCAGAAGTGGGCTTCGCCCAAACCCAGAAAGAAACCCTAACCCAGAGGCCCTTTTGGAAAGTCCCCCAGCTCCCTTCTCTATTTGAAGCTTCCTGTGCCCTAAACCTGCCCTCTCTCTCACTTCAGGTATGTGAAGACAACTGGGAATGCCACAGTGGACCATCTCTCCAAGTACTTGGCCCTGCGCATTGCCCTTGAGCGGAGACAGCAGCAAGAGGCAGGGGAGCCAGGAGGGCCTGGAGGGGGCGCCTCTGATGCTGGGGGACCTGATGGGGGTGGTGGGGAGGGTGGGGGTGCCGGAGGAGGTGACGGCCCTGAGGAGCCTGCCTTGCCCAGTCTGGAGGGTGTCAGCGAAAAGCAGTACACCATCTACATCGCCCCTGGGGGCGGAGCTTTCACGGTGAGAGCCTCTGAGGGCAGTGGTGTTAGAGGGGAGGGGAGGAGAGGGGAGGGAGGCCTGGGGCCACACACAACTGTCATCCTCACCTGACTGACCAACCCTCTTCTCCCCCTGCACCTGCCGTCTCCCTTCTCTGTCCTTTCTTCTCCCCCATCACTCCCTATGCCCCTGAGTTGCCCCATCTCTTTTATTGTTCCTTTTTCTTTCCTTCTCCCTTGGGGTCACCATTTGCCTCTCATTCATTTCCTTTACTATCTTCTCCAACTTCTTTTTCTCTTCCCCCGCCTCTCCCTCCCACTCCCTCTCTAGACACTGAATGGCTCGCTGACCCTGGAGCTGGTGAATGAGAAGTTCTGGAAGGTGTCCCGGCCACTGGAGCTGTGCTATGCCCCCACCAAGGATCCAAAGTGACCCCACAAGGGGACAGCCGGAAGATGGGGGACCATGGGGTGTCCCTGTGTCCTAGCCCACCTCCCCAGCTTCTTTGTCCCCCACTACCCCCCAGCACGGCCAGCCAGCAAGAGGACACAAATGAGGACGAGTGGCTTTTATACAAAGTATCTATATCAGATTCTTCTATATTGTACAGAGTGGGGCATGCGCCCCCATCTACTGCCTTTTCTATCGCCCCAAACCTCCCATCTACAAGATGTTGGGGAAGGTGGAGAACCCTCCCCTCCTAGCAACAACAACAACATTTGCTTTTTTTCCTCTTTGAAACCTGCAGTTCTGTGTCTCTATCAGGGTGTACCAGAAGCCGGGGGAAAAAAAAGATTGGGGAAGGAAGGCTAGAATTCATGTGGAATCTGCCTTGGAAATTGGGAAGAAATGTCAAAGGTTGTACACGGTGTGTCATTCCCATTTTTCCGAGCCTTCAAATATGTACCAAGATAGGAATGGTCTGTGAAGCTGGACCAGACAGGATGAAGCGGGGAGGGGTGTGTGAAGTCAGATCCCAAACTTGCCCCCTAAAGCCTGAACTGCCCAGAGTGAATCCTGGGTCTCAGCACCAGAGGGAATGCAGGAAGGCGGCTCAAGAGAGCAAGGCGAGTTTGTAGACGGGGCAGGACCCTAATGTTTGTAAGGGGAATGATTCCTTGTCACTGCGAGAAGCTGGTTTCTATAGCTGGAAAGAAAAGAGGGAGGGAGGTGGGGAGGGCTGCGAGAACCTCCCAGCTCGACACACCGGCCACCCGGGCGGCCTCCCGAAGAAGGCGGACAGGGCCGGAGACTACAATTCCCAGGAGTGCGGCAGCCGGTGCCCGCGGAGCCCCGGGCCAAGTGGGGGGAGGGCCGCCTCGGAGTTGTCCTGGGCCTGTCCAGGCAGGGAGGTGGGGCCGTCAAGTCAAGCCACCACTGCCTCCCGGCCTCGTGTTCCGCGGGCGGGGCCGGGGGACAGGGGCGCACGGCTGCGCGCCGGGTCCCGAACAGTGTGGGACGCCAGCAGGAGGAATCGCTCTCCGGGAGGGACTGACGCTCCTTCTCCCCCCTTTCAGCCTCTCCGCCCCTCATTTCCTGTTTCCGTTGCCCTTGGCGCCCCCACCCCGACCCGCCCCAGATTCCTGCGGCTCGCTCGATTCTCTGCCTTATTGGCAGAGGAGTAAGCCTCCGGATCTGACCCGCCGACCCGAGGGCACTGCACTCCAAGTTTGGGATTTCTCGTTTGTTTCCCTGGTCCCTACTACCCTTAATACCGCGGACGCATGGGGCATCCTCCAGCTGCGGCAAGTACCGCAGGCCTGGTGACCCGGCGCTCGGCGCTGGAGACCTCTTGCCCTGCAGAAATAGACAACACCCACTTCACCCTCGCAGAAGCCGCTTTCTACACCCGCCTCCCCGGAACCCTGATCCTGGCTCCCCTTCTCTCTGACCCCAGATATGGGGGGGGGGCACTCCTGGGATGTTGGGGCAAGAGGAAGATGGGTGTTGCTCCTGGAATTTCAAGGAAGAGAAACAGATGGGAAGAAGTTGGGAGAGAGACGGAGGTGGAAGGCGAAGAGGGTGGAATGAACCTGGCTTCTCTTCTGGCTCCAGGGGCTGCCTGGAGCATCACCCCTCTCTCCTCATTCTCCGCAGCCCTAGCCGACCTGGCAGCCTCTTCTGCCTCTGTTCCCCTGCCCTCTTGCTTCACTCTGGAACCTCCTGCGCCCCCTGGTCCCCTGTGTCTCCTGGGGCCCATCTATCCCTTTTCAGCACCCCCCACACCGTCGACAGCTTCACCCCACCCTCCCCTTCTCTCCACTTCTCATGTTTCTCCTCACTGCCCTCTCTGTCCCCATGACTGTGAATTTTGCAGACGTGCCTGTTTGTTTAAGTGACACCATGTGGGAGACACACAAAACCGTTTCCCTAGGTAAGTCTCTCCTACCCACCCATGAAGAAGAAAGAACTACCTTTTCCTGACCAGGACTTCTCCAGTGCTGGCAGAGGAGGTGGGGGCGTGGGGGGCAGCTCCAATTCTGTTCCACCCCTTGCTCCCCTGGGTTAGTTCAGTCCCTCAGTTATGCCTGCATGTACCGGTTAGGCAGAGTGAGAGATACAAAGTAACAAAAGGGAACTCTACTACTTTGTTGAGGGACAAGATACAGGTAGGAGAATAACCACAATGCAAAGGAGCAAGGTGGAGAAAAAAAGGTTGATGCTACAGCCAGACAGACGTGGGTCGAGATTGTCACGCTGCCGCCTACAAACTGAGCGACCTTGCACAAGAAACTCTGGAAGTGGGGCCAGCAGTTGTGTTTTAGCAAGCCCTCCCAGTGATTCTGATGTGCACCAAGGCTGAAAACCGCTGCCTGTAGATGCTCCCCTAGATGTTAGCTCCCTTCCT
Organism: Ceratotherium simum simum; assembly: GCF_057802395.1. Lineage (NCBI taxonomy): Eukaryota > Metazoa > Chordata > Mammalia > Perissodactyla > Rhinocerotidae > Ceratotherium > Ceratotherium simum. The sequence continues at coordinate 34,983,267 of NC_141912.1, forward strand.
CATAGGGCGAATGGCACGGGTCCCATGCAGGAAGGGCGCACAGAGGAGGGAGGACCCAGCTGAGATGGATGGGAGGGGGTCTTTGGGGGAGGAGGCATAAGGGGAAAGGAGAAGGGGGAGCCTCTACCTTACCCTCCCCCGCATTTAGCCCTCAGGCTTCTCGGTCTCTAAACCACAGCAGATCGTGTGTCTGAATGCAGAAGCTGCCCCCAGGGCCTCAGAAGCCTGAGTGAAAGGGCCCTCAGGAGACCCCTGCCAGATGAGGCCTAACTGTGAGGGCTCTGTCCTTGCCTGGCAGCCCTCAAAAACCTGGCAAACTACTCACGGGAAAGTTATGCCCTGGGTTTCCCCGCCAACCCCACACTACACCTTGGGGGGAAGGGAGGGGTCACTGAAGCTCCCCCGCCACTCCTTCAGTTGGGGGCCTGTGCTCTCCCACCTCTGTCTCCTCTGCCTCCCTCCTCCTTGCTGTTCCAACCTTAGTCTCCCCTCCTCCCACAAGCTGGGAGCAAAGGAAGAGGAGGAGGAGAAGGCGGGAGAGATCTCCAGCTCCCTTTCTGCTGTGGCACCCCTTGACCCCTCAGCTGTCATGACTGACCCTTCCCCACCTCCCCTACCAGAGCCCCCTCCCCCACCACAAACCCATTTCCTGCCTGGAATAAGAGCGGCCCTTTCCCTGCCCCAAATGTGGGAAGCGCTTCAACTAAGGGGCCCACCTGACCCTGTACCTACACTCCCACAGGTGACAGGCCCTACTGCTGCAGCCAGTGGGGCCACAGCTCCTACCTGCCCAAGCCCCTGACACACACACACACCAGTGTGGCAAGGGCTTCTCCCAAGAGCTCGGGCCGGCTGCAGCATGCCACTGTTCACACAGGCATGCGGCCCTGCGTCTTTGTCACCTGGGGATGGGATTCGGGTGCCACCCCAGCCTCGTCTACCATGAGAAGACCCACTTAGTGAGCACCCCTTCCCCTGCCCCAAGTGTGGCAAGCATTTCCCCCACACTGTCAGCGGGGCCCAGCACCTACGGACACACACGGGAGATACTGTACCTGTGCAGCTAGTGTGGCCATGGCTTCAGCCAGCACCCCTGGCTCGTGGTCACCAGTAGATCCACCACTTGGTTCCTGTGCTGTCCCTGCCAGTCCACACCTGCTAGGTCTACTCTTCCCTCAGTTACTGGCAGTAGCCCACTGCCACACAGTGCAGCACATGATGAGAAGCCCTTCCTCTGCCCCCGGAAGGCGAGGGCTCCGGCCACTCCAACCTGCAGCACCACCAGCAAGACCGCGGCGGGGAACGGTCCCACAACTGCAGCTAGTGCAGCAAGGGCTTCAGACAGAGCTCAGGGCTGTGCGGCACCAGAGTCCACGGGGGCAAGACTGCGGGTCAGCTTCTGGTACAGCTCCAGCATGGCACAGCACCTACGAGGCCACAGTGGGGACAAGCCCTACTGATCTGGGGGCCATGGCTTCACTCCAAACCCTTGTCTACCTTGACAACAGGCCAGGCCTGGTGAGGAGCACAGAGATGAACACAGCAGGGAGGGAGGGGCGTCTGGAGGCAAAGTCAAGGCCCCTGTGGGGAGCCAATCCCCCAACCCCACAGCGCTCTAGGAGGGTAGAGGGGCAGCCCTGTTGCAGACCCCCTCCGCAGCCAGGGTGACTGCCTCTTCTGTGGGAGGCATAATGGAGCACAGCTCCCACTCCACCCCAACCAGAGCAACTTCAGGGCAACCATATTGGGTGGCCAGAGTGTCTCACCTGGACCTACTGAAAGCTGGAATGGCCCGGTCTGCCTCCCTTGTAGTCCGAAGTGCTAATCCCTGAGAGAGCTCCCAGGCCTGGCAAAGAGCTTTCCCATTTCTTAAAAAGGAATCTGTACTTCGGATCTTCTGTCTTCCATCTGAGAAGATTAACCAGGCTGTCTATGTCCTGCTGCCGTCATGGATGGATCCGATTCCGTGGGATTTTCTTGAAGGGATGATTTTAAAGAGATAACTGAATCCCTATAAATCTCCATGACATCGCCCACCATCAAAACCTAGTCCCCCACTAATCCCACCCAACTCCCCACTTCCCCCGAGGCTACTGGGTCCTTCTACACTCCAGTGCTAAAGCTACACCCAGCACCCATGTCTGATGCTGCCGTCTCCCCGTGCCCACTCCTGGCCTCCTCAGGCCCTGTTTCTAGGACGCCAGGGCTTTCTAAAACATTCTTTGTACTTCTGTCTAAGAATAAAGCCCAGATGGAGGCTGCTCTTTCCAGATGCACAGGGGCCTCTTATTGAAAGGTGTGAACGGGCAGAGGCACGTGCCCAAGGAGAGGACAGGGACATGGAGGAGATGGAGACCAGAGGAAAAGCCAGGGGAGACCAGAGGAAAAGCCGGGGGAGATTGGAGGAGAAAGTGGGAGGTTCTGGAATGTGGAGGAAAGACAACAGCGCTGTGTGAGACAAGACATAAAAGAAACATCTCAGAAAAACTTAGAAAGAAACATCTTCAGGTACAAACATCGCCAGGGGGACCACTCATTTCTTCTCCAGTTTGCCTCTTTCCTCCAGTGTTGTGAAGACCCTGAGTTGCCAACACCAGCACTTCATGTCCTGCCATTTGCACTTTCTCCACAAAATTGCTTGCTAAATGTCTTCTTCATGTGCTGGGAAACTGATTTTGAACAAAGAGTCAGCAGGGAGTCCCACAGGAGAGTCCCCTCCAGATTGGCGCCCCTGGCCCAGCCTGGCACTGGGGAGGGCACTGTCATCATCCACCCTCGTAAAAGGTTCTGCTAGGGAGTCACTCCCTGGGCAACACTTACAGCAAGTCTATTGTTACTGTTCATGTTAAAGGATAGGGTAGACCTTAGTTCTTGTATGAACTTCCCCCAAAATATACTCTTTACAACTCAGCAGATTCCTCCCTAGGATGTGTCAGAGGCTGATTATTGACACATGCAAACAGGAATCAAAGAACTGGAGAGATAAAAGGATCACTGGGAAACCGCTAATCAGTTTCACCCTTTCAGGAAATATGTACTGAGTCCACCACGTGTCAGGGACTGTTCCGGGACCTGGGTATTACGTGTTGCGGCCCCTCCCTTCCAAGGATTTGATCTAGGAGAGTTCAGCATCTCAATGTTGAATCCAGTGTCTAGTCCTATCAATTGTATCCACTATAATTTCTCTCAAGTCTGTCCTCTCTTTCCCACCCCTCCACCTCCTGGTCCAGCCACCACCAGGACGTCTGGCTCTCCTCTGAATCATCGCAATAGCTGGAGAGGCTGGGAATGCCTTCTCTGCAGGCTGCTCAAGTGAGTGAGAGAGACCTTTTTGAAATGCAAATCTGATTGTTTCAGGCATCCTGCTTAAACCCATTCAGCGGTTTCCCATTGATCTTGGGTTAAAGACCCCAGTCGGTAACGTGGCCTCTAAGGCCCTCCAGGTGTGGCCAAGCTGGCCTTTCCAGCCTCATCTCCCACCACTCACTACTCTCCCTCTCAGAACGCTCCGCTTCCTGTTCGTGTGGCACTTCCTCCCGCAGAGAGAGCCTTCACACAGGCTGGGCCCTCTGCCTGGGAGGGTCTTTCTCCCATTTCTCTCTTAGTTAGCTGCTCTTCATTCTTCAGATCTCAGCTCCTTTACCACATCCTCAGGGAAGGTACCCTAACTTTCCTGTCAGAGTCCAATTCCCCTCCTCTGAGCTCCCACACCAAGGTGTACCTTTCTTCGGAGTCACTTGGCGCAGCCGCAGTTCCACGTTTGTTGGTGATTATTTAATTAATGTCTGTCTCGCCATAGACTGTAAGCTCCCCGAGGGAGGGCACCATGACCACAAATGCTCACTCTTGCCATTCCCTGGACCTAGAACTGGACACTCCATTAATATTGAGTTGAAATGTTGGTTGAATGGATGCATGCGTGCCAGGATCTGGGGCAGGGGCTAGATACTTCAGGATTCCCGAGAGGGTGGATTGCGGCTGTGATTCTCCCTCCAGCAGCTGCAGCCCAGGAGTCCCGTATGGGGTTTCCCTCGCACCATTCCTTCCTCCATGTTTCCTGGCATCATCCATCTCCACAGTCCCGCCTCCCTCTCAGGCCTCCTCCACCTTGCCTAGGAGACCACTTTCCCCTTTAACTTTTTAGTGCCGCTTCCTGGTTTTGCCTCATTTGGCTTCAGAAGGCAGCATGGAGTAATGAGGCAACCACACAGGATTCAGAACCAGAATGTCTGGGTTCAATAACTTGGTTAAAAGTATTAGCGGTCTGACCTTCAGCAAGCTATTAATCCACTCTGAACCCTAGCTTTCCTGTCTATAAAATGAGAACAACTGTAGAATCAAGCAAGACAAAGGAATTAGAAAATCTAAAAGCATCATCACCTAGAAATACTGGATAAAATATGAAAAAAATTAAACATATGACTGAGTTCTCAAAGGGAAAGTAAAATCTCAGGTGCTAGAAACAAAGAGGAAACTGAAAGCCAGAGGATGGGCTGACTGTGGCCACGGTTCCCAGAAGGCAGCTGGGAGGGAACTGGTTCTGTTAACTCAGGGCTCAAGTTCTACCAGCTGCTCAGGGACTGGAGACGAGGTCTTGGTCCTGAAGAGGTGGGGAAATTAGATTAAAGGAGCTAAAGCTGACTCAAGAAAACCTGAACAGATCTATAAATTCTAATAAATTAAACGAGAAGCTAAAAATGCACACACACACAGTACCTAGATGGTTTCTAGATGTATTATTCTGCCAACTCTTAAAGAAACTATTTATTTATATAAACTGCTCCAGACAATGGAAAAAGAGGGCAAATCTCACTTATAAGACTAAAAATCCTAAATAAAATATTAGCAAAGTGAATCCAGTAAAGTTTGTGCAAGTGTGTGTATATGTGCACGTGTGTATATGTGTATGTGTAGTGTGTGACCAAGCAGAGTTTATTCCAGAAATGTAAGGATGGTCTACTTTAAAAATCTGTTAATGATATTTACAACATTGACATATTAAAAGGAAAAAAACAAACACAATTGTCCCAATAGGTACAGAGAACGCATTGGATAAAGTTTAACACTAATTCGTGATTTTTCAAAAAATCTAGTTAACTAGGAATAGAAAATAACGACCAATATCAAGACAAGAATACTAGTTTTTACCGTTTCTATTTAACTTGTGTTGGGAGTCTGAACTGGCACAACAAGAAAAAGAAGAAATAAAGCCATCACTATACATAGATGAATGATTATTGATGAAGAAAATTTACAAGAACCCGTAAACAATTAGAACTAATACAGCTTTTTCTGGGGACAAGATGAATATGCAAACATCAATATGCCTACACCACCGCAGTAAACAAACAGAAGATTCTGTTTTAAGAAAATACCATTTGTAATAGCAACAAAAACTATAAGATACTTAGGAATAAGTATAACAAAATATGTGCCTGATCTTTATGGAGAAAATTATAAAACTTTATTGGGGAACATTTTGAAAAGAAGACATAAAAGAATGGAGAAATATGGCATGTTCATGAAGGGGAACATTCAATATAAAATAATTACTGGTAATTTTTCTCAAATCTACAAATTCAGTACAATTCTAGTCAAAACCCCAAGAAAATATCTTATGGAATTTGACAAGGTGTTCTTACAATTCTTATGGAAAAGTAGATGGCCAAGAAAAGCCAAAACAAGTTTGAAGTGGAAGAATACTTGCCTTATGTATCACAACTTCCCTCTAAAGATTGAGTGATGAAGGCGGTGTGGTCCTGGCTCATGGGCCAATAATAGACTCCTGGTACAGAATAAAACTTCTTGGAATCAGACCCTCAAAGATATAAGAACTTGGTATATGACAAAAGTGACATAAATCAGTGGGAAAGGATGGACTATTTGTTAAAGTGTCTTGGGTTAATCAGCTATCCAAACGGGGAAAAAAATAGATCCTTATGTGACAACATACCCCAAAAATAAATTTCAGATAGTTTAAATATGTGAAAAACGAAACTTAAAACTCTTTGAAGAAAATATAAGATAATATATTGATGATATCAGAGTAGGGAAGGATTTTTTAAAGGATTTTTAAAATAAGATACAAAAAGCACAAACAATAAAGGAAAGACTCACACATGTGACTACATTAAAAAATTGTTTGAACTTCTAGAAGACGAGAGACGTCATAACAAAATAAAAAGACAAGCCACAGACTTGGAGAACATTTACAACCTATATGACAAACAGAGGATTAGTATCCAGGGTTTATAAAGAACTCTTACTGATCAATAGGAAAAGGACAAGGCAGGAGAAAATGAGAAAAGCTTTGAACAGACAGGTCACCAAAGGGGAAACCCCAATGGCCAATAAACATATGAAAAGATGCTCATCTTCAGTAGGAATGAAAAAATACAAATCAAAACCATGAGATACAACTTTATGCATACTGAATCAGCAAAATTAAAATAGCTCTGATAACACCAAGTGTTGACAAACCTGTGGGACAATAGGAACTCATACGTTAGGGGTTGAAGCGCGAGCAGCTATAACAAATTTGAAGAGAAATTTGGCAATACTTAATGCTGAAAATGCACCTAATATCCTAATACCTAGCAACCTTGCTTCTAGATGTGTTCCTCAGAAAAGCATTTGTGCCTGTGCACAAGGAGGCAAGGATAGGAAGGGGCACTGCAGTGTCATTTGATTGTCAAGAAAAAGTAGAATCAACCTAACTGTCCTTAAAGTAAAGGAGTGGATAAAAAAGGTATGGTTTATTCTTACAATGGACTGCCACACAGCAGTTAAAATAAGTGAATTTTAGCTGTATTTACCAACATAATGAGTAAAAGAAAGTGGCAAAAATGGATGTTGTATGATATTTATGTAAGTTTTAAAATACACAAAGCAATGATACATGTTTAGGAAAACAAGCATACTTTTGTTAAAAGTACAAAATAAGCGTGGAGATAATCCCCAACAACTTTGGAATGATAATTACCACTGAGGAAGGACAGAAATGGGATGGGCTTTAGCTGTAACTGTGATGCTTTTTTACAGAAAAGATATAAAGCAAAGAAGTGATGCAAAAGTGAAGATCTGCTTAATTGGGTTGTTGTGATAATTAAATGAGCCAATAAATGGGAAAGTGCTAAATGAAAGTTAGTTGTTAATCTCTTTGGAAGAGGACAAGGATGCCCTGTAGGTGGAGCCATCTGACGTCCCTACCTATTCTCTCCTTGTCAGGTGAAGTCTCACTCTTCCTATTTATACTTGTTAATCTTAAATTACTTAACTACTATATGCCTCTGTTTCCTCATCTACAAAATGCGTATATTAAAAGTGCCTATCTCATAGCATTGTTGTGGCAGTTAAATATGTTAATGTAAAGTGCTTAGTACGGTACCTAGCTTGGAGTAACTACTCCAGAAGACTGTTGTTGATGGTGGTGTTATTGTTGGTAGGTATCACTTCCAGCTGCATATAAATTCTTTTTTAATCTCCACTTTTAAAATCTCCTGAGAACCTCACTTGGTAATGAGAGTGCTCAGCATCTGAGAATACCCAGATTCTGCCCTCAAGGAGGTACATCAAGGGTTGCAAACTCACCTTCCTGTGAGGACCAGGCAGGTCACGTGCAAGCGCCATCTGGAGAGGCAGCAGCTCCTGGTCGGGTGTGGCCATGTAGAAATTCAAAACTAGCATTGCCACACTTAATTTTTTCAAGAGAAACTATAAATCCCAATTTTCCTGTAAAACCTCTTCATTTCTTAAGTGCTGCAATTAATTCAAAAGAACAATAAAAGCACATTGTGAACCAAATGAAACACTTGTGTGGGTTGCCAGTTTCTGAGCTCTAAGATGGAGGCTGGCACAGAGACAGATCCAAGAGCAGATCTTGAAAATAGAAGGTAGTTAGAGCTATAATAAAGGTGAGTGACAGAGGGCAGTGGGAGTGTCATGGATTGAAGACAGCAGCAAATGCTTTGTCTCTCCTTGCACCAAGATGTGCAGTCTAATTCCCCTTCCTTGAATCTGGGCTGGCCCTATGACTGTTTTGAACAATAGAATGTGGCAGGAGCGATGTGTTGCTTCTGAGGTTGGGTCTTATAAGATCTGCAGCTTGCAGTTTTGCCACTTGGAACATGCCTTCTTGGAACCCAGTCACCATGCTGTGAGGAAGCCCAAGCAGCCACAGGGAGAGGCCCATATGAAGTAGAACCAGTGCTCACAGAGGATAACACAGACTGGGCTCCAGCTGGCAGCCAACATCACTGCTTGCCAAGTGAGCAAGGCCATTTTGGAACATCCAACCGCCCCAGTGCACCAGCCAACACTAAATAAAGCAGAATGGCCCAGTCAACCTGCAGAATTTTGAGAAACAATAAATATCTGTTGTTTTAAGACACTAAATGCTAGGGTGGCTGGTTGAGCAGTGATAGATAACCAAAAAGCAGGCAGCATAGAAAAAAGAAGTCTCGCTCTCCCTAGAAGAGTCAGAGATGGCTTCATAAGATTTGAGATTTGAGCTAATTCTTGGAAAAGGCATACACTGGCTTTTTTTTTTTTTTTTTTTTTTTTGTGGATGGGAGAGTGAATGGTGAGTAATTTAACTTTCCAGATGGAAGGGAAAGCATGTACATAGCATGGATAATGAAAAGTATGATGTAATCAAGGATCCCCAAACATTTGTATGGACATGCATGGCAACTAGACCTTTGGTGGTGAACACAATGTAGTCTATACAGAAGTCAAAATATAATGATGTACAACTGAAATTTATATAATGTTATAAGCCAAATGTTATCTCAACAAAAAAAATTTTTTTAAAGGATCCCTGGGTAAGTCAGTTTTGCCAATTGGAGCATAAAGTACAAAGGATGGGATGGAATATAATCTCTAACATTTCTTGAGCACTTAGTATGTGCCAGGCACTGTGATAGATGCTTTACAAAATCATATAAATCACTAATCCTCACAACATCACTGTCTCACTTTATACACGAGGAAGTTGTGGCTCAGAGAGGTTAGGTAACTTGCCAAAGATCACACCGCCAAAAACGGCAGAGCTGAGATTTGAAGTAGCTCTGTAAAGTCTATGCTCTTTCCGCTGACTGCACTATGTTATAGTGACACTACAGCTTCATATATTGAGTCAGATCCTAAAGGACCTTGTGTGCAGGGGAACAAGTGGAAATTTTACCCTGAAGGGGAGGGGCAGCCATTAAGGAATGGTGAGTAGAGGAGTGAGATGTTCCAATTTCCACTTCAGAAGCACCCCTCTGGCAGCTGTGAGGAGCAGGGGCTAAAGAAGGGGTGGCAAAACTAGGAGCAGAGGACCAGTGAGGAGATATCTCCAAAAGTCTAGTGGGGATCCCTGAGCAATGCTGCATTCCTTTCTCTTGGGGACTGGCACAGGCCACCTATGGCTGGCCAAGGGGCTCAGATTGGAAGTTAGGTTTAGGTTTGAGGGCAGAACCAGGATAAAGATTCTCTCTGAAGCACATAGAGAACTGAAAGCCATGTCACTACCTGGCAGGGAAAACTGAGTTCAAACCCTGGAATCCAAAGGTTCAAAGATGAGATTTAGGTTGGGGTCATATGGCTGAGAGTTAGGAGCTGGAAAGAGGCAAGATTGGGGGAGCAGGTCAAGGACGAACAGGGGTCCTGAGCAACGGCTGCAAACTCCAGGGAATGTGTGGGATTCACCTCTGTGAAGCAGGTGGGCATAAGAGCTGGGGGCTGGGGAAAAACCAGAGGTAGGTAGGCAGCAGCGGCAGCAGGGTTGGAGGGATTCGGAGATGGTGATGAGCTGGAAAGTGAAATCGCGAGGACTTGGTCATTAGAACCTGGGGGAAGAGCAAGAGTGGACCTGGGGACCTTCCAGGTTTCTGGCTTGAGCAACTGGGGGGTCAGTGATTCCGTCTACTGAAACCAGGAACAATGGAGAAGGAGCAGGTTGGGGGAAAAAGACAAACTCAAATTTGGGGATATTCAATGCTTGCTTGATAAGTTTAAATTGAAACATTTATTTTTAAGCAACTGGAGACATTCAGATGGAGAGATTCATAAACAGATATCTGGTAGCGGAGGTCAAGAGAGAAATCTGAGCTAGAAATATACATTTAGGAGTCACCAACATAGCAGTTGTAGTTGACACCAGGAGTACGCAAGTGCCAGAGAAAAGTGTGCGGATGAGGAGAGAAGGGAGCCTGGACCAAGTCATGGAAAGTAGCCTGAGAAAGATCAGCCAGAGAGGTTGGAGGAGAAATGAGAGGGAGACACAGTGGTTTCACAAAAATCAACAGAGAAAAACTTCAAAGGGTAGTCAACAGAGTCAAATGCTCCAGAGAATAAAAACAAAATGAAGATGAAAAATGTCGTTAGATTCAGCAATGAGAAGATCCAACTGTGGTTACCTTAGTAAGAGCAGGTTCAGTGGGAGGGTGGCGGGGTTAGAGCTGACTGCAGTGGATCGAGGAGGTGTATTAGTTATCCATCGCTGTGTAACAAACCCCCCCAACCTTAGTGGCTTAAAAGAGCAATAACCATACATTAACTCCCACAGATTCTGTGGGTTAGGTATTTGGGCAGGGCACAGCTGGGACCACTTGTCTCTGCTCCACGATGTCTGGGGACGGAGCAGGAAGTGACTCAACGGCTGGGAGCTGAAATCGCCTGAAGTCTTGTTCCCTCCCGTGTCTGGCAGCTGATGGTAGCAGTTGGTTGAAACCTTAGCCGAGGCTGTTGGCTGCCAACCCTGTACAACATGATGGCTGCGTTCCGGTGTGGGGGGTGCGGGGGATGGGTGGCAAGCCGTCTGAGGGGAAGACAGAGAACCACGACATTTGAGGGGCCCAGGAGAAGGGTACAAATAAAGAATATGAAGTTGGAGAGATTTAATCTGCCTGTTCAGGTTGTAGATTTGATGCAAATGAGCCAGAAAAGTATTTTATCAAATCTACAGTTGAATAGGTCAGATAAAATCCATCCCACTTTATATCTTTATTGATTTAATTACTGATTAAAATAATGAAAATATATGTGGCCTCCATTTATACTCTTTTCCCAATTTTTAAATTTTTATTTTTATTTATTTTATTTTTTCCCCCAAAGCCCCAGTAGATAGTTGTATGTCATAGCTGCACATCCTTCTAGTTGCTGTATGTGGGATGCGGCCTCAGCATGGCTGGACAAGCAGTGTGTTAGTGCGCGCCCGGGATCTGATCCCGGGCCGCCAGCAGCAGAGCGTGCGCACTTAACCGCTAAGCCACAGGGCCCGCCCTCTTTTCCCAATTTTTAAAAATTTAAGTAAATTGCTTCCTTGAAGATATTCTATTTCTTTTTTATTTTCAGCTTATTTCGTTGAGTTCCACATTCATAATTTCTATTTCTCTCATGATCTCAATGTGTACTCATTCTCAGTGATCTAGGATTTGAAAATAAAATATAATTGTAGCCAAAGTTTACAAAATTTAAATGTATTTTCACCAAAATATGTAAATGTAAGAAAACTTAAAATCATTTTAATGTTTATCAAAGTTATTTTCTTCTAAAATATTCAAAATTATCTATTGAAAAAGGCAAAATATAAATTATAATTAATAAATATTGATATTTTAAATCTAACTAATTTAAATAAAGCTATTTTCTTACTTTAAAAAATTTTTATTAAATAGTTTTATAGAAATCAAACTATTCATAATCTAGTAGTCAATGTTCATCCACTTACCAATATAGAGAATCTATCCTACGTCACAAAAGTTATGTCCAGGGGCCTGCCCGGTGGCGCAGTGGTTAAGTGCGCGCACTCTGCTTCGGTGGCCCAGGGTTCGCAGGTTCAGATCCTAGGCGCGCACCGACAAACTGCTGCTCAGGCCATGCTGTGGTGGCATCCCATATAAAGTAGAGGAGGATGGGCACAGATGTTAGCCCAGGGCCGGTCTTCCTCAGCAAAAAGAGGAGGATTGGCAACGGATGTTAGCTCAGGGCTGATCCTCCTCACACACACACATACACACAAAAAGTTATGTCCAGACCTATATGCATACAAATTTAACAGTAATAAGAATCATTTAATATTGCAAAATGTTCCTCAACTATCATTTGCAACTATTGTGAATGCAGCACAACATAAATCAATATCCCTAGAACACAAAGAAAAGCAAAACAAATGGACACTCAACACAAATGGGAAGTGATACTTTACCAGGCTATTTGAGGGGTAATATTTGACATACTAATTAAGTCATATTTTCTCTTACCTAAGTGCTTCCACTGCTTAAATCCTCCCTACACTCCAAAAAAACAGTGTGTGCCTTGGGATCTGCCAGAGGCACATCCTCAAACTGTCACAGAATTTGGTTGTAGTCATCTTTTGTTTCCAGGATACAGAGCAAGAGATTGCAGAAGCATTTCTCTGGGGCCTGGACACTGTTAATTATGAGAGCAGATGTCCAGGGATTCAGGTTGTGCTGTGCCAGCACTGAGGGCCAGATCCCAAGTGAAAGAGGTGCCCAGGTGTCCTTTAATAAATGTTGTTCATGATAGATGGGTGAGGCCCCCTAAAGTATGTGCGTCAGGGCAGGGCCCTTGTGGTCCAGATCTGAAGATGATACTGTTTGTGGAGTATCACAGGAAACTGTGATTCATTTTCAAATAAGCTAAGTTTGTGGTACCTTTGAGACATCCAATGAGGGATGGCAGGTAGGCAGTTAGATATACAAGTCTGGAGATCAGAGGAAAGACATAAATTTGAGAGTAACCGGTTGAGCAACTGAAGCCATGGGCCAGATGTGAGTCCCTGGAAGGAGAGTGTAGCATGAGAAGAGGAGAGGTTCAGGGCTCACAGGCCTTGATGAACTCCAGTATGGCCAGCTAGAGCAGGATGAGCCAACAAAGGTGCAAGGAGCAGCCAGAGGGACGGGAGGAAAACCAGAGAGTGTTTAGTCCTGGACACCAAAGACAGTGTTTTAAGAGAGATTGGTCAACAGCTTTGACTACTGGTGGGAATTCAAGTAGGGGACAACTAAAAAATGGATTTAATGGGAGAGGAAGTCAAGATGGTGGCGTAGGCAGACTCTGAACTCACCTCCTCCCGCAGACACAGCCAATTTACAACTACTCGTGGAAAAATTACCCGAGACAGAACTGAAAACTAGATGAGAGGAACTCCTGCAACAACGGACAATCCTAACTGAGGTGGAAGAGGCAGAAACTCCTTTCTGGAGAGGAAAAACGCCGCCTTCACCAGCCGCAGCGCCTCAGGGCCGCCAGGGAGCGGCCCACAGGTATGCAGCCCTCCCTGGAGGCAGGGGGCCCTGAGCTGGGGAGCGCCCCCGCTGTGGGCATTTTGTGGACCCAGCACAATCCAGACGAGTGGCAGAATATCTGACTTTGCCTGCTGCTAAAACACTGGGGAGTACCCCCAGAAAAGCTGGTTCACAAAGAAATTAAAACCGGCTCTTAAAAGGGCCCACGCGCAAACTCACCCGTTTCAGAAAGCAACCTAAAATCACCAGAAAGAAAGGTGCACAGTATTTTGGTGAAAAGAGACTCGCCTAACAGGCCCTGTGTGCATCTCGGTGAGAGGTGAGACCTCTCCAGGGACTGGGACATTGGCGGTGGCCATTGTTGTGGCCTGGTGTGGGCGTGCTGACACAGAAGCCATTGGAGTTCTCCCTGGGGCCTGCTAGCCCAGGGTCTGCCCCACCCGCTAGAGCACCGATTTAATCCAGCTCAGCCAGGGCAGGCAGCCCACCCTGGAGACTGGCCCCACCCAACAACAAGCCCTCAGGCAACTCATGGGCCTGCATAGATTGGTGACTGGATTCTCTGCAGCCAGGCAACTGAGCCAACTTCAGTGGGGCAGGGCATGCACAAGGAGCGGGTGGAGAGTGTGGGGCAGTGGTGGAGTGTGTGGGGCTCCTGACGTGGAGAGACTGGGTCCGCTTCAGGAGGTCAGGGTGTGCACACGGGGCAGGAGTGTGTTGACTGTGTGTGTGGACCTGTGGGCAGCAGGGCTTGTCAGCTGCAGAAGACTTGTGCTTCTCAAAGACCCACATAGGGGGTTTGCCCCACCTTCCAAAGCCTGAAACAATTGGGTGCTCCCGAGACTGAGACCAGCCCCACCCAGCTGCAATCCTCAGAGAGCTGACAAGAGACCTAAAGCCTGGAGGCTTATAGCAATTGTAAGGCCCTGAGCCTAGGCCTACTCACTAAAAAGAAATACTGCAACACAAATGTGGTATTAGAACTTGCAGCCAGCTGTGCTGGGTCTCCCCACACCTGATAAAGAGACTGAAGGGCCCACAACAACTACAAGCAGCTGAGCATTACAACAGCTGGCCAGGAGCATAAGTCCGCCTCCCTGGGTGCCTACACAGAGAACAAACAGGCCACAACAGAAGGACACACGTAGCCCACATAGGGGTCACCCCTGGAACATTGAGAACTGAGGGAAGCACACTGCAGGCCTCCTAAGCCATCACTTACATAAGGTCACCTATCCAAGAGCAGGAGACGTAGCTGACCTACCTAATACGTAGACACAAGCACAGGGAAAGAGGCAAAATGAGGAGGCAAAGGAATACATTCCAAGTAAGGGAACAGGACAAAACCCCAGAAAAGGAACTAAGAGAAACAGAAATGAGCAACCTACCCGACAGAGAGTTCAAACAAAGAGTGTTAAGCATGCTCACTGATCTGGGGAGAAGAATAGATGAACTCAGTGAGAATGTCAACAAAGAAATGGAAGATATAAAAAAGAACCAATCAGAAATGAAGAATACAATACTGCAAATGAAAAATTCACTAGAGGGACTCAAAAGCAGAGTAGATGATACAGAAGAACGGATCTGTGAGCTGGACGAAAGACTAGAAGAAATTACCCAAGCTGAACAGGAAAAAGAGAAAAGAATTAAAAAAGAGTGAGGACAGTCTAAGGGACCTCTGGGACAACATCAAGCACACTAACATCCATGTTATAGGTGTCCCGGAAGGAGAAGAGCGAGACAAAGGGGCAGAGAATCTATTTCAAGAAATAATAGATGAAAACTTCCCTAACCTAAGGAAGGAAACAGATATCCAGGTACAGGAATCACAGAGAGCCCCAAACAAGATAAACCCAAAGAGGCCCACACCAAGATACATCATAATCAAAATGTCCAGAATTAAAGATAAAGAGAGAATCCTAAAAGCCGCAAGAGAAAGACAAGTTACATACAAAGGAAACCCCATAAGGCTATCAGCTGACTTCTCAGCAGAAACCTTACAGGCTAGAAGAGAATGGCATGATATATTTAAAGTGCTAAAAGGAAAAAACTTACAGCCAAGAATACTCTACCCAGCAAGGTTATCATTCAAAATGGAAGGAGAGATCAAAAATTTCCCAGACAAGCAAAAATTAAAGGATTTTGTCACCAAGAAACCAGTGCTACAAGAAATGTTAAAGGGACTGATTTAAGGGGAAAAGAGAAGACCACAAATAGGAAAAATTATCTATTTCCATGATAAGAGGGTAATGGATACAAATGCACAAAAAAGAGGTTAGACATGATATCAAAAACATAAAAGGAGGGAGGAGGGGAGTTAAAGAGTAGAGCTTTCAGACAGAGGTCAAACTAAAGAGACCATCAATTCTGTATAGAAGAAGAAAGGAACAGAGAAGGACTACTAAAACACTGAGAAAAAAAGTTAAAAAATGGCATTAAGTACATACTTATCAATAGCTACTTTATTTTTTTATTTTTTTTTTTTAAGATTTTATTTATTTATTTTTCCCCCAAAGCCCCAGTACATAGTTGTCTGTCATAGCTGCACATCCTTCTAGTTGCTGTATGTGGGACGCGGCCTCAGCATGGCTGGAGGAGTGGTGCCTCGGTGCGCACCCGGGATCCGAACCCGGGCCGCCGGCAGCGGAGCGCACGCACTTAACCGCTAAGCCACGGGGCCGGCCCTCAATAGCTACTTTAAATGTCAATGGACTAAATGCTCCAATTAAAAGGCATAGGGTGGCTGATGGGATAAAAAAACAAGACCCATATATATGCTGCATACAAGAGACACACTTCAGACCTAAAGACACTCACAAACAGAAAGTGAAGGGATGGAAAAAGATACTCCAGGCAAATGGCAATGAAAAGAAAGCTGGGTTAGCAGTACTCATATCGGACAACATAGACCTTAAAACAAAAACTGTAAAAAGAGACAAAGAAGGGCATTACATAATGACCAAGGGAACAATCCAACAAGAGGATATTACACTTGTAAATATCTACACACCCAATGTAGGTGCACCTAAATATATAAAGCAATTATTAACAGACATAAAAACAGAAATAGACAGTAACACAATAATAGTAGGGGACTTTAACACTCCACTTACACCAATGGATAGATCATCCAAACAGAAGATCAATAAGGAAACATTGGCCTTAAATGATACACTAGAACACATGGACCTAGTAGATATATACAGAGCATTCCATCCAAAAACCGAAGAATACACGTTCTTTTCAAATGCACATGGAACATTCTCCAGGATTGATCACATATTAGGCCACAAAACAAGTCTCCATAAATTTAAGAAGATTGAAATAATACCAAGCATCTTTTCTGACCACAACGGTATGAAACTAGAAATCAACTATAGGAAGAAAATCAGAAAAGCCACAAATACGTGGAGATTAAACAAAATGCTACTGAACAACGACTGGGTCAACGAAGAAATCAAAGAAGAAATCAAAAAATACCTGGAGACAAATGAAAATGAAAATACGACATGCCAGAATTTAGGGGATACAGCAGAAGCGGTTCTAAGAAGGAAGTTTATAGCAATACAGGCCTATCTCAACAAACAAGAAAAATCTCAAATAAACAATCTAACAATGCACCTACAGGGACTGGAAAAAGAAGAACAAACAAAGCCCAAAATCAGTAGAAGAAGGGAAATAATAAAAATCAGAGCAGAAATAAATGAAATAGAGGCCAAAAAAACAATAGAAAAAATTAATAAAACCAAGAGCTGGTTCTTTGAAAAGATAAACAAAATTGACAAACCTTTAGCTAGACTCACCAAGAAAAAAAGAGAGAAGGCACATATAAGTAAAATCAGAAATGAACGAGGAGAAATTACAACAGACACCTCAGAAATACAAAAGGTTATAAGAGAATACTATGAAAAGCTATATGCCAACCAATTCGACAATCTGGAAGAAATGGATAAATTCTTAGAATCATACAACCTTCCAAAACTGGATCAAGAAGAAGTAGAGAATTTGAATAGACCAATCACCAGTAAGGAGATCAAAACAGTAATCAAAAACCTCCCCAAAAATAAAAGTCCAGGACCAGACAGCTTCCCTGCTGAATTCTACCAAATATTCAAAGAAGACTTAATACCTATCCTTCTCAAATTCTTCCAAAAAATAGAGGAGGGGGGAAGCTCCCTAACTCATTCTACGAAGCCGACATTACCCTAATACCAAAACCAGACAAGGACAACACAAAAAAAAGAAAATTACGGGCCAATATCACTGATGAACATCGATGCAAAAACCCTCAACAAAATACTAGCAAATCACATACAACAATACGTTAAAAAGATTACACACCATGATCAAGTGGGATTTATTCCAGGTATGCAGGGATGGTTTAACATTCGTAAATCAATCAACGTGATACACCACATTAATAAAATGAAGAATAAAAATCACATGATCATCTCAATAGATGCAGAGAAAGCATTTGACAAGATACAGCATCGATTTATGATAAAAACTCTGAAGAAAATGGGTATAGAAGGAAAGTACCTCAACATAATAAAGACCATATATGAGAAACCCACAGCTAATATCATCCTCAATGGTGAAAAACTGAAAGATATCCCTCTAAGAACAGGAACCAGACAAGGATGCCCACTGTCACCACCCCTATTTAACATAGTACTGGAAGTCCTAGCTAGAGCAATCAGGCAATAGAAAGAAATAAAAGGGATCCAAATTGGAAAGGAAGAAAGTGAAACTGTCACTATTTGCAGATGACATGATTTTATATATAGAAAATCCTAAAGAATCCACCAGAAAACTTTTAGAAGTAATAAACGAATATGGTAAAGTTGCAGGATACAAAATCAACATACAAAAATCAGTTGCATTTCTATACATGAACAGCGAAGTAGCAGAAAGAGAAATTAAGAATACCATCCCATGGGGGCCGGCCCGGTGGCGCAAGCGGTTAAGTGCGCGCGCTCCGCTGCGGCGGCCCGGGGTTCGCTGGTTCGGATACCGGGCGCGCACCGACGCACTGCTTGGCAAGCCATGCTGTGGCGGCGTCCCATATAAAGTGGAGGAAGATGGGCACAGATGTTAGCCCAGGGCCGTCTTCCTCAGCAAAAAAAAAAAAAAAAAGAGGAGGATTGGCGGATGTTAGCACAGGGCTGATCTCCTCACAAAAAAAAAAAAAAAAAAAGAATACCATCCCATTTACAATTGCAACACAAAGAATAAAATACCTAGGAATAAACCTAACCAAAGAGGTGAAAGAGCTGTACACAGAAAACTATAAAACATTTCTGAAAGAAATTGAAGAAGACACAAAGAAATGGAAAGATATTCCGTGCTCTTGGATTGGAAGAATTAACATAGCTAAGGTGTCCATACTTTCTAAAGCAATCTATAGATTCAACGCAATCCCTATCAAAGTTCCAACAACATTTTTCACAGAAATAGAACAAAGAATCCTAAAATTTATATGGAACAACAAAAGACCCCAAATAGGTAAAGGAATCCTGAGAAAAAAGGACAAAGCTGGAGGTATCACACTCCCTGATTTCAAAATATACTACAAAGCTATAGTAACTAAAACAGCATGGTACTGGCACAAAAACAGACACACAGATCAATGGAATAGAATCAAAAGTCCAGAAATAAACCCACACATCTATGGACAGCTAGTCTTTGACAAAGGAGCCAAGAACATACAACGGAGAAAAGAAAGTCTCTTCAACAAATAGTGTTGGGAAAACTGGATAGCCACATGCAAAAAAATGAAAGTAGACCCTTACCTTACACCATACACAAAAATTAACTCCAAATGGATTAAAGACTTGAATGTAAGACCTGAAACTATGAAACTTCTAGAAGAAAACATAGGCTGTACGCTCTTCGACATCAGTCTTAGCAACATATTTTCAAGCACCATGTCTGACTGGGCAAGAGAAACAGTAGAAAAAATAAACAAACGGGACTACATCAAACTAAAAAGCTTCTGCACAGCAAAGGAAACCACCAACAAAATGAAAAGACAACCTAACAATTGGGAGAAGATATTTGCAAACCATACATCTGATAAGGGCTTAATCTCCAAAATATATAAAGAACTCATGCATCTCAACAACAAAAAAACTACAACCCAATTAAAAAATGGGCAAAAGACCTGAACAGACATTTCTCCAAAGAAGATATACAGATGGCCAACAGACACATGAAAAGATGTTCAAAATCACTAACTATCAGGGAAATGCAAATCAAAACTACAATGAGATATCACCTCACGCCTGTCTGAATGGCTATAATTAACAAGACGGGAAACAACATGTGTTGGAGAGAATGTGGAGAGAAGGGAACTCTCATACATTGCTGGTGGGAGTGCAAACTGGTGCAGCCACTATGGAAAACAGTATGGAGATTCCTCAAAAAATTAGGGATAGAACTACCATATGATCCAGCTATTCCACTGCTGGGTATTTATCCAAAGAACTTGAAAACACCAATGCATAAAGATACACGCACCCCTGTGTTCACTGCAGCATTATTCACAATAGCCAAGACTTGGAAGCAACCTAAGCGCCCATCAAGGGACGAATGGATGAAGAAGATGTGGTATATATACACAATGGAATACTACTCAGCCATAAGAAACGATGAAATCCAGGCATTTGTGACAACATGGATGGACATTGAGGGTATTATGCAAAGTGAAATAAGTCAGAGGGAGAAGGTCAAATACCATATGATTTCCTTCATTAAGTAGTCGATAATAACAACAATAAACAAACACATAGAGACAGAGATTGGATTGGCGGTTACCAGAGGGGAAGGGGGCAGGGAGGAGAGTGAAAGGGATAATTCGGCACATGTGTGTGGTGATGGGTTGTAATTAGTATTTGGGTGGTGAACATGATGTAATCTATGCAGAAATAGAAGTATAATGATGTACACCTGAAATTTATACAATGTTATAAACCAATGTTACTGCAATAAACAAAAAATTTTTTAAAAATGGATTTAATGACATGAAGCTTATTGCAACAGCAGTTGAGTGGCGTGGGAGAGGCAGACACAGCCTGAAAGGGTTGAGGAGTGAATGCAAGTGAGGGAATAGAAAGAGAATTTTTTTCCCAACTTCTTATTATGAAAAGTTTCAAACATACAAAAAAATTGAAACTATAGTACAATTATCATTTGTATATCCACCACTTTACTTAGATTTAACAATGGCTATCATTTATACACACATACAACTATTTATATATTGTATATATTCTTGAACCATGTGAGAATTTAGGAAATCATGATGCTTCAAATTTTAATACTTCAGCATACGTCTCCAAAAATAAGGACTTTCTCCTACATAACCACAATGCCATGATCACAGCCAAGAAACTGACAATCGGTCCCTAATATCATCAGATATGCAGAATATGCTCAAATTCCCCCCAACTAACCCCAAAGTGTCTTTTATTTGTTTTTTCAAACCAAGATCTAATCAAGGTCCACGCACTGTGTACCTCTCACATGCACTGTGTGTGTGAGAGTGAGGCTGGAGGAGGTGGTTGAGAGGTAGAGGGAGCAGTCAGAGGAGGAAATGAGATGGAGGAAGGGTTTGGTTTTGGCTTTTTTGTGTGTTTTGAGAGGGAGAGACTGAAGATTCAGGAGGGAAAAAAGGGGTAATTGAGGAAAAGAGATGCAGAACACAGGTAGAGAGACTGGCCTTGGGCAGGAGAAGGGCAGCCTGTCTACTCCACTGGTTCTCAGAGTGGGGTCCCCAAGCCAGCAGCATCAAGCACCAGCAGGAAACTAGTTACAAGTGAAAATTCTAGCCATCCTCCCACTCCCTGAGCTACTGAATCAGAAACATTGAAACGCCCTCCAGGCAATTCTGATGCACACAAAGTTAGAGAACCATCGCTCTATTCTAACCTGCAGGAACAAGGAGAGGGTGGGCACAGATGCGGTGTGGATTTGGTAACAAGCGGCTGAGGGAGTTCACCTCTGACGTCTTCAGTTTTCTCTGTGACATAAGAGTGAGATCATCAACTGAGAGTGAGGTAAGACACAGAGAGAGGAGCCTCATAGGTTCCAGGATCAGGGAGTTTAAAGTACCCATTGACCAGAGTGGTGTGGTTGGGTCACTAAGTGATGCTGGGGCCTCCTTAGGGTTGATGATCATGAATGAGGAGTGGTAACTGTTTCCTGGTTCTGTGACTTCCTCCAATACTTCTGAGTTATCAGAGTAAAATCCTGAGGAAAACGGATCATTGAGCTCATCTTGGGTTTAGGTTTTGCCAGATAGGTACCAAGGATGAAAATATAGAGGGGCAAGGGAGTTCAGGATATTGTCAAGAGAGCTGTTGAAATGAAGGGCCCTGCAGTTGAAGCTGGAAAATGAGGGGCTGATGGTTTGGAAGGGAGGCACCATTGATCTGGGGGTCCCAGGAGACTGAAAAATGGTTGTGAGAGGAGTAGACAGACTAATAGATGGAAGGTTAGGAGATGGGGGCTGAGGCAGGCTGCTTGAATGAGTGATTCTTCAGGAGGGGCTGCTTCAGCTGACAAGGTCCAGGGTGTGACAATGAGAATGGGTGGCTGATTTGGAGTAGAGAAGGTCCTGGGAATGAAGTCACCAAAATTTGTTGAGAAGCCAGGTGGGGAATGGGTCCTCCATGCAGACAATGAGATGAGAAGAGATAGACAGCTAGGTGCCGGCATCCCCCTAAGACAGGTGGAGAGGTCTGGAGGTGGCAGATGGTAGCAAAGAGGAAGGAAGAGGGCAATTTAGCCCAATGGCTGAGCCACAGAGGCAGAGGGTTATTTTAAACTAGAAACTGGGGGTTGGGGTAGGAGGAGTCTGGAGGCAGCAATGCGGAGCAAGGAAACACCCTCACTTATAAGAAAATAAACAGCTCTCATTTCAGAAGGCTGCAGAGGAGGTAGTGCCCTCAAGGGAGAGTTCAGTTTCAGGTAAAGCCAGGAAGTGGAGGGAGCACTCCAAGGAGAGTTAAGGGTATGAGACCTGCAGTTTATTAGAAGGCATAAGGGTGGCTTAGGGAGGGGGTGTGTGGAGGGCTGGGTCAGGGCCAGAAAGTACAGAGAGAGCGTCGTGGAGACAACAAGGCAATAGAGTAGGTGGGCTGGGAGTTTACATTTTCACTATTAAATGATAAAAACAGGGATGGGAGGCAGGCTGGATTTCATTCACTAGTCTCTTGGAAGCTGTAAAAAGTGGTGGCTAAGGATGTGGCCTCTAGAGCAGACCTGCCTGGATTCAAATCCCAGCCTTGTCATACATGAGCTCTCTATAACTTTGGGCAAGGTGTCTGGGCCGCCATTTCCTCTTCCTTAAAATGGAAATAACGATAGTACCTACCTTACAGGGTTGCCGTGATGATTCAACGACTTAGTGTGTTAAATGTTTAAAACAGAATCTGGGCAGTCGCCTCAGATATGCTTGGTGGTGGCTCCCAGGCCTGGCGGGGCAGCCTCTTTGCTCACCTGGACATTGCCCCTGTGCTGGGTTAGAAACAGGAGTGGCAACCACTCGGATGGGAACGACGAGTTTGATGAGCATTGCAAATGCAAGAATTATATGGAGACGCCAAGGACAGTGACACCGAAGAAGATCTCAGTAGAAAAATGGATTCTTTCAGGCAGCAGCCATCTGACACCCCCTATGAGTGGGATCTGGATGAGGAGGCTTGGTTCCCCAAGACCACGGAAGGTTTCATTGCTACATATTAGGCCAATTATGGCTTCTCCAATGATGCCATGTCTAGCTCCACTGCAAACGTACGAGATGTCGATGCTAGGGATGCAGAGGAACCTCCACAAAGAAAAACCTCAACTGATCCCAAAAAGAGGAGTGACAAAGAAAGGTGGACTCAAGATGGTTTCATGTTGAAGAAGATAGAAATATAAATGTATTATATGTCTGGTTTGCCTGCAATTACCGTGGATGAATTTATATAGCTTATATCCAAATTTTGCATTATCATGAGAGATCCTCAGAAGAATTTAAGGTCAATGCAAAGAAAACTTTTTTTTTTTTTTTGTGAGGAAGATCAGACCTGAGCCAACACCCACGCCAATCCTCCTCCTTTTGCCAAGGAAGATTGGCCCTGGGCTAACATCCATGCCCATCTTCCTCTACTTTATATGGGATGCCGCCACAGCATGGCTTGACCAGCGGTGCATCAGTGCGCGCCCGAGATCGGAATCTGCGAACCCCAGGTCGCCAAAGCGGAACATGCACACTTAACCACTACGCCACCAGGCCAGCCCCAAAGAAATCTTAGAGATGGGTGTTGCCGTTATTTAAAGAGGGAATCTGCAGATCTCGCATTAAAGCTTTTGTTTTTTGTTTTTTGGGTTTTTTTTTATAATTTTATTTATTTATTTTCCCCCCAAAGCCCCAGTAGATAGTTGTATGTCATAGTTGCACATCCTTCTAGTTGCTGTATGTGGGACGCGGCCTCAGCATGGCCGGAGAAGCGGTACGTCGATGCGCGCCAGGGATCCGAACCTGGGCCGCCAGCATCGGAGTGCGCGCGCTTAACCGCTAAGCCACGGGGCCGGCCCACATTAAAGCTTTTGGATGAAGATGAAACTAGAGGCTACAAAACAAAAGTTTCAACTGAAGGAAGAATATGATGCCTCAAAAAAGAAGTGCAAAGACTACAAGAAGAAGCTGTCTCCTCAACAAAAGCAGTTGGACTGGAAAGTTGGGAGGAGAGCTGGGGCATCTGGAATGCACCATAAGTGAGTTGTCATCATCAAAAGTATGCTTCATCCTATGGATTTTGAGGATGATCCATTGGTGCTGAACGAGATCAGAGAAGACCTTTGAGTAGAGTGTTCCTAGTTTGGACAGAATAGGAAGCTCCTTCTCTTTGATAAGCACGCAGCTGCTATGGACTCTGTGTCCCTGAGGAATGTGGAGGATGCTGATTATCCTAAATCCTCAATGGAAGGTGGTTTGCTGGCCATCAAATCATTGCCCAAGCATGGGATGGGATTATAGATTGTCAGGTCGAGGAGACCTCAAGAGAAAGGGAGGAAAGGCTGAGAGGATAAGAGGCTTTCCTCAGTGCCCCTGAGGCCAACAGAGGATTTGGCATCCAGGTTCCATCTGTGCTTCAGAAAGAGCAAGACACACCAACTGCCCTTTCACCCTCTGAAACCGTCTCCTCCCTTAACCCTCCATTCAGACCTCTCTTACTAAGTTAAAGACACTCCTCAGATGCCAAACCCAATGGATATTGCTGGATCCATTTACATAACTCAGGCAATGAACTGGGGTTGGGGGGTCATCTGCAGAAACGTAACAACCTCACATTTTGCGGTTGGAAATGCGGGGCCCAGGGACCTGGGAATCACTGCCCTAGTTGATCAGTAGCATATCCTCTCCCAGTTATTCAATCAAATTTTAGTCTAGGTGCTTCTGGGAAGGGATTTTGCAGATATAATTAAAGTCTCAAATCAGTTTATCTTGAGTTAGTCAAATAGGAAACTTTGTGGGGTGGGTCTGACTCAATCACATCCAGGGCCTTTAATAGTGGCTGGAGACTAGAAAACACATTTCTGAACTCTGGGACCTCCTTACTCACCTCAATTCTAGCAGCTCAGACTAGGTGTCAGCTCTCTGCAGCCCGTAGATGAAGCCCTGTGGCTGCAGAGAAAACGTAGGAATAAAAATGGAGACAGTGACACTTCCAAGGAAAACTATTAGACGTCTTCAGAAAGTCAAGGAGGAAAAAGAAATTCAGGACCAGACTGAAAGAGAGGCTTTCAGTCTAGTTAATCAAACCTCAGAATGACCAGGAAATCCAGAATTTTCTTGAAGAATGGGAAATCCTTGAATGTGAGGTACATCTGGAGAGGAGGAACAGAAATCATGTACTATCAAAAGCAGCTGCCAAGGGGCTCAAGCACAGGGGCATAAAGAAGAGCTGGTGACGATGCCTACAGACGCTAAGTTTGCGGGACTTACGCTGGACTATTAATGAGGCCAACCAGAGGCCAAGGAGTGATCCCTTGCCCTGTCCTTAGAGGGAGGCCCTGCATGGGATTCTGGGATGTAAATGGGAGGACAGCGTCTTCTCAGGTCTTCCCTGTGCAGATGTGTGGACCTCCCGCCTCTTGACTACTAGCTCCAGGCCTGGCCTATCCATGTTCCCTTCAAGCAGCTGCTGTCCCTCCCTCTCCTACGTGTGATCTATATCGAGGGTCCTCAGGCACTTGGATGAGAGCCCTGGAGCCTGAGTGCTCATGGTCATCCATGTAGCTGTGTTTTGGGGTTCTCCCACCAGACCCCATGCCCCAGCAGCACTGTCAACCTCCCCTGACTCTGATCCACATCCTGAGCTTCAAGATAAGTTGAACCCTGATCCTAATTCCATTTGAGAGACAATGGGATATCACAGTTCCGAATACTCATGACTCCTTCCCTTCCCCAAACCCAATGTAATATATATCCAAAAACATGGGTTAAAATACACAAAACAGAATTTGACAAAACTAAATGAAAAATAGAAAAATTCACATTCATAGTGGAAGACACATCTTCTTCCATCACTGATAGGACAAAAAAAAAAAAAAAAGGAGGAAAAATCAGTAAGGATATAGAACATCTGAAGAACACAATTAACAACTTGACCTATTTGGTAAATATAGAATACTTTCCCCCACAGCAAAAGAATCCACATTTTTTTTTGTATATCAAATTTTATTTACCAAAATTACCCCATGCCATGTCACAGAACAAGCTTCAAAAAAAAGTCAAAAGATTGAAACCATTCAGTATATGTTTTCTGAAAGGTATAAATCAATAATAACATGATAAGAAAATATTGAACTGCTTAGATATCGAGCAATGTACTTCTAAATAATCCTTGGATTTAGGAAGATATCACAAGAGAAATTAGAAAATCTTTTAAACTGACTAATAGTAGAAAGAGATAAAACATATCAAAACTTGTTAGATACAACTTAATAGTGTTTAGAGGGAAATTTATATCATTAAATCCATATGTTAGAAAAGGAGATAGGGCTGAAAACCAATGATTTGAGATTCATCTTGAGACACTACAAAAAAGTTAGTATATCAAACTCAAACACAGCAAATAGGAGAAATAATAAAGAGATGACATCAGTCAAATAGAAAAAGAAATGTTCGATGAAGAAATGCAGCACAGTGCGGGGGGGGAAGCAGTGCCTGGAAGGGAGTAAGCACTAGATATGTGGCAGTTACATTATTGTCACTCAAGAAGGGTCAGCACGGGGCTTAGACAGAGGGCTGGGACCCTCACCTTGGAGTAGGCTGGTCCAGTGGCTCTGCAGATCCCACCCCAAGTGGAGTGAGGTGAGAATTGGGATGGGGGAGTTGAGGAGGGGAAAGGGAAGTCTCAAAAGGCTACGTGTGTGTGTATGTGTGCGTGTGTGTGTAAACTGGATGTGGTTAAACTCCCCTGCGTGCAGTGGCACACCAAGCAAGGTGGATTGGGAGGGGCTGCACCACGGGGAGGAGTATTTTGTCACTAACATTGTTGTAGAATTGGTGGTGCATGGTAACGATAAAAAGTCGGTTTTAGTATTATTTTAAAATTCTCTACAGACAACACACCCTCTTACTGCCTGCACCCAGGCAACCCTCCCTCCGCCCTGCCCTTGGTAAGCTGCAGCCCGTGTGGCCCAGGTGAGTAAACAGTCCAGCTCCTCTACCAGATTGGGAGCCCCCAGGGGCACCCACAGCAAGTGAGGATTATTTTGCATGTAGTAGCATAATTTTGTACAGAAAAGGTCTTTCCTAAATATTTGCTGAATGAATAATTGAACAGAGTAATAATGAAGGAGACAAGAAAATACGGGCAGAAATTAAACAAGCAGACATTTAGTTTAAACATGAAGAAAACCTTCCTAATGACCCTGGTTATAAAATAATGCAACTCAGGGAACACCATCTCATCAGAGATCTAGGGCTTCTTCAACTTCTCATGCTTTGGACCCCTTCATCAGTCTGTTGAAGTCCATGGAGTCTCAGAATAGTTTTCAACTGCATAAAATAAAATGCATAGGATTACAAAGGAAAACAATTGTATTGAAGTACAGTTATCAAAATAAAAAACATATGTGTGGTCATTAGATCTGGCAGTGGGTCTAAGCACTACCATAACCACAAAGAAACAACGAGCACATGTGGCATTTTGAAATTTCTGCAACAATTTGAAGGTGAGATAAAACCATCTGTGATTTCTATTGGTGACAGTCACAGAACTGCTAACGCTGCTGTGGTTTGTTGCCTACATTTGTCACTGGAGGAAATGCTAAATTGCAGTTTGAGGTTAGTGAAAATAAAATGTAATTTTTCCCCATCCTCATTCACAGATCCTTTGGGATCCTGGTTGAGAGCCTTGCATTAGAGCCAGCCATGTGTCAGAGTGGAAAGGGAGCCAATGAGAACATGTTTCTCCCTGCCCACGAGCCTTCTGACCATCAGTCCCTGCTACCCAGATCCTGGAATTGGCCTGGCTTCTGTCTTTTCCAAAGCCTGCCTGTTCAGGTTTTCCTTCAGGTCTGTAAACATCCTTCCAACAACTTACTCTTCTCAGAGTTCATTTGTTATTTCTCTACAGTCAGCTGCTTCCTTAGCTCCATGACTCCCAGCCTGGAGTCACGGAACAAGAGGTGAATGTGGGCACAGCAGGTTCAAGCCATGAGTGGCTGTGTGGTGTTGGGCTTACTACTTATTCAAGCATCTGAATCAGGAAGAACACCTCCTTACAGGGCAGGCGTGTGAATCAATGAGATGAAATAGCAGCTCTATGAGATCAGGGACTGTGATTTATTCTATGCTGAATCCACAGTGCCTAACACAGAACACAGAGAAGGGGATCAATAAATATGCCTTGGTTTAATGAATATGGTATCTGAAAACACTCTAAACTCTAAAATGCAACATGAATTGCTGTGATCACTATTCCCAGGATGAAGAGAGCTGATTTCTATTCTTCCCCTCAAAGTTTTGTCTTGGTCTTGTTTCTCTTTCTTTCCTTGAATCTTTACCCTGAATCTACGTTGGAACCCAGCCAGTTTGCCTGCTTCCCCTAAAGCCTGATTTCCTGAAATCAGAAAAGCCATGGTTCTTAAATGGAGCATGGGTAGGTCCATATTGATAGGATGGAAAGAAAAGAGGATATCTCTTATTTCTTTTGTCCTCAGGGCACATGTCCACATTCTGAAACGGATGCTGAGGTGCCCCCCCATGTTATGCAGAAACAGAGCTGTTGAACACCAAGTAAATGTTTTCCAGACCCAGTTAAGAAATAACTCAGGGCAATCTAAGGGCAGAGAGGCGGAGAAATAGAGGGAAATGATATTTCTTTAAAGGACAGCAATCTCTGAACAGCGTTGGGGCACTGTTACAACCCATAAGGACACCTCTAAGTCCTTCCTATAGGACACTAGGTAAGGACAGAGACCCTTCTACCAGTACAGACACTGATCTTAAGAGATTAGCAAAGAGGAGGATATTGACACAGTCCTGTCTCAGGGAGTGATCCCAGATGCTTCTGGGTCTGTGAGGCCAGTGTGCCCATCATCAGCAAAAACAAAGAAGTTAGCAGAATCTTTTGAGAGGTGGCGATGTTGGTCAGAAGTCGTTTCAGCCTGGGGATCGCAAGGACCCATCTAAGCCAAGGACTGAATGCTTTTAGACTGAAGGAAAAGTCCGTCAGTTGCTTCAGCGCGAAGGCGCGTGGGAGAAGCCTCATCGCCTTCTTGCGCAGACAAGGCGGCAGAGACTGCTCAAGGTTGGAGCGGACAGAGAACTCCATCCCCTGGTCGATGCTGCCCCCTGGAGGTCGATACAGGTATCGCGGCTCCCTTTCACATTATTGTGTCTCTTTTTCATCCCATCCTGAGGGACTGTTGGGTCCGAGGGTTCCTATGGATACCGGGGAGTTCAATGTCCCCGAAAACTGTGTGCTCCGATATAACTTGAATGCCTCGGAGTTCCAGAATTACGAGCCTCCTCATATTCCAGCAATGTCCCTTCTCGAGGCCTGCAAGAGACTGCGCTCATTGGTCAAGTCTGAACATTTGGGTTCGGGGATGGATAGAAGGGAAGGTGAGAACCGCGAAAACCAAGGTCCCTGCCTGCACACCCCTTCTGCCCTCAGAGCATTGGTTGACTTTCGATGACGTTGCCTGTCTCGGAGGCAGTCTTCCTCGCGGGATATCGAGAGAACCTTTCTCTGGGAACCTACTCTTTTTGTCAAAGCAGCCTGAGCCTCTCCTGTCCCAAGTCCCAGACCCTGGGCCCTTCTGTCCTCCTCGCGCTGAGGCTGGAATCAGGTCAAATGTGCGAACATCTAGATCCAAGATTGAAACTTATTAGTAGGTGGAGGGAGAGTAGGTGGGTGAGGAACGAGAAGCAGGAAAGGACGGTGGAGGGGCAGAGCGTTCCGGGGCGGGCGCCCGGGGAGACCTCGCACACCACCGCCTAGCAGGCCTCAGGGAACGTCTGGGGCGGAGAGTCAGGCCGGGTAAACCCACAAGGACGCCGAGAGGAGGGGGAAAGTGGCGCTGGCGCGGGGTGAGGTCACTTAAGGACACTGTCCTGGTTCCGCCCCTGAGACGCCTGGACCAATCAGGAGCCGCTCTCAGTCGCTAACTGCTCCCCGCCCTCCCCTGCCCTTTAGCCTCGGGCGCCAAGACGCCCACAGCAGCAAGGCCTCAGCTCTGAGATATGGTTCCCAGAGCCAATCAGAGCGCCGCTCCCGGAGATGGGGCGGAACCCAAAAAAGGCGGGAACGGGAGAGGGCAGCTCCTGCCAGCCCTGCCACGCCCCGCCCCGCGGCAGCCAATCGGAGGAGCCCGCCGGCCCGGCCGCTCCAGCTTGGCCTCAGGACGCGGGCCGAGCTCTGCATGTGGCGCCTCCGCACCCCGCGGACCCTCCCCTCCCTGGCTCGGCAGGAGAGGCCCGCATCCAGAGGGCCTACGCGGGGAATAGAAACTGCTTTCCTTCGACCACTCGCCGGGACCTAGGAAGGAAGGATTAGACGTAGGGTGGAGGAAACATCCCCCAATTACCACGTTCCCGACTGCCTGCGCCTTCCCCTTTAGGACTTAAAAGCGCCCGCGTGTCTCTCCGGTCTACAGTCTGAGTTAAAACGAGGTGTACAGGCGGGGCAGCAGGAAGGCTCCAAGTCAAACACGGAAATGGATGAGCCTGGCCTGCCCCTGCCCCCACGGGGTGGGTGCTACAGCCCTCCAGCAAGGGACTGTGACGGCTACAAGCAGAGGAGCGAAGACGCTGCTGCTGAAGGAGACGAGACAATCCCAGGAGCAGCTTGAAGGCGCGGGACGCAAGGAGAGCCAAGGTAGCCCTTGGGACCAGCGCCTGAGGCTGCACAGCCAGGTTCCCAGCCCTTGATGCATCTGCCATTTTAACCAGGGGCCACCTTCCTCCACCGGGTTGGTTACTAATGAAATAGTCCCCTCCCTAAAACCAATGCTGCCACTTCTTTGGCCTGAAGTAACTAGAGGTCAGAGGTTACTATCCGCACCCCTTAGTGGACACCCACCAGAAGGGATGTAAGCCCAGGAAGTCGTCAGAGAGGGAAGGTGACCCTGGAGCTGAGATGGGCCTCCTTGAAGGCCCCAGAGGAAGGAGAAAGGAAATGGGAGAAAAGTGTTATGTCATATTAAATATTTATTGTTTTCTGCACACTGACCTTGGAGTAACTCTCAAGCCAGGAGGGGATTGGTTAGTGTTCAAGTTGCTGAGATCTTAGGTCAAAAAGCTACAGAAATCACTTAGACTGAAAAAAAAAATCAATGACTTAGAGGCATTGTCCCCATGCCACCAATTCCAAGAGATGAGGCTTGACACCTCAGGCTACGGTGACAAGCATTGAGTGAACCAGAGACTGAGGCAGTGAAGGTTTTACTGGTGGAAAAAAAGAGTCTTGGGTGTGTGTGTGTTGTGGGGGGGGGGGGGTGACAAAATTGGGAAAATGAAAAAGGTTGTTTTGGAAGCCCAGGGGGAAGCAGTCCTGGGAAACCTGAAGACACTGGGAGATTCAGAAAGCCAAGGGGGATCCAGCTTATTCTGATGAGGCAGGGTCCTGGGAATGAAGGCAGGATCCTGGAATGAAGGTTAGGGTGAGGAATGAAGGACCTGGGAAGCAAGGGGAGAACTGGAAGGGGACTGCAGGTGAAGAAGGGTATGGTGTGGGGTACAGAAGTCCAGGAGAGGGCTGGTGGATCCGAGGGTCCGGCACATCAGAAGTTGGGCTTGTGCTTCTTGAGTTCCACCATAAGGTGGTGAATGTTGATGAGCTCAGCCCGGGCAGGGAGGGCTCGGAGCTGGGGCTGAGACAGCACCCGGTGGAAGCGATGATAGAGCTGGATCAGCTGGGTCAATGCTCCCTGGTCAGAGAAAGTCATGGACAGATCAGACTGTGGGGTGACACTGATGATGATTAGGAATCAGGTTAGGGCTCATCCAGAACTTTAAGGGTCGCTTGGATGATGCTGAGCTGGGCGGAGGCGGGGGTGGAATTAGTAATAGGGTGGGATGGGATTGGGGGCTGGGAGTTACAGGTCACCTGGATGATACTGGTTCCATTTCTGAAGTTGGTGAAACTACGCATGACGTCCTGACTCAGAGATTCCACCGATGATTTCCAGGAACTACCAAAGCCACGGATCAGCTGAGTAACCCGGGCTGATAGCAGGAGGAAAGAGAGAGTCAGAGAGGGACTAGGCTGGGTGGTCTTCGACCTCACTAAGTCCTCCCCAAGGCACAGCCAGCCTCACCATCCAACCCTTCTTTCCTGCTTTACCCCCACCCCATTAATCCGCATCCTCGCATTTTTTTTTCCCACTCACCTTACCACTACCACACCACCCTCATACCTTCTTCCCCTCTAAGTCGCTCGGCCTGTCCACGCTCAATCAAAGACTCAGCCTCCTTCACAAATGCCACCAGACCCCCAAAAGGGGGAGACAGCAACTCTTCAATGAATTCCTGGAGAAACACACATATGTATACACAGGGTCGAGTGTTCTGGTGTGAGCAGATTTTCCCACTTCTGGCATCATGACTGACTAGGTTATTAGAACACTCCCATAGTAGAACAGCTAAACTCTGAAAAGGTCTCATACTTTAAGACACCACTGGTCTCACAAGAGGTAGGGGAAATCTCGAAGGATCCCCCTCCTCAAAAAAGCAAAAATAAGCAAAAAAAAAAAAAAAACAACTAAACTTGAGCTGGGAGCAGAGCAACAAGAAATTGGAGTCAGGGCTGCAACCAAAGAGGTAGTCAGCTGGGAGAGGCAGGGCTACAAGAAGGCAAATGGTGATGACAACTCTGCTAGCCGGAAACTGAGCCCAATGCCAGCCTCGAGTGGGGAAGCGGAGCCTGGGTCTCTTGTGAGAGCCTCAAAGAGGAGGCGATGTAGACCCAGGTGGATAGCATCTTTCAGCTACTGCAAAAGCAGAGGCGAATCCTCTCTGAAAGAAAATATTCTCAACCCCAATTTAGGCAAATATGACTCCCCCAGATTAAGATCAAACAATGAACTCAAAGATACCAGACACAAAAGAAAGCACGCTACCACGAGAGTCAGCACAGACAATAAGCAATGGACTTAGACCTCCAAAGACTGCCAACATTAGAACCGTCACATACGTAAGCAGTTGTACATTCTGTATGAAAGGTTTAAAGAAGTTAAAGATACAGACACAAAGATGACCAATTAACAAGATTAGGAATGGACAGACTTGAAACAAAATGGAACTTTTTAGAAAGGATGTAATAATAAAAAATTTTTTTAATTTAAAAAAGTTAACAGGCTAAATAGCAAATTAGGAATACTTGAAGAACGATAACGGCAAATTGGAATTTATAATTGAAGAAATGACTCAGAACGCAGCAAAAACAGACAAGGAGATGGAACATTTTAAGACATTGAGAGGTATAGAAATCTAATTAATGGATCTAGGCAGTTATCATTACTGACAAAGAGAGAGCCAAGAAGACATTATGTGCCCCGATGGAAGTACACACCACCATCTCTTACATATCCTCATAAAAAAAAAAATCTAATTGGAATCTGATCCTTTCCATCTAACTACACATTTATGGGAAAAGAGGAACAGTTAGCCACACCATGGAATGCAATCAGCCGAATCCAGACTGTATGTCATTCTACACGACAAACAATTCAGTGACTCAGTTTCTTCCACAAATAAACTGCAGAGGAGGGGGGCAAAGATGGAAGGGTAATCTACAGATTAAAAAGAGACATATGCATGGACTGTATATGGATCCCAATTTGAAACATAAAAACCATTTATGAGATAACTGGGGAAATTTGAACACTAGCTGTTTTAAGTGTGCTGGGTTGTTTTTTAAGTGTGTGATAACATATTGTGGTTTTGAAAACACATCTGGATACAGATGAAGTGATGATGTATAGGACGGAATTCAAAATAACTAGGGGGGCACAGGAGGAGGATGAACAATGGGTGTTAATACAGATGAAACAAAACTGTGAGTTGTTATTGGTTGAAGATCTGTGATGAGACCTGAGGGTTTGCTATGCTGTTCTCTATATTAGCATGTACATTTGAAATTTCCCACAATAAGAAGGAAAAATATTTTTTAAAAATGGAAGAGCAGAATTTAAACAGAAAAAAAAAAAGAAAAAACAAAAAACCCAACCCAGATAGTAAGATCTGGTAAGGCCAAAGTGAAACTTTTATTCCATTTAAAAATAAACTACTTTCATTTAAAAATAAAATCTTTTTACTCTTTCCACAAAACATCCACTTATATCCACTGAAAGTTGTCAGGTAACTAACATGAGACTAGGGAGACATTCCCAAGAATGGCTCTTTCTATAAATAAGGGATCTTCCTTTATTTGTGATATGCTTTTGGACAGAGATTAAATAACCAAATTCAACCCATTGCTTAAATGTAATCGGTTGCCTAAATGCAATAACCCCCACCCGCTCTTAACAACATAACAGTGGAGGGCACAGGGAGTGGACTGCCAAGGTAAGGTCAGCTGCCAGAGATGAGCTGCCCTGTGTAACACAGTAGCCATGAGTCACATGCAGCTACTGATCACCTGAAACATGGTAAGTCAGAACTGAAATGCAGTGTAAGCATAAAATACATACCAGACTAAGGAGATTTCACATGGGGAAAAAATTTAAATAAATCATTACTAATTTTCTGTTGATTAATATGTTGAAATGATAATATTTTTGATATAGTAGCTTAGATAAAATATACAATTAAATTCATTTCACCTGTTTATTTTTTGCAATGTAGCTACTAGAAAATTGAGGATTCCTCACGTGGCTCATATTTGTGGCATGCATTCTATTTCTATTGGATTGCGCTGGTCTAGACTTGGATAAACTTTCTTTAAGCTCTCTATCCAGCAAAAGAGAATGTTCTGATAGCAGAGGAGTGACCAGAGGGAAACAGCACACTGGGCTTTGGCTAGAAATCTTTCCCACACAGTATCAAGCAGCAGCCCCCCAAAAAGGACAGGGAGCATTGATGACAGCTGGCTCCCCACCCTGAAATCCCTCGGTGTCTCAGCTGCTTTCAGCAGAGTCCACTGGTTTCAGTGCACCTTTGTGGGATCAGGGGGTCTAGAGAATTGCATGTCTGAAGGCAAAGCTGACATTCCGTCGGGTCACCTAACACCTAACTGCGGGGGAGGACAACGGGTTTCTTTCTTGTGTAATTACATGTTTATTTTAGTAAAGGAGAGAACAGAATGGGAAAGTTTAACCTGCAACTAATCAGATCCCAGAAGAAGAGAAGAAAGAACAGAGGAAAAGCAATGCTTAAAAAGATACTAGCTGTAAATTTTCCCAAATTACTGAAAAAGATAAATTCAAAGACACAGGAAACACGAGAACCAAACAAAATAAATAAAGAGAAATCCTAGACATATTGTAGTAAAACTTCAAAATACCAAAGGAAAAAAGATCTTTAAGAGCGTTCCAAGAGAACAAACTGCCTTCAAAGGAACAATGATTAGAACAACAAACGACTTCGCCACAGCAACAATTTCAGCCAAGAGTGGAAAATCATCTTCTAAATGTTGAGAGAAAATAACTGTTAACTTAGAATTTGACAGTAAGCCAGCAAAACTATCTTTTCCTAACAAAGGTGAAATAAATACGTTTATATAAACACAAAAACGAGTTTTACTACCAACAAACTTTCACAAAGTAATTTGTAAAAGATTTACTTCAGGAAGAAGGAAAATTACCCCAAATAATAAACTGAGTTTTAAAAAGGAATAGTGAGCAAATAAACTGGGAAGCATGGAAATCCAAATGAATAGTATCACTATAAAATAGCAATAATTAGGGGCCAGCCCAGTGGTGTAGCCGTTAAGTTTGTGTGTTCTGCTTCCACAGCTTGGGGGTCGCCGGTTCAGATTCTGGACATGGACCTACTCACCACTCATCCAGCCATGCTGAGGCAGCATCCCACATAGAAGAGCTACAACACTACAACTATGATACATAACTATGTACTGGGGCTTTGGAGAGAAAAAAGAAAAAGAGGAAGATTGGCAACAGACATTAACACAGGGCCAATCTTCCTCAAAAAAAAAGCAACAATTAAAAGTAGGACAGGGCAGGCCCCGTGGCTTAGCGGTTAAGTGCGCACGCTCCGCTACTGGCGGCCCAGGTTCGGATCCCGGGTGCACACCTACGCACCGCTTCTCCGGCCATGCTGAGGCCACGTCCCACATACAGCAACTAGAAGGATGTGCAACTATGACATACAACTATCTACTGGGGCTTTGGGGAAAAAAAAGGAGGAGGATTGGCAATAGATGTTAGTTCAGAGCCGGTCTTCCTCAGCAAAAAGAGGAGGATTAGCACGGATGTTAGCTCAGGGCTGATCTTCCTTACAAAAAAAAAAGTAGGACAGAAATAGACATTTCCCCAGAGCATCATGGCAGAGTGAGCTTCCCCCATTGAACTCTCTCCCTCTAAGACACAACAAAAAGGACATTCATATTCCAACAGAAGCTATTCACACAACACAAGGGACATCTGAGGCACCCAGGCAGCCATACATCCGAGGACAGAGGTGCTAGAATCCCCAGAGGAAGTGGAAGGAATTCCAGCTTCTTTGGCCCAGCGCAATCCAGTTCCAGCTTCTTTGGCCCGGCGGCACTCCAGCTCCTCCTTCTTCGGCCCAGCGCACTCCAGTTCCAGCTTCTTCAGCCCAGCGGCACTCCAGGCCCTGCTTCTTTGGCCCAGTGGCACTTCAGCTGCACCTGCTTCAACTCACCCACACCCGAGCCCCAGCTGCTTCGGCCTAGCTGCACTCCAGTCTCAGCTGTTCCCACGCTCCAGTTCCAGCTGTTCCCATGCTTCCCCCCCAGCAGCCTCCACTCAGCCACGCCTCAGATCAGCCAGGGGCTGGCGAGAGTGCCCGCGGATTGAGGCAGGCCAGAATACACAACTTGACCCCCACCCAGCAGCAGCAAGAGGAAACTGCGACCATATATTTTCACTATGAGGAAAAGTAAGCCAACAACGACAGGCACCATGCAAAAATATATTAAATCTCCAGACCAAAAGGAAAATAACAAGCACCCAGAAGTCAACCTGGAAAGCACAGAAATGTATAACCTTAACGACAGAGAATTCAAAATAGCCATCATAAAAAAGCTTACTGAACTACAAGAAAATACAGACAGACAATTTAATGAAATCAGGAGTTTCTTCACAAAAGAGATTGCAACTTAAAAAAAAAAACAATCAGAAATCTTAGAGATGAAAAACACAATAGAGGAAATAAAGACAAAGCTGGAAGCCTTAAGCACCAGAGCTGACAATATGGAGGAAAGAATTAGTATTATTGAGGACAGCAATGCAGAAATGCTCCAGATGGAGGAGGAAAGAGAACTAAGACTAAAAAGAAATGAAGAAACTCTCCAAGAAATATCTGACTCAATTAGGAAATCCAACATAAGGATTATAGGTATTCCAGAGGTAGAAGAGAGGGAAAAAGGAGCAGAGAACTTGTTCAAAGAAATAATATCTGAGAACTTCCCAAACCTGGGGAAGGCGCTAGAAATACCAGTGAATGAAATAAATAGATCTCCTAAATATATCAACATGAAAAGACCCTCTCCAAGGCATATAGTAGTAAAGCTGGCAAAAGTCAAGACCAAAGAAAAAATATTAAGGGCAGCTAGACAAAAAAAAAAAATAACATACAAAGGATTTCCTATCAGGCTCTCAGCCCATTTCTCAACAGAAACTTTACAGGCTAGGAGAGAGTGGAACAATATATTCAAAATTCTGAAGGACAAAAACTTTCAGCCAAGAATACTCTATCCAGCAAAAATATCCTTCAGATATGATGGAGAAATAATAACTATCCCAGATAAACAAAAGTTAAGGGAGTTCATTGCCACAAGACCACCACTACAAGAAGTGCTCAAGAAGGCCCTCATGCCTGGGAAAAAAAGAGAAAGGGGATTCAAAGTTTTGAACAAGGAGGAAAATAGATCGACAAAACCAGAAAAATTGCAGTCTTCTATCAAAATAGATTAGCAAACACTTAAATATAAAACCAAAGATCAAGGGAAGGTAAGGACCAAGCATAAATATAACCTTATCATGTTAAACACGAACTCACAACACAAGAAGGAATAAGATGTGACAACATTAACTTAGAAGGGGAAGAGGAAAGGGATGGAATTGACTTAGTCTAAGGGAATAAGAGGCCATCAAAAAATGGACTATCACATCCATGAGATTTTTTTATACAAACCTCATGGTAACCACTAACCAAATAATCAGAACAGAAGCACACACAATAAAGAAAGAGAAAACTAAGAGAACCCCCATACAGAACTACCAAACTAAATTGGTATTCTGAAACACACGGGACAAGAAACAAAAGAAATGCAAAAGAACCGGAAAAAGAGCGATAAAATAACAACAACAAGCCCCCATATATCAATAATTACCCAAAATGTAAACGGACTGAACTCTCCAATCAAAAGACACAGAGTAGTGGGATGGATCAAAAAACAAGACCCAACAATATGCTGCCTCCAGGAAACACATCTCAGGTCTAAAGACAAACACAGGCTCTGAGTGAAAGGATGGAAGACAATACTCCAAGCTAATGGCAAACAAAAGAAAGCAGGTGTTGCCATACTTATATCTGACAAAGTTGACTTCAAGATAAAACAGGTAACGAGAGACAAAGAGGGGCAATATATAGTGATAAAAGGGACACTCCACTAAGAAGACATATCACTTTTAAATATATATGCACCCAATACAGGAGCACCAAGGTACATAAAGCAACTATTAACAAAACTAAAAGGAGATATCAACAACAACACAATAGTAGTAGGGGATCTTAACACCCCACTCTCATCAATGGACAGATCATCCAGACAGAAAATAAACAAGGAAATAATGGACCTAAACAAAAAACTAGATGAGATGGACTTAACAGACATATACAGAGCACTCCATCCAAACAGAGCAGATTACACATTCTTCTCAAGCGTGCATGGAACATTCTCAAGACTAGACCATATGTTGGGAAACAAGGCATGCTTATATAAATTTAAGAAGATCGAAATCATAACAAGCATCTTTTCAGACCACAATGCCATGAAGTTAGAAATCAACTACAAGGAAAAAACTGGGAAAGTGACAAAGCTGTGGAGACTCAACAACATGCTACTAAACAACCAATGGATCATTGATGAAATTAAAGGAGAAATCAAAGCATATCTGGAGACAAATGAAAATGAAAATACACTGTACCAACTCATATGGGATGCAGCAAAAGCAGTCCTGAGAGGGAAACTCATAGCAATACAGGCCCGCCTTAACAAACAAGAAAAAGCCCAAATAAGCAACCTCAAACTACGTCTAACAGAATTAGAAAAAGAAGAACAAACAAAGCCCAAAGTCAGCAGAAGGAGGGAAATAATAAAAATCAGAGCAGAAATAAGTGAAATTGAAATTAAAAAAACAGTAGAAAGGATCAATGAAACAAAGAGCTGGTTCTTTGAGAAGATAAACAAAATGGACAAACCTTTAGCCAGACTCACCAAGAAAAAAAGAGAGAAGGATCAAATAAATAAAATTAGAAATGAAAAAGGAGAAATTACAACAGATACCACAGAAATACAAAAGATTATAAGAGAATACTATGAAAAATTATATGCCAACAAATTGGACAATATAGAAGAAATGGATAAATTCCTAGACCCATACAACCTCCCAAAACTGAATGAAGAAGAAATAGAGAACCTGAATAGACCAATCACAAGTAAGGAGATTGAAACAGTAATCAAAAACCTCCCAAAAAATAAAAGTCCAGAACCAGATGGCTTCTCTGGAGAATTTTACCAAACATTCAAAGAAGACTTAATACCTATCCTTCTCAAACTATTCCAAAAAATAGAGGAGGAGGGAACAGTTCCCAACACATTCTATGAGGCCAACATCACCCCGATAACAAAGCCAGGCAAAGACAATACTAAGAAGAAAAACTACAGACCAATATCCCTGATGAACATAGATGCAAAAATCCTCAACAAAATATTGGCAAACCGAATACAGGGGCCGACCCCGTGGCTTAGCGGTTAAGTGCACGCACTCCGCTACTGGTGGCCTGGGTTCAGATCCGGGCGTGCACCGACGCACCGCTTGTCTGGCCATGTTGAGGCGGCGTCCCACATACAGCAACTAGAGGGATGTGCAACTATGACATACAACTATCTACTGGGGCATTGGGGAGAAAAGGGGAAAAAAAAAAAAACGAATACAGCAATACATTAAAAAGATCATACCCCATGATCAAGTGGGATTTATACCAGGGACACAGGGATGGTTCAACATATGCAAATCAATCAATGTGATACACCACATTAACAAAAGGAGGAAGAAAAACCATATGATTATCTCAATAGATGCAGAGAAGGCTTTTGACAAGATCCAACATCCATTTATGATAAAAACTCTCAACCAAATGGGTATAGACGGAAAGTACCTTAACATAATAAAGGCCATATATGACAAACCCACAGCCAACATCATACTCAATGTGGAAAAACTGAAAGCCATACCTCTGAAAACAGGGACAAGACAAGGGTGCCCACTCTTGCCACTCTTATTCAACACAGGTTGGATAAGGTTCTGGCCAGAGCAATTAGGCAAGGAAAAGGAATAAAAGGAATCCAAACAGGCAATGAAGAAGTGAAACTCTGGCTGTTTGCAGATGACATGATCTTATTTATAGAAAACCCTAAAGAATCCATCGGAAAACTATTAGAAATAATCAACAACTACAGCCAAGTGGCAGGGTACAAAATCAACTTACAGAAATCAGTTGCATTTCTATATATCAACAACGAACTAACAGAAAGAGACCTCAAGAAGACAATCCCATTTACAATTGCAACAAAAAGAATAAAATATCTAGGAGTAAATTTAACCAAGGAAGTGAAAGACCTATACAATGAAAACTAGAAGACAATATTGAGCAAAATCAATGATGACATAAATAAATGGAAAAAGATTCCATGC
The DNA here is from genome assembly GCF_057802395.1 of Ceratotherium simum simum. NCBI lineage: Eukaryota > Metazoa > Chordata > Mammalia > Perissodactyla > Rhinocerotidae > Ceratotherium > Ceratotherium simum. The sequence goes on from NC_141912.1 coordinate 35,024,150, forward strand.
ACTTGGATTGGAAGAATAAACATTGTTAAAATGTCCATACTACCTAAAGTAATTTACAGATTCAATGCAATCCCAATCAGAATCCCAAGGACATTCTTCACAGAAATAGAACAAAGAATACTAGCATTCATATGGGGCAACAAAAGTATAGCTAAAGCAATCCTGAAAAAGAAGAACAAGGCTGGAGGCATCACAATCCCTGACTTCAAAACATACTACAAAGCGATAGTAATTGAAACAGCATGGTACTGGTACAAAAACAGACACACAGATCAATGGAACAGAATTGAAAGTCCAGAAATAAAACCTCATGTCTATGGGCAGCTAATCTTTGACAAAGGAGCTAAGGACATACAGTGGAGAAAGGAAAGTCTCTTAAATAAATGGTGCTGGGAAAACTGGACAGCCACTTGCAGAAGAATGAAAGTAGACCATCTTCTTTCACCATACACAAAAATTAACTCAAAATGGATCAAAGACCTGAAGGTGAGACCTGAAACTATGAAACTCCTGGAGAAAAATATAGGTAGTACACTACTCGCCATCAGCCATAAAAGGATCTTCTTGAATTCCATGTCTACTCAGACAAGGGAAACAAAAGAAAAAATAAACAAGTGGGACTTCATCAGTTTAAAGAGCTTCTACAAGGCAAATGAAACCAGGATCAAAATGAATAGGGAACCCACCAGCTGGGAAAATATATTTGCAAACCATATATCTGACAAGGGATTAATCTCCATAATATATAAAGAACTCACACAACTGAATAACAAAAAAACAAACAACCCAATCAAAAAATGGGCAGCAGAAATGAACAGACACTTCTCCAAAGAAGATATACAGATGGCCAATAGGCACATGAAAAGATGCTCAACATCACTAATCATCAGGGAAATGCAAATCAAAACCACACTAAGATATCATCCTACACCTGTTAGAATGCCTATAATCACCAAGACAAAAAGCAACAAATGCTGAAGAGGCTGTGGAGAAATGGGAACCCTAATCCACTGCTGGTGGGAATGCAAACTGGTGCAACCTCTATGGAAAACAGTATGGAGATTCCTCAAAACATTAAAAATAGAAATACCTTATGATCCAGCTATCCCATTACTGGGTATCTACCCAACGAACCTGAAATCAACAATCCAAAGAGGCTTACGCACCCCTGTGTTCATCACAGCATTATTCACTATAGCCAAGACATGGAAGCAACCCAAGTGTCCCTCGACTGATGATTGGATAAAGAAGATGTGGTATATATCGCTGTGCTTTGGTGGCCCAGGTTTGGTTCCTGGGCACAGACCTACAGCACTCGTTGGTGGCCATACTGTGGCAGTGACCCACATACCAAATAGAGGAAGACTGGCATAGATGTTAGCTCAGTTTGAATCTTCCTCAGCAAAAAAACAAAAAAAAACATTTAAGGTGTTTTAAAGCCCACATACTCTTTGAGAGAGGGGTTAAATATTAAGTTTAGATGTTAAGCTAAATATGCAAGGTAAAATTTAAAGGACAAATTCTAAAAGAATGGAATACAAAATCCAAATAATTAGAGAGAAAAAAAAATGTAGTAAGAAAAGCAAAGAGGCAAGAAGCACAAAAGACACCAAACAAACAGAAAACTAAAGATGGTAGAAAAAAGTCCAAATGTAACACTAATCATAATAAACATAAATGAATTAGAATCATAAATTAAAAGGCCAAGACAATTCAATCAGATTTTTTAAAAATTCCTGCTATATGCTATTTACAAAAGACTTAAAATGTGAAAACATAAAAAGGCTGAAAGTAAAAGAATGGAAATAAATTAACAGGCAAATATTAACCAAAATAAAGCTGGCAGAGCTATGTTAATATCAGACATAACAGGCTCTAAGACAAAATTATCAGGGCTAAAGTGGCACATTATATAGTGACAAATGCTTCAAGTCACCAGTAAGATCTAACAATTCTAAACTTTTAAGAATTAAGATAAAATAAACGGGGGCTGGCCCCGTGGTGCAGTTGTTAAGTGTTCGCGCTCCCCTGCTGGTGGCCCAGGGTTCGGATCCCAGGCGTGCACCCACGCACCGCTTGTCAGGCCATGCTGCGGCGGGGTTCCACATAAAAAAGTGGAGGAAGATAGGCACAGATGTTAGCCCAGGGCCAGTCTTCCTCAGCAAAAAGAGGAGGATTGGCCTGGATGTTAGCTCAGGGGTGATCTGAGCTAACCAAAAATAAATAAATAAAATAAAATAAGCTGAAACTATATAAAGCAAAATTTGATAGAACTGCAGGAAAAAGTGAGAAATCTGTGAATTTCAAAGTATCTCTCTGAACTATTGCTAAGGAGACAAAAAATAATCAGTAAAGGGGCCGGCCTGGTGGCACAGGGGTTATGTTCACACACTCTGCTTCAGTGGCCCGGGGTTTACAGGTTCAGATCCTGGGTGGGGACCTACACCACTTATAAAGCCATGCTTTGGCGGCATCCCACAAACAAAAATGGAGGAAGATTGGCACAGATGTTAGCTCGGGGCCAGTCTTTCTCACCAAAAATAAATAAATAAATAAAAGATCAGTGAAGATATAGATGATGTGACCAATACAACTAAAAAGCTTGATTTCCACACCTGACACTTAAAGAATACACATTCTTCCCAAACACACATGGAACATTTACATGATCATGTACTAGGCCACAAGCAAACCTAAACAAATTTCAAAGAATCAGTACCCCAAAAAACACATTCCCCATCTACAATGCAATTAAGTTGGACATTAATGACAAAAAAGATAAGTAAGAAAACTACTTTTGGAAATTTTAAAACACTCCTCCAAAAATCTCACAGATCCAAGAAGAAATAATCAAAATATAAAAGTTCATAGAAGTATAATAAAAATGCTACATATTCAGACCTACAGAATTCAATAAAACCAGTACTTAGAGGGAATTTCATAGTTTTAAATCTTTCCAGATGCTTTTCCTGGAAAGTTCTATGAAACTTTCAAGGAAAAGATCATTTCAATCTTAATCTCTTTCAGAATAAAAAGAAATAAAAAGAATACTTCCTTCCCACCTCCTATGAAGCCAGTATGACTTTGGTTCCAAAACCACACAAGGATAGTACAATAAAGGTGAGGCCAACCTCACCTATGCAGAGAAGCAAAAATTCTAAATGAATTAGATCAAATCCAGAATGGTTTAACATTCTAAAATCTACAAACGTCATATACCACATAATAGATTAAAAAAAATAAACTATATGATTACCTCAACAGTTGCAGAAAAGCACACACTCTTGATTAAAAATTCAATACCCATTCATGATTTTAAAAAATAATAACTCTTGGCATACTAGGGATTGAAAGGAACTATCTTAACCTGATAAAGAGCATCTATAAAACACCTGCAGCAACATTACTCTTTTTTTTTTTTTTTTGTGACGAAGATCAGCCCTGAGCTAACATCCATGCTAATCCTCCTCTTTTTGCTGAGGAATACTGGCTCTGAGCTAACATCTATTGCCAATCCTCCTCCTTTTTTTCCCCAAAGCCCCAGTAGATAGTTGTATGTCATAGTTGCACATCCTTCTAGTTGCTGAATGTGGGACGCGGCCTCAGCATGGCCGGAGAAGCGGTGTGTCGGTGCGTGCCCAGGATCCGAACCCGGGGACGCCAGTAGCGGAGCGCACGCACTTAAGCGCTAAGCCATGGGGCCAGCCCGCAACGTTACTCTTAATGGGGAAATGATGAAAGCTGTCCTTTTAAAATTATGAAAAGATTAGGGTTCTCACTAGCACCACTTCTATAATGATTCAGCTTTGTACTGGGGGTCTTAGCCGTGCAGTAAGAGAATAAAGACATAAAAAGTTAAAGACATTGGGATTAGAAAGGAAGTACTAAAACTGTCCTAACTCATAGACGACGAATGCCTACATGGAAACACACACACACACGCACACAAATCTCCAGAAATATTATTAGAAATACCCACTGAGGAAGGTGGCTGGCTATATGGCCAATATACAAAAATCAATAGCATTTCTACATACCAGTTCAAACAACAAGAAAATTTCTTTTTAAAAAGATAATATTTAAGTAACAACAATTTATTTAAAGGACAATTTCTAAAAGAATAGAGTAGAAAGTCCAAACAACTAGAGAGAAAATACATTATTCCTAGTAATTCCTAGTATTATTCCTAGTAATTATTCCTAAATAAATGTAGATTTATTCCTAGTAGAAATAATTACAATAATAACTCCTAGCACACTAGGGATTAAAAGGAATCTTCTTAACCTAATAAGGAGCATCTACAAAAAACCTACAGCTACATTACCCTCAATGGGGAAATGATGAAAGCATTCCTTTTAAAATCAAGAACAGCATAGGATTCTCACTATGACCCTTCTGTTCAACCATTTACCATCGTCATAGAGGTCCTAGCCAGAATAGAAAGAGATCAAAGACATAAGAAATTAAAGGCAAAGAATTAGAAAAGATTTATTTATTCCTATTAGGACTAAACCTACATATTACACCTACCTAGAAATAATGCTAATGAAAAATTTGCAATGTCTTTGTGCTGAAAATTATAAAACGTTGTCAAAAGACATTAAAGATTATCTTAAAAAAGGAAGAGGGAGCCCATGTTCATGGACAGGAAGTTTCAATATCATAAAGTGTCTATTTTTCCAAATTGATCCATGCAATTCCAATCAAAATCCTTAATGGTCTTTTTATGTTAAAACTTAAAAGCTGATTGTAAAATTTATATGAAAAGTCAAAAGGCCAGTAACACTCAAGATACTGATGAAAAACAAGGTAGGGGAATTTGCCCTATAAAGCATAATAATTAAAATTGTATTACAGGGCAGACATATTGATCAATGGAATAGAACAGAGGCAAGACGCACATCTTTGTGGAGTTTTCCTATGTGACAGAGACAGCACTGCAGGTCAAGTGCAGAAAGAAAGGAATTTTCTATAAATAGTTCTGGGCCAATTATTATCCACATAGAAAACATTAAATTGGATTTCTATCTCACATCATACACAAAATATCTATTCTAGGTAAATTTAGAACTTAAATGAAAAAGCAAAATTCTGCAATATTAAGAAGAAAATGTAGTATAATATTTTGTTGACCTTGGGATAACAAGGACTTTCTTAAACAAGACACAATAATAAAGATAAGATTAATAAATTCAATCATATCACAATTAGGAATTTCTGTTCATCAAAAGACAACATAAAAAATGTAAAAAGATAAAACACATACTGAAAGATATCTATATAATCAGCAAAAGACTAGTAAGCAGAACATACGAAGAGCCCTTATAAATCAAAAAGAAATACATAAACAACCCAATTTTTAAGAGATCAAATGCTATGATATTTTACAGAAAAGAAAAATTTGTATGACTACTTAACATTTGAAATGATGCTCAATCTCATTAATAACCAGGAAAATGCAAACCAGGACCCCAATAAGATACCTTCCAGAATGGCAAAGATAGTCTGATAATACCATGTGTTGGAGAAAATACGGCTCAGTGAGAATTCTTACAAAGTGCAGATATGGAATAAATTGGTACAACCACTTAGGAAAACAATTTGGCACACTTGTCTCATAAAGTTGAATACTGGCAAACCCTGTAAGCAGCAAGCCTACTTCTACTTCCAAGAGAAACTTTCGATAAAGCTTGTCTACATCTACGTGCACTAAAAGACGTAATTTGTCATAAAACAATTCTCACAGTAGCAAAAAAATAGAAATAATCCAAATGTCCACTTACAGGAGAATATGTTAAACTCACACAATGTAACATTACATAGCAGTGAAAAAGAATGAGCTACAGGGCTGGCTCCGTGGCTTAGCAGTTAAGTGCGCACGCTCTGCTACTGGCGGCCCGGGTTCGGATCCCGGGCGCACACCAACGCACGGCTTCTCCAGCCATGCTGAGGCCACGTCCCACACACAGCAACTAGAAGGATGTGCAACTATGACATACAACTATCTACTGGGGCTTTGGGGGAAAAAAAAAAGGAGGAGGATTGGCAATAGATGTTAGCTCAGAGCCGGTCTTCCTCAGCAAAAAGAGGAGGATTGGTAACACATGTTAGCTCAGTGCTAATCTTCCTCACCAAAAAAAAAAAAAGAAAAAGAAAAATACAAAAGAAAAGAATATAGACCAATAATGACAGCATGTTGTGAACCAAGAGTTATAATAATTCCAATTCCGTGTACCTAAAGTCCATTAACTGCCTCTACCTACACACACAGACAGACACACACACACACACACACACACACACAGAACTGAAAACAGCACAGAAGACTGTCTCTTTCTTCTTCCCCACACCCCTACCTGTGTCCGAGCATTGAGCAGCTGCTGGAAACTCTCAACCTCCTTGCTGTCATCTGCAGCCCGCTCCTGAGGGAAGACAAAGGGAAATCTCAAGTTCAGGGAGAAGCAGCCCTTCACATCAGGATACCCCTTCCTTCTACGTGTGCTGTACTGTGCCAGCCACCGTGCCAGACTCCAAGAAGAAAACATGGAACAAGACCAACACAGTCCCTGCCTCATGGAGCTACAAGAGCAGCGGGGGACCCCAAATTCTCTGGGTAGTACCGGAGACAGGGAGAAGGGGCATCTGTTACCATCAGCACACCGAGCATCATGTCATAGTTGTTGATCAGAAACACGAGCTGCTCCTTCCTAGAGGAGAACTCAGCTGCCACTCGGAGGACAAAATTCTCCACTTCCACCTGAAAAAGTTGAAAGGAGAAGGTGACACAAAAAGACAAAGGCATAGGGCCCCTCCTCACACTCCAGCCCGCTGCGGCGCCCTGCCCTCACCTGTAGCTGCCCTAGCAGCTGCATCGTCCGTTCATTCGGAATGGTCTGATTGATGCTCACAAGGGCAGAGGAGAACTCTGCATATCGGCGTGTGATCTGGGAGAAAGAAAGTGGGAAGAAAAAGTCTCACCAACTTCCCAGCCCAACCAACACAACCTCCCAACTCCCTGGGCGCTGGGCAACCCAGCTGTGCGACTCCCACCTACAGTCTCTCCTACCAACAGTGCCCAATCCACTCTGAGTCTGACCACACTCTTAGACTGCCCCTCACACAGTGTGGCCACATATCCAGCCAGGCCCACGACACAACTGTGAACCTGGCCAACCCCCACAGTGAAGCTCAGAGCCCTGCCTTTCAGGAACCCCTGTTACCCTTGCCCTCCCTCACATAGTGGGGCCGAGTATCCAGGCCCCCAAGGCGCTGAGGGTCAGTGCTTCGGACACTCTGGACATTCATCTCCAGGATCAGCTCAAAGCGTGGCCACAGCAAGGCAAGCACCTGTTCCCAGTACCTGTGGGCTTAATCAGAATCAGAAATGAGCTGGCGAGAAACGTCGGGGTGCTAGCGGGTGGGGGTGGTGGTAAAGTGTGTGTGGGGAACCTGATGAACGGCTGACAGCTGGTGGAGGTGGGAGTGGGTGTGAAAGGTGAGTCAGAAAGCAGCAGCACTGCCTCCGGGCAGATGAATGGGAATAAGGGGCAATGGTATCAGGTCGTGGGAGCCAAAGGGTCAGCGCAGGGTTGTGTCAGACCAAGAGTTCAAGGCCAGGGGGGCATCAAGGACTAGTACTCAGTGACCTGTCCAGGGCGGGCACATCCCTCTTAGCTGCAATGTTGCGGAATCGGAGGACGATGTGGATACAGAGAAAAACAGCAATAGCATCGTAGCAGTCAGCGAGATAGGACTCCAGGTGTTTCTGTGATTTAGGAACAGGCAGAGGATTGAAAGATGATGTTACTTTGTCATTCCCAGTGGCTATGGAAAAATGCACGTGCTCCTTTGGGGACGTGGCACAGGGAAGGAGGGAGGGAGAGAGATCTAAAAAGGAAACGTCCTCTCCTCCCGTCAACCGGCCGCTCGGCTGGTCTTGCTGCCTTGCTCACCAGGATCGATGATCACAAGCCTATCAGAGCACTAAGGTTTAGGGGCCCCTGAATTCAGGTGCTACTGCCTGGGTGTGGGTCAGTAGTAGGGGTAGTCTCAGGGATCCCAAGCTTTGAGGGTTTCATGGGGAGTCGCACTGTGAGTACGAGGCTTAGACATTTTAGAATGAAGGGGTCTTGGTTTCAGCACCGCCAGAGTTGTGACCCTGCCTCCCCCCGGCGCCAATGAGGACTGAGGACACGGGCCTAAGAGCACAGGAGTGGGGATCTCACCAGGGTCATGTTGAGTGTCCGGCCCATGACGGCATGGAAGAGGTCGTGTGCAGCCGGGCCAGACACAACAAAGAATTCACAGATGAAAAGATATTCACGGCAGGAATTGTCCAGGAGGGCGTAGTGCTGGCTGCGGAAAAGGGCCTCAAATGGATACTAGAAGAGGAGGGGTAAAGAAGAGAGACAGAAGGGATGGACCCAACACTGACTCCTAGTGGCTATGGCTGGAAAATCAGCAAACCTGGGTCATGAGGGCTCAGGAGACCCTTCCCACCTAACCCAAGTCCAGGCTGTGAAAGAGCATGCAGAATGGGTATTGAAGAGGTGGGGGAAGGGGCACAAGAGCCCACACCCACCTGCTGTTGCTACTCCTGCCTCCACCTCCACACCTGCCTCATGACATGTCACTCCCCTCAGCCAGCCTCTCCCCTCTGTCTGCCCGTAAGCCAATGGTCCCTACCCTTTCACATCACAGAACACCAAGTTGACTAGGGAAGGCCAGTCTGAGGTCTATGGGGACTGATCCAGAGGCCTGCAGGGTAGGAAGCTTTCCGTCACCCATGCTCAGAGTCCCCTCATGACTGAAGCTTGTTCCTCCTCCTACCCTCTGATCTCCCCGCTGGGCAGTGTGAGGCACCAGGATGGGGGCCTCCAGTTCAGTGGGAGAGATGACAGAGCCACGGGTCCCCAGGGTGAAGATGGTGTTCCTGCTGCGGAGGGATGGCTTCGAGAAGAATCGTGAAGGGTCAGAGTCAGGGAAAACAGTAAGATCACAATTGTGATGGAAGATCAAAGACTCAGTACCTCCAGGGACCCCAGGCAGCCAGACACAGCCTAGATGTCCCTCTTTCCCAGTACCAGGGTGCCACTGCACCTGACATCTGTGAATGGGCTTCAGACAGCCTCCATACTCCCTGACATGATATGCAAAATTATGTATCAAGATGATATGTGCTTTCATCTAGGGAGAGAGGCCATAGCCTTTAACATGTTCTTGAAGCTTTTGGTCCCACAGAAACAGGTAAGCAGCAGTGCCCTGGAGACTGGAGGCAGAAGCCCCCTCACTCTCTCGGCCTAGCATGAGGGTGCCTCAGCTCTAGGATATCTTTCTTTGCTGTGTCTTCCACGCCCATTAGATCATCCTTCTCAGCGACTTCCTCGTACTAGAGAAAACAAAACAGAGAACTGGTAAGCGTCTCTTCCCATGGTGCTATAAAAAAATTTCTTTTTACATTGTCCCCCCTTGCCCAGCAGTGGCCCCTCTTCCCAGCCCAGGTGCCCAGGTGCCTCTGCGTCCTTGGCCTCACCTGCACCTTCATGAGCCGCCCCAGGTAAGAGCGGTAGTAAGACAGGTAGATCTTGCTCAGCGTCTCCACATATTCATCCCTCATCTCCTTTGCTGTGGCTCGCTCATTGCCCAGCAGGAACTGATAGAAGAACCTGGGGGGACCAGGGACGAGTCAGTCTCCTTGCCTGCCCAAGAAACCAGACACCACACTGGGCTGCTCGCAGCTCAGAGGCCATCCCGAGCCCTTCCTTCGAGTGGCGACCTGTACTTCAGCAGGGCCGTCTGGGGGATCTGATAGTTGGTCATTGGTTTTCTGAAGGAATAAATCTTCTGAAGGATGAACTCTCGGATTTTCGTCACTGCCTAGACATGAGGGACCAAACAAAGGCATGAAGCTGCAACCTTCTTACCATTTGGGAGGCAGTGGGGGAAGTGACAAATGTTAAATATAGGAGGAGAAAGGGTGGAGAATCCCTATTCAGCATTTCTTAAGATTTTCAAGGGAACCCAGAGATGGGAAGTAAAGGCAGGGTGAAGTTCTTGGGGGCAAGCTACAATGAGCTCTGCCAGGGAAATCCAGGATGAAGGTCTCAGGGAAGCTAGTTCTAGTAGTTTCTAGAGTATCCAGTCCCACTCCCCACCTTGACCCGGAGCCGGTCAAGCACGCCTCTGACGTCTGCGCAGGCAGCTGTGCCTCTGGCCTCCTGCTCCCGGACTGCGGCCGCCTTGGCATCCAGCTCCTGCAGCTGCTCCAGGAACCTGGGCTCTGTCACTGGCGCCTCCAGAATTGCCCTGAATAGCAGGAAAGGGTGAGCTGGGTTAGGAGGGAGACCCAGACATCCCTAGACTCCAAACCATACCCCATACATCCAGCCTGTCTCCTCTTCCCATCTTACACTGTATCACACAGTCAGGACATGGGTACAAAGTTTTCTGTTCCTGGACCACCCCCCCATAAGCCTTGGACCCCCTCACTACATGCCTGACCCTGGTGATTCCTAATCTTTGATGCCTAAAGCATGCATCAATGTTAGAAAGAGTTGTCAACCCACTCGTCAGTTTCTGGAAGGCACTTGATGACCTGGAGCCAGGAGACCCATGTGGTAAGTAGGGCAGGCCACCCCAGCCCATCTACCTGCCATAGATATTGTGGCCCTTCAAACTGGTGACTCACGTGACCAGAGCGGAGGGCACCACCAGACCATCGACAAGCTCCCCAAGTTTCCCCCGAACTGCCTGGCGGTTTCGAAGCCGAATGTTCATGGCTCCTGACTGTTCCTGCAGTGTCCGGATCTCAGAGCTGATGGAGCTGAGGTCACTCTGAAAAGCTCCCAACATCTGCTCCATGCGCTGCAGGAGGGCAGGAGATGTTGCTGGAGGGCCACAGGGTTGGTAGGGGACAAGTGGGCCACCTAAGTTTCTTCGTTAAGTCTCCACTATCTATTAGTCCATGAGGGCAGTGGGTGATGAGGGAGGAGGTACCCCAAAGGTCACCGGCAAATAACATTAGTTATGGTAGTAACAATAAAAAAGTCTATTGAGGTCATCCTAAAAGTGACTCTAACTGTCCCCCCTGAGGCTGGAGACCCAGAAAATGGCACCAGAGACCATGATCCGGGTTCAGGTTCAGGGTTATTGGGGGTCCCAGGTCATGGTTACTAACCTCAAGGACAGCATCGCAGGCTGTGATCTGGTTGTGCAGCGAGGCTATGTTCTCACTCTCTTGGATATCTGACCCACAAAAAGTCAAGGGGCCTCACTGTGAAGATGGAGATGCTCAGACCCACACAACCTCTCCACTTTCTCCCTGAGGTGACAGAAACCTCCGAGAGAAGATGCCAGCCCCAATGGGCTGTCAGCACCACATCCCACAAAATCCGTTTTAATAACAGCCCCCTTTTCCTCTGCTGGAGGATACAATCTCGAATGGATTTCTGCTCAATCTGCTGAAGCTCCAGCTCAACCTGCTTTGAATAGTGACGGAGATCCACACCCTGGGAGAATGTAAACACGACAGGTCAGGAGGAAGTCACAGTGAAGGGACACTAGAACAGAAATGACGAAGGACTACAGGGGAAGACACCACGGTGATATTATAAGAGCAAGAGACTGTTTTCTTTTTCTTTTCTTTGAGGGGAGGGTAGGTGGAGGGAATTAGTAGGAGATTAGTATAGTGGAAAGCCTCACCGTTTTAAGAGCTTCCTTCACTAACTCATCCTCCAGATTCGCCTGAATGTGAACTGGAAATAGAAGTAAATCATAAGGGTCCAGCTCCACAGCTCCCTCTCCCCTCACTGAACATCTGCACACCATCCCTGCCTTTTACTTCCAGCCTCCACGCCTCTCAGATTATAGGCGCTGCATCCACCCTGTGCCATCCCTTACCGTCCACTTCATCCAGGATGAATTCATCGGAGGTGATGTCCAACTCTCCCAGTTGCAATGGCTCCTGAAGACCAGGACCACCCCCCTGGAGGGGGACAGGTTAAAGGGAGAGAATACATGGAGGAGGGAAAACAAAATATAATGGGATAATCCCCAATCCTTCGCGGCGGGGCTTTTACAGGATGCCATAGGCACCGAGTCAAAAAATTCTAAGAGTCTCACATTGTACCGCATCTACTCCTTGGGGTTGATGGGTAGGGAATATGACAAGGAGACAGGCAACCCACAAAGAGTGTGGAGGTGTCCAGATGAGGAAAATTAGGAGATGCAGAGGACAGAGCAGAGCTTGCAGTAGAATTTAGCATCCCCAGACTCCTGCTATCTTAGGTGTTCTATCATAATCCCTCTGGGGAGCCCTAGCCTTTGTCGAAACGTCAGCTAACACATAGTGTTTACCTGCATGCCCGGTGCCATCTTCTAAATACTCACTCATCTAATCCTAACCGACACCCTATATGGTAGCTCTTATTTTCTTCACCTTACAGGTGTGGAAAGCGATGGCACAGAAAGTCTGGTTAACTCGGCCAAGGGCACAGCGTGTAAGCGCAGAGCAGGCATTAGAACCCAGGCCGTCTGGCTCCAGAGGGCATGTTCTAAACCTTTATACTACACTGCTTGTCTGTTCTCCCCCCAAATCTGGAGATTAATTGAAATTGCTCCCTCGGATCCTCAGTCTCGGCCATTCTGGTCCCCGCTCAGGCTCCGGTCCGATGACAGGGAGAGGTATGGGGAGCCAATCCAGGCATCATCACGGTAGCAACCGAGCTCCCAATCTGTCCCACACCCAGCCCAGGCCCTTCTGACGCGAGGACGACCGGCCGAAACTCCGCAGGGGAACCGCCCCGCGTTCTCACCAGTGGGCCCTCCTCCTCCTCCATATCCGAGGCCCCGGCCCGCAGCACCAGCTCCCGGGCGGCGGCCGCCATCGTCGCGGCGGCGGCCATTCCGCGCAGCCTCACTTCCGGCAGCTGTCAGTCCGGCGGGTCGCTTCCCGGGACGTCTTGCACGTCCTGGGGCGTCTTGCACAGCGCGAAATCGTTCCCAGATATTTGAGTTTAATTGTTTGACTCCAGCTTCCCCCTTTCGGCTCTAACCACTTCATCCGAGTGCAAATGGGAATTGGAAGTCTTAAACACAATTTCACGCCGGAACCTTTGCTGCTCTCACAGCCAAGATCTTGACGAACTGTAACGAGAGAACGCACCGGAAGTTATGGCTCCCAATTCAGACTCGCAGAAGTCGCGTTTGCTCGCGCACAAGCAGTTTCCGGAAGCGCTGTACCAAGATCGCTCCGCCTCTTCCGCCTGGTCACTATATAAGGCTTTTACGTCACTTCCGTTCTCTCTTCCACAGGAGGCCTACACGCCGCCGCTAGGTCTGCTGCCATGGTAAGACTGGAATCCGTGCGGGGATCCGGCGACATCGGAACCGGGGTTGGGAAGGTCTGCTATCGGGGGCCCGAGAACGGCCTATTCTGGGGGTCTGCAGCTTTCTGCGCGGAGCCTTGGATCGTGCCCCTGGGAAGGGACGCCTAAAGACGTCCAGTTTTGGGGAGTGGGGCCAGAGGAAGAGTCCCTCCACGGGCGCTCGGAAGCCGCGAAAAGTTTGGGCGTGTATGGGGACCTCCGGCCTCCGCCGTTCAGAGTACTTTTGGGATCGGGCAGGAGACTTGCCCCTTCCCAGAGGTTGCATTTTCCCCAGCCTGAGCACTTCGTGATCCTGCTGTCTGCAGGACTGCAGTTGGCTATGTTGTGAAAACCTGAAGGGCAGTCGTGGCCCCCAGTGTGACAAGCGTAACGCTCCTGTTTGAGGTTACGGTTTGGTGGTAGTTCACGGTGTCTGATTTCTCCCCAAATTTCTGTCAGTCTCTAGTGATCCCTGAGAAGTTCCAGCACATTTTGCGAGTACTCAACACCAACATCGATGGGCGGCGGAAAATAGCCTTTGCCATCACTGCCATTAAGGTAAAGCAGGGTAAGAACTAGACAATATAAGTGAAACGGGTTGTTAGGACCTAAGTCTTAGTGAGGCAGGGTAGAGGAAACATAAGCCCCAACCAGATCCCCTCGGCTATTGGGTTAAAAAAAAAAAAGAGACTGGATGAGTGAGTGACTAAATCCCTTAAACCCATACCACGTTTACCCTAAAAGGTAAGTATGAAAGCCAGGGAATAGTCTCAGGTCAAGCCAAAATATTCCACCTAGGGGATGGGGAGTAGATTTGGTGTTCTACCTGAATTTGCTAAAATTTTCCTGGACCGTGAGCCATCAATCAGCTTGTGAGGTCCATTCTAGATTTCTGCCCCGCCCCCCATCACACCCGTAATCCTTCCTGTGAAATTTATATGCCCTGGAAATTGAATAATTGTACATTTTGAGGGGTGAGTAGAAATGCCAACAGATTCCAAGTGTGAAGAAACGTATATTTGGGAGGTGAGAGGGGGTCACTAAATCAGGAGCAGGATGTTGACTCAGATGCTAGAGGTGCAAGTCGTACCCCTTTCAGAAACAGGAACCAGTACTTGGCTTGTTGCATGAATTAAGTTGGTTGAGTGCAAGGTTGGATCTCCCTTCACCAACCTAGTGAACTCCTGGCCTTCCAGATGGAGACATTATTCTATCTACCCCCCCCAAATAGGTGTGATTAGTTGTGGAAATGGTTGAATGTCTTCCTCTCCTACCAGTGGGGGTGGGGATCGGCCTGTCTTGTGAAGAATCCCCAACGTCTGGTGCATGATAGGTGCTCATGCAGTGTTAGGGAGTGGATGTTACTAGGGATACTGTTGCCTGGTTTCAAAGAATTTAGAGGAAACCATGATAACTATTTTATAGGTAAGTTAATTTAAAACTAAATCGCAGCTTTGACTTACAACATTGATTAGATTTTCTTAATTTTTCATTATGTACTGCAGGAAGCATAGCTTTCATTTGTTTTGTGTGTGTGTGAGGAGATCAGCCCTGTGCTAACGTCTGCCAATCCTCTTTTTTTGCTGAGGAAGACTGGCCCTGGCTTAACATCCGTGCCCATCTTCCTCCACCTTCTATGGGATGCTGCCGCAGCATGGCTTGCCAGAGCAATGTGTTGGTGCGTGCCGGGATCCGAACCGGCGAACCCCGGGCCGCAGCAATGGAGCGTGCGCACTTAATCGCTTGAGCCACTGGGCTGGCCCTTTTCATTTGCTCTTAAATGGTGTATAAGGAGATTGCGTCCTTCTGTAATTCTGAAACTAGTAAGGCCATGGAAAATACAGTACCTTTTTCAAGGGTTGCTGTGAGGCCTAAGTGAGATAGTGAATCTAAAAGATGAGCATGGTTAATAGGATGCTTCTGTTAAGTCCTTCCTCTCTACCTCTTTGAAATTAACTGGTTTTGTATTTGTTAGTTTAATTAAACATCATAACCTCTGTAGTGAACTTAAAACAATTTTGTCAGAGCAGTTGCAGGTACTTAATGAGCACTGTGATAAGAAGACTCTTGGCATCCTGATGCCCTGCTTTTCACTGGGAAAGGTTATTCCTAGAGATAGATGAGTACTGAGGTTTTTGCTGATTACCTGGAGAGCCAGCAGTTGCAGCAAGCTCTTCCTCTGGTGAGAGAACTAAAGTGTAGAGGTGGTCTTTTGTTAAGGATGTGGTATGGGAGATAATACTTGGAAATTGGAAGAAAGTTGGGGGTGGTGGCTGAGTGTGGGGAGGGGATTCCTGAAAAGATGTGATTAAAGAAGTGGTAAGCAAGGTTAATTGGCCAGGGAAGGGTGAAGAATGGAGTGGAAGTTGACCCAAGCAGAAGAGGGCGTTTTGTAGAGGTAATACAGATCCTGCAAGATTATTCTATGCCGTGATCTCTTCCTCATTGTTTTGTTTCCACTTACAGGCTTTGCTATGAGTATTCTTTAAGGCTGGCTGGTCTTCTGCCCTTTCTCTAAATCAGTGTAGTAACTGCCATCTGTGGATTATTTGGAAACATGGGAGGAGGGGCTTGGTGTTGGTCACAATGACTGGAACATCATACCTGCTGGCCTTGTTTATAAGGAATTCGTGTCCTGCCAAAGTGCCAGTGCCCCCATGAGTAACAGTGCTCTAAATACTCCAAGAGTAATATTAAGTTGGTATCAACTCTACTGTTATATGTTCCAGACCCTTGGACTATGAAGATGAGAAAGTGATGGTTCCCTGTAGTGCACTCTTCTGGATGGAGAGAACAGGAGTGTTCTTGGGGCAGAGAACAGTGGATCTGGGGATCTAACTTAGGAAATTGTCCAGCCAATCTCTGGAGTCAGTAAACAGGACTTTCAAAATCTTAGTTTGACAGCAACTTTTAAAACAGTTGCTGGTGGAAAATTTGAAACATTCAAGAGTAGAGGGGGGCCGGCTCCGTGGCTTAGTGGTTAAGTGCGTGCGCTCCGCTGCTGGCGGCCCGGGTTCGGATCCTGGGCGCGCACCAATGCACTGCTTCTCCGGCCATGCTGAGGCCGCGTCCCACATACAGCAACTACAAGGATGTGCAGCTATGACATACAACCACGGACTGGGGCTTTGAGGGGGGAAATAAATAAAATTTAAAAAAAAAAAAAAAAAAGAGTAGAGGGAAGAGAATTATTGGCGCCATGGATGTATCATCTAGCTAAAAATTAGAAATCTTGTTTCATCTACACCCTTCCCCATCCACTCGTTTTAAAGGATGTATTTCTGACATAGTATTACTTTTGTAAATATTTAAATTTGAGGGAGACTTAGACCCTAATCTCTTCTGAATCTACCTCCTGATAATTTGATTTCCTAGGTCACATTCTTATTTCTAGGAAGTACCATCTGTTTTAGTTTACTGGGGCTCTTAGAACAAGTTACCGTAGACTTGTTAGCTTAAAACAACAGAAACTTGTTCTCTCAGTGCTGGAGGCCACACATCGCAAGTCAAGGTGTGAGCAGGGCCATGCTGCTCTGAAGGCTCGAGGAATCCATCTCACCTCTTCTCTGGCGGCTGCCAGCACTCCTTGGTGTCCTTGTCTTGGAGCTGCATCACTCCAGTCTCTTGCCTCTGTTACCACGTGGCCTTCTCTTTGTGTCTTGTGTGTCCTCTCGTTTTATTGTAAGGACACTGGATTTAGGGTACACTCTAATCCAGTACGACCTCATTTTAACTAATTATATTTGTAAAGATTCTATTTCCAAACAAGTTCACATTCTGAGTTTCCGGGTGGACATATATAGGGGGGTAGGGACACTTAAACCCAGCACACCATCCTTCACTGTCCAAATCTCTTTGGTTCATGAGTTCGGTGGCAAAGAGTAACAGTGCTGGTGTCGATACGATGCCACTAGTGTAAGCATTAGTTTCCTTTGAGTTTGATTTGGGCAGTTAGCTCCCAAGGGCCTGGTCATCTCCAGGCACTAACAAAATCGTTTGTGATCTTGGAAAACTTGGGTCCTGGGGATGTGGTGATCTGACCAAAGAATCATGAGGCTTAAAGACCCTGAGCCATTGACAATCCTACCCCTTGCTCAACCCTGTTAAAAGGGTTGCTGCTTTGATGCTGCATCAGCTTCGAGAGCCAGGCCCTTTGTCCTCCAGCAGGAAATTGAAAGGTACCCCTCTTCTGTGCTGCTGCAGTGTCTAGCAGCTAGCATTTATTGACAACTGCGTATGCTGGGCATTGTGAAAAAAAGAAAAGATTCTGCTTTCAAGGGGCTATCAGCTATCTGTTCATGGTCCAGCCCTGCCCCTGAACAAAACTTTTTCTCCTTTCTGTGTAATGGTTAGGCTTCATATCTGGAAAAGTGGGCGGGGCAGGGGCAATCCGGAAAGTATAAAGCACTAGGTTATTGCAGGCCCTACCTTTCTATGCTTTTGATTGGAGTAGGGGCTATAAAGGAAATCAGAAAAATCAGACTCAAACCCAATTCCAAAACCTCTCCTCAGGGCGTGGGGCGAAGATATGCTCACGTGGTGTTGAGGAAAGCAGACATCGACCTCACCAAGAGGGCAGGAGAGCTCACTGAGGATGAGGTGAGACAAGGAAGGGGGTGTGGGTTGGGCCTACCTCGGAAGGGGGGCATCTGGATCTGACCCTTCTCTTGCCTGCCAGGTGGAACGTGTGATCACCATTATGCAGAATCCACGCCAGTACAAGATCCCAGACTGGTTCTTGAACAGACAGAAGGATGTGAAGGATGGAAAATACAGCCAGGTGTGTATTGAGATGGGAGACGTTAGAGAAATGGAAGGCGGGGTGTCCAGCTGGAATTGGGCGGTCATAGGAGGTCAGGGGGTAAAACACATCTCTCACTTTCTCTTCCAAATCCAGGTCCTGGCCAATGGTCTGGACAATAAGCTCCGTGAAGACCTGGAGCGACTGAAGAAGATTCGGGCCCACAGAGGGCTGCGCCACTTCTGGGGGTGAGTAGGGGTGGGGAGTCTCATCCTGCCTGCCCGCCCCTAAGACTCAGAGATTTCTCTGGCTCCATTTTCTCTCCCCACCTTTTCTTTGTGTTGTATATGACCTGTGACCCTTTTCTTTTCTCACCTGCAGACTTCGTGTCCGAGGCCAGCACACCAAGACCACAGGCCGCCGTGGCCGCACTGTGGGTGTGTCCAAGAAGAAATAAATCTGTAGGCTTTGTCTGTTAATAAATAGTTTATACACCTATGGCTTCCTTCTTTGTGGTTCTCTCCATTCTTCTGGGGACAGTGATGGGGAATGCTATCACTCTGGGCCCTGTTCATCTTTCCCCTCTCTCCGCTGATGTTCCCCCTCAGCTGCCCAATCAGTGTCTTTGCTCTTGGTTAAAGCAGTAGTGTTGCCACGCCCCACCCTGCCAGAAGCAGCCCTTCACCTAGTGGTGCCCCACCCTCTGAGGTATGAGGAAGATGGAGCAGGTTGCACGGTTTCAAGATGACCAAATCCCCTGGGCTTGGTGCGGCAGAGTGGTGTGTGGGTGGCTGAGCCTAGCCAGTAGACGCTGGTGTATTTGCAAGTCTTGGCTACCCTAGGTCTCTAAAAGATGGGGGCCTGTGCCTAGTCCGGAGGTTCGAAAGTTGGGGCGATGCTGGTACAGATCAAGTCCTCTAACTGAGCGCTGATTCTGTGACCCGGAAGAGCTGGGCTCCGCAGCCGGGAGATGGAACACGTGCGTGGTTGGCGAGGGCCCTGCCTGTCTGGATGCACAGCGTTGGTGGTCGCCCGCTGCCGCCAAGGCGTACTGGTCCAATTCTCTCCCTGCCGCCCGTCCTGGGAAAAGAGCCGACTGCCACGCCGCGCTACTTCCGCCGCTCCGCGCTGCTGCGAAGTTTCCGGCGGGATGCAGTGGACGCGCGGCGCCACCCTCTCGCCGAGAAAGGGGCGGGGCCCAGCCGGCGCCGCCGGAGGGGAGAGCGCGGCTGGTGCGGCAGCGATCAGCCAGCCTTGGAGCCGAGCTTTCGGGCGGCCGCGGCGACAAGGTAACCTCCCCGCAGCTCCACCCGTGCTCCCCGGCCGCGCCGCCTCCCGCGTCTCGGCACCTTCCGGCGCTGGGACCGGGCGCGCGTTCCGCCCGCCGCATCCCAGGCGGGGCCGGTTAGCGACCCAGGCCGCAGAGAGCTGGGCTCTCCGCCCTCTAACTGCCCTCCATCTTTCCCTCCAGGTCCGCTCTGACTGCACCACACCATGCCCCTCAGCCTCTTCCGGCGCCTTCTCCTTGCCGCCCTGCTGCTGGTGATTGTCTGGACCCTCTTTGGGCCCTCGGGCATCGGGGAGGAGCTGCTGAGCCTCTCGCTCGCCTCCCTGCTCCCAGCCCCGGCTTCCCCCGGACCGCCCCTGGCCTTGCCCCGCCTCTTAATCCCCAACGAGGAGGCGTGCGGTGGGCCCGGCGTCCCTCCCTTCCTGCTAATCCTGGTCTGCACGGCCCCGGAGAACCTGAACCAAAGAAACGCCATTCGGGCCTCGTGGGGCGGGCTGCGCGAGGCCCGAGGGCTCAGGGTTCGGACTCTCTTTCTGCTGGGAGAGCCGAGCTGGCGGCATTCCGCCGGGGGCTCCCACGAGAACAACCTGGCACTGGAGTCAGCGGCCCATGGGGACATCTTGCAGGCGGCCTTCCAGGACTCCTACCGAAACCTTACCCTCAAGACCCTCAGCGGGCTGAACTGGGCTGACAAACACTGCCCCATGGCCCGCTACATCCTCAAGACCGACGATGATGTGTTTGTCAACGTCCCCGAACTGGTATCAGAGCTGGTCCGCCGAGGGGGCCGTTGGGAACAATGGGAGATGGGCGTGGAGCCCCAGAAAGGCACTGAGGTCGGACATGAAGAGTGGGAAGGAGGCGGCCCCACCCTGGGGAGCCAGCCAGTGCCTCTTTTGTACCTGGGACGTGTGCACTGGTGGGTGCACCCCTCTCGGACCCCAGGGGGCAAGCACCGGATATCAGACGAGCAGTGGCCTCCCACATGGGGCCCCTTTCCACCCTATGCCTCTGGCACAGGGTATGTGTTGTCAGCTTCCGCTGTGCAGCTCATCCTGAAGGTGGCCAGTCGGGCACCCCCTCTGCCACTGGAGGATGTCTTTGTGGGGGTAAGTGCCCGAAGAGGAGGCCTCACTCCAACCCACTGTGTCAAGCTGGCTGGTGCCACCCACTACCCCCTGGACCGGTGCTGCTATGGGAAGTTCCTGCTGACATCCCACAGGTTGGACCCCTGGAAGATGCAAGCAGCCTGGACGCTGGTGGGCGGCTCTGATGGGGAAAGGACTGCACCCTTCTGCTCCTGGCTCCAGGGAGTCCTGGGCCTCCTGCGGTGTCGGGTGATAGCCTGGCTTCACAGCTGAGAGTGCCAGGGACCACAGGAGAGGAGTGCGGAGCTGGGGGTTCAGCCACCACCCCTACGACCTTCTCTCTCCCAGGCCCAAGGCAGGGGCCCTGAGTGGCTGCAGCTGATCAGTTTCCCCATAGCAGATCGTCAGTCTGTCACTGAAGACTGAGGGATACAGGAAAAACCTAGAGGCCTGGCCTGCCGGCCCCAAAGATGGTCATCAGGAAGAAAGAGCAAAACAATGCTGGGGTGGCACGAGCCCCTCAATAAACTTGTCTCTCTATCTCTTCGAGTGCAGTGTGGTCCTCCCCAGGAGTCCCTGAACACAAACCTGGGAGCCTAGAGACTGCCAAACCCTGCTGGATGGGAAGGACATCTCCAGGGACATGGGACAAGAGAGAGGACAGCCTCTCTGAGGAGGAAGGTCCCTAAAGAGCAAGGCTAAGGCCACAGCGACTACAAGATATGGGGCGGGGGTAGAGGCAAGCCACCATAACCCTCAGATCCTAGAGGAGCCCCCTGCTGGGGGGGGGGGGGGACAGATCCACAGGACGATCCAGACACATTATCCAAAAAAAACACCTTCTTTAATACCAACCCACCCCAGGAGCCAGCTGTCCACCCCCAGTTGGGGAAGGGGCACACTACCCCCTCCTCACTCCAGGGAACAGGGTCATTTCCCCACAGGCGATCTTGGGGAGAGACTGTTGATCCCAGCCACCCTGCAGCCTGGCTCAGCGCACAAATCTGTCCAGGGCAGATGGCCGGGACCCCAGGGGCATGGCTTTCTTCTCTTGCCTCTGTGGCTGCTGCTCAAGGCTCTGCCGGACTTTTTCCTGTGGGGGGAGACCGGGGCAAGGTGAGAAGTGGCAGGCTGGCAAGACCAGAGGCACAGGCAGGAGGGTGCAGCCCATGGGAGGCCTGCCCACCCCCCAGTGCTCATTTACCCGGTGTTCCTCATCCATGACCTTCCTCTTCCTCTTCACCAGGCTCGCTGTCGAGCTTCGGCCCTTCTGTTTTGGCTTTGGCTGGAAGGGAGCCTTGGCCTCGGGGTCATAGCCCTGAGGGAGAGGACAGGAGTGAAATCTCTAACAGCCTTAGAGGCAGAGAACTGTGACAGCACCCACCTGCTGCGCCGCACTTCTGGGGACATGGTAGGGAGAGGATGTGGGGGTGAGGAGGGCCTGAGCACTCAGGGGCCTGTTCCGTACCAGCCTCTCTATCCGCTCCTTCTTTTCCTGCTCCAAAGAGATGACATCAACCTCTGCCAGGGCCCGTGGATCCAGACAAATGAGCTCTGCAGGTACCTGGAGGTGTCAGAGAAGGAGAGGAATGGGTAAGGAGCTGCAGGAGGGTGACCCCAAAGAGGGAAAGAATTCAGGGAGGCTGTTGAGTCCCACTCTTCCCAAGACCCCCAGCACAGGGAGCTGTCCCTACTTCCCAGTCCCAGACCGCATGCGGCACATCCTCACCTTCTCCAGGAGGGCCTTCACCTCCCATTCCTGGCGCTGCTTCCGGCTCCTGTATGGGTTACTCTCCAGGCCATCAAAGTTGGGCTCAGCAGCCCCTGGAGAGAGGGAGGAGCAGGCCGCCATAAATAGGAAACCAGTCCAGCAACTCCCGCCGACCAAGCCCTTTGCTCTTGGCTGTCTCGGGCTCACTCAAACTGCCACCCAGAGTTCATTCACTTTGAGCCCCACCCCCTGGCTCACTCACCAGGGACCAGCATGCTGGTGATGCCCCCATTGTGCCCCACCCCCAGCACATCTTCAAAGGGGCAGAACTGAAGGCTGTTCACAGGGCCTGAGAGCCGGTGGGTGAGGTAGGGCTGCTCCAGGGAGGGTGGGCTGGCCTTGCCCGGCCCTGCCCATATGTTAACCACGTCACTCATTCCTGCAGCCAGAAGTCCCCGCTGGGAGAAGGCCAGGTGCCCCGCTCCCTGGGGCAGGGTCCGAGCGCTCAGAGGCTGGAACGTCCCTCGCAAGTCAAAGATCTTCAGCTGGTGGTCCAGGCCAGAGGTGGCCATATGCCTTGGGGGAGAGGGGAAATTAGTTAATCCATAGCATGGGCTTGCTAAGTCCAGGCATCAAGTCTGGTTAGGGAGAAAAAGAGTAATAATGCTAGTAACCACTACCATCACAACAAACATTCCACAGGCATCTTCTTGGTTAAGCATCACACAGCTCGGTACTATTTTTATTTCTCTTTTACAGATAAGGAATCTGAAGCTCAGAGAAAGGAATTCAGGGTGAATGGCAGAGCTAGAATTCAAGTCAGGCCTGTTTCTCTAGTGTCTGTCCTCTTACCTACTGAAGACATGTGAACCAAAGGGAGAACGGACGGAACAATCTGTATCTAACTGTACTGCTCCACCGCTCGCACAGGCAGCAGAGCAGCTCGGCGAAGGGAAGGACAGACTGCAGGGGGCAGGGAGCACTTCGTGGGAAAATTGGGATTCTCAAGAAAGCACAAGAAACAGAGACACAGCAGGTACAAATGACTTAACATCAGAGTGTGGACATAGTGAGACAGAGGCAGAGGTTTGTTTTCAGGATTGGTGGGAAATATGGTCAGGAGGACCAGGAGGGGACAAATTGCAGGGGCTCTTGAAAGTCAGACTGAGGACTCGGTCCCCAACACTGCTCTCCAGCACGACAAGACACAAGTTGAAGACCCATGGACCTGAGAAAACCTCCTTAGGAGTTAATGATGTCATGTGCTAGAGGGCCCTGCCCCGCCCCCTCTTTCCCTGGAAGGAGGGAGGGCAAGGCTGGTGACCAAATCCTCCAAGGAATCCTGCACCGCAGAAGCTGTTTGCCTTCAGAGGTTGGAATTTCTATCTATGTTCAAGTTCTTCCTCAGAGACGGAGGCTGAAGGGGACCAGCCAGGCCGGGGGACGTATGTTTGCCAAGGGTCAAGGATTCTCTTTCTAGCCTTGGCTGTGAACCCAGGAGGAGGGGACTGAAGTGTTCCTATGAGCAGAGACTTGCCCTGTGATGGGGCCGAATAGAGGCCCAGTTGGATACTTCTCCTGACAAGACAATGAGGGCCCCAGCTCCACCAGAAGGAAAGGCTATAAGCGCAAACCAGGAATTACTGAGGGCTCCTGGGACACAGGGTCACACCCTTCAGTGAACCAACAACTCAGGGGCACATGCTGGCTCCTCACCCCATACCCACCCACCTTACACACAGGGATCCCCTGTGCAGATACCAGCCCGTTGGCCAGATGGGCATTCAGGCCACACTATCATGCTACCAAACTTGCAAGAAACAGTTCGGCTTTGGGAACCCAATCCAATCCTAATGCAAGCTCCCAGAACACCTCTTGAGGAAGACAGTAAGCCTCATCTCTGGAGTCTCTGTGGCTTGTCTAAGGCGCCTCTGAGGAGAACCAGAGATAAGCAGGGGTGTGCCTAAGATCAAGGCCCAGAGCTGTTCAGCATCAATCGTTGACCAAACCTCAGTGAACTAACTGATTAAGCCCTGGGCACAGGAGCAGCTGACCCAGGCGGCCCAGGGAAGGCCAACTACTTAGGTCCAGTGGCCCACAGAAGGCAGAAAGCCTTGGGACAGGCCTCCCCACTCTCCCAGAGCCAGGCTGCCACAGATATGGAGTAAAAGGGCGGAACCAAACCACTTGTCCACCAAGACACAACTGTGGGAGGCCAAGGGGGTCTGAGCAGCTGGAAGGCTTTCACAAGTTGGTGGCCACTGGGCTTTTCCTTTTCTTGTTTTTCTTTAAAAACAACTTAAAAATAAAGTTATGTAGTTTATACCTAATGTAGAAGATGCCTGGGCAGCAGTGTAAAAGGAAAGCAGCTTGTGGGAAAGATTATTCTGACAACACACCCGGGGCACGCCAGGAGGAGGAAGAACTGGAGGCTGGAAACCGGCTGTGAGCATCACGCATGTCCGCAGAAACGGCAAGGATGGAGAGAACAGACTTGGAGGACCCTCGAGGGGAAAAGCAGTCAGGATGTCACGGGGGGTAGTGAGTGGTCATGAAGTGATACCACCCAAGCAAGTAGCAGAGCCTGGGCACCCAGAATGCACTCAGTGAATGGTGCTTTGGATTCCTGCTATTACTGATGGCTGAAGAACACGGGCTGTGAGGCTAGAAGTGGCAAAGAAGTCATATTGTGGGTGACAGGAAAATGTGGCAGAAAGGGGGCAGGCAAGGAGGAACTTTGGGAGAGAGGTGACCTATCCATTGATGGACGCATGCAGTCTGGGGTGACAGAAGACAACTGAGTAGAACCTAAGTGCGTGACCTGGATAATCATTCCTGTACCACAGCCACCTGTTTTTGTAAATAAAGTGTATGGAACAACACACTGGGGCAGGCTTAATGGCCGATTCATCCTTATACCCCCAGAACCTCAGTGTAGAGCCCAGCCCACACCAGGTGCCTGGTGAATGCCTGACAGATGAAAGGAATTAGAGGAAAACACACGGGAACTTGTACGGGAAACAGTCTGCCAGATCCAGAGATACATACAGATCAGAAGAGCTGTGGAAATGCCAAAGCTCTCAGAAAGAGCAGAGATTCAAAGTGGACCCACCACCCCCACCCCTCACAGCACCAGCCAGACCTAAAGAGCACGATCATCTTCGCTGAGGATGAGGATGAAACATGGTGCACTCCGTTCACCCCGCACCACGCTAAACTCTACGTGCCTTACCTCACTGTAACGCCTACAACAGCTCTATGAGCTAAGCCCAGGGCTGGGCAAACCACAGCCCACGAGCCAAATAAAGCCGCGCACCACCTATCTCTGAACAGCCTACAAGAGCTAACACCCATGCCAATCCTCCTCTTTTTGCTGAGGAAGACTGGCCCTGAGCTAACATCCGTGCCCATCTTCCTCCACTTTACATGGGACCCTGCCACAGCATGGCCTGACAAGCGATGCATCGGTGCGCGCCCGGGATCCGAACCCGCGCTGCCAGCAGCGGAGCGCACGCACTTAGCTGCTACGCCATGGGGCCGGCCCCCCTGGTTTTTACATTTTTAAGTGGTTGGAAAAAATCAAAAGAAGGATATTTTGAGATGTGAAAATTAAACAAAACTCAAATTTCAGTGTCCACAAAGTTTTATTGGAACACAACCACATTTGTTCATTTACTTGTTCTGTGGCTGCTTCTCCGTTACACTAGCACAGTAGAGAGGTCAAGACAGACACTGTGTGTGGCATCTTATCGCTTCCCACTGCTGCCCAGCGCATGACAAGTCTCAGTGACATGGTTATAACTGACAGCACTTTGAGCACCTCACAGACCACCTGTCTCATCATCTATCTGTGTGAAAAGATGTTTCCAAAGATGAAATATAGAAAATCTCTTTACAGATGAGCATTAACAGACAAACATTTGCAGTTTAGTTTGGTGATTTGGAACACTAACCATGAACCTCAATTAAGCAAAATGTTATCTTCAAAAAGAGGAATTGAATTCTTCCCATTTGTAGACCTATATTACAAAGATTTTGTATTAAATTATTATATTTTGAATTTCATTGCTTAAAAATTTGTGCTTTGTTGTCTCTGTTGTTACTTAAGTACCTACATAATACCCTCGATTTTGCCTCTTGACCAGCAAAGCCTAAAATATTTACTACCTGACTCTACAGGAAAAATGTGCTGAGCTAGACACTCATGTCCTCACTCCCAGGGTGAGGAGAGTGTGGCACAGAGAGGTTGTGTAACGTGCCCACACTTACACGGCTGGTCAGTGGTAACAGCAGGATTTAAACCCAGGCAGCTGGCTGCAGAGTCTGTGCTCCTAAAGACACATTGACTCTATGCCTTTCTTCCCAGCTGTGACCCCCAAACAAGTGACTTACGTGCCTGTAGAATCTACTGCCACAGCCCGGACCCCACCACGGTGACAGAGAATCTTCGCCAGTGGCTCCTTCACAGCTGGACTCCATAAGGACACAGTACCTGGACATCAGAGGAGAAGAGCTGAAGTTACTAACAGGGCGCTGAGGTGATTAAACCTGAGAAAATGGGGACTCAAGGCCAAGAGGTAACAAGAGCGGGAGGTAAGTACTCACGAAGTACAGTATAGAAAAAAGCAAGTCACCATGGTCGGGGAGTCAAAGCCCAGCCAGGGACGCACCATTGCTGTGTCCAAGATGGATGACGGCATTGGAAGGGTTCTGAGTTATGACGTCGAGCCGTCCAGCCCGAGCATTCAGAGCTGCCACGATCTTTCCCACTGACACGTCCAGGTAGGTCAGAAACCCTGTCTCTGACTATGAGAGAGAGAGAAAGAGAGGAAGAGAATGAGTCGTGATTGCCCTCTGTCCTCCCCCCACTGTGGTCCCAGGGGAGGGGCAGTCTTCTCCAGGGCTGCCACCAGGTCCCTGTGCTCCACAGCCACTCACAGCTGTGGCCAGGAGGAAGTGGAAGGGCAGGAACTCAAGCCGCGTGACTCGGTCACAGCGGCGGATGCAGTGGAGCTCGATGCCCTGGTTGTCGTAGATGTGAAGCCAGCGGTTCTGAGCAACAGCAAGCAGTGCCTCCGAATGCAGAAACCTGGGAGGACGGGAGGAGTGGTTCAGTGGGAAAGGGCGTCACGGGCTGTCACTCAGTCAGGGATGGGCTGTCTCACCCCACTGACCGGATGTCCCGCACGGCCTCCATGACGTTGATCTCACACATGAGCTTCTTTGTCACCCAGTCAAGTGCGGCCACATGACCCCGGCGCCCTCCAAAAGCCAGGTGTCTGTTGGAGGTGGGGTACAGGCACGGTGTCAATGCAGGGGAGCACCCTGACTCAGACCTTTTGAGGTCTGCCCCACGCCAGCTCCTCCTCTCCAGGTGAGAGAAGAGATGTTGCTACACAGGCTCTCTCTCACATGCAAGCAAATCACAGGACCCTCCCCACTCAACACCCCAGACATACGCTGGTGTGGCTGAGGTAGGCTTGGCTGACGTGATAAAGAGACACCGCTATGTCCTAGTTCCAGAGTCACTGGAATTCAACCTTACCTCCCAGTTCGAGAGTAATTCAGCCTGTAGGGTCCAAACTGTCTCAAGTTCAAGTCAAAATGCTGGGAAAGGGAAGAGCAAAAAAGAAAAAGGATCATGAAGAGCTGGCTCCCTTCAGTAATTCCCTCTTCTAGTCCCCATGTCCATCTTGCTCTGCTCCACCAATCAACTCACTGGCCCCTTTTCCATCCTCAGGCTCACCTTGGCTGCACTTGCAATGTCCACAGCCTCCACGATGTCGGCCTGGCGTATCTTTGCCGTGTCCTCCCCATCCTCCCCTTCCAGAAACCTGCAAGTGAGTGGTAAGGTTGCAGCAAAGCTTCCTAATATGAAGTGGGTGTACCAACATAAAAAGGAGAAAGGAGAGTGCCATAAAGCGGGGGCTGGGGAGGCCCACATTAGGGTCCACTTACCCAGGTTCCTCAGCAAGCAGCAGCTCAGAACGAGCAGCTTTGACACTTATCTCCTCTTCCTCAGCTTCAGCCACCTCAACTCGGCTTCGGGTTTTGGACTTAGAATGTGGCAGCTATAACATCGTTGGTGGTAGAGAAGCGCGAGAAGAACCAGCAAATATGTGGAGTCACAAGACAGCCACCTGGTCCCGCCTCCACTCATCTCACCCAGTCACTCCCTGCTTGCAACCCCCGCCCCCTCCCCGGCTGGTCCTCACCTTTTTGGATTTGTCAATGCGACAGAACTTCTGAGCCACCTCCACAGGCACGGGGGCGGGGCCTGGAAATGGATCCTGCGCCTGGGGCAGGGAGGAGGCAAATAACAGACAGGCTCGAGGCTCGGGTTAACCCCAACCCTCGCAACCTCAAAGCCCAAGGCGACTTGCCCCGCCACCCGATCCGGTCCCAGGCTCACCCCGGACAAGCTCCGCTGAGGCTCCGGATTCCTCCGTTCTCGGGGTTTCTTCGGGACCTGGGGCTTCTTGGAGATCCGAGACTTCTTTGTGATGTAATTATTCTTTAGCCTCTGGGGGCGGAGCTCTCGATTCCTCTTCTTGTTCTGAGGGGGGCCTGGAGAGGCTGCGGCAGCTGTCGGAGTGGTCTCTTCCTCCCAGTATCGCCGCGGTTTCTACCGGCAGATCAGGATCCCTGATACTCCGCTGCCCGCGCCCCGCCCCTCCGACCCCGCAGTTAAAAATTTCCCTTTCACCCCAGGGAGGTCTCTACCTTCTTCTTTGCCTGAAGTTTGTCCTTCTTGGGCGGGACACCCCTTCCTGGCTTGGGGGCCGTCTCCATCTAGCCCACCTGAACCACGACCCACGTGCAAACTTCTCTCAGCTGTCCAACAGTGCGCTTGAAAACTCCCGGAAGTCCTCTGGCCGTCATCCAATCAGCACACACCGGGTCTGAAGCCTCCCAGGCGCCATCTTGAGTGAGGGCGCGCTCCTCAGGGAGGTGCGGGGCAGCCTCGCCCTCGCCCACCAGAGCGGCAGGTTTTGCCCAAGTAATGAAAGAAAGGCAAATCCGGGGCCAGGGCACAAGGAACGGGGCAGTTTCTTTTTCCAGCTTCGTTTCCCCATCTTGCCTAAAACCTTCCGAGTCCAGTCTTTTTAGCAGAACACCAGTCATTAAACATGTCAAAACTACAGTTCCCAGCATACGTCAGAGGACAGCTTCCGGCGCCGTCTTTTCCCAGCATTCTTTGTTTGCTTCCGGGTTTAGTAGTACTGAAGGGAGAACGTGAGTAGGGTAGGGTGTCGGTTGAGGGGTCTGGGGTCTCGTTTCGCCAGGCACCTCGTGGGGCCGGGGTAGAGTCGATATCCGGGACGGAGAGAGGCTGCGGTGCCCCGACAGGCTGCCTCTGAAGAGCGCTGTCATTTCCGCAGGCCCGGCCAGAAAGGGAGCTCGGGCACGTTCCAGAGTGTGAGACCCAGTGCCCCTCGCCCGCTCGCCGCAGGCTTCCGTCCCCGCCATGGCTGAGCTGATCCAGAAGAAGCTACAGGGAGAAGTGGAGAAATACCAACAGCTACAGAAGGGTAAGGGGGCAGCGTCGGTGCAGCCTCGCCCCAATCCCCTCACTCGCTCAGAACCCAAAGCCATCCCAAGATGTTTTCTGCCCCACCCAGGCCCCCGCGTGCAGCCCCTTTCTCCACCCACTGACCCGCCGTCCCCATCCTTGTCCACTTCCTCAGCTCCATTTTCTTCTGATTGGGAGGGATCAGGGGACACATTTGATGTCTCTAATCAAGTCCTTCTTCCCACCCCCCAGACTTGAGTAAATCCATGTCAGGGCGGCAGAAACTTGAGGCACAACTAACAGAAAATAATATCGTGAAGGAGGTGAGAGACTGGGATTTGTGGGGCGAGGAGGGACCTGTAGTGGCAGTGATTGTGATCATATATATCCCATCCTTCCATCAGGAACTGGCCCTGCTGGATGGGTCCAACGTGGTCTTTAAACTTCTGGGTCCTGTGCTGGTCAAACAGGAGCTGGGGGAGGCTCGGGCCACAGTGGGGAAGAGGCTGGACTACATCACAGCTGAAATGTGAGTCTTTGTTCCACTGCCCTGTGATGCATCTGACACTGTTGGAGTAGGGGTGTTGAGGAGCCATTGTAGAGTAGCTCTTCAGGGTAGCCCCCACTTGTCCAGTTCCTCCAACCCCTTCCCTTTTAATCCTGCTTCTTGTCCTTCCCCTAGATCTCAAGTTTTCCACCAATCTCTTTCTTGTCTGCAGCACACTCAATAGTAAGTCTCCCTCATTTCTCATTTGCTTTTTTGTCTCTCTTGCCTCTCCTCAGTAAGCGATATGAATCCCAGCTCCGGGACCTCGAGCGGCAGTCAGAGCAACAGAGGGAGACCCTTGCCCAGCTGCAGCAGGAGTTCCAGAGGGCCCAGGCAGCAAAGGCAGGGGCTCCTGGGAAGGCCTGACCCTGTGGTGGGGGGGCGGGGAGGGGAGGGAACGAGGCAGCTCTAGGATCTATACTGTAGCTAATAAAATGTGAAAACTTCTAGCTGTTTCCTGACCAGACACTTCTGTGGTAATTCTCCATCCATTCCCCCCGCCCCTTCCACCTTATATATATGTCACCATTACTCCCACAGGTCCAGATTCTTGCAACTGGAATCTGTCTGTGGTAATCGTTTTTTCTTTCTTGAGACTAAAATCTCTCTTAAACTTACTACTTGCCTGTGTATACAACCCTTAACTCCTTCTTATTTTTGTTGGCACACGTCTTTAGGAAACATGGGAAGGGCATTTATAACGCAGGAATTGTTGGGAAAGGCAGTTTAATTGAAGAACTCACAATTCTCCAACCTGAAACCCCAGGCTGAAATGTGGTTTCACATTTCACCTCCTTGCTATGGTTACTTGTTATCTTCCAAATCGTCCTGGTGTCTCTCTTAGTTCTTTTTAGCCTCTCTCTTCCTAGAATTTGTTTGAATGTAGCTTAAACTGATTTAAAATCCCAACATGTAATGCTTTGTGATGTTCTCTAAGTTTGTCCATTGTCCACAAAGTTGTTCTTCCATTTCTTTGTCCAAAAATCGTTTCTTACAAACTTGCAGCCAGGGGAGGTCTTCATACTGATCACTTTAATTGGGTGGCTAGTACTTGACATGGGTCTGTGACAAATGAGGAGAAAAATTTAAGAGCAAATAAAGGGACCGGGGTAGAGAGGTTGCTGGGGAGAAATAAACCATTCTGAGGAAACCATTTTCACCAGCACCTCGCTTTTAGCTCTTCATGGGGATAGAAAACACTGGGCTCCTTCTTGTTCCATGGTGTCTACCTTCAGCCAACTCCCCACCCCTACTCCCAGCAGCTGGTTCCCATGCACTGCAAGGACAGGGGGGTAGAATTCAGGTAGTGTTTTGGTTTATTATCTTAGTGTTGTCACAGTGACATGAACCCCCACAGTAGGAATAGGAACTCCTACAAGAACCTACTTTGTGCCATCCCCTCTCCCCAGGGCTCAGAGCCTCTAGGCTTTTCCTCTCCCCTTACTTCTAGGCCTTGCCTTGGCCCTTGGCATGCTAGGATGTGGCCAGGAATCAGAAATTGACCCCCTTTCCCAGTACTAGGCGTGTCGTGCATTCATAGAAATTGGGGAGCTGTACACAGGTTTCCAGCTTGGTTACCAAGATTACCAGTTCCCACAGGGCTGGATCCCTCGGCTGTCTGGTAAACTAGCAGCACTTCACTGCCCCAGGGTGGTTGGCCACCTCTCTGGATTTCTTCCCAATGCGACACAACTGCCATCATTCAGGATGCCTGCCCACGTCTGGTATGGCCACCATGAGTTCTGTGAGCCAACAGGGCTTCCTCCTCAGAACAGTGCCCGGGCAATCTTCCTCCCTGTGGCCTTGATCCTGGGAAAGGAACCCCCTCCTCCCTCGCTTGGGGGAGTTCCTGAGGCAGAGGGACTGCCGGTGAGGCCCAGTGTAGTAGTCGAGGGCCTTCGCCGTTGCCGCAGGAGGAAATCGTGTGAAGCTCCATCCATAGCATAGAAAACATTAGCCGAGGGTGGGATGGTCAGCTCTGTAAGTTCAGAGAGGGGATGTCGAGCACAAACAGTCGTTCCCCCCACAACCACCCAGATGTGGAAGCTTTCCCACTGGTGGGCACCACTCTCCTGAGTCTGCCTCCCCTCGTGGCCTCTGACCTCGCTCCCCTGGTAGCAGCTGCACTAGCTCATACTCCGAAGCCACCGCAGAATCACGATTGTTTTTCTTAAGGACACGACTGATGACACTTGGAGCCTTGTCCTGGCTTGTCACCTGGCAGGACAGGAGACCAAAAGAGCAATAAATTGGCCATGATGATCTCTACTTCCCATCCTTTCAACCCTAGCCACTGATCCCCACCAAAAAAGGTTACCCGTGTCCAGCACTTGTGAGTGACCAGGGAAACCCAATGTGGTGGCTCCCTGTCCTCCACAGGCCAGCCCACACGGTGCCCAGTGAAACAGGGCTGCTTCCCTGCAGGGAACTGCTGTTGGTTCTGAAAACCTAATATGGCCACCAAAAGTTCAAGGAGCAGCAGCTAATGCAAAGTAGCCTTCAAAATAAAACGGCTGCGAAAACCAAGGGTCAGAATTAAAACTAGAATCATCCTCTCATTTGGCTCTTCAAACCTAAGACAACATCCATTGGCCCACAGGGCACCATCCTTCACCCCCCACCTTGTAGCCCATGGCTCCCTCACCAAGATGCTCTTGTAGACACTGCCATCTTCCCCCAGCTCCATCTGGACGCGGATGATTCGGCAATCAGAGGCTTCTGGCCCAGAGCCCCCTCCCCCATATTCAGTCCCCCTGGAGGCCCCTTCTCCTGTACCCCCACTGAGCGGGGAGCCACAGGAGGCTGAGCGGCGGTGACCTCGAGAAGGCCTAGGGGAGGAGGCTGGGGGAGAGAGGTGGCTGGGGTCAGCCGGACTGTGCAGGGATGGAGTGCTTTCCAGGGCAGTGTCCAGAGATGAGACAGACGGCCACTTCATGTGCTGGGGGCAAACAACATGGGGGACTGGCGTGAAGGCAGGGAGGGAGGTCAAGGAAGAAACATTCACAGAGTCAGGGTCAGTGTTAAGGTCAGAGGTCAAGAACAGAGCTCACCTGGGCCAGCCGGGTCAGCAGAGGAGCAGGGGTTCCAGGCACCTCATCTCCCCCCACACTGGGCCGGTCCCAGGAGACAAGAGGGGTGGGACCCCCAACAGAGCCCAGAACCCTGGAGTGGCAGGAGATTGGGGGGGTCAGAGGAAGAAGGGCAAGTCTCCAAGAGACTTGCCCCCCAACCACTGACTCTCTCACTCTGTCCACTGCGAGATGACCAATGTTGGCCGAAGCACGCGTGGGGCAGGAGGGTCACTGGTACCAGATGGCTCTACCTCACAGGACACACGATGGCTGGGGAGGGGAGCAATGGCCAGAGGTCAGGACAATGCACACCAACCCCCACACCCAGCCTGAGCCCTAGAGTCTCAACCTCACCCAGCCAGTCACCTCTGAGCCTCTGTCAGTGGCCGGAGCCCCTGTAGCCACTGCTGGATATCGGGGTCGGGTCGGAGGTCATAGCCACGACATTCATTCTGGAGCCGCCGCAGCTCAGAAAGGACAGCAAACTCCTAGGAAGGAGCCCTCAGACTGCAGGAGCCAAAACTCAGGGACCCCCGACCCTCCCCTCCATCTCCCCTTCCTGGGACACGGCTAGGGATGCCTAACATCTGACCCACGCACTCCCCTCACCTTCCTCCGCTTGTCAAAATTGATGTATCCGTTCTGCAAAGATAATGGGGATGCAGTAAGAGTGCCAGCCCCGCCACAGAGAGAGCATATTCCCTCTCCCAAACACACCACATCCACATCCCACTCACACACACTTTCCTCAGCCTCTCAGACTCCTCCATCCCGGCCCCTCCTTCCCCTCCTATCTATCATGCCCTAAGCACACTACCTTACCCTTTAAACTGAACATCACAGGTAGAAACTGTGTCCACTTCACAGATGAGAAAATTAGGGCTCAGCAAGGATAAGGAAATTGCCCCAGGTCCCAGTATTTGTTTATTTAACAAACTCTACATATGCTTACATTTCAGGCACGTTCTAGGTACTCGCCAGATGTTAATCCATTTAACCCTCATAATAACAGGCTGATGTGGATACTGTCACTAGTTTCCCATTTACAGATCGCAAAGGCACAAAGAGGTTAAGCAACTTGCCAAAGTAACAGAACCAGAACCCGGCAATCTGGATGGAGCCAGAGTCCTGGCACTCAGTGCTTACGCCTTGCAACCCCTTTCTGGAGGGAGGTCTGTCTGACCCTGAGGCCCACTGGTTCCATCATTGCAATGCACACACAAACACACACCACTGACCTCCAGCTCATCCTTGGAGGCCGCATCCAGCATCACGAGGTCCTTCAAGAAGGTGCCAAGGTACGGGACCACACCCTGAGGTCAGAGGTCAGAGTCAGATGCCCCTACCACTGATCTGAGGACTCTGCATCCCTCCACTTTCCTATCCCATTGCCTCAGAGGACAAATTTAATTCTCCTCACCCTGCTGTGCCTCCCCTTTCCATCCCTCAGACGGCTTCCCCCATACGCTCCTTCACAACCACCCCACACTAGTCACTCACCCCACCCCGGGAGCCAGACCTCGGGGCCTTCTTGGAATTTGGTTCCAGAGAGGGCTGCAGCTTCACCTCCTGGTGGTGACAGAACAAGGAGATATGGGGGTGGGAATGGGGAGCAGGGAAGCCTGGGAATGCCAGGGAACAGGGCCTCACCTGCAGGAGTAGCTCCCGGCTCTGAGAATAATTATCCTCCTCAGAGAAAATTTGGCAGAGGCTGGAGAAGACTCTGAGACTGTCCCTGAGGGATGGAGGGCAGCATTGAGGATGGGCCTGGCTCATCTCCCCCTTCCCAGCTTCACCCCCAGGCCATCCTCCCCACCTGGCTGCTTCCCCCCAGGCTGCCCGAAGCCTATGGATGGGGCTGGACTGCAGGGCCGACACAACAGCATAAACTGAAGAGAAGTTTCGGAGCAGACGGCACTCCTGTGGGGGGAACAGAGGGAGGCCACAGTTGTGGGACCTCTCTCCACACCACGGTCGCCATCAGGGCTGATCCTCTCTCTTACCTCTGCCACGCGGATCCACTTCTCCAGGAGCCGGGCCCTCTGGGGGGGACGGAGTGGCCGTATAGTCACCTCCCCAGGCCCCTCTCCAGTTGAGGTAGCCCCCAGGACAGAGCTGACCACTGCCCCTGCCACCTTATTGAACTGTGTGACAGTAGCTCGGACAGATGGGCAGAGATGGGAATGTCCCGGCCGGTCTCTATGACCCCACAGGCCCCCCAGGCACTGAGAGGGGACCAGATTGAGAAACAGCTCCTGCAGGGCAGAGGTCAGAGGTTAAAGTTCATAGTCAAGCCAAGTCAGCCTTCTAATATCAGGGGTATGAGGATCTGAGGTAGCCAAGGAACCAAAGGGGCACAGGGCTTGAAGGAAAACAACCAAGGGGAAACAGGGAAAGGTCAACTAGGTGGACAGAGGAGGCTGGGAGCTGGATGGGGAAGGGTTGGAAGCAAGGAAAGGATCTGGAGTCAAGGGAAGGTTAGTAAGGGGGAAGGGGTGTGGGGGTCAGAGGTCAGGGTCTCACCGCATCTAGCAGGGTCAGCTGTTCGGCCAAGTGGTCAGCGAGGAACACCAGGACATCCGTGGGGTCAGCAGGGGGATCGCCGGGAAGGGCCAGGGGCTTAGGAAGGTCGGGGGCCTGGAGGGCCACGCGGGACCGGAGGTTGCGGACGAGGTCAGCGCTGCCCCCCCCGACACCCTCCCCTGCTGCATACCCTGTCCGAAGCAAGAAGCTCTCAAGCCGGTCAAGCTGACCCTTGACCTCAGAGCCAAAATCCTCAGGGTGAGAGGCCAGCCAGGTTGACAGTACAGAGATGGCTACCCTGGGAGGAGAATCAGCCGGGGGTCAGCCATCAAGCAGCAGCTTGGGCAGAGGGGCTGTGAGGTTAGGAATCGGGGGTCACTCACCCTTTTGTCCTCTCTAGTTCATCACTAGGACTAGATTCAAGGGCCTCCAGCCTGGGGAGGGGAAGAGATTCTATCTGTCCATTTTTTCCAAACCCCCAGTGGCTTTGACTATTTTGGTAGGATACGCTGGCTTTAGAAAATCCAGACACATCCATGACCCTTGGTCCTTATGACCCTGACCTGTCAGCCATAAGCCCTAGCAGGGCAGGTGTGGAGGTGAAGGCCCGGTGGGTGGCCAGGAAGGCTGACATGAAGGTCACGTCAGCCCCTGATGTCCGGGCATCCAGCAGGTGTCTGACGAGGGCCTCCAGAGTGCCAGCTCGGAGCCTTCGGGAGGAACGCGGGGGAGGCATTGGGGCCTGGGGAGACAGGGGACCAGTTACCGACCCTTTCTTCAACTCTGCCCATAGATCTCTGGGGAAAATCCCAGACCTAGGAGATGATCCAGGCTCATTATATTAAGATTCAGAGAGGCAAAAACACTTGATATAAGTTACACAGCAGAGTCTAGGTCTCCAGACCTCCAACCTAGCACTCTGGCCAGAAAGCCGGCCAGAGGAAGGGGAGCTGGGAAGTGATGGGTCAGAGGTGAGAAGCCAAAGTTATGATCTCACCAAGGGATCAAGAGACCCATACTGGCGGCTTGTGACAGTAAAGATGGCACCATCCTCCTCCTCATCCCAGATAGACACAGGGGCCTGGAGGAGCAAGAAACGGGAAGTCAGACAGTCCCACACTAGCCCCCACTGTTCCCAGCCCTCACCCCCAGGCCCTACTCCTCCCTCTGTACCCCTCACCTGTGGCGGCGGGGGACAGTACCAGCGAGTGCGAGGGGTGGGGGGGGCTGGTGACCCCAGGTCTCCCCCACTGGGGCCCAGACAGCCCCCCCCAAGCCGCCTCAGGGCCCGGTGGAGTCGAGGGGGTTGCAGTGGGGGGGTGGATGGAATGCAGGAACCCTGATCCCGAAGATTGCCGAAGCCCCTTCCCCCCAGAGCTGAACTAACACAGCAGAAAAGCAAGGTGCAAAGGGGAGGAGAGGGAAGCGAGCGAGGCAGAAAGCCAGAGGCAGAGACCTTGAGAAGCTGAAACCTCAGTCACCGGCACAGCCGCATGCTCCGCCCTCCCCCGCAGGAACTGGCCAAGCCCAAAGAGTGAGTCCTTCCCCTCAGCCCCCTTCCCCCTGGTCCCTCGGCCCCGGAGACCCCCTCAAGGTGGCGGCTCCGATCCCAGTACAGGAAGGAGAAGGGGAAGTGGGGATGATGTGGGGGGGTAGACTCAGAGAGTCACATGGCCTCAGCCCCTCCCCCAGCCGATCCCGAAAAACCAGCCCTGCCAGTCACCCTGACCTCACCCAGCCTCTGGACCCAGGAGTCCAGGGCCTCGGGGCCCCAAATCCAACTTCTGGCCCCTCCTGAGGGCCCAAATCCTGCGCCCGGCCCGCACCATTGGTCCCGGAGGAAAGCAGGTGACCACCCCCCACTCAACCTCCGATTGTCCCTCCAAGGTCCACGAAACTTGGCTTCCCGCCTCCACCCAGCGCCAGGCGGGAAAGGGGGGAGGGGTCACGAAATCGAAGGGTTCCCTCCCCAATCCCAGAGTCAGAGGAGCCGGTTACTGTGGAAACAAACCCCTCCCCGCCAAACAAAAACAAGGGGAGACAGGGACCGAGACACAATGCCCAGAGAGGTAAGCACACTCAGGTACAGGTGGAGAGGGCCAGATACCCGCAGGACAGCCCGCCAGACGCTCCAGGCAGTAACAGGGCAGGTTCCTGCGGGCAGCTCCTGAGTCACACTGCCACAGAGAACCACAGAAACGCCGGGACTTCCCGCAGCGGGGAGACGGGCAGACACCCAGCAAGAGGTGCGGAAATAACTGAGACAGAGAGGAAGAAATGCAGGGACACAAACGCGGAGAGAAAGATGGCGAGTCTCTGAAATACAGACCCCCTGCCTCCCACCACCCACATCTCACCTCGTCTTCTTCCTCCTCCTCCTCTTCCTCCTGCCCCCCGCCCACGCCCCGGCCACCTGGGCCCCCACCCTCTTCGGGGTCTCGGCTCCGGAAGCTGCTCAGCACGACTCCCCCGGGGGGGCTCGTGTCCCAAAGCAGCCGCAGGGGCCGCGGGAGCATGGCCGAGTGAAGGAATCAGCGGGGTCGGGCCATGGGGGCGCCTGGGGAGAGACAGGAGGGGGGGCAGGTGGAGAGTCAGGTGGGCGCGGGGGAGGTGGGAGGGGAGGGACGCGGGTGGGTGTCTAGGTAACCGGATGGGAGTCCTGCAGGGAGAATGGGGCGGGGGGGAGGGCCACAAAGGGGTGGAATATAGGGGGCCCTGGTGTATTTTGGGGATGAGGGGGGTCACGAGTACGGGAACGGGCAGGGTCGTAGGGTGTTCTGGCTCTGACCTGCTCGGGAGGGGTGGGGGCAGCGCGGGTCCCGGGCCGCTGTTCCCGTCGGTCTCCGGCCCCCGACCGAGTCCCGGGACCAAGTCCCCTCCGCGGCTTTTCCGCAACCCCTTGCACCCCCCCGCCAAGCTCCCGGGCCCTCCCGCCCTTTCCGCTCCCCCCCACGTCCGCCCGCTCCGAGAGCAGGAGCCAAAAAGGGAAGGAAGTGAGGACAGGAGCCAGGGCCGCGGACTAGGGGAGCGCTGGACGTCCAGGGGCCGGGACCCAGGAGCCCGGGCCGCCAGCTCCGCTGTGCTCGGGCCCCCTCGATTCGGGGATCCTGGAGCCCACGTCGCCCCACATTGAATTGGGATAAAGATTCCAGTCTCCAGCCCCCGGGGGAGGGCAGCAGCAGTTTGACAGTCCTCTCCCCCCACACAACAACGAGGCTAAAACTCCCGCGCGAAGCGTTTCAGGCGGAGAAAGACCCAGTTCCTCCACCCCCGGGGTTACACTCCCCGCCCCCACCCACGCGTGCAGCAAACGGAAATCCACTCCGGGTTTTCTGAAGAGCCCTCGGCGGCCGCCGTCCCGTAAGGGGGCGGAGCAGGAAGCCGCCGCATCCGGTTCCAGAGTCTGGGCTCCGGGTTTCCGGCTGCAGGCTGGGATCTCCGCTCTCCTGAGGTCGCGCTCCCGCCCCCAGAGCCCGCTGATTGAGGGCGTCCTGTCCGCCATTGGTGGCCCCCGACCCCAAACTTTTTCGAAGGGGGATTGGGTGTCGCCAAGGCGTTTGAGAGGTCGGGGTAATTGGAAGGGACCAGAGGTGACTGGAAGAGCCGTTGCGCTTGGACAGGGGAACCCGGGATAGAATGAGACACATTAGAAGCACTGGAACACAACTTTATTCCCACACGATTAGACCCGCTCCCCGCGTTGCCCTGGGCGACCGTCCGGCCCCTCGGAGGACCCTAAGCCGAACTGCCGCTTCCTTCGTCCGATAGTTATTTGATCCAACACTTCTTATTGAAGACTTAGGACGAGACGCAAAAGACGATAACTTAAATTGAGCCCCTCCAGTGGGCGCCAGGCCCTGAGCGGCGCAGGGCTCACAGCAGCGGAGGAGACAGGATGGTCCTGGGCTTCGAGGAGCCGACAGTCCGGGAGGGGAGACAGGCATTTAACAGTGACTGGCACAATCACTTAAGTACAACCGTGGTGAGCCGCACAAGAGGGACACGGGGCAGTCTGAGGGGAACGACGAGGCTGACCTGATCTGGAGCCCAGGGAGGGCGAGGGTGGACCAGGCAGAGGGAACAGGGCGCTGGGGCCCCGCGAGGGCGGGAGGCCACTGGAGGAAAGGCATAGCCGTCGGTGTGATGAGCATTGAGAAGGCTGGAGGGCATCAGGTGGAGTTGAAGCGGTAAGCAGTGGCTCGGCCCGGAGGCCAGGGCAAGAAGAATGGATTTGACCTCTAGAACACAGGTTCTCCAAGTGTGGTTCCTGACTCGGAGGTCCCTATTTCACGGGACATGTGAGGTTAAGACTATTTTCGTAACAATACTGAGATG
This sequence comes from Ceratotherium simum simum, assembly GCF_057802395.1. Lineage (NCBI taxonomy): Eukaryota > Metazoa > Chordata > Mammalia > Perissodactyla > Rhinocerotidae > Ceratotherium > Ceratotherium simum. Next base: position 35,064,331 of record NC_141912.1, read on the forward strand.
TTATTTGCCCCTTCACTCTCATTCTTTAAAAAATGTACAGGAGAGTTTTCCAGAAGCTCATGTGTTTTGACATCGCTCTCACAGCTAATGAAATTTGTGCTTGTGTATTCTTGTTTTAATTTTTCTCAGTTTGAAGTTCTAGTACGCTGAATATCTATAGTTATAACCCACATGAGCAAATGCTCTTTAGAGTTCTTGATAATTTTTAAGAGGTCCTGAGACTAAAAATTTTGAGAACCACTGCCCTAGAGCTCTAAGAAGGTGCACGCTATAGATTTGTGTCTTTTAAAAAAGGATTCCAGCCACTCAGTGGAGAGAGATTGGAGGGAGCAGGAGCAGATGATGGTGTAGTATTTGGGGGAGCTACTATCGTAGCTCAGACCAGAGATGATGGTGGCTTCTGCTGGATGATGGTGAGGGCCCTCACTGTGCTTTCTGGAAGAGAAGTAAAAAAGAGGTGAGGAATTCAGGGTTTTAGAATGCAGGGTGAAGTGCTTATGGTCAATCCAGAGATAAATGAACCATCATGGGCACAGAGGGTGGCAGAAGAATGGGGCTCACATTTTCCGTGTGTTTTCTGCCTGGCAGACACTGTGCAGTGAGTGCTTCTGCTCCTGCATCTTCCAAAGTCTCCTTTAACCCTTCCAACAGCCCTCCTGGGCTCCAACTGTCCAATACAGTAGCCATCACTCATGTGTGTCTGTTGAGCATTTGAAATGTGGCTGGTCTGAATTGAGGTGTGCTGACAGTTTAAAATAAACACCTGGTTTTGAAGACTTCAGATGGAAAAAAAGACTATGAATTTCTTATATTGATTACATGTTGAAATGATAATATGTTGGATATATTAGATGGAATAAAGTGTATTAAAATTAATTTTACCTGTTTCTTTTTACCTTTTTAGATTATTTAAATTCACATATGTGGCTTGCATTATATTTCTGTTGGACAGCACTGCCTAAGTAATTTTTTTTATCCCCACCCCCAAGGAAACTGAGGTGTTGGTTACGTAATACGTTCAAGGGGTCCTACAGTTAGAATGGTAGTGGCAGGATTTAACCCATGTCTGTGTGAATTCCAAGTCCGCGCTCTGCCCACCACACCAGCGGCCTCCCTCCAAGGGGGAAGGGGATCAAATGAGAGGGGAAATGGAAGGGGAGGTGGAGTGCTGTTACCTTCTCCTTTGACTCCTTGGAAGTGGACCAATAGGCAGCTGTGGAGAGAGATTGAGAAGGGATGGGATGGGGGAGTGGCAGGGCAGAGGGATGGGTGTCAGGCTTCTGGGAGTAGGCAGGGAGTGTCTGCCAGTCGCGGTCCCGTTCGGGGTGGGGCTCACACTCACCAGCCCAGCACAGTGCCTTGATGAGGCCCAGGAGGAGAAAGGCAGACAAGAAGAGGCCTATGCCATCCTCCAGGGAGGGCCCGGAGAGACCTGGCAGGCGAAGGGGCCAGAGTGAGTCCCGTAGTATCTTCCCGGGAGCCCGCCCCTGGCTTCTCCATCCTCCTGGCTCTTACCTGCCACCTCCAGGGTAACCTCAGCACTGCGCCCCAAGGCGGGCAGGCTGGGGTGGTGGACGCGGCAAGCGTAGCGTGCCCCATGCTGCTCGGCGGTGACCGGGGGTGGCTGCAGGTGTCCGGAGAGGCTGACAGAGCCGTCTGAGTGGTGGCGCAGGGCAGAAAGCCACTTCTCTCCCCTGGCCTTCTGAATACCGCCCTCTGGGCCTCCCCGGAGCTCCCATTCCACCTCCAGGCCTTCCGAGGGGTAGAAGTGGGACACCAGGCAGAGCAACTCTGGGGGAACCTCTCCGGGGGCAGCCCATACAAGAGGTGCTGGCATCAGGGACACTTTGGGGGGCTCTGGAGAGAGTAGGAAAGGAGCATGGAGGGGACTCAATCCACATTGTCCTTTCTCAGAGACCCTCACTTTGCCCTCTGGCTTCCCCAAAACTGAGGGGGGTTTGGGTTTTTTCTTCCAGGATGGGGAACATACTGTCTTCCCACTGGTGCTTCACAGGAATCCCCATGCCAAACCCCCCATTCTCAGGGACCCCTATTCCCTCAGATTTGGAAACCTTCATCCCAAAGCCCCTCAGATTCTCAGGGACCCTCTACCCATTGCCCCTCTGACTCTTAGGGACCCCAATCTATCTCCCCCCACTCACCCCGCACTCTCTTCTCCACCATCCCTCCTCCTATCATGATGTCCCCATAATCCCAGTGCCTACCCTCTACCCATGGGGACCCCTGTCCCCTTACTCACTCTGTACAGCAAGCTCCAGGGTGACCTGCCCTTGCAGGTATGGCAGGTGTACGGTGGCCAGATAGGTGCCCTCCTGGAAGGGCCGCACTGCAGGCAGCCAGAGGGTCCCGTTTCCAGTCCATGGACCCCACGGCTCATCATCATCCCAAGCAGCAAATGCCACTGCCCCTTCTTGGGCAGCTGGCATTTGCCCACCTAGCCCAGGAGTTGCAGCCAGGACCAGGTGCCCCTTACCCAGGTGCTGGCGTCGCCACTCCAGCCCAAAGGGAGGGGGACCTGGGGACAGAGATGTAGCGGCCTCGAGGGTGGGGGGCAGGTAGGCAAAGCTCAAGTCCAGCAGAGCATCTTGTCCCAGTCGGATTCGAGGGGTGGGGGTGTGGGTGAGGACAGTCAGCACAGCTGGGGAAAATGGGGAGACGAGGGAGTGGGAGGGGCATGAGGGAGAGAAAGAAGGAGAAAAAAGAGAGAAATGGAGTTATAGGGAGGACTCAACTCCCCACCCCTCAGAGGACACCTCCTTTTCTGATACTCACCATCTCCCAGCCCTTCCTGCAAATCCCCTTTGCTCTGGGACTGGGTGGGGCCCAGTGTGGCTGAGACTGAGCAGAGAAGTCTAGAGGTGAATAGGGGCAGTGAGTGGGCATAGCCCTTGAAGGCTGCTCTGAACACACAGCCCACTGGAGCTCTGGGGACAGCGGGATCCGAGTGCACTTCTGATACAACCTGAACCAGTCCAGTCTCCATGCACCAATCTTTTTTTTTTTTTTTTTTAATAATTTTATTTATTTATTTCCCCCCCCCCAAAGCCCCAGTAGATAGTTGTATGTCATAGCTGCACATCCTCTAGTTGCTGTATGTGGGACGCGGCCTCAGCATGGCCAGAGAAGGGGTGCGTCAGTGCGCGCCCCGGGTTCCGAACCCGGGCCGCCAGCAGCGGAGCGAGAGCACTTAACCGCTAAGCCACGGGGCCAGCCCTCCATGCACCACTCTTGAAGAGCCAGGCCTTTCTTGGTTTGCTGGTGAAGACAGTGATGACTCATGATGGTCACTCCTATGGTGCTGTACAGAGTACTCACTGACTTTGGAAGGTTCTGGCTCTAGCCTAAACCTGAACACAGACCTCTATGCTCTACTGAGGCAGTGTACGCTGGTTAGTGGCTGGACCCTGGCTGCCCTGGCTAATCCCAACTCTGCAGCTATTTATATGGTCTCAGGCCAGTTCCTTCACTTTTCCATGGCTCAGCTTCCCAATCTCCTAAATAGGGATAATAATGATGATAATAGTACCTATTTCATGGAGTCGTAGTGAGGGGTTAAATCATTTAATACTTCTTGCTATGCAGATTTATTCAATTCCTGATTCTGGATAACAAAGACACCTGTATATGAAAGATGCTTAGAACAGTGCCTGGAACACAGTAAGTCTACAAAATGTTTGCTGTGATTACACTTAACTGTTTGCCAGACAAACTTAACACACCCCAACTCAACAGCGTCTCTGCAGCATTCTGCCACCCTGCTCTGATGCCCGTCTTCCCTGGCCTGATGAATGATCACCACCAGCCCCCCAGACACTAAAGGCAAACACTTGGGAGTCACTCAGACTCCTTCCTCTAATTCATTCATCCCACTAATGTTTATTGAGCACCTAGGATGTTCAAGGTAAAGGACAGAGTGGTGAATAAGATGGGTAGTCCTTGCCCTCAAATTGCTTACAGTCTAATAAGGGAGACAGACGAGCAAATCGCCGAATATAATGTGCTATGTGCTGTCCCCACCAGGCCCTAATTCTGTCTCTCAAATAGATCCCACATCTGTTCCCAACTCAAATTCTCATCAACATACATTTGGACAATTACAACAGTCTCCTCTCTAGTCTCCCTATCCTTAGTCTCTCTCTCCTTCAATTCATCCTCCACACTGTAGCCAAACAGTGTGGCTACAAGTCTGATCTGGTCACTGCCTGTTTAAAAACCCCAGCTACCCAGGAAGCCAGCAACTAAAGGCACAGGCTGGGGCTAGATGGACAGGGTTCAATTCCTAGCCCTGCTTCTTACAAGCTGTGTGTCCTTAGGCAAGTTACCTAACTGCTCTGTGTCTCAGTGCTCTGTGACCTGGGGATAATATCAGTACCTGTGGTTCCATAATAATACCTAATAACCATAGGTAACCATAGTTCCTATGGTTATTGAGAGGAATAAATGAGATTATGCCTATTAAGTGCTTAGAACAGGACCTGGCATATGGAAAATGCTTGATAAATGTTAGCTGTAACTATTTTCATTACTATCATCATCATCATCATCATGGACTTGCTGGGTATCTTGGGAAAATCATTTAATCTGTATTTTCCTCACTAGTCCAATGATCTGATCCTTGCCTATCTTTTGTAAGAATCAAGTAAAGTAATAGGCTTTTGGCAAACACACACACACACATACACACACACACTTCGCTATCACCTATGAAGCCCAGCTTACAGGGTACTTGAAATCTAGCCCCCAACCCACCTTCCCAGACTTTTCTTGCACCCTAAAAAGCAGCCACATAGAATCCCTTTCTTGTAACTAGTAGAAACTCTAATAATTGGGCATTTCTTTGCTTTGGTCATAATGTTCCTTCGAGTTTACAATGTCCCTCCCCATTTTCTCCCAAACATCTAGATACTCCATGTCCCTCAAGCTACTTCCTCCCAGAAATGTCTAGGTCCTCCAGGTAGAAGTAATCTTTTTTTTTTTTTTAATAATTTTATTTATTTATTTATTTTCCCTCAAAGCCCCAGTAGATAGTTGTACGTCATAGTTGCCCATCCTTCTAGTTGCTGTATGTGGGACGTGGCCTCAGCATGGCCAGAGAAGCGGCGCATCTGTGTGCGCCCGGGATCCGAACCCGGGCCGCCAGCAGCGGAGTGCGTGCACCTAACCGCTAAGCCACGGGGCCGGCCCAGAAGTAATCTTTTTTCTCTTATGATTATCTTTATGTAATTTTTAAGACTAGCTTCTGAGGCCTACAAGGTTAAACTTCTCTCAAACTAATGGGATTGTTTTCATTCAGTAGAGAAAAAAAAGGAGGCAATTTCATTTAGTTTATCAAAATCCAGAAACATACCTTTGAATTGTTAAAAGCAATCCACAGGATTAATAAACAAAACCTAAAGGTTTACAGTTTAACCCCTAAGCTAACAGTGCTCTTTAATATGGGTTATTGAAGCAGTTTTAGACCTACATCCCACAAACTGGACTCTGTAAAAACACAAATGTAAATACAACGGGGCCAGAACAGTAAGGAATTTCTACTTGTTTTTGCTGCTTGTGTTATATAGGTTTTTACTTTTCTGTTAAAAAAGTGGATGGTAACAACTATTAAAAAATATTACTGAAAAAAATTTAAATCCAAATCTAATCAAGCCTCTAGATCTAACTACCAATTTGTAGGAAATATGGAGGAAAAAGGAACAAGGGAAATGACACTGACACTATGAGGAAACAATTGGCTAAATACAGAATGTGGGAAATTCTACAGAACAAGCGACTAATCAATGGCAAAACAGAAAGGGGCAATTATAAAATAAAAGAGACTTAAGAGCCGAAACTGTTATGGACTGTGCCCCACCCCCACTCCACCGAAATGCATATGCTGAAGCCTTAACCCCAATGTGACTATATTTGGAGACAGGGGCAGTGAGAAGGTGATAAAGGTTAAATGAGGTCATAAGGTAAAGCCCTAATCTGATAGCACTGTGCGCTTACAAGAAGAGGAAGAAACACCAGAGCTCACTAGCTCTCCTCCAGGTGAGGACACAGTCAGGCAGCCATCTGCAACCACAATGGGAGAGCTCTCACCAGACACCAACCCTGCTGGCACCTTGATCTTGGACTTGATCTTAGACTTCTAGCCTCCAGAACTCTGAGAAAATAAATCCCTATTATTTAAGCCACCAGTCTATGATATTTTGTTATGGCAGCCTGAGCAGATACAGAAACCAAATATAATATATGAACCAGTTTTTGATCCTGATTCGAGCAAATCAATTGTAAAATAACATCATTGAGACAATTGGAAAAATTTTAATATAGGCTAGGAATTAAATGATATTAAGGAATTATTGTTTGTTTTGTTAGGTATGATAATGGCTTTGTGGTTGTATTTTTTTAATAGTCCTTATTTAATAGAGATGCCTACTGAAGTACTTATGAGTAAAAGAATATGATGCCTGGGATATACTTTAAAACACTTCGAAAAGAGAAAAGAAGGTGGGGGGAGAGTAGGTAAAACAATTTGGTAAAATGTAATAACTATACCATGGGTGATGGGTACATGGGAGTTCATTATATGATTCTCTCTACTTTTGTGTATCTGAAATTTCCCATAACAATGTTTTAAAATAATGATGAGAATTAAATACCATACACACAAAGTATGTTAACAAAGTAAATTTGTTAACAAACATTTGAAAGTATTTGATAAGAAATAATGTATAAATGTATATTAGCAAGATTACCAATGATCTGACCCTGGAAAGATTCCATTTTTAATTTTACATTAAAACAACAACTTTCATTTTCTTCAGTCCCTAATCAAGCAGAAATGCTTGAAAAGGAAGACTGAGCACAGCAGTGAGTTTTTACCCCCAGTGGTCTGTGAGACGTAGATAATTTCCCCCCCTGGGCACTCCCATGGTTTCCTATCTGCACTTCTTTCAAGGCCCAAGTCACTTTCTAATCTACATAACAATTACCTCTGACAAATCTGCCTAGAACCTTCTAGAGAGCAGAATCTACATCTGATCACCTTTGTGACCCTTAAAAGTGCCCAGGGCCACCAAGAGATTCTCATTTAATTCCCTTGGAGTGGGACCCAGGTTTCAGTATATTTTAGAAACTTCAAGAAGATTCTTATTTGCAGCCTGGACTGAGAACTACTCGGCCCTAATTTATTCTGGGTGCTAATAAATATTTATTGAATCAGTGAATAAATTAACAAAGTGCCTCCCATGATAGTCACAACAAGGGTAAGGCAGATTGGAAATAGCATCTACATTTTACATTTGGAAAAACAGACTCAGAGAGAAAAGGACACTTTCACCCCCCACCTCGGTGAAGCCAGCAGCCCTGGAAAATACTCCTCCTCACTGGAGAGAGCTACTGTCCCCACGAGCAGCAGTTTGCCTCTGCCCCTGCCCAGGGTGGGGTCTGGGAACTAAGAATGGAGGTGTAGGCAGAGGTGAAGATTGCGGGGTGGGTGCTGAATCGGTTTCCCTGGTCCTGTGGGTGATTGTCTGACAGTGAGGAGAGTGGCAGGGAGGAGGTACTGGGGAAGGGAGGGTGCAGGGCTCGGCTGGGATTGACCGGCCAGTCCGGCTGTGGACTTTCTTGGCCAGGCGGCCCCCGCCCGCATAAAATCGCACAAGACTGAGGAAAGCCGAGGACTCTACCTACTGACATCCTACCCACACTCCGCTGCGAAAAGGGAGAGCTGCTAGATATCCCAATCAGATCTTCCCCATTCTTGCTTTTTCTGCCCACTCCCTCTCCGCGCCCCAGCCCAGCAAAGTGCCCGACCGCTGGGCCTCAGACAGCGTTGCACGATGCAATCAGGGATCCTTGCAGTGAGGACTATCAGGTCTCCTGCCATGTCCCTTCCGCCCACCCGAGCCCACCGCTTGGTGACCACAGAATCAGCGCATCCCCACGCGCCATAGGGAAGGGGCTGTCAGGGAAGTGAACGCGCTCGAGCGCAAGAGCCTTTCCTTGCTGACTGCTGCAGCGATGGATGTGGACCCGGTGGGGCTCGAAGACTGGTTTTTGAAACAGGGTGAACCACAAAGGTGTGGGTCCCTACAGATCTGGGAGGAGAGGAGAAAAAAGTTCCTGCTTCTGAGCCCCTCCCAACCGCGCCGCCTAAAAAGTTTCTTAAGGTCCGGTGTCCGGAAACCCCGCCTCGCTCCAAAGCTCCGCCCTACCGACCACGAAGCCCCGTCCCCAAGCGGCAGGGTTTCGGTTTTCTTTGATTTTGGGGGATTTTTTACTGGGCGGGGCTAGAAGAAGCGGTAGAGATAGATTGTTTAATTCCTGCCGAACCGCCTCGCTTTATAAGTAAGGAAACTGAGACTTGATGTGGGAAATGACTGGCTCAAGTCCACATAGCGAGTCACCAGCTGATCTGGACCCTTAGAATTTACCCATTCGCTCCATTTCCCCTCCCCAGCTACCTGTTGCCGTGGTGATGAGAGCGGGCTCGGGCTGAGGCTCGGACTGTGGTCGCAGGAGGCCGGAGAGGCTGAGGACCTGGCTGGACACGCTGACCATGAGCCAAGTCCCGTCCAGAGCCCGCGGGCAGTTCTGCTCCGGGGTCAAGCCGCTGGCCCAATTCGCCGAGGCGGGGAGCAGCACATAGCGGCTCATCTCGCAGTGTGGCGCGGGGGCGTCCGGGGGGTACCGCCTGAAGGCGGCCTGGAGAGCGCCCGCCGGGTCTGTGAGAGAAGAGAGTTGAGCTCTAGAGTCACCGCCAGGCGCGGTGAGGGCAGCGTCCAGGGAATTTCAAATGCACAGACTACTTGGTAGTGAGAAATTTGGAGGTAACCAGACTCATTTTGCAGAGGGGGAAACTGAAGCCCGAGGGCACTGTGCGACCTAAAGAGGAGGGTTTTCGGTGCAGGCGACAGAGGTGGGAGCGAGTCCGGGATGACTCACCATGCACTTTGAGGTAGAGCTGCGGGTCGAGGTCCGGCCGGGGAGGTGGTCCCCCCGGGCCCTGGCGCAGCAGCAGTGCAGCGGGTTTCTTGGCCAGGCGGCCCCCGCCCGCATCCTCCACGAACCAGCACTCTATCACCGCAGGTCCGGCCGAGACGGCGGTCGCCAAGCCTGGGGGAGAGCGGCGCGAGTGAGGGGGCGGCCCAGATGTCAGATGACCCGACCCCCACCCCCCGGCGGCAGGCGCGTGGCAGGGTCACCTCCCTCCGCTTCCCCCTCGTTCCTGGGCAGACTCCGGGGGTTCGCTCACCCAAAACCACAGCGAGGAGAAAGGACAAGGGCTTCATGGCGCCGCGATCTCCTCAGCCCGGAAGCCTGCTCTTCCCCTTTCACTTTCTCTTTACTCTCAAGGCCATCAGGAGGGGCGGAGGCAACCCCCGCTCCGGTTAGGTGAGGGCACGTGGGCGGCAGGTGTTTCCCCCACTGGCGGGGCAGGGATCCCGGAACATTCTCTTCAGTTCAGGTCTGGGACCTCAGCCCCGCCCCGCCCTCCTGGACCACCCAGCACTGCCCAGTCCCAGAGCCCTCCCCAACCATAGGCCCCGCCCCCGATCATTTCCCCCCAGAATCCACATTGCGAAGAACCACTACTCCGCCTTCCCCGACCTCTGCCAGTTTCCCAGCAAACACATAGGGGTTGTCGGGAAGCCAAGTGAAATGACCAATAAATATTTTAATGGTGGTTTAAAAAAAATAAGATTTAAAATAAAAAGCTTGTACTCCTACGACCTCCTCCTTGTCTCCACTCCCTCCCCGATGAAAATCGAGTTGGGGGACCCCAAGGTGGGGGGAGGGTTGGGATTAGGGTAGAAATAAGGGGCACATCCTTCGGGGGACGGGGTGGGTCCTAGGACAAGGGTGGGTCTCAAAGGCGTGGTCCCCACGACAACACAAACACAGACTTCAGCTACAGACTATAACCACCTGACCCCTGACCCTGTGACTCCACGATGCTCAACAGGCCCCCTCTCCCGCCTCCTCCCCAACCATATGAGCCCTACTCTGGAGCTGGGGCTTCAGCGTACCCATCTGAAGCGAAGAGAGGGCTTAGTTCCGGGGATACTTTGGGGGGGGAGGGGCTGACACGTGGAATGGGTGGCCGATGGTGCAACATGGTTCCCCCTGCAGAATATATACAAGTCCATAGAGATAAGGAAGACAGTAAGTGTGGTGGGACATCGCCTGGGGGCCACAGTAACCCCTGGCTCGTGATCTCTATTCCCTCTTCCCCGAAAGCTACTCCCAAGCAGCCTGTCCCTTCAGTTTGCTCCTCCGCCCCCACTGAAGCCCATCTCCACCTTGTGGACGCTGAGTGGGGACCAGACCCGTCGGCTAGACGGGGGCGTGGCCCCACTAGCCTCGTCGCCGCTGCCCCCGCCCACCCCGGGGGACTCTCTCTTGGGCGGCAAGGCTGGCCCCGTGGGCGCGCCGGGTCCCGGCCCGGCCCCGCCCCCGCCCCCGCCCAGGCGGTGCCTGCGCTCACAGTGTCCCCGGTGGCGCATGAAGCTATCGCGCCACATGAACTTCTTGGCGCAGACGCCGCACTCGTAGGGCTTGAGGCCTGTGTGCGTCTTCATGTGCTCGGTCAGGTGGTGCTTCATCTTGAACTTTTTGTTGCACACGGGGCAGTCAAAGGGCCGCAGGTTGAGATGCATGTTCACATGCCGATCGCGCATGCTCTTGTGGGAGAAGGCCTTCCCGCAGTGGCACAGAAAGATCTTATTCCCATCCCCGCCGCCTGTCCCTCCAGGGGTCCCTCCAGCGCCACCTGGCACCCCCAGGCCCCCTGCCGATGTGCCCCCCAGGGTCACTGCCCCGTGTTCAGCTTGGTTCCCTGGTGGCTGGCCTGAAGCCTGTGAGGAGGAGGAGGAGGACGATGGGAAGACTAGGATCTGGTTGCCCTGCACATCCAGGGGAAGCAGGGGCCTCGGAGGGTGGGAGGGGGCATAGGAGGAAGGGGTTGGCCCCCCTGAATCATCAAGCCCTGCCCCAGGACCCCCACCATCATAGGGGCCAAAGTCATTGGAGGACTCACAGAAATTGACCTGCTCCTCTCCCTTGTCCGGAGGTTCAGTCAGGGTCCGGACATCACTTATGCTAAGGGTAGTCTCAGGTCTTCCCCCTGCTGGAACCCCAGAGCCACCCCCCAGCTCTTCATCTTCATCATCCTCACACGTCAACACCAGGTCTTCCTCCTCCTCCTCCTCTTCCAGATCTGGGTCTTGGGGAACCAGGGGCGCTGATGCTGGGCAGTTCCCACCTCGCTTCACATATACCCAGTGTTTCTGCGGCACGATGCTGGGGGGTGCATAGGTGGATCGCCGGAGCCCAGCCCCAGGGACCACTGCACCCCTCCCATCCCCACCGTCATCACAAAGCTCATCTGCCTCCAGCAGCAGCTTCCCAGAAGTAGCCCCCCCACTGCCAACCACAGGGGCTGGGAATACAGGGCCGCCTCCTCGACGCTCCCCGCTGCCCACTGCAGGAGCTGCAAATGCCTCTTGGGAGGGAGATGAGAAATCAGTGGACTCCCGGGGGCTGAAATAGTTGCTGCTGCTGGGGGACTGATTCTCACTGGCCCGACTGGAGGCATGGGAGCGCATAGAGCCCATGGCGGCAGGGGCCACGGTGCCCCCACTCCCTAACGGGACCCCAGCACCAGGGACAGTGACTGAGGAGGCTGCAGCAGTGGTGGTGGCGGCGGTGGTGGCCGAGGCCCGGCCTTCTCGGAGGAGTTCAGTGCACTTATCCACGATGTGCCACATCTGGAGCACAGATCCCACTGTGAGGAAGTTGACAATGTCAGCAGCAGCCATGCTGAGGCGGCCAGTGTAAGCCGAAGCCAAGACAGTCTCGAAAGCGCCTGGGTCCATGACGCTGGGCAGTGAGATGGAGGTCATGCCCTTGAGTAGGACCTGGTCATGGAAGTAAGGGGAGGAGGCAGCCAGGACAGCACGATGAGCCCTGAACTCTCGTCCCTGCACCCGGATGGAGACATCACAGAGCTGGCCCTGCAGCCGCTGCTGATTGAGGGACTCCAGCAGGGCACTGGTCACCTCAGGGAAGGATACGTGCACCACCGCAGCTGCAGGCAGGGGCAGTGGGGGTGCGGCCAGCGACAGAGGCAGGGGGAGTGCTGCACCGCTGGGAGACAGAGGAGATGGCTCCATGGTGTGGAGGGAGGGGGTACCCCCCCCAGCCACAGGAACAAGGGAAGGAGGAGGGCGGCCGGGGGGGTCTCTGGGAAGAAAAAGAGAGAAGAATGATAGTATCTCATAATGTCATAGCCCTTTACAGTTTACAGACATGTTTCACCGGCTATCTGAGTAACTCCCCACAACCACACTGTGAGGTAGGTATTCCTCGAAACCCCATTTGACAGATGAGGAAACTGAGGGTCAAAAGGATTAAGAGATTATCCAAGGTCACACAGCCAGTAAACGGCAGCACCAACACAGGTGTATTGACTCCAAATCCAGTGCTCTTTCCTTGGAGGTTAGAGAAATAAGGTGCTCTTGGGGAGGGGGATACCTCCCCTTGAAATTTCCCATTTGCCTGAGCCGGACTTTCTAAAATTTACCTTTTTGGTGTTTGGTACTCTTTTCTTAGGAGAGGGAAAAGTCTGTTCCTGTACTGAAAACTATCCCTCTCTCCGTTTCCATTTAGGCTATACCACCCCCGGCTCTTTCGCAGGCCACGCCCCTTTACCCCCACCTACCTCCAGCCCCGCCCCTTCAAGACCCGCCTCTTGGCCCCTTCGGCTCCGCCCCTTGTCTACCCCCGCCCACACCGGACCCCGCCCCCCTCTGCTCCGCCCCAAGCGCTACTTTGACCTCCTCTCCCACCCGGAAGGTGACCCCCAACTCCGCGCGTCCCCGCTTACCGAGCCGCGCGCCCCCGGGCCCCCCCTCCCCTCACTTGGCGGCCAGAGCCGCAGCCTGGGCCCCTCCCGCCGCCATCTTGCGCCGACTCCCTCCGCCCTCCGCCTCCGCTCCGCCTCCCGCCCCTCCGGCTTTAAAGGCACAGGCGGGCACCCCGCCCGTGCCGCTGGGCAATACTCGGCCGACTCGGCCACTTCTCCTTTAAAGTACAGTGGCCGCGTTCCACCTTAAAGTTACCAGGTCCCTTCCGCCGCTGAGGACTCAGGATTTGGTTTCGCCGAAGCACTCATTCCCCTTTAATTCTGTAAACTTGCCTCTTCCCATTGGCGATGGGTCATGGCCACCGCTGCCTAGGCTCCGCCCCTGAGCTGTGTCCATTAGCGGGTTTGCGGGATCTAATCGCCCTGGTCTCCCAGCTTCTGACAGTCCCCCTGAAATCCCGCCCCCTTCCTCCGGGCCTGGATTGGCCAAATAACCTTGAGTCTGCCCCTGATTGGCTTTTTTACTCCTACCGCTCCAAGTGAGAAAGTAAAGCGAGTCCAGGAGGCTGAAGCACAATTTTTTTAATGCCTGGGAGAGGGCAAGGGGAAGTCCCGAGAGCGAGGATACTCGGAGAGAGGGGCATGCTAAGGGCAGGCTAGAAGGACAGGTCCAGGGCTACCAGAAGGCGGGCTAACCTGGAGCCAGAGAGCAGTGGTGCCAATCAGTGAGAGCCGAAGAACAAGGGACAGACAGAGATACAATAGGAAAAGAACTTTATTGTTTATTAATGTTTCTGTGTAAAACTTAAGCTTTTTAAAATTTTATTTTAAAAGAAACCACCAAAAGGGGATTAGCTCAGTTCATCCCTTCCTCGGTCATCTGCTTCCCACCATCCTCCAAATACTCTCCCCAAAACATTCTGGAGGCAGGGAGCAGGGGGAGGCAGCTAATCCGAGTCCGAGAGCACGATGATCTCCTCTGGATCGCACTGTGTGGCCACACTCATCTGCAGGGGAGTGAGAGACAGAGTCAGAGAGGTCTGGAATAGAGGAGGAGGAGAAGCAGAGGGAAGGCCTCTGGAGATTAAAAATTGGGGTGGGAAAAAAAAGAGAACGGGTGTGGTGGGTGCAATATTCAGACAGAGCGCCTGAAACTGAACAGACAACAAAAGAGAATGAAATCAGGAAAAGTAGCCTCCCCTCTTACCTTGTAAGTACCTGGCCGGGTGGGTTGTGAGTGGGGGGTTTGAGACAACCGGGCTGGAGATGGGCTACAGAGGGAGCTGGTCACCAGGCCATGGCTAGGAGAGTCCACCCTCGTGGAGGAATCAGCAACTGGGGCCATGGAAGCCAAGGGGGAAGGTGGGCTGGGCAGGGCACATATCTTCTTGCCATTCTTCTCATGCCCTGCCCTTTGCCTTTCCACATAACTAGGGACAGAAACATAAATGTGTGCAGGTGTATGGGGAGCCTGAGGCTGGAGGGGGAGTGTCCAGTCTCCCCCAGCAGACTCAGTTCCACAGTACTCTCAGAAAGCCCCCTGCAATCCCTCCTTGGCTTCCCTCTTCCTCCTCTTTGTCGTTACCTATTTCCTAATGGCCCTGCTCCTGTTTGCTTCTCCTTCCGAGATTTCTTGCAGGGAGGACCGGAATCTCCCCAGGTGTGAGGAGAGACACCTCCATTGAAGGAAGTGGAGGTGACCATGGCTGCTCCATTCTCCAAGACAGTGGTGAGGGGGTCCTTTGATTGCTTCCTGGAAGAGGAAACGTCCCTCTCCTCAGGGGAAGGGGTGGTATCCACGGGCAAGGCTTCAATCTCTAGCTCAAAGAGCTGAGACACAGGGCTCTCTTCCTCCAGGGGCAACTCCTCGAGGTGTTCTCCGTTGCTTTCAGCATCTATGCTGGAGGGGGCCAGGGCCTCTTCTGACAGTGACGACAGTGACCCTGTGAGTTCTTTGTTTTGCTGCTCCCCTGAAGACCTCCTGATCCCTTTGCTAGGTTCCAGGTTCTTTTCAGTGGAGATCTGTGGTGGGGACATGGGGCTCTTGTCTCCATCTTTACCTGGAAAAGAAGAAAAGAGGGGAGGGGTAGCATGAGAACTAGGGAAAAGACTCCTACTGAGAGGATATTAGGAGGAAGAGGAGGAAGGGAAGGGTCTCAAACGGGTGGCTCACACCCACAGAGTAGAGGGAACTGACACATGAGGACACTGTTTCCTTGACATACCTGCTTCCTCCTCCTCCTCTTCATCGTCCCCCTGACCTTCCTGCATCTGTTCCAGATCCTCCTCTTCTTCAGAATCTGTGGCCTCGTCTTCCTCCTCCTCTTCCTCCTCCTCTTCATCTTCTTCCTCTTCTTCCTCGTCCTCATCACTTTCCTCATCTTCTTCATCATCTGTCTCTGCCTTGGAGGTGGTAGGGCACTCCTGGGATGCCATTCCACTAGGGCCCTGGGAGATAAAGGAGTTTCTCTAAGGAATCCCTTGCCCCAGAGGGTCTGGTTCTTGCGCTCCTTTGCACACTCCCCCATGAGTCACCCTGGACTCCCTGCTGGCCAGTGCAGGGGAAGGACAAGGTCTCTCTGAAGGGTGTATCCCTCTATACCTCACCAGAATCCAAGGAGGCTTTGGGGGGGTCTGTAGGGTAGGAAGAGGTAGCCTGGAGCCGGGCTCTTCTCTTCTGTCTTTCCCCCTCCTCACTCTTGTCTTGCATCATTGCATATTTGGAGATGACCTCATCCAGCCGGCTCATAGCCAAGGTCCGATTTTCCCGTAGGCGCCGGGCTAGGGTGGGATCTGACAGTGCAGGGTCAAAGCCTATGTGGGAAGATATAAAGTGAAAGTACTCAGCCCAAACCCTAGAAGGGACTAGAGAGATGCCTCCTCCACCACACACCTGACATATAATGGGCACCTCACTAATCCCTACCTGGCCTATAGTCATCCGTGAGGTGACAGCCAAAGTTGTAAATGAGATCGAGGTGGCGTCGCTCCTGCAACCTGACGCCCACATCTCGGAAGGCATCCTGAGCCATGAGCTGGAGCTGCTGCCGGGGGAGGCCAAGGCTGTGCCGAGCAGCTGCCTTCTCCACAGCCCGCAGCACATCTCCATAGTCAGGGAAGGTATCGGGCCCTGGCTTGTTGATGAGCCGCTCGATGCGCCTGTTAACCTCTGGGTAGCGGGTGCCCCGATAAGGGATGCGCTGCTCTATGACCCGGCCCGTCAGTGAAGAGCAGTCTTTCAGCTCACACAGCCTCCCAAAGAGGCGGATCAGCTTCCGCTTCAACCTCGCCTCCTGCAGGTACGTGGAGTCGGGGTCGTCCAATTCTGACAGATCCAACTCCTTTTCCTGCAGCCGCCGGATCTCTGCCACGTAGAGCGCTAGCAGCTGCTCCAAGCGCTGGATCTGCCGCCGGGAACCATGGGTCCTTGGGGCCTCAGCAGCAGTAGTCTCAGCATTCGCGGGGTCCGAGGTGGGGTCTGTGGGAGGGCTATTCCCAGAGGGCTCGCTAGAGGTGTTGGCAGCGGGGGCCAGGTTCAGCTTCTTCTTGGCTGAGTGGGCCTTGAGAACAGTGCAGAGCTCATTAATGTAGACATAGAGCTTAGCCGGCCGGCTCTTGGCCCGAGACAGGACCCGAGAGAGGATGTTGCAGAACTCCGCTGAGGCCAAAAACAGAGAGTGGGCCCGCTGCTGCCGGTTATAGAGGAATGGGACCACCTCAGGGTGGTCTGCCGTCTGCGTCTTACACAGTTCAAGGAACTAGAGGGTTCAGGGGAAGAAGGGAGTGGGGAAGAGACAAGGGAAGGGATCAAGAGAAAGGTTAGTGGGGAAGAAAGGACAGGAGAGCCAGTCAGCCATCCCCCTCCCTGGGGTACAAGAAGAATCTTCTCCCCTAAAGCTCACCTCTTCAAACAGCTTCTCATTCTCCAACTTGTAGCATTTCTTGCCGCCCGAACTACTGCTTCCTCTGGCCCTATGGGGCTGGGAGGAGCCAGGGGCTTCTGCCCGGGGTGAGGCCGGACTGGGGGGTGGGTGGGAGGGCCCTGGCTGAGCAGCTGCTTCATCTTCGTCATCATCATCCAGCACGATGATGCTGTTAGCGGTGGCCATGGGGGATCAAATCCCCAGGAGGGAGGAAGTGTTGGGGATTTCGGAATTCCTGCTGGAAGGGGGTGGGGCCTCAGAAAGAGCCCCTCCAGCACAGCCCCATCCCTTCATCTCACACATTTTCCAATCTTCTTGGGTTTCAGTAACACCCGGCCCTGCCCAACAGTCTCCTCACTGCCTATCTTGAGCAACCATTGGTACCATATGCTTTCTGGCCGTTTACTACGGGAGTCCCACCCCCAGCTCCACCCCTCAAGTCGATATCCGGTCTTTCTGTTGCGTTTCCCCATTATTTGTCATAGTTGGCAAGTTGATTCCTCCCAACCCTGGACCACCCTCCCCGCTGCACTCCAGATTTCCTTGACATCCCCTTGCACAGACACCACACCCCCGTCGGCACCACCTCACGTGTTTTCCCCCTTTCGCTCTCAGACACGTCAAATCCACACCCTCACCCCGTCCTGAAGGATCACCCCAACTCCTAGACTGTCTCAGGAGAGGGAGGTTCCCTCCCAAAAATCCACTCCCCTTTCTCCTACCTGAATTATCTCCATATTCTACCCTCTGATAGGTCTCCTCAAACCGGGGCGTTAGGTTGGAGATATTTCACCCCAAGTCCCCTCTCTCTCACCCCACCCTAATTTTCCCCATTCTCTCTCTGTGACCTGTAACCGACTGTGATCACCGCACTGGGCTCTCCCGATTCCCCTCGGATCCCAACCCTGGGTCCAGCCCCTCCCCCCTGGATGAGCTTCCCGCCAAGTCCCCCTCCCCCAGTTCAGCCCCCGGCGCCCCACTCCCCTTCAGAGATAGGAAGGAAGGTACCACAGCTTGCCCCTCAGACTCAGCGCCCGGGACTCCCCAATACCTCTCCCTCGACATTCCCGCCCCTGCCTTCGCTCCCCGCACCGTCCGGCCCCCACCTCAGAAACGGTCTCTCGAGGCGACCCTCTCCGCTGATCTCAGAACCTCGCATGGTTCCCTCCGCCTTCCTTCCCCCTCCCACCGCAGGCCCTACTCCGGACCGGAAGTCGCGGAACTTCCGCCTACAGGTACCTGACCGCGGCCATATTGTCATACGGAACCCAGCCGCCCCCGCCGCCCGGGCCGGAGGTGACGGTAGGCCCGTCCCCCGAGCGCCTCCTGTGCCGCCCACCTAGTCTGCGGCTCCCTTCCGGACCTGTAGGGGGCGGGGTCGTCCTCGCAGGGAGTCCCGGTGTACCTGGGGGCCGCCATTTTGCCGTACGGCGTTGGCTGAGCTCGGACTCGGGCGCGCAGCCAGCGGAGCTATTTTCACCCAGTGCTTCTGCGACTCCGCCAATCAGAAACTTCCTGCATCCGGCCCGGCTGCCAGCGAGTTGCGTGCGGGGAGCACTGAGCCCCGTTTCCAAGCAGGCGGGGAACGGAACTGGACAGCTAAGGAATTGGGCCCTCCAAGGCTACACAGGGGTTCGCGGAAGGGCAGGAGTCGCTTAAAAGGGAAATAACCTTTTCCTTCCGCCAGGCTATAACCTTTCCTTTCCTTCCGGCTCTGCCTTCCTACGGTCAGGTACCCACTTCCACGGCTTAACCGACTGCGCCTGCCCCTTCCCTTCTACGGGCTGCGCGCTCCCTTGCCGCTGTCCAGCAGCTACTTCTCCGTCCAGGTGCCTACATCTCCCGATCGTGAAATCATAACACACGCATGCAAACGCGCTATACAATGTGTTGTTATTATTATTGCTATTGTTGTTGATGTCTTTTCAAGCTCCTCCACAGAACTAATGACCAACAAGCCGGTGGGACGTAGGTGGTTCTCTGTCCTTTTCTCAGGGGTTTCCCCGAGGCATAGGCGGTGATAACCAAGAGGCCGTGCTTTGTCCAGGAACTCCAGGACCTGAGCCCAAGAGAT
Source organism: Ceratotherium simum simum (assembly GCF_057802395.1). NCBI lineage: Eukaryota > Metazoa > Chordata > Mammalia > Perissodactyla > Rhinocerotidae > Ceratotherium > Ceratotherium simum. Next base: position 35,083,202 of record NC_141912.1, read on the forward strand.
GTGGGACGGGGGCTTTGAGGAGAATCTGTGCAAATTGCCGCTGTGAGACGAAATCAGGCTCGTAGAATACCTCGGGTCTCGTCTCCTCCTCTTTCTCTGGGAGAGCTGAGGGAAGAACGAAGAGAGAAGAAACCGACTTTGATGCCTGCCTCGCCCGCACCCCCACCCCGCCCAGCTTTAGAGAGGCTGGGAGGACTCGTGAAGGCAAGGCTGGGTCCAAAGGTGAGCGTATGGGGAAACCGGAAAGGTTAACACGGTCCTAATCGCTGAGATTCCCACCTCCTGCATCCTTGCGCATTCCTAAGTGGTGAGCATCTTGCCACTTTCTAGGATCACAGAGGCTCTTACATCCCTAAGCTCTCAGAGTCCCAGAACTTCAAACCCTCCCTTCCATTAAAGAATCCCACACCACTTCTCTCCAGTCGTCTAAGCCTACAGTCTTTAAGTTGGGGAACATGAAAACTCTCCAAAGGGTATTTGGGCTTAGAAGATAAAAGGGATTTAATTTCCAGATCCTCAATTTTCCCAGAATTGGTCTTCCTGAATAAACGCCAGCAGCAGAAGTTCTTCTTCTTCCTTCTCCCTTTTACAATAGACCATCTCCCCCCACCACCCCCCACCCCCCAAAAAATATCCTTCTCAACCATGAAATCTCCTGGGGATAATCTTACCTTGTCTTTTTTTTTTTTTGAGGAAGATCAGCCCTGAGCTAATATCCGATGCCAATCCTCCTCTTTTTTGCTGAGGAAGCTTGGCCCTGGGCTAACATCCGTGCCCATCTTCCTCTACTTTATATGGGACACCGCCACAGCACGGCCTGACAAGCGGTGCGTCAGTGCTCCCCGGGATCTGAACCTGCGAACCCCGGTCCGCCACAGCAGAGCGCGCACACTTAACCGCCTGTGGCATTGGGCCGGCCCTTACCTTGTCTTAAATAAAGAGATATGTAGTCTCTTTCTTTTATCAAGGCACCGTAAACACCACCTTGACTATCTCATTAAAAATGTACTTTCACTTTTAACAATTACAGAAATGTGTACAATCTTTATGCTATTTGATCAGTTCTGTTCTCATAATAATTGTAATGATAACCTAGAAGAAATTTTTTTGAAAACTAGAGTCTCATGGTTACAAGAAAGAAAAACGTTTTTCATTTCAATTAATATATATATATACAGGAAAGTGTGATAGATGGGTCAGTGAAGACTTTCAAGATAAAAGCATAAAATTGTCTGTGGGGAGGTGGAATGGTAATAGAAGTTCAAGGAGAAAAGAGAATGATGAAAGAAGAAAAGAAATCATTCCCAATTGTTAAGAGCTTATTTATGTATTTTTAAATGGGTGGTGGTGGGTATCAAGTCATTCTGATATTTCAGTTTCCCTGGACATTCAAAAGGGTGGTTTAATTGTTTTATTTTAAATTATGAATATTTTCAATATGCCAGGAATTACATCCTTGAAAGAATTTTAATTTATGATGAAAAATTTTTGATACTTACTTAAAAATACTTGAAGAGTACAAACTTTTTCAAAATTATTTCCTGGAGTATAGGTGCAGAATTTTTTTTGGTGAGGGAGACTAGCCCTAAGCTAACATCTGTTGCCAATCTTCCTCTTTTTGCTGGAGGAAGATTGTCGCTGAGCTAACATCTTGGCAATCCTCCTCTATTTTGTATGTGGGATGCCACCATGGCATGGCTTGATGAGTGGTGAGTAGGTCCACGCCCAGGATCCGAATCCACGAACCCTGGGCCGCCGAATCAGAGTGCCCAAACTTAACCACTATGCCACTAGGCCGGCCCCTAGGTGCAGAAATCTTAAGACAGCTGCTCTAAGCTATCTAAGTGTCCCCTCCACAGCTCCTAATAGTCCCATTTCTTCCCGTCTCCCCTCTCACCTCTGTGGCAGGGAAAGAGGATGTTTATAGGAAAGGTGGTCACAATTCCAGCTCCTCCTCCTTCTGAGGTGTTCCCAGCAGCCAGTCCCCAAACTTTGCCCATTGTAGTGGCCACAGCAGCTTATAAACAGCCTCTAGCATCAGTAGTGTCAGGCTGAGGGCCAGGAAGATAAAGAAGACCTTGTCCAAGGCCTGACAGAGTGGACTCCTGGGAGGAGAGGGCCTCTGGGCAAATGCCAGGAACACATCCTCCTCGTCCACATTGCCCTCCTCCTCTGCCATCCTAACCCACAGTGTAACTGCTGGCTGGACCAGGGAGGCTGAGATAGAAGCCCTTGCTCAGCAATGCCAGGATTAAGAGGCATGGTGGCAGCAAGTCCTGCACCGGCTCAGCTTGACCTTAATTCCGCCACCCAAGAGAGAAAAAGGAGAGTAGAGCCTCTGAGCCTTTGGAACAATCATATAATCATCCAGTGCAATGTGAATGGTCTGGACTAAATGATTCCCAGTCTGTCCAGCTTTACCATCCTATAAGTCTGTGTTTTGGAAACTGAAGGCCCAACATAGAGGCATGCAAGCTGGAACTGCTCAGGTCATTGTGGGTCTCTAGGCTCAAGGCTCAAGGTCTTGGGCCCCTACAGATAGAGGATGAGCTAGCAGACCTAGTACGCTACTGTGAGTCACTGTCAGTCAAGGATCTAAAGCCCCTTCCAGCTTTATAGTGGAGGGGAGGTGGAAGAGGTTGGGGTTTTGGGAGAGGCTCTCCTAACCAAGGTGGGTGGGGATGAGCAGCAGTGCCTGGAGTCCACGCAGGCGCAGGCATAGTACTCCCCCAGGTCTGCAGGCCCGGGAAGTTGTGGAGCTGAAACCCAGAGTGCTCTCTTTCTAACTTCCGGTCCCTGTGGGGTAAGAGGATGATCATAATTGGACTGTAAGAGTCCAGCGGGAGGTTTTTAAAGAGAGAAAGACCGATTGGTCAGCAGGGCGAGGGTGTGTGATTGGAACTTAACTGTTGGGGCAATAATAAGGAAGAGTGAAGTTTTGCGTGTGTGTGTGTGTCTGTGTGTGTGTGTGTGTGGAGGAGGCGGGGGGAGGGAGTTCTTTTTTTGTTTGTTTGTTTTGGTAAGGAAGATCAGCTCTGAGCTAACATCCATGCCAATCCTCCTCTTTTTGCCAAGGAAGACTGGCCCTGGGCTAACATCTGTGCCCATCTTCCTCTACTTTATATGAGATGCCACCACAGCATGATCTGACAAGCGGTGCATCGGTGGGGGCCCGGGACCCGAACCGGGGCCACCAGCAGCAGAGTATGAGCACTTAACCGCTATGCCACGGGGCCGGACCAGGGGGAAGGGAGTTCTGATCTGAGAGTTGCTGCTGGGAAATGTCCAGGAGGTTGTCTGTGGGGCAAGGCTTGAAGGCCGTTTCTTTCTTTTTCTTTCTTTCTTTCTTTTTTTTTTTTGGTGAGGAAGATTGGCCCTGAGCTACCATCTGTTGCCAATCCTCTTCTTTTTGCTTGAAGAAGATTGTCCCTGAACTAACATCTGTGCCAATCTTCCTCTATTTTGTATGTGGGGCGCCACCACAGCATGGTTTGACGAGTGGTGTGTAGGTCCTTGCCCAGGATCTGAACCCAAGAACCCCGGGCCACTGAAGTGGAGCACCCGAACTTAACCACTGTGCCACTGGGCCAGCCCCTGAAGGCCTTTTATTGACCCTGTTCACCAGGCACTGGCCTGAAGGTCCATGTGAAATTTAATAAAGGGAAATCTCATTTAAAATGGAGTCAGGAGGCCAGATGGGGGAGCTCCCAGTAGTATCATTGGAGGTCAATTACAGGAAAGATAATCAATTACAGACTCTAACAAAAGGAAGTCAATAGGAAAGAATCTTCAATTATAGGCATAAATGTACATTGCATCCCAAACAGAAATCCACTACCCCCAGCAACTTAGCCAGTGAGAAGCCATCACCACCCTGAACTCTTGCTTTTCTCCAATGGACTTTCCTTCAAAACAACCCCTCTCAATTTTCTCCTTTTTCTCTATAAAATATCTTTCCTCTGCCTTGTTTGTTGGATTTGCCTATGGTCCATCACAGCATGCACATCCTGGATAGCAATTCTTTGACTATTCTTGAATAAGCTCATTTTGCTGGTAAAATAACCGGCTGTTTCATTTTTAAGGTTACATCTGTGAAGGAAATCAAAGCCCATATGGAGAACTGGGGCCCCAGGATAAGTAGTGGTGGTGGTAGGGTAGACAGTGAAAGAAGTGGTGTGTATGGTAATGGACCTCATACCTAAACTTCATTTTGACCTTAATAGGAAGACCTTGTTTACCCCAAAAAGGTACAAACGATGTCACAATTTTGCTTAGAGTCAACTCATCTTATCATTTGCTGCTGCCACAGGTAGTCGCATAACGAGTCAAAATATTTGGATCAGGGTCCTAACTAATCATTTATTAGTTGTGTTAAATTAATTAAACAAGGAGGCCATTAGACTGAGGAGGCTCTAATGCCACAGCGACCAACGTAAGCAAACCAAACCTAAACCTATAAATGCCTCAAGGTTATGAAATCAAAACACTAAAGAGAACCAATCACAAACAGCCAACAAGGGTTTCAGCTATAGCCAATCAATTTGTTTTCTCTGCTTCCACACTTTCTCTATACAGTATAAGTCTTTCCCCTGGCTCATGTCTGAGGAGTGCTGGTAACCACTTCCAGTGTGGCACTGCCCCATTGGAATTGATTTTTAATCTAATAAACTTAAAAATTTTAATACGCCTCAGTTTATCTTTTTTTTTTTTGTGAGGAAGATCAGCCCTGTGCTAACATCTGCCAATCCTCCTCTTTTCTTGCTGAGGAAGACTGGCCCTGGGCTAACATCCGTGCCCATCTTCCTCTACTTTATATGGGACACCGCCACAGCATGGCTTGCCAAGCAGTGCTTCGCTGCACGCCCGGGATCCGAACTGGCAAACCCCGGGCCTCTGCAGCAGAGCGCGCGCACTTAACTGCTTGCGCCACCAGGCCGGCCCCCTCAGTTTATCTTTTAACAGTTGTGTGAGTGTGACCTTGGGCAAGTCACCTGATCTTTCTTTAGTTTCTTTTAAAGTTGAGAAACCTCCTTGCCTCACAGAATTGTTATGAAGGACAAATGAAATAAGGTATTTTTTTGTAAATTATGAAGTGCTATGTAAACATAATGTATTAGTTTCTGATACCCTCACTTATGTCTCAGGCAAGTTTGCGATAGGACTACCAAAACACTTGTATCATCTCCTTACAGTTCCTTCCCCATTGTAGATTCAGCACCAAGATCTTGTGTAATACGTAAACCCAGCACCTTACTGGGTTTAAAATTTTTTTAATTTAAAAAAACTTTTTTTTTTTTTTTTTTTTGTGAGGAAGGTCAGCCCTGAGCTAACATCCATGCCAATCCTCCTCTTTTTGCTGAGGAAGACCGGCTCTGAGCTAACATCTATTGCCAGTCCTCCTCCTTTCCCCCCCCCCAAAGCCCCAGTAGATAGCTGTATGTCATAGTTGCACATCCTTCTAGTTGCTGTATGTGGGACGCGGCCTCAGCATGGCCGCGGAGAAGCGGTGTGTCGGTGCGCGCCGTGGATCCAACCCTGGGCTGCCAGTAGCGGAGCGTGCGCACTTAACCGCTAAGCCATGGGGCCGGCCCTAAAAAAACTTTTGAGGTAATTTCAAACTTACAGAAAACATTTAAGAACAGTATCAATAACTCCAGTATCCTTTTCACCTTGATTCCCCATTTGTCAACATTTGGCTGTATTTGCTCCATCTCTCTCAACCCCAATATAACCATCTGTTGTGGGTTGAATTTTGTCCCTCTCTAAATTCAAATATTGAAATTCTAACCCCCAGTACCTCAGAATGTGACCTTACTTGGAAATTGGGTTGTTGCAGATGTAATTGGTTAAATTAAGATGAGGTCATACTGCAGTAGAATGGACCCCTAATCCAGTAGGACTGACGTCTTTATACAAAGGGGAAATTTGGACACAGATCTGCATAAAATGAGAATGCTATGTGAACACAAAGACAGAGATAGGGTTGATGTGTCTACAAGCTAAGGAACGCCAAAGATTGCCAACAAAACACCAGAAGCTAGGGGAGGGGCATGGAATAGACTTATCTTTCACAGCTCTCAGAAAGAACCAACCCTGCCGACACCTTGATTTCAGACTTCTAGCCTTCAGAACTGTGAGACAATAAATTTCTGTTGTTTAAGCCACCCAGTTTGTGGTACTTTGTTACAGCAGCCCTAGCAAATGAAGACATCATCTTAATCAGGAAATCAACACTACTAACCAATTCACAGGTACTGTTCACATTTCATCAGCTGTCCCATAACGTCTCTGTCCTTTCTGTTCCAGGATCACATATTGCATTTTGTGGTCACATATCTGCAGTCTCCTTTGATCTGGGCAGTTCCTGTGTCTTTCCCTGTCTTTCATGAATCACTTTTAAAGAGTAAAGTCCTTTTATTTCTGTAAGATATCCCTAAAACCTAAGTGCATGTAAGAGCAAGAGGGAAATGACGTGCCTTTCTCAGTGCATCACATCAGAAGGTGCAGGAGGCGAACCCATCTCACCCCCAGTACTGCCAGCTCAGTCTGGCAGGTTTCTCCACCCTAAAGCCACCACTTGTCCCTTTGCAATTCCTAAATCTATGGTACATCATCAAATCTCCACCTATCTGCCTTAGCATCCATTGATGACCACCATCAGAATAACCACTATAAGGATGTTTATTAAATGATGATTTTTTCATACCATCATTTCTTCTTCATTTTTCAGCCAACAATCTACTATTCCTTTCTCCACCATTTATTCATTTATTTATATCATATAGACTCGTAGATTCCTATTTTACTCAATGAACTGTAATCCATTACTACCATATTTATTTATATTTTCTGGACTCAGGGATTTTTATTTTATTTAGTGAATTATAATGAGTTACTATCAATATTATTTTGATGCACTAATTATCCCAAATTTGCCAAATGGGAAAGCCCTTCAAGCTAGCTCCCCTGTCCTTTTGAAATGTCCTCAACATTATTTGAGCACTTCCTTACTTTCTGGTACAAGAAATAATCCAGGCTCAATTTGTACTTTTCCTGCCTCTGCCTGGGAGTCACCCATTTCTTCAAGGGGTTCTGGCTTCTTTTAACAGAAGATGGTATTTGGAAACCAAGATCTGGGTGCCCAATGTCCTCATTGCTACTGGGATGCCATTGTTTCCAGGCCTTCTCAGCAGACAGAACTGGGAAATATATGAATGTATATATGTACACACACACACACACACACACACACACACACACACACACACACACTGTTCCAGTTAATATTGCTGCCTAACATACCACTCCAAAACTTAATGGTATGAAATAACCACTTAATTATGCTCGTGGAATACTGTGTCAGGAATTCAGAAAGGACACTGAGGATGGCTTGTCTTTGCTCACTGATGTCTGGGTCCTCAGCTGGGACAACGTAAAGCCTAGGGGTGACTTAACTGCTGAGAGTTGGAATCATCTGGAGGCATCTTCTCTCACATGTCTGGCGGTAGATGCTGGCTGGCAGCTAGACCTCTGCTGGGGCTGTCAGCAAGAACATGTACATGGGTCCTTTCCACGTAGCCTGGGCTTCTTCACAGCATGACATCCTTGGGGTAGTTAGAATTCTTACATGCTGCTCGTGGCTCCAAAGGCAAGTGTTGCAGTGAACAAGGCAGACGCCATATCATCTTTTCTGACCTAGCCTTAGAAATCATGCAGCATGTCTTATACTGCATTCTATTGGTTACGAGAGAGTCACAACCCTGTAGAAGGAGAAGTGAGATCAAGGGGAAGGATTTTCTAAACAGGTGTATTCTAGTATTTGTATACGCTGATAGGAATGACAAAGTAGAGAGGGAAGAGGACAAGGGAGGGAATGTGCAATTGTAGGAGTGATGTCCTTGAGTGAGAGAGACTGAGATTCGTGCACAAGTGGAGGGAGAGGCCTTGGACAGACACTTACATTTGTGGTGCCTGGAGGGAAGACAAGGTCTAGGCAGAAATGTAGGTAGGTGGGGAGATGTAGTGGCAGGTGGAAAAAGCAGTTCTCTTCTGTTGCCCCTGTTTTTCAGTGAACTAGGAAGTAACATCATCAGCTAGGCATAAGGTGGTTGATTTGAGGAGAGAAAAGAAGGTGTAGACATATGCAGGGCCCTAGGGCAAGAGCAAAACTGGAGGCTCGCGTATTGTAGGTCTAAATTTTTTTAAGTTAATAATCAAGCTATAAACTGTTAAGTATGTTCTTTACTCTTCCCTTGACAAGTCTACCTTCATAACAACAAAATCAAAGAATGCGTGTAAAGCAACACAACTGGAAGAATATCAAAATGACTACATTTAATTATTATTACATATATCCAGGTATTCTGATGGTAGACCAGAGATGGTTGGATGAATAATAACATAAAGACAGGTGTTATTTACAAATTAATATATATATCATAAAATTTATTTTTTCTTATCTTCATTTTAGCAAAGTCACTAATTATGGTGTTATGATAAAAATTTTCACATAATCTGTGTTCTGTTGATGGTAATGGGCTAATGAATTTAAAAGTTGTATGCAACCGTATTCAAACTTTACATAATTTGAATATATTTTCATAAAGATGTAAAATAAGGTAAATGTAAAATTAAAATTATTTTCATGCTTTTAAATGTGATTTTTCTAATGTTTAAATCATCTATTAAAATTAAAGTGTAAAATGCAAATTATACTTAATTGACTTTTAAATTTAATTTTTTGAAATTTTAATTAAATCTTATTAAATATTTTTATAAAAATAAAACTATGTTTACTTCAAGCATTAGATGTCTATTTAGCTACCAGCGTAACATCATGTGCCATGCTTTTTATGCCTACATATTCATATATACAAATTTAAGAGTAATATGAATTATTTAGTACAGGAAAATGTTCCTCAGTCACCATGTGCAACTGCGGCCCTACTAGGAAATGATACATCATTATGTAAGAAAGTATTGCATTCATACTGACTGGGAGACAAGACTGACAAGTTAATTAATTTGCCTTTTCTCCTATTTAATTACTATCGCTGCTAAATTCTCTCTGCATTCAAAACAAGGGTCTGCCTCTAGAGTCAGCAGCAGCACAACCCATAAATCTGCACAGCATTCCACCATCACCTCTTGTTTTAATGATAGAGGACAAGAGGTATGGAGACACATTTCCTTGGGACCTGAATAGTGTTAATTATAACAGCAGATGTTTAGACTTAGGATCATGCTGTGTATAGTAGGTAGCCTTCTACAATGACTCCCAGCGTTCCCCACCTCCTGATATTCATGCCCTCATGTAATCTCCTCCCCTTGAGTGTGAACTGGACCTAGTGACTTCCTTATAACAAATAGAATATGGTGACAGTGATGGAATATCACTTCTGAGATGAAGTTATAAAAGACGTGACTTTCGTCTTGCTGGTACTGTCTCTATTGCTGAGTTTGATGAAGCAAGCTGCCATGTTGGAGAGGCTCACATGGCAAGAAACTGAGAGTGGCCTCTGGACAACAGCCAACAAGACACTTATACCTTTAGTTTCTACCTTTAAGGAACTAAATCCTGCCAACAGCTGTGGGAGTGAGCTTAGCAGCAGATCCTTCTCCAGTTGAGCCTTCAGATGAGATCACTGGCAACACCTCTATTGCAGCTTTGTGAGAGACCCTGAAGCAGAGGATCCAGCTAAGCTTCTCCCAGATTTCTGACCCACAGAAACCCTGAGATAATAAAGTGTATTATTTTGAGCCACTAAATTTGGGTAACTTCTTATACAGCAATAGGTAACTAATACACTGTGCCAGAACTAAGTGTCATATCCTTAATAACAGAGCTACCCAATGTCCTTTCCAAATTTATTATTTTTGTGTTATGACATGTGGGACCCTCTAAAATGCAGGGCTCAAGGCAGAGTCCCCTCTTGCCTGGTTGCCAGGCAAGTTCAGTGCCAGGAGTAGTTCAACAGTCCAGATTTTTTTGCTTGCATGTTCCCTAAAAACATTTTAGAAAACTATGTGACCTCTTGCATATTTTTTAGTTTATGTCTAATTTTTTTCCTTGTAAATTTAAATAACTACAAAGAGGGTAAAAATTCTCACGTCTAGTAAATATTGACATTTTAAAGCAAAACTGTTTATATTACTTTTTTAAATGTATCCAATAGAATCTAAATGCCATAGCTATTTGGTATTCGACATCATCCATTTAAAAAACATATGAATAAACTCTTCTTCAACAGTTGGACATTTTACATTATTTATTTTTCTCCTTGAATTCACATTTCATTCACTTCCACTACAGAATTTTAAACTAATTTAATGTATTTCATATCTGAAAGTTTTGTATTGATCTCCTTATATTTCTGTGCAACAAAATATATTTTAAAACATTACTTCTTTTAAATTTCTTTTGGGCTGGCCCCACGGCTTAGTGTTTAAGTGCGTGCACTCTGCTACTGGTGGCCCAGTTTCGGATCCCGGGCGCGCACCGACACACTGCTTCTCCGGCCATGCTGAGGCGGCGTCCCACATACAGGAACTAGAAGGATGTGCAACTATGACATACAACTATCTACTGGGGCTTTGGGGGACAAAAAAAGGAGGGAGAGTGGCAATAGATGTTAGCTCAGGGCTGGTCTTCCTCAGCAAAAAGAGGAGGATTGGCATGGATGTTAGCTCAGGGCTGATCTTCCTCACACACACACAAAAAAGCTTAAATTTCTTTTAACCATAACATTCTAAATGTTTAAACTTTTCTTCTTGATTGAACTATTAGCAGTAGAACAAATTGATCAAAATCACATAAGTGTATTATAAATTCTGATAGGTAATTATTAAATATAAAATTTTATCTGAAAAGCATCTTTTAATGGGTTTTCAACTAGTGCATGAGTCATTGAATCACATCGCCAAAACAAACAGCATTCAGTATTAACTCTTTCTATTTTTTCTTTTTCATCAAAGTAAGGGCTAAAAGTCCTTGTTCACATAAATAAGTAAATGGGAATGGAAATACTTTTATTATAGCAATCACACTCACTTCTTTGAACTCTTTCTGAATTACATGCCAAAAATCACATAATGAGTGATCATAAAAATTATTTTTAATGATATTCAAGCTGACAACTCAATTAGATTCTCTTTTAATTTTGTTGAAAGCAAAAAATTGGAAACCACCTGACTGGCTAAAAGATTTATTACTCAATCATTAGAGTCATTTACTTTCAAAAACAATATTTCAACCAGAATATTGATTGGCAATCAATTTTTTCTTTGGCAGCCCAGATGTTTTTACATTTCCTCACCTTGGGAGAATGGCAAATGGCTAATGGTAAAAGAGGACGAGAGAAATGAGATTCTGCAGAATAGCTCTCAGGCAAATCAGCTTTAAGAAAAGGACATACAGAAATAGGGGATGCAAAAATGGATTCCTTCATAACTGGCCATGCCCTTATACCACTTGTAAGGTCTTTGTGTACTCCTTGGGGTCTGCACACTCTAACGTGAAGACCAGCGGACTAGGAAAGTGTAGCTTGATTGTCAGCCAGCACTGAGTTCTACTCAAGGTTTACCATAAATTCAAAGTGAGACCAGGCAGCACTGTTGCGTGGTTTTCTTTCACTCCAGATATATTCAGCTATGTGAGTGCAGTGGCAGAGTTGGCAGAGAGTGAGGGCTTTGCCAAGAGTGCTGAGAAAGAATGAAGTAGGAAAGGAGTCAAGGCTGTATGCAAAAACAACATCAGGATTATTGGTGGAGTCCAGACAGGAAGGTGAGTGCTAAAATTTCCAGTTCTTAAGGATGAGATCTCCCAGGATTGTAAAGCGAGAAGAGAAGAGGGTCCAAGACCAAGCTTTGGACAGCTCCAGTATTTAATGTCAGGATAAAGAAGGCAACGGAGACCAAGAGTGATCAGAGTGGTGGGAGAGGTATTAGAGAAATGTTGGATCATGGAGGCCAAGTGGTAAGTGTCCTAAGAAAGTGGAAGTCCACTTGTCATCTGCTGCTGGGAAATCAAGTAAGAGGAGGTCTGGAAAGTCCATTGTACATATTTAGTTATAAGGAAGTCATAGGGGAATTTAGGGAGAGTAAGAGGCAGAAGCCCAACTGGAGTGGGTTTTGAAAAATGAGTGGGAGGTGGGGGACGGGAGCAGCCAACACTAACGACTCTTATTTGGATGTGAAAAGGAAGAGGAGGATAGGGCTATTCTTTATCTCTGTCTTTATTTGTTTTCATTATAATATTTAGTACAGTTTATAGTATTTATTTGTTGGTTCTCTCTTCTTTGTGTGTGGCTCTCCTTTCTCAAAACTGGAATCTAAGCTCTATGACAGCAGAGACCAATACTGTCCTGTCCACTCTGTGCAGTATACTGGACACTTGGAAATATCTTTGAATGAATTAATGAATTTACCAATGCTAAATAAAACATTATAAAAGTAGTCCTTCCCAAAACAAAGGTATATCTTGATCCAAGGACAAATTCTAGCTTCATTTCTTTGAATACAAAGGCAATTTTAAGCTCTTTTGGTTAAATCTTGAGACCTGGACATTCAAATTTCTCTCTCCTCATGCCTCAAACCTCCCTGAAATGACAATAAAAGAATAAAAAAAAAGGCACAAGCCTAAGGGACAAAGAGAACAGGAGAAGAAACAATATCAGACAAGAGAAGCCAACATTTTAGAAATCGGAAAGCTGACAGAGCTGAGAGAATAATGATAAGCGACTTCGCCGCTAGGGGTGAGAGCGTTAGCTGTGGGCAACAAGAAGTAAGCCGATTCCTGAGGCAGAACTTTGGGAAGACACGGAAATTGAGGCCCCAGTTTTCTTTGAAAGCAGAGGTGCAATGGGAGGATGGATTGAAAGATCTGAAGAAGCTGATACCTGCAGCTAATTCTCCCTACAGTCGGTAACCAGGCAACCCCCAGACCAGCCCATCACGCTAAGACTGGGGAAAGACCAAACCAGACAGACTCTGGACTTGGGGACACCAAGCCCAACTGAGAGCAGAGATGAGGCTCCATACTGAGCACAGGGGTCTTTGGTGAAGATCTATATCCCAAGCAGTGAACTTTCCGTTTCCCCGGGTGGTTCCCAGAAGGCTGGCAATCCACTTTTACCTCCCAGGAGTCTGACTCTCTGAGAAAACAGACTACTTCAACAAAAATACCTACAGATATTGACATTTAGGTGTTATTCAAATTTTTAAAAATCTAGGTTCTCTCTCAATTACCCAAGAGTGAAGGCTACTAGTTCCCACCAAGGTACCAGAGTCGCCCACCCCCTTGTTGATGGCTCTCCCTTAAATATGAGTGTTCAGTTAAGGACCACCAGATATTTGAGGAAGACTTTGGACATGCACAAAAAAATAAAAATAAAAGATGAAAAAGAACATGGAGGGAACAGAAAAGAGGAAAACTTCACATAAACTATAATAAAATTTCTCGTAGATAAGGGAAGATAGACTATCTATGGAGGAAGAATAATACGCTATAAAAAATCCACAAGGAAGAGCTGTAAGAAGATCAACAGTACGTGAAAAATAAAAACTTAAAGCCAATTTTAAGATCCAGATTTTACCTCTTATGACAGGAAGAAGTTATTGGTATTTAAAAAACAACAGTTCTCCTTATTATACTTAGCTCAAACAATGCACAAAAGGTACTTATCCTCTTTTTTTCTCTTGAAAAGGACAGAAGTCTCTAAAGAAAGAAATGCATCTTTCTCTTGAGAAATTACCGTCCTGCTCGCCCTCGTTGTTTAGGAATTATATCGATCTGACATTGCAATAAATTTACAAAGAATCCCTCCTCTTGAAGAGATAGCAAACGTGCAGAATGCTAAAGGGATAAAGGCACATCCCTTGTTTTCCCCTGTCCCCCGGCCACCTAGTTCACCTCCCAGGAGCCAAACTCTTGTGCTGGTTTCTCCTGCATCTTTCCAGATAGAGGGAATTTTCTGTGAAGCCAATAATGCTTCTGCATGAGCAGAAGGCCCCTTGCTCAGGCGCCTTCCCAGGCCCTGTACCTAATTTTGTATTTGTACTTTTTGTATTTTTTTCCTTAAAAAGGGCCACCAAAATTGTACAAGTTTCAGGTTCCCCAAAACCTAGATTTGCCATTCTTCCAGAGATAGTGTCTTCATATACAAGCATGTATTCATACATACTCTCTAAAAATACACAAATAGTAGTATATCATATTCACCATTCTCTGTCTTGCTTTTTTATACTTACTGTCTTGAAATCAATATTTACAGAGTTGTCTCCTTTTTAACCACTGTGTTGCATCCTTGTAGGGATAAATGCTACTTTTATTTAACCATTCATCTATTGATGAATAATTGAGTTATTTCCAATATTTTACCAATACACACAATGCTGCAATGAATATCTTTCTATATAATTTATGGCTAGGGTGACTGTACATGCAGATGTCTGGTTAGTCCTTGTTTGTAACAGTGCTCCTTTGGTTCTCAAAAATGTCCAGTGTAGAGGTATATCTTTGAAGTAGAACTGCTAGCTCAAAGAATGTATAAATATTAAATTTTGGTAGGTATAATAAAATTGCTATCTGTAGAGGTTGCACCAGCGTACCTTCCCATCAACAATGTATGACAATACCAAGTCCCTCCTCTCGCCCTGCCAACTGAGTGTGTTTCAAACTTTTTTATCTTTGTCTATCTGATGGGCAAAAAATAGTATGTCACTGCTACTTTAATTTACATTTATCAGCTATGAGTGAAATTAAGCATGTTTCAATTTCAATCAAATAGTTGAAAAACCATTTGAATTTCTTTTCCTAGATGTCCTTTGTCCATTTTCTATTGGTTGTCTGTCTTTTTCTTATTGATTTGAAACAGCTTTTTATATATTGGGGAGTGCTGCTTATTATTTAGAAATAACTTTGGGAAAGTAAAGCTGGAGGTAAGAAATATATAGATGCCTTATTTTAAACCCACGCTCCTCGGGCCGGCCCCGTGGCTTAGCGGTTAAGTGCGCGCACTCCGCTGCTGGCGGCCCAGGTTCGGATCCCGGGCGCACACCGACACACTGCTTCTCCGGCCATGCTGAGGCTGCGTCCCACATACAGCAACTAAGAAGGATGTGCAGCTATGACATTCAACTATCTACTGGCGCTTTGGGGGGTAAATAAATAAAATCTTTAAAAAAAAAAAAAAAACCCCATGCTCCTCAAACTGGTTTACATATCCCAGGAAATACTTGTCAGTGCGGCAGGGAACAGAGTAGATGGTGTTTAATAGCTTCAGCTCTGGAGCCAGACTGCCTGGCATCACATTCCAGCTCTGCCTCTTGCTAGCTGGATGACTTTGAACAAATCTTTTAAATTTTTTTGACTCAACTATCTGGAAAGATAGGATAGTAATAATCTTCACCTCACAGGATTGGAGTCAAAGAGCCTATGCCAAAAAAAAAGATGGTCAGCTTAGAAGACCGAAACAAACAGTAATACTTGTCCTATTTGGCTTTTTAAAAATAATCATAAGGATGCAAAAAAATTTAAAGTAAAGCCATGCAAATGATGACCTGACACAGATAACTTCTTAACAGACTGTTTCAGTTAGGTAACGCTGTGTATCAAACTACCCCAAAACTTAGTGTCTTAAAACCATAGCCATTTAATTAGCTCACAATTCTGTGGGTCAGCAGTACGGGCTGGGCTTGTGTATGCACTTCTAACCTCAGCAAGGTTGACTCATCTGTTTGTGATCAGCTGCTGGTCAGTTAGACAGCTCTGCTTCTCGGGTTGGCTGGGTGTTGCTAGGATGACAAGAAGTGCCTGGGGCCCATGTCTTGTCATGCGAAAACTAGCCTGAGTTTGTTTGCTGGCAGAGTTCTAGGATTGAGAGCAGAAGTGTGCAAGGCTTCCTGAGGCCTAGGCTCAGAGCTGGTGCAAGATTGCTTCCACCTTTTTCTATTGACCAAAGCAAGTCCTAAGGCCAATCCAGATTCAAGAGTGTGGAAACAAACCCCACTTTTTTTTTTTTTTTTTTAACGAGGAGATCAGCCCTGTGCTAGCGTCTGCCAATCCTCCTCTTTTTTTTTTTTTCCTGAAGAAGACTGGCCATGGGCTAACATCAGTGCCCATCTTCTTCTACTTTATATGGGACGCCGCCACAGCATGGCTTGCCAAGCAGTGTGTCGGTGCGCGCCCAGGATCCAAACCAGCGAACCCCGGGCCACAGGAGTGGAGCGCGCACACTTAACCACTTGCGCCACCAGGCCGGCCCCAAACTCCACTTTTTGATGTAGGAGCTGCCAAAGCACATTGCAAAGGTCCTGGATAACAGGAAGTGGTGGAGAATTGCAGCCAATTCAACCCCTAGACAAATGCAAGGTTTGGGAACAGAGTGCAGGTGAGATATAGCCAGCAACTGAGGGGCTATACAGACCCACAAACATCCTACAAGAGCAAAAGTCAATCTGAACATCTGCCACAGCCAGAGGAAACCAAAACCACTTCTGGTCTGTGCTGGTTAAATAAAGCATGTCCTCCCCTTACCTCGCTGCGTCTGGCTTCAATGGAAAGGATGGGACACTGAGGGAGGGTGGAAAGAAATGCTCAAAGAAGCAGCCGGCCACACTGCCCCCATCTGCCACCACAGCTTTCCATATCAAGCCAGTCTTAGCTGGCCAAGAGAAGAAACTTAATTTAGAATGAATTTTGGAGGACTTTCTATTCCAGAGATTGAGCAGATACGTTCTGTGGCCTTCCTGAGTATAGTTCAGGGACAGTGGCAGAACTAGCTCCACAGGGCAGATTCCAAGAGGCAGTGGGGGGGGGGGAGGATAAAGCTATTATCTGACTACAATCTACAAGTCCACGGACTCAATGTACTGCTTCAGACATAAAAAAAGTACAGGTTGTGGGGCCAGCCTGGTGGCGCAAGCAGTTAAGTGTGTGCTGCGCCGGCCCAGGGTTCGCAGGTTCGGATCCCAGGTGCGCACCGACGCACTGCTTGGAAAGCCATGCTGTGGCGGCGTCCCATATAGAGTGGAGGAAGATGGGCATGGATGTTAGCCCTGGGCCAGTCTTCCTCAGAAAAAAAAAAAATTACAGGTTGTAGTAAGTGATATGAAGGAAATAAATAGCACACGAGAGAGTTAGAGACACAGAGAGTGGGGAGACATGGAGTCGCCTGGAAAGGGCTCCATAAGGCGACTTGAAGTAGGAGAATGAACCTGTCCCAGCACTTCAGGCAGAGGGAGCGGCTAGTGTGGAGTCCCAAGGCAGGAAAGACCTTGGCGTGTTCTAGGGCAATGACTTGCTTTCTTTCTTTTTAACCCCAACCTATGGGATAAAAAACACATTTTACACCACAATCCAGAACACAAACACATCTAAAGCAAAAGTTTCATGAAATACTCCTACATGAAATGCTAAAATGCATTCATATTTTCTTTAACATCAGGTTCATTGAGATATAATTAACCTACAGTAAAATTCACTCTTTTTAGATGTACGGTTGTATGTTTTGACAAATGTGCACAATCACATACATGACCATGATCAAGACATAGAACATTTCCACCCCCCTCAAAATTCCTTCCTGCTCCTTTGTAGCCAATCCCCTCCCCCAACGAGAAGCTACTGGCAAACACTGATCTGATTGCTGCCCCTAAAGATTTTTTTTTAAATGGTTTTTCTTGATGTGTCTGTCTAGAGGTTCATTGATTTTAATGATCTTTTCAAAGAACTCGCTTCTGGTTTCATTGATTTTTCTCTATTTTTCTTTTCTCAATTTAATTGATTTCTGCTCTCATCCTTCTTATTTTCTTCCTTGTTTGCTTTGGTTTAATTTGCTTTTCTTTTTTCTAGTTTCTTAAGGTGGAAGATTCAGTTACCAATTTGGAAATTTTTTTGTTTTCTAGTTTAATGTTTAAATTTCCATTTAAGCACCACTTTGGCTATGTCCCACAAATTTTTATATGTTGGGTTTTCATTTATATTTAATTCAAAATATTTTCCAGTTTCCCTTGTGACTTCCTCTTTGACTCATGGGTTATTTAACAGTGTGTTGTTTAATTTGCAAATATTTGGGAGATTTTCCAGATATCGTTCTATTATTGATTTCTAGTTTAATTAAGTTGTGGTCAGAGAACATACCTTTTATGATTTCATTTATTTATTTATTTATTTTTTAATTTTTATTTTGTTTATTTATTTTTCCCCCAAAGCCCCAGTAGACAGTTGTAGGTCATAGCTGCACATCTTTCTAGTTGCTGTATGTGGGACACGGCCTCAGCATGGCTGGAGAAGTGACGCGTCGGTGCACGCCCAGGATCCGAACCCGGGCCGCCAGTAGCGGAACGCGCGCACCCAACCGCCCAGCCACGGGGCTGGCCCATGATTTCATTTATTTTAAATTTGTTGAGACATGTTTTCTAATCCTGATTATGATCTATCTTGATAAATGCTCCATGAACCTTGAAAAGAAAGTTTTTCTTCTATTATCGGGTGGAATGTTCTGTAAATGTCAATTAGGTCAAATTTGTTGATAGTGTGTTCAGGTCTCTGCTGAAATATCTTTGCTGATTTTCTGTCTACCTGTTTTATCAATTACTGAGACAACAGTGTTGAACTGTCCAACTATATTTGTGGATTTTTCTATTTTGCCTTCTAGTTCTACAAGTTTTCCTATATGTATTTTGAAGCATGAACATCTAGGACTGTTATGTCTTCTTCATGAATTGATTCCTTTATTGTTTTATCCCTCTTTAGTCCCGGTAATAGTCCTTAATGAGAAGTCTAATTTGTCGATATTAATATAGCCCCTCTGTTTTCTTTTGGTTAGTGTTTGCTTAGTATATCTTTTTGCATCCTTTATTTTTAACTTAAATATGGCTTTATATTTGATGTGTTTCTTGTAGAGAGCATATAATTTGTGTCTTGCTTTTATTTGTGTAACTTAGTTCAAAAGTAAAATAGGTAACCCATAGAGTGAGAGAAAATATTCACAATACATATAGACAACAAAAGACCAATATGAAAATAGGTGAAGAATTTCTACAAATCAATAGGAACAAGACAGAAAACACAATAGAAAACTGATCAAAAAACTTGAAGAGACACTTCATGGCAAGTGATATTCAAATGGCCAATAAACCTATGAAAAAGTACTCAACTTCATTAGTCATCAGAGAAATTCTAATTAAAAGCACAATGAGGGGCCAGCCCAGTGGCATAGTGGTTAAGTTTGCATGCTCCACTTCAGCGGCCCAGGTTCATGGGTTCGGATCCCGAGTGTGGACATACACCATTCATCAAGCCGTGCTGTGGCAGCGACCCACATACAAACTGGAGGAAGACTGGCACAGATGTTAGCTCGGGGCCAATCTTCCTCACCAAAAAACAAAAAAGGTAAAAAAAGAGCACAGTGCAATACTACTACATATTCCCAGAATGACTAAAATGAAAAAGATGAACAATAGCAAGAGTTGGCAAGGATGTGCAGCAACTGGAGCTCTCACACTGTTGGTGGGAATGCAAATTGGTACAAGCACTTTGGAAATTGTCTGGCAGTATCTAAAATTGAACATACATATACATTATGACCAAGCAATTCCACTCTTAAGTAATATATCCAACAAAAATGTGTATATAATGTCTACCAAAAACATTTACTGAAATGTTCATAGCAGCACTATTCATAGTAGCTTCAGACTGGAAAGTACACAGATGCCATTAAGAATAGAATGGATAAATTGTGCCGTATTCTCCCAATGGGATATTACAGAAATGAGAATGGATGAACTACAACTATACACAACAACGTGGATGCGTGTCATTGACATAAAGTTGAATGAGAGAAGTCAGACACAAAAGATGGCATACTGTGTGACTCCATTCACACAAAATACAAAATAGTCAACATTGATCTGTGACGTTAGATCTTGTGGATAGTGATTGGAAAGGGGTTTATGGGGCTGTCTGATAAGGTAATATTCTGTTTCTTGATCTGGGTGGTAGTTACAAGGCTGTGTTCACTTTGTGAAAAAAATCAAGTTGCACATTTATGATATGTACACTTTGGGTATGCATGTTATGAAGAAACTGAAAAACAAAAAGTCACATATGAGGCTTTTTACACAAAAACAACAGGCCACGGATCCCTACGTTCACCTTCATTCCTGTTTAGAGGTTCCAGTCTTTATTTTACTTCCCTGTTTATTTTGGTATTAATTTCCTGATTTTATTATTTTTGAATCAAAGTTATTCATGCACATAGTTTAAAGATTCAAATACTTCTACGAGGCTTGTTATGGAAAACAACACATCCTCCCACCCTGCCTCATCTGCCCACTTCTCATCACCCTATCAGCCCAACATAGCTCACTTGGGTTAGATGGATATTCATTGTTTATCTGTTAATGACCGCACAAACATTACTCATTGCATAACCTCTCATTTTCCCTTGACCTAATAATTGCCTTTTTGTGTATTGTTTCTATGTTCTTACCATTAATTCAACCCCATATATCACCCAGTATGTATCTCTTCTCAATTTGTTCAAACACATTATGTAGTCTAGCACATCTTCTGAATGAAATCCCCTCTTAAAGCCTCTGACCAGCTCAAATAGGGACTGGCTGCCCTCAAGGCTTGCTAAACAGCTGCCGTCTTTGGGGTCTCCCTTCACTGTTTTCCCAGGAATTCTCTTCCTCCTCTCTTGTGTTGGATGTCCTGTTTCATACACATCAAGTATTCTTTCTTGTTTATTTCCTTGTGGTGGGGAGCACATCCTCTAAAAGTTTCCTGAGAAAAGATGCATGGGAAGTAAATGCTTTGAGATCTTGCATGTCTGAAAGTGTATTTATTCTATTTTTACACTTAATTAATACTTTGGTTTCTTATAGAATCCTAGATTGGAAAAAAATTTCCCTCAGAAATTTGACGACATTTCTCCACTGTGTCCTTGCTTCCAGTGGATGACATTCTGGCTCTTGATCCTTTGTATAAAACATGTTTTATACTCTCTAGAAGGTTTTAGGATCTTCTCTTCATCCTCACTGGTGAAACTTCAAAATGATATAGCTCTGGAACTGGCCTATTTTCTTTCAATGTGCTGGGCCCTTTCACTCTAGAAACTCATGTCTATCAGTTCTGGGAAGTTTTCTTAAATCATTTCTTTGATGATATCTTTCCAATTGTTCTGTCTTGTCTCTCTTTATACAACTCCCAAAATCAGATATTGGACCTCTTGGACTGATTCTCTAAAATTTTTAATCCTTTTTTTCTCTCATTTTTCATATTGCTTTCTTTTTGCTCTACTTTCTGGGAGATTTCATCAACTTTATCTTCCAAATCTTCCAGTATGTTTTTCATTTCTGCTACCATATATTTAATTTTTAAGAGCTCATTTTTGTTCTCTGAATGTTATTTTTTATAGTATTCTGTTCTTGTTTCATGAAAGTAATTTCTCTTCTTAACTCTCCTGAAGATATTAATATGATATTTCTTTGGTAAGTTTTCTTCCCCCTTTTCAATCTCCATTTCCTCCAAATTTTTCTTTTTGTTGTTGTTTGATCTCTATATATCAAGTCAGAATTTTTCTTCAATTTCTGGTGATCCTTGGCTGTCTGCTTATATTTAAGAATGGGGCACTAAAAAGCTGATGAGAAACTCTGTTCACTTTGCATGGGGCTTTTCAACTTTAACATGATTGTCTTAGAGTTCCCCTAAATGAGACCCTGAGACATGTATATGAATGGAAATACTCAGTGGAAACACAGGTAGGGGAGCAGGGAAGTGAGACAGGGAAGAGAAGGCAGCTATAATGCTAACTATAACTGAGAATACTATTCTACAGCTTAATCCTACAGAAAAACGCTGGGAAAATAGTGTAAAACACACACCTCAGAGTATTGCATGCAAGGGCAAGGGAGCTGAGGTATTTATACGTCAAACCCTGGCAGTCTTTGGTTGAGAGCTGCTCCTGGGGAGGAGTATTAATTCCATAGCACTTCTGGCCTGCCTTGTGCCTGGGCAGCGTAGCCTTCTCTGGCTTTGGAGAGAGACCTCAGGCAAAGAGACTCAGATACTGGCAGTTGGAAGTCAGCGGGAGTACACTGAACTGAGATTGCCCAGGGGATATGGGCAGTGATGTCTGCTACAGCGGCCTAGCTGGGCTGTTACTTGGTAACTGCCATCTGTATTTTCAGGTCTTTTCTTTTGTCTTTGTCATATTTCCTGGACAATCTCTTGTCTGGAGTGTTCTAGTCTGGGTGCCAGGGTTCTGTGAGTTAAGTGGGGAGAAAGGCTGGGAATCTCAACTTTCAGTGGGAAATTCTAAACTTTCACTTAAATCTCCTATTTCAGGATGACACCCTTGCTCTCTGGTGTCCCCGAGTCCAGAGACTCTCTAATTGGTATCTTCTGGGGTATAAATTCTCAGACTTCTGCTTATTCAAGAGGGGAAGTTACATCCCTGCTCTCAGAAGAGAGGTATTGGGTTTAAGTGCTTCTTAAGTAGACTTTCAGTCACATATTCTGTTTTTAGCCCCATACTCACCTCCATAGGTGACTAGTGTCACTAAGTCGTTTTGCAGCTTCTGCAATGTAAATTTGGTTGTTTCTCTGCTTCCCCCAGCTTTCTCTGATCTACTAAATTGTTACTATTTGCTTTCCAGCTTTCCAATTTCCAACATTTTGTTGCTATTGTTTCCTCTTCTATTCGCTTTGCTTTGTGATTTTGTGTCATTAAAAAAATTCCTTACCTGGGCCGGCCCCGTGGCTTAGCGGTTCAGTGCGCACGCTCTGCTACTGGCGGCCTGGGGTTCGGATCCCGGGCGTGCACCGACGCACCGCTTCTCCGGCCATGCTGGGGCCGCGTCCCACATACAGCAACTAGAAGGATATGCGACTATGACATACAACTATCTACTGGGGCTTTGGGGGGAAAAAAAGAATAAAAAATTCCTTACCAGAATTCCCTCTGTGTCCTTTATAACCTGCTATTTTATTACGGACATTTGTGACATTTCATCTCCAACTCCAGTAGACTGGGAGAACTCCACTTCAGTAATTTGTCTGAAGGAGATTGTCACAAAATTATTTGAGTGACAGGACATTTTGTCTGGCTGGTGAAGATGTCTTTCCCTTCTACCTTCTGCCTTTATTGCTTCAGTAGCCTTAAGGCATTGACTTTTTGCTTTATATCTACGGGAAAGGGAAGAGAATAACATGATGTCTGCTCACCGCCACCCGAGGCCCTGGTATGGGTTTGAGTGCCAGAGGTTAGTGGCCCGGGGTCATCAGCAGAAGGAGCTGTTTGTCGAGAGATGTCAGGGACTCTAGACACAAGTCCTATTGCTGTGGGACCTAGCTGCCAGGGTGTGACTTATTGTCCCAGCTTGTCAGAGACCCCAGCACTAATGTGACATCTCAGGACTGGCTGCTGGCATCTTTTGTAGGATATCAGTTGAGGTAACAGCAAAGCTTCCTTAAGCAGCTTTGAGAACTATGGGCACCGAACCAGAATAGGAGAGGAGGAACATGGCAGATACTTCATGGTGGCCACAGCTGATGTTTATGAACACATGTAAGGCCTCTTGTGGGCTCATCTAGAAAAACGAGGGGAGGGAAATTTCTGCCGAACTGGTTGATGCAGGTTGAGACCTGTGGTGGTCTGTTACATTGGTGACCCCTAATGGATAACTCCTAATATTCACAACCTTGTGTAGTCCCCTCTCCTTGAATCTGTGCTGGCCCTGTCACCTGATCTAACCAATAGAGTACAGTGGACATGACTATGTGCCAGTTCTGAGCCTAAGCCTTCAGAAACTCTGGTAGTTTCCATTTTTCCTCTCTTGGGAACTTTGAGTCTCCAGGTAAGAAGTCGGTCTACCCTGCTGGAGTGACTGCAAGGAGAGGCCACGTGGAGAGGGAGAGATCCTGAGATTTCATGACAAAGAACTGAGGAAGCCAGCACCAATGAGAACTGAGGCCTCAGAACAGCTGCTCGGTTGAGCAGCTCCGGTCATCCCCTGGCCACTGGAGCCCTCCATCTTGAGCCTCGAGACATGTAAGTGAAGAAGCCCTCATGGACATTCCAGTCCCAGCAGACATCACATGGATCAGAGGCAAGCTGTGACCTGCCAGAATTCCTGGCCCACTGATTTGTGAGAAACAATAAAATGGTTACTATTTTAAGACACCAAACTCTGGGGCAGTTTGTTATGCATCAACAAATAACCAAAACTGAACCACAAGAGGAAATTTGGGTTCTTGATGTTTGAGGGACTTCCTCTACAGACCAGGAAAGTCTGGTGGTCTGAAAGAAAATATACACTTTAGAAATTTTAAAAATCTTTAAAAAGTATGAACCATAGGTATTGTTTTCTTTATCCATTGTTATATCCTTCAAAAGCCTAAGTTTAAAGACAACAGTGGGAAATGTCCCAAAGAGTATCTTCAGATTGGGTGGCTTTTTGACCCATCCTAGTATGAGCTCCCTCTAATACACGGCCAGGGAGCCGGGACCTCCCTCTCTACTTGCGATATTTCTTGGCAGGATCTTAAATCTGACCCCCTTAGTTTAAAGCCAGGTTAGATAAACTTTCTTTTATGCTTCTTTTAAAAATAAACTCCTACAAGGAAGAAAATACTCATCTTTATAGAGTCCTCCCCACATAGGCTAGCCATTCTCTCAAGAGGCACCTTAATTTAGGGAAAGGATGGTGAGGTTAGCAGTCACGGGGGATAGGGTTTGAACTTCACCTCTTTAATGTTTTACCTGTGAGGGTTTGGAGAAGTTATTAAACCTCTTTCAGCCTGTGCTCCCTCATCATTAAAAACTGAGGATTATAATATCTACCTTGAAGGTTTGCTTTGAGAATAAAATGAGGTAATGTATTTGAAAGTACATAACATATTGCCAGACATATGGCTGAGACTTGAAAATATCTTGGCTTCATTTTCCTGCATTCAGAGGTTGTTGGAGCCAGGGTGATGACTCAAAGAAGCCAAAGGAGGAGCCAGTGGGTGACCACGACTGTCCTCTTTTCTATCTCTATTGCCATTGACTGAGATCCTGGAGATATAAGATTTTTAAAATAGTAACCTATCATCCTATATTTCCTGTAACCCCCACCCCTACTCCCATCACAAAAAACATGGGTTCTAACTTTATTATCTCAAGAAAGTAATGATAGTAGAACAATAATTATAAGTGAGTCAAATTTTTGACTTTGGGGTTTTAAAAGTCAAAGACTCATGGAATAAGAAAGCAGCTTTGGAAGAATAATTGGAGAGTTCATTTTTGTTAACACTGTCATACATATGCATACACATTCTCACACACATGCATATACACACACTGACACACATGTGCATGCGCACATTCAAAGGACTAGGTAAAAATTCCCTAGACTTTGGAGTAGGGAAGTCAGGTGGAAGGAGGGAGCTGGAATGAGTAATGTATGAAGAAACTGTTATTGTGCTTTTCTCTTGGCCCTCAGCAACTAAATGATCTCCTCCTTATTTGGTTGTGGCATCAATCTGCTTGTGAGATTAGGATGTTTCAGAAGGAATATAAAGAGAAGAAAAGGGCTAATATGCATCTATTGAAATTCAAAATAGGATTTTTAAACAAGATAATAGCCTTGAAAACTGGACTCTGTGAGAGAGAAATAATTTTTTACATTCATTTAGCTCCAATTTAACAAAATCAAGATCCAGACCTACATTCAAGTTTCTATCAAAGGAGGAGGTAATTTAATCTTTCGTCTTTGATTTCCTCATCTGTCTACGATGATGATAATAATACCTACCTCAAAAGATTGCTTCCAAAAGGAACTCTTGTCTTCCGAAGTGGCAACGAGAGCCAGGAAGCCAAGGATATGATATGAAAGGAATAAAAGAAGAGCCTGTCCCTTCTTGTCTTGGGGCTTGAAGAAGAAGAAAGCCGTGAGATGAGAGTGAGATAGGAATCAAAGAGGCTTAACTTGGAATTGGGGAAATGGCTTCAGAAACATCCAGAAAATAGAAGAAATCATTGAAGTTGATACAAACTTGTGCCCAATATAGATAAGTGGGCAAATCAGAGTGAACCAGTAGGAAGATAGGGTCTAGTTTGCGTTTCCAGTCCTTCTCCAATGACGAACATTGAGTTGAGAGCCATGGGCCTGCCATGGGACACACTGTGGCAGGAAGACCATGAAAGGGCAACATAGGCATGTGGTTTGTACAGCTTGGGTCAGGGACTGGATGGGGGACATGGTGGAGATTCAGGTGGTCCACTGGGCTTTCCAGAGCCACAGGGAGGTTGAGTCAGCCAAGGAATACCAATGAGATCAGACCCAGCCAAGAGAGACCCATAAGATACTCTAAGTGCTGACTTTAGCTAAAGGCCGGTAGGGTGAATGTGACCAAGTGCATATTGACCCATAAACCAGAGGAGCCGAAGGACACACTGAGAGCATGAGGACCTTAATTATTCTCCTACATCTGTCCCCCAGGAGATCGCATAAGCCTCTTCTCTCTCTCCGTGCGCTCCCAACAACTACTTGGCAAGAAGCCTTGGAGGAAGAAAGACCTCTGAGAAATCTGAGACTGAGCATTTTTACCTAGAGATACTACAAAGTATCTGAACAGCCTGTTTATTCTATGGCATTGCACTGAAACAACTCCAGCTTTACTGCTACCCAGTAGTTAACGGTTGTAAGAAAGACCACATTGCTTACAGATAAACTACATCCGCTCATACATCTCAATTGTGGTGTAAGATAATTGATCCTGCTAAAGAGCTTAGACATTGGTGAGAACCTAAAATTGGCCTGCAATAGTCAGTTTCTGCCATGTAACAAACAGCTGCAAGATCTCAATGACTTACTACAACAGCCATTTATTTTCATACTCATGGAACTTTCTTTTTTTTTTTTTTAAGATTTTATTTATTTTATTTTTTGCCCCCAAAGCCCCAGTGGATAGTTGTATGTCATAGCTGCACACCCTTCTAGTTGCTGTATGTGGGACTCGGCCCCAGGATGGGCAGAGAAGTGGTGCCTCGATGCACAGCCGGGATCCGAACCCAGGCCGCCAGCATCGCAGCGCGTGCACTTAACCACCAAGCCACAGGGCCAGCCCCTCATGGAACTTTCATACGCTGGAAGTTGGCTGTGGTTTTGCTGATCCAAGCTGGACTCGACAGGGATTGGTAGGGCTCCAGGCTTCTGGTTGTGCTCAGTTCTGGCCCAGGGTCTTTATTCTGGGGCCCAAGCTGAAGGGGCAGTGCATATTTGGAATTTGCTTTTTTCTTGTCACATCAGAGGAGCACAAGAGACCAAGTCAAATCACAAAAGTACATTTGAATCATCTGCTTGCATCATGTCCTCTGATATTCTATTGGCCCAAGCAAGCCACACAGCAAAGAGCATGGATGTACACTTAAATAAATAATGAGGGGGCCGGCCCCGTGGCTTAGTGGTTAAGTGCACGCGCTCCACTACTGGCGGCCCGGGGTTCGGATCCCGGGCGCGCACCGACACACTGCTTCTCCGGCCATGCTGAGGCCGCGTCCCACATACAGTAACTAGAAGGATGTGCAACTATGACATACAACCATCTACTGGGGCTATGGGGGAAAAAAAAAGGAGGAGGATTGGCAATAGATGTTAGCTCAGAGCACGTCTTCCTCAGCAAAAAGAGGAGGATTAGCACGGATGTTAGCTCAGGGCTGATCTTCCTCACAAAAAAAAAATTAAATAAATGAATAAATAAATAAATAATGAGGGAGCAAAGAATTGAGAACAACACTCCAAACCATCGCAGAGTCACTGTTCCCTGCCCACCCCCAAAATAGTAATACTCCCAGACTGATTTGGGAAGTCCACAAGCAAAGTTTCCCACACACCAAGAGTATCAGTGGAGTGTCACTGAGGGCCCAAAAAGCCAGCACACCAAGGATGATAGAGAGGATGAGAAGAGCCTGGGTCTTGGATGATATAGTTGAGGGGCTTTACCAGCCACCTACAGCCAGATTTTTTTGTAATATGTGACAATTTAATGTCCTATTGGTAGCTGAGTTTTCTGTTGCTTGCAGAATACATCCTAACTGATACCGGACTTTTTTTAGCCCTGTTTAGCCCAGAGAAGTAAGTGTTGGAGTTTGGATTTGAACGCAGGCTTTGTCTCCAGAGCACATGCTTTTACCTACTATGATATCCTGCCTTCCAAATCTTATGAGAGGCTCAAGTCTCTTACGTACGTGTCAATGGATTCAAAGGATAATGAAGCTAACTGCCCCCATGGTGAAAAAGTGGAAGGTCTGGGCATGGCAGTGAAAACCTACCAATATGGCCTTCGTCTGGCCCTGAAGCCATACAACTTAGAGAAGAGTCAGGACCAGGCTTCCAGAGGCCCCCACTCAGATGTAGGCTAGTCCTGGGGTTGCCCTGAGTTTTATGCAGGGAGATGTGTCATGTGATGGTGACCCCAGTCAACAATTTAGTCAACCTGCATGCTTAAAATAAGCCCTCTCAAACACCTCCTCTCTTTGTCACTCTATTCTCCTTTGAAACAATGGGGAGGAAATTTAGTAGATAACACGCTTAAGCCATCAGTCTTCAAGTCTACTCTATAGATCAAGATTTCTGGGTCACATGTAAATAGCTTTTTAGGTAGATGACAGGGACTGACCCAAGTCCCACTCAGGAGGTATTCAGGCAGGGTTTATTGAATGAATGAACAAACCACCATCTGGGATCAGGGCCTGATGATCCTCACTGCAAGTCTAAAGGTCTATTTGCCAGTGTACTCAGAGTTATTGAAGCTCAAGGGGGTAACTAATGCTAGTCAAAATCACACGAGATAAGCTAAGATACCTGGGATATCATCTTTCCAGTGAGTGAATTTCTTGTACCTCTGTCCAAGGCACTTCCTGGTTCTGAGGTGCAGATGCAAAATAAACATGATAGTCATTGAGCCTGAGTCAGAGGGGTGAGGTTTCTCTGGGGGCCAGCAGAAGCCATTGAGCCATCTCTGCCTTGAGAGGATTTGGGAATTCTGAAAGTTTATTTTAATTTCTCAGGTTTGGATACAATTTGGTCACACAGTGCAAAAACATAAAAAACCCAAAAAACTAAAACTGGATTTTGGGGGACTCCAACTGCAGTATTAAGAGAAATCTAGCCCTGTCCAAGCCCCAGTCTCTGTGAGAGATTCTCCAGGGTCTTCCCCATGACCCTGCATAGCACTTGGCTTTGAGGTGGCATGATGACCATCCCAGAATCTCTAAGTGCCCAGGGCCACTTCTGGTAGAACCCCCAGGATTCTAGTAGACCTCCAGTGATGACGGGGTCCCTGGTGCTGACGCATCTCTGCCCCCACCACTGTCTTTTTATACCGGGCTTCTACACAGACAGATCAGGATGGGGCATCCACCTCCTTCCACAGGCCTCTCCTTCCACAGCTGGGGCTGCGATCTCTCTTGGTTCTTATCTTCTCCTTGTTCTGAAGCAGAAGGACTTCACAGGGAGCTCAAATTTGCCCATATCCAGGGATAACTTGTTTCATGTCCCATTCTGAGGTTTTTTCTTTCACTCATTCACTTAATCAAACAGTCAACAAATATTTATTGATGGCCAACTTTGTGCCATCAATGTACTAAGCACTGGGGTAGTGGTGACCAAAAATTAGGTCCCTGTCTTCACACAGCTTGTGGTCCAGCTGAGAATACTAACATTTAATGAGACATTACAATGAAATGTGAAGTGAGTTATGATAGAGGAAATAAGATATCCTATGAGAGGGATGGAACAGTGACACCTAATCCAGTGTGAAACAGAAAAGAGCTTTCTAAGGATGTGAAGTTCACAATGAGAACTGAAGGATGAGAAGAAATTAGCCCAGTAAAAGAGTGGGGGCCAAGGGGCTCAGTGACTTCTACAAATTGTTTCTGACAGTAGAAAAATGCTTCACAAGATTATTATTGCTTGGATAGAGTTATAACTGACATTAAAAAAAACAACATACACCTTTCCAGATAAAAGAAACAAGAGAGTATACTTTCAAACTATTTTATAAGACTTAATATAACCTTAATAACAACAATAGGCAAAGACAGTACAAGAAAGGATAACTATACGCTAATCTCACTGGCAAACATAGCTGGAAGAGTCCTAAACAAAATTTTTGCAAATCAAATCAAGCAATGTGTGTGTGAGTGTGTGGACTGTTAACCTGACAATGAAAAAGAAAAAAATGCCTCATAAATGATGATTGTATTGTTTATAAGGATTTGATTGTCTACATAGAAAACCTAATACATTATTAGAATTGATAGGAAAACTTAGAAATGTTACTAGATATGATATTAATAAGCAAAACAATGGTTTTCCTTTATACCAGCAGCAGATAGTAAGAAAATATAATTTTATAAAGGCCTTTTACAACACAATAAAAAATTTTAAAATAACTAGGAATAAATCAAACAAAAATGCTCAAGAAATTTCTGAGAAAAATTATAGCATTTTATTGTAAGGTGCTAAAGAAGATCTAAATAAACAGAGGGGGCCGGCCCCGTGGCTTAGCGGTTAAGTGCTCGCGCTCCGCTGCTGGCGGCCCGGGTTCGGATCCCGGGCAAGCACCGACGCACCGCTTCTCCCGCCATGCTGGGGCCGCGTCCCATATACAGCAACTAGAATGGATGTGCAACTACGACATACAACTATCTACTGGGGCTTTGGGGGAAAAATAAATAAATAAAATCTTTAAATAAACAGAGGGACATACCATCTTTATGGATGAGAAGACTGAATACTACAACAATGACAACTCTTCCCAAATTAATCTATAAATCTAATGCAATTCTATTAAAAATCCTCAGCAACATTTTTTATTGACTTTATGAACTGATTCCAAAATTTATATGGATGAGCAAAGAACCAAAAATAACCAAGAAAACAAGTTTGAGAGTTTGCCTTACCATATATTGAAAATTATGATAATTATTTAGCAATTAGGATAGTCTGGTATTGATACAGGGAGAAACTAACATACCCATGGAGCAGAATAGAGAGCTTAGGAAAAAAAAAAAAAAAAAATCATGCAGGGGTCGGCCCAGTGGCGCAAGCGGTTAAGTGCACATGCTCTGCTGCGGCGGCCCAGGGTTTGCCGGTTCGGATCCCGGGTGCGCACTGACGCACCACTTGTCAAGCCATGCTGTGGTGGCATCCCATATAAAGTAGAGGAAGATGAGCATGGATGTTAGCCCAGGGCCAGTCTTCCTCAGCAAAAAAAAGAGGAGGATTGGCAGATGTTAGCTCAGGGCCGATCTTCCTCACCAAAAAAAAAAAAAAAATCATGCATATACCTGCATATCCAATATTTGACTTAGGTAGGTTGTCCTCGTTCTGTGGACAGGATTAATTATTCAATAAATTGTGCTGAGACAATTGGTTATCCATATGAAAATAAAATAAAACTGATTTCTATCTCATTCCATACAGAAAAAAGGAGGTCCAACTGGATTAAAGACCTAAATGTGAAAAGTAAATTTTTTAAACTTTTAGGGAAAAAAATAGGACTGTAGGTTATTGGGATAAGAAAGAATTTCTGAAATAAGATACTTGAAAAGCGTGAGACCTAAGGGAAAAGACTGATAAATTTGTCTGTGTTAAAATTAAAAGCTTCTATTCATTAAAAGTCACTATAAATGGAGTTTTCAAAAAACAGACAAATTAACAACAAAACATCAGTTACCTCTGAGAAGGGGTAACAGAGTAGCCAGGCAATAGGATTATGAGGAGGACTTTTTATTGGTGATCTTCTTTTTAAGGTGAAATTCACATAACATAGTTAACCATTTTAAAGTGTACAGTTCAGTGGCATTTAGTGTATTCATAATGTCGTGCAACCATTCCCTCTCTCTAGTCTCAAAGCTTTTTCATCACCCCATAAAAACACTCCATATCCATTAAATAATCACTCCTCATTCCCTCTGATCCCATCCCCTGGTAACCTCTAATCTGCTCTCTACGTCTATGGATTTGTCTATTCTGTATGTATCATAGAAAAGGAATCATCCAATATGTGACCTTTTGTGTCTGGCTTCTTACACCTAGCATAATATTTTCGAGGTTGATGAAAGTTGTAGCAAGTATCAGTACTACATCCCTTTTTATGGCTGAATAATAGTCCGTTCTATGTATACATCACAATTTATTTATCCATTCATCAGTTGATGGACATCTGGGCTGTTTCCACCTTTTGGTTATTATAAAGAATGCTGCTATAAACATTCTTGTGCAAGTTTCTGTGTGGACATATGTTTTCCTTTCTCTTGGGTATATGCCTAGGAGTAGAATTGCTGGGTCACGTCAAAGATAAACAAAGCCAGACACTAGTTAAAGTGGTAAGGACAGATTTTAGTCAGAAATATACTATTGCAACAGGGAAAGAGTCCAGCGTGAAGGGAACTCAACTTTGATTTGTACAGAGGTAACTGGGCATTTTAAAAGGAGAACGAGGGACTAGGGAGGGGGTGACTGGGAGCTGAGTAGAGTCATGAAAGTGAAAAGTTACAAAAATCAGGAAGAGGGGTTGGTCCACGTGAAATCCGTTTGGGTTTGTTAACTGGCGCTTGTCCAAGTGAGGCGCCTACCCTCCACAGAGGCTGGGAGACAGGGGCCCTATCTTCCCTCAGGTGTTAGCTGGAACAAACAGTAAATTCTTTTGGCAACCTTGAGTTTTCTCAGGCAAGCACTTTAAGGGGAGCAAGGGTCAACCTAGGGGTGTGGCCTTGAGCTGTTAGATACTATGTCATTGTTTTTTTTTTTAAGTGTTTATAGGTCAAGGTAGAAAAGACCTAGAGGAATCTGGCTAGAGTTTGGTGGAGGAGAGAATCTTTTGCAGTTATACGGTAATTCTATGTTTAATTTTTTGAAGAAGCCTAGTTATCTTTGTGTACCTTTTGAAATACATGTGAATATATTGCTATTCCAAAAAGTAAATTAATAATAAAAGGCATATTATAGTGGACTTCATATATAGGCATATAAGCAAGAAAGAATTACTATATAGAATTTGTGGAGAACTTCCACAAACCAATATGAAAATGGGGCTCAACTCAAGAGAAAAACAAAAACACTACAAAGGACAATTCCTCAGAGAGGAAACAATGAGATAGCATTTCACATCTATCACATTGGCACAGATAAGTCTGGTGATATGAAATGTTGGTGAGGCTATGGGGCAATAGAGACACATGGGTGGGAGTGTAAACTGGAAAAACCACTGTGCAGACCATTTGGCAATATCTAGTAGAGCTGATAATACAATTCCACTTTAAGTTTATAAACTTATACCCAAACTCTCCCACATTTGCACAAGAAGGTATACAGAAGTATGTTTATTGCAGAATTGTTTTATATAACAATAAACTGGATATAACTTTAATATCCATAAACAAAAGAATGGATACATTATTTGTGGTATATTTATATAATTAAATATTACAGAGCTGTAATGTATATAATTAAATGTACAGAGCTGTATACTGTCCAGTATAGTAGCCACAAGCTACATGTGGCTATTTAAACTTAAATTTAAATTAATTAAAATTAATTCCATGTTCTAAATTTAAATTTTTAAATTCAGTTCCTCAATAACATTAGTTGCATTTCAAGTGCTCAGTAGCCACATGTGGCTAGTGGGTACCATATTGGACAGTGTTGATACAGAATATTTCCATGATTGCAGAAAGTTTTATTGGACAGCAATGTTATAGACAGATAAAATGAGCTATCTGGGTCTACATGTTTCAAAATATTTAAGTCTCAAAAATATTAAGTTGGTAGGAAAAAGCAAGCAAGTTGCAGAAGGACACTTAGAGTATTCTCCCACTTAAACAGTTTGGAAGAAATTGATGACATTAGTTGTCTTCAGGGAAGGGAAGTGTGCGGTGAGGGATGAAGTGGCTGGGAGACATTTCACATATACCCTTTGCATCTTTTAAACTTCAAACCATGCAATTGTTATCATCTACTCAAATATAATAAAATAAAGTCTCCTGGCCCCAACCAATTCAAGACAAAGGCCTAACACGTGGACAGCCCTTTTGGACTTCGGCTAAACCATATCTATTGGTTATTTATTGAAACCTAGCCACCAGGTTATCTAAAAAAAAGTAATCTTGTGTTTTCTTTCTGTGATATTTTACAATTTCCACAAAATGCAAAATTTAAATATGAGCACTGAACTTCTACAGCAAGATCTTGCTCAATTCTCTGTATTAGTTTTACATGGTAATGAAAACCTTTGGGTGAGGCCAAAAATTCTTGAAATTACTTGTAGAGGAAAGGGGCAAGAGACGAATGTAATATGAACGTGAAACGAAACTGCAACGTGGTAGCTAATAAATAAATCTGGTTTGAACACACTAAAAATGCTATATATTTTCACAGACACATAAAAATATAGTAATAGTCCAAAAACATTCATGGGAATGATAATCATCACATTTAGGCCAGAGCGTACCTGGGGGGAGGAAGGAAGGGTATCAGGAAGAAGTATGCAGGGGCATCAATTGAGTCTATAATGTTTTACTTATTTAAAAAATAGGGCAAATTATTAGTGTTGGAAAGGGGTTGGTGATTCTGTGAGGTTCACTATGGCTATACCATGGAGTTTTCTGCTTATGTATTTCATCATTTTGAAAGAGAGAGAAAGAGAATGGAGAAAATTGTTTTAAGCTCTAAACGTGAAGGCCTGGATGTGAGAGAAAATGTGGCACTTTTGAGGAATTTAAAAAAGCTTCTGTAACCGGATATTAGTGTGAGAGTGGATTTGCTCTGGAGAAGTCTGGCCAGGTGAGCATGGGCCAGCACACTGGACTATTTAAGTCATGGTGAAAGAAAAAAATATGTAAGGCCTTCTTTATAAAGTAAATATAAGATCAGATATACGAACTTTTCTTTGAAGAATGGAAGTCCATTTTTAATTAGCAAAGGGCTCACTAAATAGATTTGGAAAACTTCAAAAAGCTAAGTACAATTCTCAAAGTGAGTGCATTTTTACTTTGCATTTTACAGCTCTCAAGATTCTGGCATCCAAAGGGAAGAAAATAAGAATTCTCCAAGGGCTAATAAATTTGCAAAGACCTCTTATTACCTGATTTAATTGTTCCAAATGCTTGCACCACACTGTTTAGATAAATTACAAGGATATCTATGAAATTTAATGATGGTTCAAAATTTGTATCAGTTGAGATAAATGGCGCATCCATGAGTTTACTAAGCTTTTCCCAAAGGTGCATTCTATTTAAAGGCAAAAATATCAATTTGTGATTATGATGTTAAAAGACTCATCCCATTATATATATATATGTGTGTGTGTATATATATATATATATATACATACATATACATATATATATATTTTTTTTGCTGGGGAAGATTCACCCCGAGCTAACATCCACTGCCAATTTCCTCTTTTTGTACGTGAACCACCACCACAGCATGGCCGCTGACAGACGAGCGGTGTAGGTCCACACCCAGGAACTGAATGCAGGCTGCCGAAATGGAGCACACTGAACTTAACCACTAGGCCACCAAAGCTGGCCCATTATATATTTTTTATTTTATTTTATTTATTTATTTATTTATGAGGAAGATCAGCCCTGAGCTAACATCCATGCTAATCCTCCTCTTTTTGCTGAGGAAGACCGGCTCTGAGCTAACATCTATTGCCAATCCTCCTCCTTTTTTTCCCTGAAAGCCCCAGTAGATAGTTGTATGTCATAGTTGCACATCCTTCTAGTTGCTGTATGTGGGACGTGGCCTCAGCATGGCCGGAGAGGCAGTGCGTCAGTGCGCGCCCGGGATCCGAACCGGTGGACCCCCGGGCCACTGCAGCGGAGCGTGAGCACTTAACAGCTTGCGCCACTGGGCCGGCCCCTATATATTTTTTAAATGAAGTAAATTCTAAAAGTTTTCCCCCCTCAAACGCAAACATGGAACAATGCTCTTGCTTTAACTTTCTCTTCCAGGTCATGTTACGAACTTTGGACTTTAGACTTGGCAATGAGAGGCAACGCTTCTTAATCCAGGGAGTGATGTGATGGTATTTGCACTTTTGAAAGATCATGCTGGCTGCAAAATGGAGAGAGTTGGCAGAAATTAGGAGAGGATGGGGGAGGCAGTTAGGACAGCTGTAGTAGTCGACAGGCAGTCTGTGGTCCACAGTCTTCCGTTGTGGACTACAGGTGAGAGAATCCTGGCCTCGGATGGTAATAGCGAAGAGGCAGAGAGGTCAGAGAGCTAGACGGATGCTTAGCAGGCAGCATCTGCGTGACTTGGAGGTGGATTAGATATGAGGCTGGCAGTGGTGGCGAAGAGAGGGTAGTTGGAGGGAGAAAGTTACACGTCTGGCAAGGCTGGTCACTGGGAGAGACGGACCAAATAAGAAGCAGGTGTGGGGATCAAGCATGTCAAGAGCCCTGTTTGGACATGTTGAGGTGGGGTTGCATCTAGGGTGTGCAGGCCTTAAGCATTTCTATAAACAAATTGATTTTAAAAAATATTACAAAATACATACGCCCAGGTGAAGTACAGCGATGTGTTGATGAAAATTTAGATTAATGGGTGAAAAGATGTACTTACATATATTTTTTTAACTGTCCAATCCGTGCACGTGAAGATTCTTTGTAGTTTCTCTGTAGTTTCCCAGGCATCATCTCTTCCCATTCAGGTCCAGGAACCATCGCTTATTCTTTATTGTCAAATGCACCGCATCCGGATAATTTCATTCCTCCCACTGAGAGGAAATAGATAGCAACGCTGTCATCGTTCACAATGTCATGGATCTTTGGAATCTGTTTGTATGGAAACAACACAGATCTCTTGCCTCTGCTGTTCCCTAAAACCATTTACCTAATGCTGGTACGTCATTACCTGGGACACTGTGTCATGTGTGAATCCTGGCTACCCGTGACTCTCTCAATGGCTGTTACAGAGCTT
Organism: Ceratotherium simum simum; assembly: GCF_057802395.1. Classification (NCBI taxonomy): domain Eukaryota; kingdom Metazoa; phylum Chordata; class Mammalia; order Perissodactyla; family Rhinocerotidae; genus Ceratotherium; species Ceratotherium simum. The sequence continues at coordinate 35,120,189 of NC_141912.1, forward strand.
CATTGATGATGACCACAAATGCAAGTCTTACTCAGAGTACGCAGGAAAATGTAAAGCATAATTTGTTTCCTGGTTACATTAAATTTATTATTTGGAATGTCATAATATACACATAAAGAAGCCCTGTTTCAACCATATATTTTCTTGAGCTCTTTAGGATGCAATCGCTGCATTCTTAGAATGTGATCATTCTCGGTGATATGTCACACTTGCTTTTTACACACTGCCACCAGCAAGATGGGGCAAAAAGAGCAGTCCCATTTGTACAAGGAATGTCCATGCCTTGACCAGCATGACTAAAGACTAGCCTGAGAGAGCAGGAGGTCGCCACACCAACTGAAGAGAAGAAAGGAAGGGCCTGCTGGGTTGTAAACTGAGGTCTTGAAAGCCCTCAGAGGAGGTGGGCAGAGCCACCCCAGAGGACAAGCTGGCATGAGGTGCAGAGACTGTGGAGCAGATGGGTGACTTCCCTGGGTACCAGTGGAGCCTGTGGAGCGGCACCAGCAGCCAGGGACACACAGGGTGAAGGACGCCTTCGCCCACCTGCCACCCTCTCCAGCCACATCTCCCCAGTTGTTCCGTGCTCCAGCCCTTTTTAGGTCCGTACACCTGAAGAGCCTGGCTCTAGCCTTCTGTGCCCTTCTGTGACTCAGTAATGCATACTATTGTATGTGCTGTGTTAAGTATGTCACATCCGTGATCTCTTTTCGTTTTTGTCATTATCTCTCTGTGAATCTATCTGTACTCCTCACCGGGCAAGAACTACAAAAAAGGCAGGGACCTGTCTATCCCGCTCACTGCTGCATTCCCAACATCTGGCACAGTGTGGCACATTCAGAGCCCCTGGCTCCCTGCTACAGTTGGCCCACAGTAAGTGTTTCTTACATTGAATTTGCATCTAGCCTAAAAATGAAGCGAGATGTTATTAAGTGTAGTAACTTTTTTTTGCCTTTTATGAATAATTTTTGCTAAGGTACAGTGACCAGAGAAAGGAAGATGGTTCTCTACTTTAAAGGGTGTATCTTCTCTGGATCTTTGATGTTGCTTTTTGGAGTGGTAATGGACTTTATGCAAGGAGTAGCTGTCTTCTGGGGGCCTACCCACACAGATGGAGGGTGTGGCAGTGGAGTGATCCCTCCCTGGCAACTGGAACTGGAGACCAGAGAAGGAGGTCTTTGTGTCTCAAGGCAGGAATCATGGAGAAGAGGAGTGTGTGTGTAGACCCTCTTTTTATTTAACACCTTCCCTTTCCCATCAAAGAAATGACAGTCAAATAAAGAAAATCACATTTATTTCTTCTAACCCAACCTCTAGCCCACTTAGATAACCAGCTACTTCCAAGTCTGGATGTGAAACTTTCCATTATGAGAAACTCTCTAGGACCTTCAGTCAGTAATTGTTTGCAGTAGTGGAATTTTGTGACATGGGCGCGTGGTTAGAAAGAACATTTCTGTAGCAGTGTGAGCTGAAACATAGATGATGCGTGGCCTCAGAAAGTGCCCTTAAGCCCAATGTCACGGGGCATTCTCAGCCCCTGTCTTGCTTCCCCTCCTATTCCAAATCTGTGCCGTAAGCTGTATTTGGATAGTTTGGGAAAACAGGGAAAGGAAGGATGAGATGGTGAAAGACACTCCAGCCATCTGTCTGGAGTTAATATCAGGAGCTCTCTTATCTTTCTAAGAACTGGAAAGTCACTGGAGAAATAATTACCACATGGACTAGAAATCTCGACTAATCTTTGGGTGAAAAATGCAAACAGGAATTTTCCAGTGTCCCCTATCTGACCTTTGCATCCTCAAAAAGATCTCAATTGATATCATTTGGGAGGGGAGAGTGACTCCTCAGTCTCAGGGAAACATTTTTAAAATAATTTTTTCATACCTAGGTATGATAATTATGTTGCATGACATTTGAAAACGTTTTGCATTTTGATTATTTTTCCCACTCTTTTTCTTATGCATCTTTTTTTTCCCAAACATAATTTTGAATGTAGTGTGTATACAAGGTGGTGGTCTTCTTCACTTACCTTACATAATAAATGCTTTCCTTTGTGGAGGATCAAGATATAGTGTTGTGTTTTTGAAAGCAAATGTACTATCATACCATTTTATTTACTTATACAACCCACAAGGAGGGAAACTCTAGATGTGGAATCTAACTTGGCAACATAATATAAGATATGATTAATTATAACAAAATCAGGTAGGTCCTAAACAGTGGGTTATCAATACAAGGTCGGTGTACAAACGTAACTTCATATAACAAATATAATCTTAACTTGAAGTGAACAAACACGATTTGCGGTAACACACACTCTGACAAGTGCAATTTCCTATAACAAATAATCAAAGCCTTAAATTTGAGGCTATAATTTCTGAAATTAGAAGTAGCCTATCACAGAAGTTACCTGAATTTATCACACTTTTAAAAGTGGAAAGATAGTTACCTTTACTAGAGATAGAGCATGCAGAAAACTAATCTTAAAAAACCTTCTTCCTCTTGGCCAAATGTTGGTCCACTGTGATTAGGAGTCTACCCTGATACATACTATCTACACTTGTACCTATACCTATACCTATACCTGTACCTGTACATATACCTATACCTATCCTATACCTATACCTATACCGATACCTATACCTATACCCATACCCATACCCATACCTATCCTATACCTATACCTATACCTATCCCTATCCTATACCCATACCCATACCCATACCTATACCTATACCTATACCTATACCTATCCTGCACTGAAAGACCTCATGTCAACCAAGTTCTTTTCTTGCAATGTTTCCCAGTAGATAGCATCGTGACTTGTAACTGAGTTGAACCACGGTTGGATTACAATCTTTTAAAATATATTAATTTTTATGCCACACCTGTTACTGTAGAGTCTTCACAATCACTATTTTCAGCACTCTGCCTCGTGTTCTGTGTGAGACGTAGAGCTGAGCCACCGAGGCCGCGAGCGAGATGCTGGTGTCCCTGGCTTCCTACGGACAATCTCAGCCAAGCCGCTTCCACCGATCGTGTGAAGATGGGCTTTGTCATGGGCTGCGCCGCGGGCACAGAGGCCGGGGCGCTCTTCCGCACCTTTTCCTGTCTCGGGATCGGAAGGCGGGGTCAGGAGTTGAGCGGCGGCATCAGGAAAACCATGATGCAGAACGGCGGCAGCTTTGGCACACTCAGGGCTATCCGGATGGGCATCCGATGCTAATCAGGGCAATGGTTGCTCACTACATCTACCCCCTCCCATCAGTCCTAGCCCATGTACTATAATGAAACAAAGTCTTTTGAGTGAAAAAACAAAATCACTATTTTCAGTGGCTGCATCATATTCCACATGTTCTCAAATGCCTTTCTTTCATAGAATCCTTCTCACTTTACAATTGCACACTGAATGGTGTGACTTTGTGTTTAATGTCTGTCTCTTCATTTGACTGCAAGTTCCCAAGGGCAGGGCCATGTCAGTTTTGTCTCCGGGTTGAGTCACCAGCAGCAGCACACACAGGTAGATGTGTTGCTTGTAATACACATATATTATCCATCATATATATATGTTATTATAAACATGTATACATTAAACTTGCATTATTTAATATAGTTTTGTCGTCTTCTATTTAATAAGCATCCACTGGAAATTTTGGTTGTTTCCATTACTTTACTTTTGTAAATTTTTGTGCACACTTCCAATTATTTCCTTAATCTAAATTCTTAAATTGGAATGCTACGTTAAGAGGTGTTGGTACTTTCAAGTTTCCTGAACTTCTAGGAAAGTAGTACCAATTTATGCTCCCAGCAGTAATGTCTGAGAGAACCAATTTGACAGGGAAACATATTTTATTCTTCTCATTTTCCTTTAATTCTATTTTATCTCATTGTGTAATATATTCATATGGTTCAAAATGTGAAAGTACTCCCCGCTGCCCGGCACGCTTTGAATTGCCTGGTCATCGTGCCATCTTAGTCTTCAATTCCTACTCAGCCTAGACAATATGGAGGCTTTTCTCTCACCTCAAATACTTCTTTCCTTGGGGGACAAAAGGCTGATGGTGCACTCCGGGCCTAATGGTAGTTATGTTCTTCTACCATGGGCTACTCAAACCTTGGTACCTGGAGAGACCCCCATAATTTTCACTTAGGATTTTGGGGCAAGTGGCCTGGAGTCGGGCTCCAATTCTGCTCACTGTGTTTGCAGGAGGTGATTGTGTGAGGGCCCCTTGAGAGCTCCTCTGCACCCTTCTCCCTAGAGTCTGTAGACAAGGACCAGGGAGTCACTGCAGCGCTGGAACACTCTGGGAAGAGCTAGAGGCCTTCCTCTCCTGGGTAATTCACAAGGCCTGCTCCACGCATGACTGTCTGTGGAGGTGAGTGGGCCTCCCCTCACAGGACTTGTATCTATCTGTGCCTTGGTTGTGTTACCAAGTGGAATTCTGGGATAAAGGGAGAACAACTTGGGGGAGGTCAACCACCTCTGGCTGGGTCCACCTAGACTCATCCTTGGGGACCTCAGCTCCTGGCATGCACCCACATGTCTCCACTCCTGTCAAGATGGAAGCTACTTTTTCTCTTCACTCTTAACTTCTCTTGCTGCTCACAGCTGAGACAAGAACTTCCTCTAGGAAAGCTTTCTCCAACTGCTCACTTCTGAGAAAGGTGAACTGACAGCTCTGGTCTTCCTTCTACCATATGGTAACATTTTATTATCTGTCTCCCCTTCACTCCAAACTGGAAGCCCTGGGAGGAAAGAGATTATGTTTGCCTCCTTCTTCAGGGTAACCCCAGGGCCCAGCGTGTGGCTCTGTGCGTGACACAGAGTGGGCACTTAAGAAATGTTGGATGAATTGTACTTGAAAATCGAATGACCTATTAAAATCATTATAATGATTTTGAGAAATAAAATTCACCCTTTTACAGTGTACAGTTCAGTGGGTTTTAGTATGTTCACAGAGTTGTTCAATCATCACCACTATCTAATTTTAGAACATTTTCATCACCATAAAAAGAAATCCATACCCATTAGTGAATCCCCATTCTGTCTTTCCCTGGCCCCTGGCAACAACTAATCTATATTCTGTCTCTATGGATTTGCCTATTCTGGATATTTCATATAAATTGAATCATATAATATTTGGCCTTTTATGCCAAAAACTTCATATAAATGGAATCACACAATATGTGGCCTTTCATGTCTGGCTTCTTTCACTTAGCACAATGTTTTCAAGGTTCATCCCCATGTTGTAGCATGTGTCAGCACTGTATTCCTTTTTTTTGGCCAAATAATATTCCATTGTATGGATATACAACATTTTGCTTATCTAAAGTGTCTTTCACATTTTTTTGTTTGTTTCCCTGTTTGTTTTGTTTTTTCCTTTGGAATTTGAACTATGCAACGTAAGCATGGAAAAAAGGCTGGAAGGCAATACTCTAAAATATGAACAGTGGTTATCTATGACTAGCAAAATGATGGATTTTGTTTCTTCTAAATTTTCTACAGTGAAAAAGTACCACTTTAGAAAAGGAAAAAAATTATGATAAATATTATTTTTAAAACTCTACAAGTGTGAGACAACCAGATATGTACCTCCTGAGGATATGCAATTGGACATCCAGAGAAGAGGGGAGCACATTAAATGACACCACAAAATTACAATAAATTCAATCCAGAATGTGACACAATAAAATGTACTATTTCTTCAGCAAATAGAGGGCTTTTTAACGGGGGGGGGCCGGGGGGCTGTCATAGAGAGATGGAAGAGACAAACCAATTAAATGTAATCTGTGGATCTTGTTCAGATCCTGATTGTAAAACCAACTGCAAAAAGATAGTTTGGGGACAATTAGGGAAAATTGAACCCTGACTGGTTATTAGGTGATATCGAGGAATTTTTATTCATTCTGCTGGTATAATAATGGTATTGTGGTATATAATATATATATAATATAATAATGGTGTGTGTATATATATATACACATATATATATATATATATATATATCTGTATTACATAATCTCTGGGATTTGCTCTAAAATAAGAAAGGTTTAACTGTGCAAATGTTTGTTTTTGTGAATTTCAGAATGGGGCTATGAAAGAGACTTGGGAGGAAGGAGCTCTGGCTCATCAAGGTCAGCTGGGCTGGGAGCAGAGGTATGCAAGGCTTTGTAAATCCTATGTCCCCAGCTGGGCAGAGGAGGGCCAAACTGGATAGGGCTTCCCTACTCTGAGGCCAAGGGGCCTGAGGATCAAGGCAGTGACAATCAGCCTTGCGGGAGAAGGTGGCAGAGGCAGAATCCCTGCAAGGGCCAGGGCCGAAGCAACACACCTTCCAGGAGAGTGAACAGAAGAAGTTTCTGGGTAGGATAGGGGGATGAAGGATTGACGTCTTTCAGATATAATCAAGGTAACTTCACTGAGCACCTTGCCACCTGTGGAGAGGCCTGTAAAGGGCTGGGCAGGAGAAAAGGAATCTTCCAGAGAAGCTAGGAAGAGAAGCAGGGGGAAGAGGGGACGTGGGGTTCAGGAATGTAATTTCCAAGGTAAGAAATCCTCCCCAGCTTGCAGAAGGGATCTCTGGGGAGGGAGAAAGTGATACCCGCTCATGACAAGGTTGACATAAGGGAAGCCATATTGTAGAAAAGAAACCCTATGGTAACTTTGAATGACCTCTGACTAACTAACCCAGCTGGATATGTACCCTCCAGGAGATCTAACTGCTCTGTAGATTTTATGACCCCTGTTTGTGCATGTACCTCCCAGCTGCTATAAGATGGTAACTCTGTTCTTTTGAGTTCCTTAGGAATGTGATGACCCCTGAACAGAGAGTCTATGCTGAGAGCCATCATCAATGACAACTGAAAGATCTGGTGTGGTGACTCCCAGTCTGTCTGTAACACCAGAGGGTCAACAATTCCTAACCCCTCCCCTATAACCCACTGGCCTATATAACTGCTGTAAGATTTTGTGCCCCTTAAGATGGTTCTTTTGGTCATTAGTTGGCCATCTTCCCTCTTGCTAGCAAGCTGTAATAAAATGCCATCATCTTGCCCCTTGACTATCGGCTTTTGTCTCGTGGCAAACAGATTGTGCCCCTTGTGCAGTAACAAAAGGACCACCAAGGGCTGTCCCACTCAGCCAGCTTCTGAGATAGGCAGATGGGAGGGACAAGCAGGACCAGACATTGAGGATTCTATCATCCCCCTTAGCCCAACACCAAGGCCTTGGAGAGAAGTGACATCTTTATAATGTCAAGTCTTTTTTTTTTTTTTTGTGAGGAAGATCAGCCCTGAGCTAACACCTATTGCCAATCCTCCTCCTTCCCAGCCCCCAAAGCCCCAGTAGATAGTTGTATGTCATAGCTGCACATCCTTCTAGTTGCTGTATGTGGGACGCGGCCTCAGCATGGCCGGAGAAGCAGTGCGTCGGTGCACACCCGGGATCCAAACCCAGGCCACCAGTCGCGGAGTATGCGCACTTAACCGCTAAGCCATGGGGCCGGCCCAATATCAAGTCTTTTTCTGCAAGTACATAGTATATCTTTCCATTAATTTAGATTTTCTTTAATATCTTCCAATAAAGCTTTATTGTTTTCTCCAAAAAGGGCTTGCACACCTAATGTCAAATTTATTCCTAAGTACTTTATATTTTTGTTGCTATTGCAAATGGTATATGTTTTATTAAAATGTTTGTTGCAGTATAACATAAAGTGCCCGAACCAAATGTACAGCTTGACTTTTATACATGTATATATTCATGTACCTAAATGGTATATTTTCTGAAGTTACACTTTCTGATGGTTGCTGATGACAGAAATACAATAGATTTTGTATATGGATTTTCTCTATATTGATTTTGTACCCAACAACTTTGCTACTCACTTATCAATTCTATCTGAATTTTCTTTTAGGGTCACTACATACACAATAATTTCATCTGCAAATACTGACATTCTTGTTTCTTTCCAATCCTTATATACTTGTTGTTTTTATTGTTTATTGGACTGGCTAAAACTTCCATTACTATACTGACTAGGATTATTGAGAGCAGGCATCCTTGCTTTGTTTCTCATCCTAAGAGGAATGCTTTCAATATTTCACCATTATTGTGATGTGTGCTGTAGGATTTTTGAAGATATCCTTTATCAAGTTATGGGGGCTTTTTTCTTTAATATCAATGGATGTTGAATATTTTGAGTAGTTTTTCTGCATCAATTGAGATGAATAAACTTTTTCCCCTTTGATGTACTAATGGGTCCATATTTCTCCTAGTCTAATTTTTTTTTTTTAACTTTGATAAATGTACATTTCTTCTCAGGTTTCCCTTCTCAATCTTCCCTCTTTACCCACCCATTAAGTGTTGGTTTTGTCCAGTTTCCTCCTTCACTCCTCTACTCCCTCTCTTCTTTTCAAGTTCTTGCTTTTTGTAGGTTTCCTAGGAAAGCAAAGGTTGGGGGATAATGACAGCGTTTCGGACACAGTAACTGTCTCCTCAGAGTCTGCTCCTTGACACAAGCAGGTCTGAATCCAAGTTAAAGCACTGGATTAGAAGATAGGTGGCTTGAATCCAGTTCTGCCAATCTCCAATTATGTACCAAGACAGATCCCTTGGTCCCCTGCCTTTCAGTCTCATAAATAAAATCCCTGTCCTGCCTACCCCCAGGATTGGTTGGAAACTCAGATGAATAAATGTAGTAGAACTAGTTTGTAAATTATTCACAGATAAGGGGGTGTTGTTTTTATTACCAAGATTGTTAGAGGTAGTGTGGGATAGCAGAGAGGTTGAATTTTGAAGCTAATGGAATCTAGATCCACTCCCAAAGAGCAGTGTGACCTTGTACTTCTTCCTTAACCTTTCTAAACCTGTCTCCATCTAGCTTGCAGATGAGATATGCAAAGCACTTCACATATAGTAAAAGCTCAGTGAATTTAGCGATTATTAAACCAGACTATGCACGTGCACTTATAGTCTGAAAAGCATAAAATACTCCATAAACGGAAGCAGTAAATCCTCTGTGGGTTCGAGGCTCCAAAGGCACCAGTAACAGCACACAGGTACACGGGAAGTACAGCCAGGAGAGGGACTGCAAAGAAAAATCCTCCTCCCCTGAGCCTCGAATCCCCACCGTCGGGCTTCCATGGGGCACCAAACTGTACCCAAGGTCCCCAAGTGTCACAAGAAATGCCAAAATGACCGAGAATGGACAGACACGACCACTCTCACATCCGCGTGGCGGCTCAATTCCCACTTCCGGGACCAGTTCATCTCGGCGGGCAGTCGCCGCGCTCGAGCCGCAGTCACGTCGATCCAATCGGGGCTAACGAGTGCGCTGCCTACTGCAGTCGCTAGGGGGCGCCCGTCCCGCCCCGGTCCTCGTTTGCGCACGCGTGATTCCTGTCGCCAGCGTCCCGCCCCCACACCAGTTACGTTCGGGCGGCGTGTGTCAGGCATTTTCTGACGTAGCGTGCGGCGGCTGGGAGCCGAGCGGAAGTCCAGCGCGACTCCTGCTAGAGGAGGGGTGCGGAAGAGAGGAAAAAGTGGAGCCGGAAGTGTGACTAACCGGCCTGCCGCCGGGGCTCGGGCGAAGCAGGCAGGAGAGGGCGCCGGCCGGGTGGGGTGTGGCCTCGGGAGGCGGAGGGCGCTGCGATTGGCCCTCGGCTGTGGCGACGGCGACGATTGGCCCCTGCGTGCGGGGCGAGGTGAGCAGGGTGGCAGCCGTTGAAATTCAAAAGTGGCGGGTGTGGCGCGGGGCTGGTCGGCGCCGGAGCCCGGAGCGCGCGTGCTCTGCGTCGCGAGCGGCCGAGAGAACGCGGGTCCCGGGAGCCCCGGCGCCCTCTCCTGCATTGCGTTCCCTGGGCGTGTGTGGCACGGAGCTGGACATGGAGCCGCAGGTGAGTAGGCGCCGGCGCGGGTCGCTGCCCCGGGGAGCGGGGACGACGGCTGGCCGCCCAGATGCTGACAGTCTCCCGGCTCCCGGCCGACCTTGGTCCTGCCTGCTGAAAGTCCGTGCCCCCCGCGCAGTGGAAAGGGGGGAGGGAGGGAGAGCGGAGAAGGCAGGGAGCAGCCCTAGGAGGTCGGAGGACACCTCCGCCCCCCATCCCCCGGCTTCAGGGAGTACCCTACGCCCTTCCTCACTTTCGTGTCCCCAGGATTTCCCATTTCGAATTCTCAGGCTTGTCTGACAAGTTCCCGCCTCTCCATTCCAACCCCCGATTGCCGTGTGTGATTGAGAGGCGACCTCTGGGGAAGTGGTGTCTGAGCCATTCCCTGCTGATGTCCTTGTCTCCTCTCTCTTTATTGCTGCCGCGTCGGGTGATAGGAAGGGGAGAGAGGGAGTGGAGTAATCTGAACTGAAGGACTCCTCGTTCTCTCTCTTTCCCCAGGTTTTGCAGAGATCTCTGCCCAGTGAGACTGGTTGACTTAGTTTCTTCTCTTATCGGTGCCCTGCTGCACCCCACAACCATCTGCAGCCTCCTCTCTCCAGTGGAGAGAGAGGTGTGTGTGACAGTGAGAGTGTATTGACTTCTGGTGCCAGCAAGGGCTCCTGCCTGAATCCTCTGTGTACTAGTATTTCACATTCAGGTTTACTCAAAGTCAAGTTTCAGTCTGAAGAGATATTCTTTGTATCTTGACAGCCAAAGAGCAGAGTAGTGTTATGTGACATTGAAAAATAGTAGAAGCCTTCTCATATTTATTCATCAAATATTTAGTGAGCACCTGCCAGGTGCCAGGCACAGTTGTAGATGCAGCAATGAACAAGACAGAAATCCCTGTCATCATGGAGCTGCCATTCTATGGGGAGACAGACAATATGTAATAAGTAAATTATATAACTGCATTAGAAGGTGATAAGTACTATGGAGAAAATGAAAAATTTTAGCAAATTAAGAGGGAGGAGGGGAGGCCAACGGGCAGGATAGAGTATTAAATAGGGTGGTCTTAGTAAGGTCCATTAAGAAGGTGAGAGTTGAAGGAGGTGAGGGAGACAGGCAAGTGGATATTGAGGGAAGAGAATTCCAGGCAGAGGGAATCTACTAGAGCAGTCTCTAAAGAGTTGTATAGCAAGGCTGGAATGGAGTGAGCAAAGGGGGAAGTTGTGGGAAGGGAAGTCAGATAACGGAGAGTGAGGTTGCTGATCCCATTGCTTCTTGTAGGGGCCATTGTGAGGACTTTGACTTTTACCTCTGAGTGAGGTGGGGAAATCATTCGATGGTTTTAAACAAAGAGAGACAAGATCTGTCTTATATTTTAAGAGGATCATTCTAGCTGCTGCATTGAGATTGGACTGTAAGGGGGCAAGGATAGAAACAAGGAGAACTGTTAAGAATGAGGCAGGTTTTCTCAACTTTCGCACTATTGACATTTTATTGTGGGGGGCTGTCCTGTATACTGGCTGATGGTTAGCAGCATTCCTGGCTTCTACCCACTAGATGCCAGTAGCAACCCCCACCTAATCATGACAATCAAAATGTCTCCAGACATTGTCAAATGTGCCCTGAGGAGGAAAATCATCCCCAGTTGAGAACCAGTGGAATATGCTAATCTAGGTGAGAGATGATGGTGACTTGGATCAGGGTAGTAGCAGTGGAAGTAGTAACAAGTGATCAGATTCTGTATATATTTTGAAGTTAGAGTCAGCCATGCTTTGCTGACATTAGATGTGGTTTGTAAGAGAGCAAGAGGACTTTGGGAGTTTTGGCTTGAGCAACTGAAAGATGGAGTTATATCAACTGAGATGGAGAAGGCTGCAAGAGGAGCACGTTTGAAAGGGCTTGGAACCCAGGAGGTCAGTTTGGATCTAAGTCTGACATGTTTATAAGACTTCCAAGTGGAGACATTGAGAAGGCAGTTTCAGATAAGTTGAGGAGAGAGGTCTGGGCTGGAGATACAAATTTGGGAGTTGTCAGGATATGGATAGTATTTAAAGCCATGGGAGTGGACTGGAGTGTGGATAGAGAATAGAAAGACCACCGTTCAAGTTTGGATAGATGAGGAGGATCTACCAGTGAGGTAGGGAAACCAAGAGAGGATGGTCTCCTGGAGGCTAAATGAAGAAAGTGTATTAAGGAAGAGGGAGCGATCATTTGTATCCAGGGCTGCTGATGGGTCAAGAGAAATGAAGAGGAGGAACTGACTTAGCAACACAAGGTGACTTGTGACCTAGAGGAGAGCAGTTTTGGTGGAATGGTGGGAGTGAAAGCCTGATTGGGATGGGTTTAGGAGAGAAATTGGACATAGTGAATACTATAGAGACACACTTTTGAGGAGTTTTGCTACAAAAGACAACAAAGAAAAAGGGTAGTAGCTGGCAGAGAAAGCAGAGTCCAGAAACTCTTTTTGAGGTTGGTAGAAATAATAGTATGTGTTGTATACTGATTGGAATGATCCAGTAGAAAGTGAAAAGTTGATGGTGTAGCGGGGAGAAGGAAGCATTGCTGGTGTGCTGTTCCTGAGTAGGTGAGGGGATGGGATCTGATGCACACGTGGAGGGGTTGCCATAGGAGCAGGGCATCCATCTCTGATCTTGGGAAGTGAGTATAGAAGGGGTTGGATGAATATCTGTTTTTATAGAAGGTTAGGTGCTTATGCTTATTGTGGAAAGTTGGGAGTTATCGTGTCTAGCTTTATAGATGGGAAAAAAATAAGTACTATACTCTTTGGAGTTGTCCTGAATAAACAAACTTTTGAACACATTTTCTGAACCCACACAAATTCCAGGAGGTCTTTAGTAGATCCTCTGTGATAGTATAGAGAGAATGAAGGGCATGGGTTATAAAAAATCCAGTGTTTGACTCTGGAATACTTAAAGAAAAATTTGGTTTTCATACTATATTTGATTAAACTAAATTAAAATAAGCATTCTTTGTGCATATTTCTGCAGGTGGCAGGGAAAAAAAGCCACCTCTTTTTTTTTCCTTTTTTATTTGTATAGAAACCAATGGTTTGGATGTATCACAGTTTATTTAAGTATTATTTTAAGTATTATATAAGTAGTCCCCCACTCTGGTTATATAGTTGTGAACAAAAGAGACATGTTCTTATGATGCTTACGATCTAATGTAAGGAAAGACAATAAACCGATAAACTAAAATTTAAAAAACCAGAGTATCAGGTTGTTTCAGAGTTTTCTCTATAGTGATGCTACGTGAACATCCTTCAGTATATCTCATTCTATCACAGGTAGCTCAGACTCACTTTCTCAAAGCTGAACTTAGCATCTCTTAAAAACTAGCCCTTCAGGTACTCTGGGATCTCTCTGTATCATTTCTTACAGCTGCATGTGAATCTATAATGATTTTAAAATGAAAAGTTTATTTATTTATTTATTTATTTTTTTTTTTTAATTTTATTTATTTATTTATTTTTTCCCCAAAGCCCCAGTAGATAGTTGTATGTCATAGCTGCACATCCTTCTAGTTGCTGTATGTGGGACGCGGCCTCAGCATGGCCGGAGAAGCGGTGCATCGGTGCGCACCCGGGATCCGAACCCGGGCCACCAGCAGTGGAGTGCGCACGCTTAACCGCTACGCCACAGGGCCAGCCCCGAAAAGTTTATTTAAAAAAACAAAAGAAAACAAAACCAGCTTGTCCTCCTGTGATCTTGGTCAATGGAGCCATGGCAGGCATCTTGGAGTCAGCCTGGACTCCTCCGTCTCCCTCACAGCCTGCCCTCTTTCTCCCTCCCCCAAGCCAGCTCCCCGTTAAATCAATACTTGGTTTCACGTAATCCAGCCCCTCTTCTTCATCCCGCTGCCCAGCCTTCTCTGAGATGGATTTCTACTTAGCCCTCAAACTCTTAGAACAGTCCCTCTCAACTGAGTTCCATGAGAATTAAGCTCTAATGCCCTAAGACATCCTATGTATCTAATGAATTAACTGCTCTCTTAGGCACCTAGAATGGTAAGAACTGTATACATCCTTGGGAGAATTGAGAAAATAGATCATTTTCTGTGAGCCTAATTCTCCTATGGTTCCCCAGTTTGGAAAGGCCGCCCTACAAACTAAGCTCTGGAAAGGCAGGGACTTTATGTCCCTTACTCGCTCCAGGACCTAGAACAACGTCTGGTACAGAGCAGTCTTTCAACAAATCTTAGTGCAATGAGTCCTTATTGAATGGATGAATGAAGGAATGATGCAGTCTCTGCCCGTGATACCTTTCATCTTCTACTTCCATTCATTCTTCACGTTACTCAGTTCACTTTTTCAGTGCAAATCTAGTAATATTATTCTCCTGATTGAAAATCATCAGATTCCCTCTTGCCTTCAGTAAATCCCAGACTCCTTATCATGGCATACTGACTGCCACAATCTTTTCCTTCTGCCTCTGTTCTCATCTCCCTACTTCTTTTTTTTGTGTGTGAGAAAGATCAGCCCTGAGCTAACATCTGCCAATCCTTCTCTTTTTGCTGAGGAAGACTGGCACTGGGCTAACATCCGTGCCCATCTTCCTCGACTTCATATGGGACGCAGCCACAGCATGCCCTGACAAGCGGTGCATCGGTGCACGCCTGGGATCCGAATCGGCGAATCCCGGGCCGCCGCAGCGGAGTGCGCGCCCTTAACCGCTGGCGCCACTGTGCCGGCCCCCTCATCTCCCTACTTTCTGTGCATATCCCTGTGTTCAGCTGAACAGAACAATCTGTCATTCCTTACGTGCATCCCTCCTTACTTTCTGCCTGGAATGCTCTTCCTTGGCCCAAGCCCATCAAGCCAACTCTTTCTCATCCTTAAGGCTTGGCCTAAAAATACTTTTTAGAAGTATTCTCTGACACTCTCCCCATCTAAACTGGATGCCCACCCCCTCCTCTGGGATCATTTTATGATAACACTCAGTAAAGTTTTAATCATCTCTTTAAATGCTTCTCTTCTCCACTGTCCCATGAGCATGTTGAGGGCAGGGGCCACATCTGTTACTCCAGAACCCACATTATTTCATGGCACATAACAGACACTTAGTAAATATTGAATGAATGAAGTAAACTGAAGGGCAGAGAGAGACTGGCCTTAGAATTAAAAGTTACCTACACTGAAAATCAGAAATTGATCTATCCATGGTGCTTTCCTGATGGTGGGATAGGAGTAGGGTGACCAGTTGTCCCGGGTTACATAAGAATGACTTGGTTTTAGCACTGAAAGTCCTGTGTCCCAAGAAACCCCTCAGTCCTGGGCAAACCAGAATGATTGGTCACCCTACATAGGAGTAACCTTGGGGTGGGCATAATCCCCAGGCACTGAGTTGGGCTGCTTAGAGGAGGGGATCTCTCTTTCCCACTGCCTCTACCTCATACTTGTACTTTGGTGGTCTCCAAATTGGTCATGCTACTTCCTAGTCTTCCCCATGCAAGTCGGCCTACTTACTGCTCATTATTATTCTTTATAATAGGCTTTTTTGTATATTTTTCACATGCCTGATCAGAAACTGTATCTGGTTCTCCAGAGAGCCAGTATGCAGGGCTAAAGCCTGAACTCCTCCTTAGCTTGGCATCAAAGCCCTACAAGGCAGTGTGGTCTAGTGGTGAAATCCATGGCCTCCAGAACCAGACTGTCTAGATTCTAACTCTGGCTCTGCCTTTTACTCACTGATGATAGCAAGCTGTTTTACTTCTCAGTGCCTTCCTTCCCTCATCTGCAAAATGAGGCTAATAATAGCACCTCCTTAGTGGGCTGCTGTGAGGATTAAGTAAGTCAATACAGATAAAGCATTTAAAACAGTTCCTAATACATGTTACCTGCTCCCCCCACCCAATCTTCAGCCTTATCTATCTTCCACTGTCTCCCTTATTTATGATTCTCTGCTCTAGCTAAAAGGGCCTGTTGGTTTCCCAGCCATACCATGTGCATGTTTGAGTTTTTGCCCTCTAAAAGGAGTGTCCATTTCTCTCTGCTTGTTTAAGTGCTACCCTTAAAGTTAGCTGAAGTCCAATGTCCATCCAGATTTTCCCTTAGAGATTGCTCCCACTTTTGCATTTTGTCCCATCTCTCTGTGCTTGTTGGCTGGCACATAATCTATGAGCCCCAGTTTGTGGCACAAGAGGTACTCAGTTATGCTTGTTGGTGGTGATGTTGAGAATTAGGCTGGGAAGCCAAAAAGGGGAGTTCTTGGGATATTTGGGCTCCAGGGTGTTGTCTTAAGGGTCTCTCTTTTCCCGGCAGAGGTCTCCCTTGTTGGAAGTGAAGGGGAACACAGAGCTGAAGAGACCCCTGGTCAAGGCCCCTTCCCGGCTGCCTCTCCCAGGAAGCAGATTTAAGAGGGGGCCTGACCAGATGGAGGATGCCTTGGAGCCTGAGAAGGTGAGCTGCGTTTGGAAAGCTGTACGTGGACCTGTGTGTTTGTGTGTGTGTGTTTGTGTGTGTGTGTGTGTGTGAGAGAGAGAAAGAGAGTGAGTGTATAAACCAATCAGGGAGAATAACCATGGACCCTATCCTTGTCTTTTCCCAGAAAAGGACACGAGGCCTGGGCACAGTGCCCAAAGTTGCCACGTCCCACCCTAGAGCAACAGTCCTCACCACAGTGCCACAGACACAAGGCCAGACTGCAGGTGGGCTCTAGGGGTGGACAGAGACCAAGGGCATGGAAGTCCAGTGCTCTTAAATTCACTTATTTCTTTTCTTTCAATTTTAGCTTATTTTGAATAGGTAATACATTTCACTTGTTTCAAAATTCCAAAGGCACAAAAGTTGTTATACAGTGAAAAGTCTCCCTCCTATCCCTGTCCCCCAGCCACCCAGTTCCCATCCCCAGGGGCAACTGTGTGTCCTTCTAGGGATATTCTGGGGGTATTCAAGCAAATATGGACACATTCCCCGACATTTTTTTTTTTTGCTCAGAAAGATTCGCCCTGAGCTAACATCTGTTGCCGATCTTCCTCTTTTTTTTTTCCTCCCCAAAGCCCCAGTACATAGTTGTATATTCTAGTTGTAAATCCTTCTAGTTCTTCTATGTGAGCAGCTGCCACAGCATGGCTACTGACAGACGAGTGGTGTGGTTCTGGGCCTAGGAACAGAACCCGGGCTGACGAAGTGGAGCACGCTGAACTTGAACCACTAGGCCATCAGGGCTGGCTCTCCCCAACATTCTTTTACACAAATGGTAGCATACTTTACTCTTGGTTCTGCCCTCATGCTCTTTTTGCTTATCTTGGTCCAACTTGTCTCTTGGCATGTTGAGAAATTTCTGGTCCTAGGAAGGGTATCTTTAGGAGCTGGCCAGACTTAAGGGAGGAGGGAAGTTATCTTATTTCTGATCCTCAGAAAAAGCAACTCCTTTGCCCCTGGCCCAGCCAGAGTATAGGACACCCTGAGAGTGACCGCTCTATTTTTTCCTCTCTCCCATCTCCTAACAGCGCCAAAAGTTCCCAAGAAGACAGGACCCCGATGTTCCACCGCTATTGCCACAGGTAGTAGTGCATAAGAACTGGGGCTGAGAAGGGATTTGGGGGCATGTGTTAAGGGAGAATGATGGAGGTGGAAGGACACAGGTGCTATAATTCCTTATGTCAACTCCCTAATCCTATAGTGTTGAAGAATCAGAAGTCAGGCCCTGCTGTTCCTGCCCAGAAGCCTGGCAGTAGGTGACAAACATAACCATTGGGTGAGAGGCTGGGATAGGGAAGAGGAGGTGGTGAGTACCCAGAAAAATCCATTTGGTCTCTTCCTTGTCTGGAGGGGAAGGAGATGTAGCATCAGGTGTGGAAGCCCTAAAGGCTAGGAGGGAGGAGAGAGGGAGAACCAGGACTTCCTGACCTTTGTCCTTTCTGTGCCCATCTTAGCAGCAGCTGCTCCTCCCATGCTGGTGGGGAAGAAACCCAGCAAACGTCCGGCCTGGGACTTAAAGGGTCAGTTATGTGACCTAAACGCAGAGCTGAAATGCTACCGTGAGAGGACTCAGATATTGGACCGAGAGAACCAACAGCTGCGGGACCAGCTCAAGGAGGCCCAGCAACAGGCCACGGCCCTGGGGGCAGAGCGCAGGACACTGGAAGGGGAGTTGGCCAGGGTCCAGGCCGAGGCTGAGCAGGGCCAACAGGAGCTGGGGAACCTGAGGGCCCGTGTCCTGGAGCTGGAAGAGCGGCTGGGCACGCAGGAAGCCCTGGTGCAAGAGCTCCAGAAAGAACAGTTGGGATTGCAGGAGGAGCGGAGGGGACTGGCTGCCCGGCTGGAGGAGCAGGAGGTAACGGCCAGTTTCTCCCCAAATGCTGACCCTCCTTTCCAGGTTACCCAAGGTCGCTTTGGGCTTAGAATCCCTGACCCCTCTCCCCAGCAGTACACCCCTGTCCTCTACCCTTCTCCAGCCCAGCCCACTCCTGACTCTGTCTTGCTTTCTGCCCCACTTCTCCCTCTCCTTGACTCTGTTTTCATAGCTCCCCACTGGATGTGTGTCTCCCCTGCTCCTCCATCCCCCTCTCTTTCTCTTTGTCTTTCCTGATCAAAAATCCCCATGCATTCTCTCTCCCTCTTCTCATGTTCATTTGTCTTCTTGCTGAGCACCAAATAGACTGAATTACTTGCAGTCTCTCAAATGACTCAATTCTCACTTCAGGGCATTTTGCATATGCGCTTCCGTCTTTGTGGAGTGTTCTTTCTGTACTCCACCCTTCCCTTGGTTCACTTCTAGACTTTTGGGTGTCAGCCTAGGTATCATCTTCCTTGTGCCCCTTCTGGATATTCCCATAGCACTCCCTATTCTGGCACCCTGATTCCTATTTTCTTATCTCTTTCTTTACCAGACTGTAAAGTCCTTGGGGGCAGGGACCACCCCGCCTCCACCCCCCACCCCGCCTCTACCCCCACCCCACCTCCATCCCCCACCCCATCATGACTTGTTCTTATTCTTGGTGGCATCTCACCCTCTTTGTCTCTTCTGTTCTGGGCAGAGGAAGCTGCAGACATCAGAAGCAGCTCTGTCAGGCAGCCAAGCAGAGGTGGCATCTCTGCAGCAGGAGGCTGTGGCCCAGGCGGCCCTACTGGCTGAGCGGGGAGAACGTCTCCATGGGCTAGAGATGGAGCGCCGGCGACTACACAACCAGCTACAGGAACTCAAAGGCAACATCCGAGTGTTCTGCCGGGTCCGCCCTGTCCTTCCAGGGGAAGCCACGCCACCCCCTGGCTTCCTTCTCTTTCCCTCCGGCCCTGGTGGGCTCTCTGATCTTCCAACCCGCCTCAGCCTATCCCGGTCTGATGAGCGGCGTGGGACCCTGAGTGGAGCACCAGCCCCCCCCACCCGCCATGACTTCTCCTTTGACCGGGTATTCCCACCAGGGAGTGGACAGGACGAAGTGTTTGAGGAGATTTCCATGCTTGTCCAGTCAGCCCTGGATGGCTACCCAGTATGCATCTTTGCCTACGGCCAGACAGGCAGCGGCAAGACCTTCACAATGGAGGGGGGACCTGGGGGAGACCCCCAGGTGGAGGGTCTGATCCCTCGGGCCCTGCGGCACCTCTTCTCCATGGCTCAGGAGCTGAGTGGCCAGGGATGGACCTACAGCTTTGTGGCAAGCTATGTAGAGATCTACAATGAGACTGTCCGAGACCTGCTGGCCACTGGGACACGGAAGGGCCAGGGGGGTGAGTGTGAGATTCGCCGGGCAGGGCCAGGGAGCGAGGAGCTTACTGTCACCAATGCCCGATATGTTCCTGTCTCCTGTGAGAAAGAGGTAAGCACTGATGGGCACTGGGACTGAAAAATGGGGAGGAGTGGCAGGGTGACACGAGATGGAGGTGGATAGAGAAGGGAGCAGGAGAAAGTTGAAGGATAGGTTGCCACATGCAGTTTCAGCTGGTGGGCTGTAAGGTGGATCTGCCTTAATAGAACCAGGGAGTGGAGAGGAGTGATGCATCTGCTGAAGGGGGGTGTCGCTGGCCCCCTGCCTGTGGCATCCCAGGTTTCATGTCCTACTACTTTCCTTGCCCAATTCACTGCAGCCATGCTGGCCTCCTGGCTGTTCCTCTGCCCGGCAGTCACACTCTGGGCTGTCCCTGGCCATCCTGACTAAAATCACAACCCTCACCCCACCCTCATACACTATTTTTATGTTTTATTTTACTCCTTAGTACTCTCAGACATACTGTGCATTTTACTTATTTCTTTTGTCTCTTCACTGGCTAGAAAGAAAGGTCTAAGAGGGGAGGTGCTGACTCTCGTTCAATGCCATACTTGACATCACTGCGTACTGACTTCCTGCCTGCCTTTGCCCCTTGCTGCTCCCCATCCCCAGGTGGAGGCCCTGCTCCATCTGGCCCGCCAGAACCGGGCTGTAGCCCGCACAGCCCAGAACGAGCGGTCATCACGCAGTCACAGTGTGTTCCAGCTGCAGATCTCTGGGGAGCATGCTGCACGAGGCCTGCAGTGCGGGGCCCCCCTCAGTCTTGTGGACCTGGCCGGGAGCGAGCGGCTAGACCCCGGCTTAGCCCTTGGCCCTGGGGAGCGGGAACGCCTTCGGGAAACACAGGCCATTAACAGCAGCCTGTCCACGCTGGGGCTGGTCATCATGGCCTTGAGCAACAAGGTGGGAATAGGGGAGGGGGCAGCTGGAACCTGGGGATAGGTTGGGGCTGGCCATGCTGAACCCTGTCCTCTCCTAATCATCTGTCCCCCTCAATCCTCTAGGAGTCCCACATACCTTACCGGAACAGCAAGCTCACCTACTTGCTGCAGAACTCTCTGGGTGGCAGTGCTAAGATGTGAGTGATAGAGACACGCGGAAGGGGTCAGGTGGGAACTGTGATGTTGGGGTCAGGGGTGGGAAAGGGGAAACAGTGGAGACCTGGTCTAGGCTCCGCCCAGCCGCTGATCCTGGGGTTCGGCCCCCTTTCCTCTCTCCACAGGCTCATGTTTGTGAACATTTCCCCCCTAGAAGAGAATGTCTCCGAGTCCCTCAACTCCCTACGCTTTGCCTCCAAGGTGCGTTTACCAGCAAGCCCAGGCCCTGTCAGGACCCCTGCGTTTTAAGGCTTCTCCATCTTGACCCCTTCTGTCCTCTAGGCCAGGAGTCACATTCATCCAGAAAGGATTTATATTTGCCAGGCATCTGAGGCACTACCCACCTGGATCCTTTTTTTTTTTTTTAATAATTTTATTTATTTATTTGTTTTTCCCCACAAAGCCCCAGTAGATAGCTGTATGTCATAGCTGCACATCCTTCTAGTTGCTTGGATCCATTTTTTACGTATTGGCTTTTGGGGATTTTTAATTAAGTTTTTAAAAATAGGTCGTTAAAAGGAAGGTCAAAACTATATAGAAAGCTGTACACAACAAATGAAGTTTTACCACCACCGCTTCCACCCCATCTTCCCTTCCTGTCCTAGGAGAGGGAGTCATTTTTATCATTTATCATTTTACTTATCCTTCCAATGTTTCTTTTTGCAACTACAAGCAATATGCATGTGCTTATTCCTCTCCTTCTTATATAAAAGACATCCCTCATCCTCTCTGTCTCATATATATGTTGTTCCTTGCTGCATTTTGCTTAACAAGACAGCCCCAGGATTACTCCCCACCAGCACACAGAGATCATCCCATTATTCTTATGTCTGCCTGGGACTCCATTGTGTGGATGCACCAAAGTTTATCCACCAGTTCCCTCCACTGGACACTTGGATTGTTTCCACCTTTTTTCTATTACAGGCAAGGCCGTATTGACTAATCTTGTACATATGTCATTCTGTATTTGTTTAGTTGCATCTAACTATCTAGGGGGAGATTCCTTGAAATGGGATTGCTGGATCAAAGGAGACTTAAAGGTTTTTCAGACCATTCCAAATAGTGTCAATTCAGGCTCCAAACCCCATGAGGGTTGGCTGTGACCATGGCCATTAATCTCTAGGAGACTTATGCTCCCCTCCACTAGAGTTAAGTCAGAAAGTTTCTTTACTGTCTGCCTCTGGAGGGTCATTTTTTCCTCTGGTTACTCGTTTTCCTGAGAGTACAGCCCTATGATGGGTCCTGGCTTTACCCAGGGTCTCTGATGGTGAGCCCTGCTGCTTTTGGGCTTCAGCCCCGGTTGCTGCCATGGACATAGTCAGCCGCCTCAGCACCTGCCCTGGTCTTGTGCTTTGATCAGGATTTCCCGTGCTGTCTTGCCAGTTCAATAAAGTTATATCAACATCATGAATACCCAACAACTTGCACTCTTTAATATCCTCTAATACCCAGTTTATGTTAAATTTCACCTGATTATCTCTTTTATACATTAGCTTTGTTCCAATCAGGATTTAAGCAAGGGCTACCCCTTTCATTTGGTTGAAATTGTCTCTAAAAGAAATTTAAGTCTATAGAAACTGCACCCCCTTTTTGGCATTTATTTGTTGAAGAAATAGGGTCATTTGTCCTATACAATATACTACATTCTGGATTTCGGTTTATTGCTTCCTTTTTTCTCCATAATTTTTGTTATCTGGTAGTTAGATTTAGAGGCTTGATTAGATTTGAATCAGGCTCAGATTTTTTGGCAAGAAAACTTAGATGGTGTGGTACACTTTCTATTGCATCATATCAGGAGGCACCTAATATCTAGTTGTTCCAGTTTTAATGATAGAAAAATGGATCATTGGATTTGGGTGTTGTCAGCCTGATCTGTCCATTTTAAAACTCCCTATTGACTTTTTCACCTAGTGATTTTATCAAACAATGATCATACCTAGATCTGTTATTTCATTAGTAAGTTTTAAAATGGTGATTTTCAAATTGTTCTACATTTATTAGTCATAATTCTTCTCTAAAGAACTTCCCCTTGCTATCTATCTTGTTATTCTAAAACTCAGTCCCTATAATAAAGGCAGGATAAATGCTGGATTCTTTATCAATTTTCAGTATGTTAAGTTGATATCCTGGCACCTTCCAAAGGTAACCAGTGAATTTTTATCTGGGGGTATCATTTTACAGATGCTTGTGTATTTGATAGATATCCTTTGCAGTTGTTCTTTCTGATGCTCAAATTGTTGCATCTTTGGCCAGTGGGAGCTCCTTCAAGTTGGCTCCTGTGTCCTTTAGACAAGTCCCCAGTAATCTTTGTTCCAGATTCATCTTGTACATTTCCTGCCCTAGACTTGGAATCATTCATTTTCCAAGGAGCCTTGGTTCCTAAATGAGTGTTGTTATTGCTTTATCTAGCATATTAAGCATTAGTAGTGGGAGGGCTTTGGAGTCTCTAGTCCACAATATCTCTAGAAATGGAAGCTCCTCTCTGCTGTTGTGTGGGGCTGCCATCCCTTCTCAGGCCTTTTCACCTCTTCCAGATCTGGTGTGCCTAGTGGGCACAGAACTCACTGTAACTGAGACCAGCCCGAACCTGCCTTCAGAGCTGTTATTTCAGTATTCTCTGAGGGCAGCCCTAATAGTGTGGGTTGGGAGGTGATCTTGGGAAAACTATTCTTTTGGTTACTCTGAAAATTTTTTTATCCTGTCTAAACCTGCCCACAGGTGAACCAGTGTGTTATTGGTACTGCCCAGGCCAACAGGAAATGAAGACAGATCCAGATCCTCTGTGTGGGGGGGGAGGGGGTGGGGGTGGGGACGGAGTGGGGGGCTGAGGGATGCTTCGTTGGGAGGGGGCGCTGTGTTACCTGGGCCTATCAAATAAAGAACAGTTTTTTGTTGTTTTTTTAAAAATAAAGGTTGTATTAGCTGTTGCCCAAGAAGGGAGATATTTTTCTTATCTGTAAAGATGAGAACTGTGGGTCTGGCCAGTCGGCCAAGCATTTGTGTTTTGCCGAGCAAGGGCTTGGCTTTTCTCCCTGACATGCCGTCCCCTGGAGTCTGGGTGGCCTTCAGCTCCCATGCCCTCCCCCGTCGTCCACATCCAGGATATGTGCCCGCTAGCCATCCACAGTCACTAGTTAGGGCTCCCCCTTGCACGGGCCTCGCCAGCCCCGGGCAGGAATGATCCTGCGGTAGCTGTGGGAAGGTGGGCACCCGAGCCCAGGGGCGGGACCGGCGCGCCCTCCCACAAACTGCTGGCTCTTTTCTCCCGCCCTTTCCCTGCCTTCCCGTTCGAACGGCCAGGGCCGGCCCCGCCCGCTGCCCATTGGCTGGCTCTAGGTGGCGTCACCGCCTCGGTACGAACCTCCTGGTCCGTGCCCCCGCCCTGGAAGCGCGGGGCGGGACGCACGCCCGCCGGATCCCTCGCGCCAACCGCCAACGGCCGCCGCCCCATGAAGGAGGGGCTCAGTGCTCCCAGGTGCCGCGCGCGGGAGGGGTCACGCGTGCGCAGAAGCGCGGCAGTGGCGGGGGGACAACTTGCCACGGGGAGGGCGGGGCCGGGGGCAACAGCGGGAGGAGGGCGGGGCACTCGAGGGAGGAGGGCGTGGCGGGGGCAATGGGAAGGGTGACTGGAGGGCGGGGTCGTGAACTGGGGCCGAGGGGCGGGTCTTGGAGTGACCGTGGAGGTTGGGGGGGCAGTTAACGGATGTGGCATGGGGCGGGGGCCAGTCCGAAGGCGGGTTGCCGGGAGGGGGGATTCCCTCCTGCCCCGGGGGCGGGTCTCCCTTCGGAGGAAGGGGCTGCGGGGATTCCCTCTCCCGCGGGGTCCGACCGTCCGCCCGGCTCAGCTGCGGAGAGGCCGCCGCTTGCTCGGCGCCCTCCAGGCCTGTTGGAGGTGAGGGAGGTGGGGTGAGGTGGTGCCCGCCTCTCCGCCCCCCCCCCCGGCTCCTCCTTCCCCCCAGTCCTCCCCTCCCACCACCCTCCCCCCGAGCCGGTTTGTCCCTCCCCTCCTCTCCCCTCCTTTCCCCCGCCGCCTCCTCCTGCCGCTGCCGCTGCTTTGGCTGCTGCGTCATACGCCCCAGAGCCGCCGGGACGGAGGGGCTGGGCCTGGGGACCCCCCGGCCTCTGCCTGCACGCCCCCCGACGCCCAGACGTGCCCTCCTCGCGCGGGGGGTTCGCCTCGGTCTCCCACGTCTGCCACTGCCCGGCTCTCGGCGGCCCCAGCTGTCACTGGTAAGGAGGCGGCGGGAGGCGCCCGTGGGGGGGCAGGGAGCCGGGGGTCGGCGCGCAGGGCGCGGGCGGGAGAGCCTCGCCGCTCTGGCATCGGGTCCGGCTGGGCCGACTCAAGTCCCCTCTCGGACTCGCCGTCATGGGGAGTAGAGACCGGGACTGGGACACGCCCCCCTCCCGGGGCACTCAGGGAACTTATCTAACCCGGGGGCAGGGAGCCCCGAATTTGAGGGTGACCTGATGTAACCTGGCACCAGGATGATTGTTCTGAATGAGACATGCCGGCCCCGGGAGGCAGCTGTTTCTACTCTGGAAAACATCTCCCGAAAAGCTCCCAAAACACATCTCTGGGTAACAGCACCCCAATTATGATACCTCTCAACAGCAAGAGAAGGTGACAGTAGAAACTGAGTGGTAACCTTTGCTTCTGCAACCATCGTTTCTGCTAAAATCTCAGGCCAGGATATAATATCCCAGGGGAGCTCTGGAAGCTGGGAAACTAGACAACTAGGTTGGGGGGCTGGTTAGGGAAAGGAGAGCCAGTCACTAGAGTTGGGAGAACTAGAGTCAAGAAGCTCGGGAGGGGTGCCGAGAGGTTTCCTATCCAGATGTCTCAGGGATTTAGAGACTGGGGGCACAGCCGCCTGAGACCTTGAAAGAAACATAGGCAAACAAAATGGGGCCAGTCTCTCAGCATTCATAACCTCCTCCTCCTCCCATCCCACTTCTGGCTAGGCCCCCCCCAGGATGCAATGGCACAGCCCCCCCGGCTGAGCCGCTCTGGTGCCCTCCCTCTTTGGGATCCAGCTTCCCCTGCTCCCACCTCAGGCCCCAGGCCTCGACTTTGGGAGGGTCAAGATGTGCTGGCCAGATGGACAGATGGGCTTCTATACTTGGGGACCATCAAGAAGGTAAGACCTTTGACCTCTGACCTGTTTCCTTTTCCCCATTCCCCTTATCTACTTCTGATTCCTGTTTCATCCTCTGTGCTCACCCATTCCAGGTGGACAGCGCTCGGGAGGTGTGTCTGGTCCAGTTTGAGGATGATTCTCAGTTTCTGGTTCTATGGAAAGATATTAGCCCTGGTGAGATCCCCAAGGTCTCAGAGTGTACATCCCACAGAAAACAGAAAACTGGCTTGGGGGACAGCAAGGGGCTCAAGCACAGGCCCATTGACACTGTGTTCCTTCACAGCTGCTCTCCCTGGGGAGGAACTCCTGTGCTGTGTCTGTCGCTCTGAGACTGTGGTCCCTGGGAACCGGCTGGTCAGCTGTGAGAAGTGTCGCCATGGTGAGAGGGCAGGACACCTGAATGGTCCAGCTTGCCCTGGGCCTTCCAGGCTACTTCTGACTCCTCCCTCCAGCACTGGTCCTTATGCCACCTGTCCTGGCCTGAGTCCCCCGGCTACTGCCACTGCTCTTGCCAGTCTCCTCAACCCTGTAAGCTCACTCCTTTCTAGCACAGCGAGAGGCAGCCATGGAATGGGGATGTGTGAGCTTTGCGGGCAGAGGGTGGTTCAAATACACTCTTTTCTAGTCATATGACCTTGGGCAAGTCCCTAAACTTCTAGGAGCCTCAGTTCCCTTACCTGTAAAATAAGGGCAATACACCCACCCCAGCAGGACCATGGTCAAGGATTAAATGAGATGGATAAGACTTCCTGTTCCAATACCTTGCACACACAGGTTGCATACACATGCACATACCAGTTGCAATAAGTGGTCAACCATCAATATTATCATTATTCAGCTTATCACCAGGACTGCCATGTTCCAAGGGCCCCAGCCCCTGGAGAGGGAGAGGGCACATCCTGGGTCTGCCGCCAGTGTGTCTTTGCCATCGCCACCAAGGTAAAGGCACCTTCCTGTGGGAGCCTGCCACCCACATCCTCTCCCAAGCCTTTCCTGTCCCCACTCCTCTGAGGTGCCTGGCCTGCCTGTTCTATCTCTGCAGAGGGGTGGTGCACTGAAGAAGGGCCCCTATGCCCGTGCCATGCTGGGCATGAAGCTCTCTCTGCCATACGGACTAAAGGGGCTGGACTGGGACGCTGGACATCTGAGCAACCGGCAACAGAGCTACTGTTACTGTGGTGGCCCTGGGGAGTGAGTTATGAGTGGCGGGGGGGGTTAAGGAATGAGTGTGATGTGGTGGTGGGGGGAATCCCAGGAAGTGAAGGAGAAAAAACAAGGCAAGGGGAGTGCTGAAGGGGATGGAAGTAGGTGGTTTGCGTCAGTTAAAGGGGGAAGTGTCTGGAGGTCATTAGTCCTGGGTCCCCTTCAGGTGGAACCTGAAAATGCTACAGTGCCGGAGCTGCCTGCAATGGTTCCACGAGGCCTGCACCCAGTGTCTGAGCAAGCCCCTCCTCTATGGGGACAGGTGAGACCAGGGCAGACTCTCCAGGAGCCAAGGGAGCCCTCCTGCTCTGCTCCACCCTCTCAGATCCCTTCTCTTCCCAACCTCTGAAGCTTTCCCCCACCTGTTTGTCCCATCCTTGCTTGTGAGTCCTCCGTAGCATGGTACAGTTTTCCTGTGTAAGGTGTGTTCTCTCCCTCTTGCCCACATCCAGGTTCTATGAGTTTGAATGCTGTGTGTGTCGGGGGGGCCCGGAGAAGGTCAGGAGGCTACAGCTTCGCTGGTGAGCTGGATTGGGCACAACCTCAGCATAACTCCTCTCTCAACAGCCCCAGTATTTCACCCTACATGCCCCAACCTTCCACCTCGGGACTCCCTTGGCTTTTGTAATGCTTCCACAACCCTGACAACTCAATGTTTCTGCAGGGTGGATGTGGCCCATCTTGTCCTCTATCACCTCAGCGTTTGCTGTAAGAAAAAATATTTTGATTTTGACCGCGAGATCCTCCCCTTCACCTCTGAGAATTGGGACAGTTTGCTCCTTGGGGAGGTAAGGGGTAGTGAAGCTTTGGGGGTTAGGGTGAAACAAGGAGATGTGAAGAAAAGGGGAAGGGAGGGATCACTGCTCCCCTGATCCCATTTTCTTTCCGCTTTCCCAGCTCTCAGACACCCCCAAGGGAGAACGTTCTTCCAAGCTCCTATCTGCTCTCAACAGCCACAAGGACCGGTAAGTTGGAAGGAGGCTCAGAAAGAGATGGAGATATGGATATGGAAGCCTGGGAAGGGAGGGGCCGCAACTTACCTGGAAGATCATCTCTGAAAAGGACTGAATAATGGCATCAGAGGGGCGCTTTTCTACAGCACTGACCCTATGTCATTTCTCTCCTCACCCCAGTTTCATTTCAGGGAGGGAGATTAAGAAGAGGAAATGCTTGTTTGGTCTCCATGCTCGGATCCCTCCCCCTGTGGAGCCACCTACTGGAGATGGAGCCCCCACCAGGTCACTGGTCCAGGGGGGATGGGGAAATTCTCAGGGTATTAATCTGGGGGTATATGTATGGAGATGGGGAGGTCTTTGGGGTGTCCGGGAGGGGGCTGGGGGGATAAGGAGGCCTCTTACAGCTTCCCTTCAGGGCAGGGCCCTGGGGGAGGGGTCTCACGTCCCCTGGGGAAGCGCCGGAGGCCGGAGCCAGAGCCCCTGAGGAGGAGGCAGAAGGGGAAAATGGAGGAGCTGGGGCCACCCTCAGCAGTGCGCAATCAGCCCGAGCCCCAGGAGCAGAGGGAGCGGGCTCGTCTGCAGAGGGCACTGCAGGTACAGGGGCAGAGGGAATGCCATGGGGCAAATGGCGGTGTGGGAAGGAATCAAGGATTATCTCTCAGTCTTGTGCTCCTTCTTCCAGGCCTCAGTGTCTCCACCACCCCCCAGCCCTAACCAGAGTTACCAGGGCAGCAGCGGCTACAACTTCCGGCCCACAGATGCCCGCTGTCTGCCCAGGTCAGTGCTCCTCCACCCTCCAACCAGATATGCTCCCTTGGAACCTCTCCTCCAATTGTCTACATCCTCTGGACTTTCTCACCCAAAATTCTTTTCTCTCTCCCCCTTGGCTACTCACTTCTTGTCCTAGAGAGACTTCTAGAACCAATGTCCGATCCCCAGTATTCAGGGGATGGGGGTTCCTTGGGGGTAGTGTTTGAGCTCTGCCCTTCTCAGGGGGAGAGGGTGCTGTTCCCAGGTCCTGACTTTCCCCCTCCCCAACCCCAGCAGTCCCATCCGGATGTTCGCTTCCTTCCACCCCTCTGCCAGCACCGCAGGGACCTCTGGGGATGGTGAACCCCCAGACAGGTGAGATTCTACCCCTTTACCTGTGACACCCCTCTTTGCCTATGTTCTTAAGTTCCTCAGTTCCTATCCATTTCTTCATTCCTCTGATCCACATGTGGCCTCCATTTCTGGTCAGTCTTCATCTGCATCAGGACTCACAATTGCCCTCTCTCCCTAGGTCACCCCTGGAACTTCACATTGGTTTCCCCACAGACATCCCTAAAAGTGCCCCCCACTCGATGACTGCCTCATCTTCCTCAGTCCCAGCCCCCTCCCCAAGTCTTCCTAGACGCTCAGCACCCCCTTCTCCCTTGTGCCGTAGTTTGTCTCCTGGGACTGGAGGAGGAGTCCGAGGTGGGGTTGGCTACCTCTCCCGAGGGGACCCCGTCCGGGTCCTTGCTCGGAGAGTACGGCCGGATGGCTCTGTGCAGTACCTGGTTGAGTGGGGAGGTGGGGGCATCTTCTGAACAGCCTGCCTCTGTCCACCTCCCTATTCACACACACCGGCACTTTCATACCCTGACCTCTGACCTCACCTACAGCTGGGATGTACCTGGGGAGGTAGGGGGTAGTTCTCTCTACTGCCCA
Organism: Ceratotherium simum simum; assembly: GCF_057802395.1. Taxonomy (NCBI): domain Eukaryota; kingdom Metazoa; phylum Chordata; class Mammalia; order Perissodactyla; family Rhinocerotidae; genus Ceratotherium; species Ceratotherium simum. The sequence continues at coordinate 35,149,877 of NC_141912.1, forward strand.
GGCTGGAATCCAGGTGGGGGGTTGGGGAAGAGGCTCTCTCTTCTCTACTCCCTTCATGATTCCTGACCCTTCTCCCATCCCTCTTCCCATTTCCTTTGATGTTATTTTGTTACAGCTTTTTAAATATTTTTTAAAATTATTTAACCCCTGGGGACGGAGACTGAGGAGGGGGGAATGATAAAGGATCCCAGACTCTGTATGATTGAAATAAAGATAAATAAACAAATCTGGTATCCCCGAGTCATTCTGAAAGATGGGAGTAGAAGCACTTCTAATCTTCCCAACCAAATTCACATATATGACAAGGAAAAAGGCAAAAGGTGGCAAGAACCAAAGACAGGATTTATTAGGGACCCAGTCATCACCTGAAAGTCAGAGGGCATTGAAGTATATGAGGGGAACATGGCAGGAACAGGGCTCGTCAGGGTAGAACTGTGCTGGAGTCAGAAACTGCCTCTGTAACCTGGTGCACCCAATGCAGGTATGGGGAGTTCCCCTGCTCCACAGGCAATGCAATCACCTCGGCCACTTCGTAAGGGTGCAGAGAACTGCAAAAAAGACAGGGAGGATCGCTCAAAGATTTACCCAAAGGAGCCCACCTCCTCAGACTGCCCAGCAAGTCCCACCCCACAGTATACACCCTCACCCCTACCCATCTCACAGTTCTCACCGAACAAAATCTGTCAAAGCTGGAACCAAGGAACTTCGGGTTTTAATCATCTAAGGGGCAAAGGCAGACATGGTTGAATCAGGGGGAAGGGTTGATTGATTTCAGGATCTCAGATGAGGGATGGGGTTAAAGGGGTCAGGGAATTGAGGTTTTGTCGGGTAGGGGAATGTTTCTCACCATCAGCACCTCACTGTCCTCCTCAGTCTTTCCTTTCCACTCATAGCTGAAAAGGTCAGGGAGAGAGTGTTGTGGGAGCAAAGATTTCGCTCAAGGAAAAAGACTGCCAGTCAGCCCCTGGAGTTAGGTTAACCCCCCAACTCCTATGACTCACATGGATGTAATCTGAGGGATGAGGTTGACACAGGCCGCCAGGCGCTTCTCCACCACAGCCCTGAAGGTGAAGAGACAGCCCCGAAGGTGAAGAGACAGCCCCATTCAGAGCGCCCATGACCCAGATTTGTGCACTGGCAGCCCAGAGACAGGCTTCCAAAGCCAGAGCAGGCAGAGGGGGCACGCTTCTCCCCCACCCCCAACTCTCCCTTCATGACCATCCTTCCCTGCTTCACACTGATGTCCCCACCTGGCGATCTCTTTGGCAACCTTCTCGTTGGGGCAGGTGACAAAGGCTGCAGAGACGGAGCCGGGAACATAGCCAGAGCCCGAGGCCTGCGAGGGCTGGGTCGGGGGGCTTCCTGAAGCCATGGACAGCAGGGCTCGGGGTAGCAACAGAAGGCGGGAGGCCACAGGCAGCAGCGCTGGCATCCAAAGAAGCGACAGGAGCAGAGCGGCCTGAGAGCAGGAGGTGAATTCAGTGTCTCCCCGCAAATACCCCAGGAAATTGCATCCTAGGAACCCTTGGCTTGATATACACTCAGGCTCTGCCCTCCCTCTTCTGCACCCGGAAGGAAAAGGTCCCTGACACTGGGAGAGAAACTTGGAAAATTTATGGCAAATACTTGGTTTTCACTCCCTCCTAAAGGGCCAACCTCCAGGATTTAGGGTGCGGGTGGTGACCGCGGCTTGAAGGACCGGAAGGGGCGGGGCCAGTCACTCACCCCTCCGCCGAGCAGGATGGCGGGACCCCGCCCCCCCCTCATGCAGTCTATGCTGGTAGAGGTGCGTTGAATATCAAACGCCACACGTAACGCCGAGAAAGGACCCCAAAGCCAGGAAGAGCTGCCCCTTCTTACCTGGGCGGCAGCCACGTGATAAGAAAACAGCGCACACCACGTGACAGTAGAAACCGGACCACCCGACCCTCCAGAGCCAGCCAATCCTGGCCCTCACGTGGCCCAACTTGCCCCGCCTCCTGGTGAGGGAGGAGCGAAGGGGGATCTGACCAATCGACAGCCGGATCTGCAGACGTGCACGGAAATGGCACGCTCGCTTCCGTGTAAACCGGAAACAGCCCGTTGCGGGCTGAGGAGAGCCGCTGCGGCGTTCCACTGTCACGTGAGGGGACCGGGCCCCTCAAGCGGCGGTACCTCAATGAGCGACACGAAAAGGCCAATCACAGGCCAGCCCCGCAGGCCACGTGATGAGAGAGCTGGCGCTAGGAAAGGGGGGGCTAAAGATCCCGCAGACTCGATGCGTCAGGTTGTAGAGTGGGAAATCATCCTTAAACCCCAAAATGTGCCCACTGACAGCCCCTACACTGTTCCCGAGGCCTTAAGGAGTGGGAGGGTCTGAGAAGATTGAACCTCGGGGGCGAAGAGAGCGCCCCCTGCCATTTTGGTTAGGACTGACAGATGCCTGGTTTGGGAATGAACAATGATAATCTGAGGAGAAGCCAGCTGTCCCTGGGTAGAGGGAAGTGATTAGGCAGGCACGGGCTTGGCAAGACAATGCCTAGGTGAGGAAAGATGCATTTTCAAAGGACAGAGTGAGACCCTGTCAATGGGATAGAGGGGCTGAGGGCGCCTCAGCCTTCTTAACTGAAACCCCAAAACTAGAGACAGACTGGTGAATTGGCGAGATGGGGGGAGATGAGGGCTGCAGGTTAGAGATACCGAGAAGACACCAGGAAGTAGTGATGGTCCTTCTTTCCCTTATCCCCTAACTATTAGACTCTCCAGGACTGGTCTACCGCCTCAGCCTTGGGTCTCCTTCCATCAACCCATCCCCCTAGGAGCCAGGACCTGCCCTACATAACCTCCCTGGGGCCCAAGCACATCCTGTGACCCAAAAATGGAGACAGGGGCCAATGAGAGGAGAGATAGGTAGGAGGAGGCGACAGAGAAAAAAGCTCTTGCCACTCCCCCTACCCAGTATCCCCCCTCCCTCCAAGGTCTGGGGTCTCTGGTCTGCTGGGTGGGTGTGACTGGGCGTTTCCCAGGCTGATGTCAGAGTTCTCTTATACCTACCTCTCTGGGGTTAGGATCTCCCTGAGATTTCTGTCTTTGGGATTGGAGTTTGTCTCTGAGATGGAGCTCTATGGGGTGTTTCAGAATTTGCATTGGGATCTTTCTCAGGACTGAGTTTCCTTTTTGTTTTGGGGGTTTCTGTGTTTCTGGGTCTGCAATCACTCTCTCTGAGGTCTTTCAAACTCTTCTTTATGTGTTTGGGGTCTCTGAGTTCTCCATCTCTGGGCTAGCTGAGTGTCTCTTCTCTCTCTCTCTCCCTTCTCGCCCTCCCCCCCCTCCCCCCCAGGTCTGGATTGTCTCTGTCTCTGAGTCTGCAATTTCTTTCTTCTGAGATCTAAGTCTGGGGTCTCTGATACCTCTCTCTGGGTCTGAGTTCTCTAAGACCTAATTCTAGGTCTAAGTTCTTCTGAATCTGGGTCTCATCTTTTTTCTCTGAGTCTCCATCTCAGGTCTTGGTCCCTGAAAATCACCACGTGAGCCTGGAGTCTAACATTTCTGTGGCTATGGAGAACCTTTTTGAGACTGGATGCTCAGATTTTTGATCTTTGACCCCTCAGGGGGGAGTCTGGGGTCTTTTTTTCTGAGATTGGGGTCTCTTTTCCTCTAGAGTTTGGGTTTGTGCCTCAGATTAACTCCCAGGGGTGGCAAGGTATCTTTCTCTGTGGGTCTGGGGTCTCTCGATCTCAGGGTCTGGGGTCTGCATCTTTAGAACTGCTCTCTTTCTCTCTGGTGTGTTTTTGAGTCAGGGGTCTCTCTCTCTCTGGTTCCCACTGAGTAGGGGTGGGGGCTGCAGAGTCTCTCTCTCCTCCTCCTCCTGCTCTCTCCTCTCGCTCGCTCCCCCGCCCCCCTCTCTCTCTCTCCCGGCTGCCGCTGCTGCCGTTGGCTCCTATTCTCCTCCTCCTCCTCCTCTCTCCTCCTCTCTGCTCCTCTCCGCTCCTCTCTCCTCCTCTCTCCTCCTCCTCCTCCTCCACCTCCTCCTCCTTCTCCCCCTCTCTCTCCCCCTCTTTCTCTCTTCTTTCTCCCCCGTCCCCCCGCCCCCTCCCCCCTAGGCCTGATGAGCAGGTCTCGCGCCTCCATCCATCGGGGGAGCATCCCCGCGATGTCCTATGCCCCCTTCAGAGGTACGGTGGTTGAGGGGAGGGGGAGGGCTGGGGGGGCTGGAGGGGGAGGGGCAGGGGTGGGGGGGTGCAGAGCTGGGGCCAGGGAGGGGAGCAGCTGAAATGGAGGGAGAGAGGAGGACCGGGAAGGCAGGGATGGGAGCAACGGGGAAGGAGGGGTTGGAGGCTAGAGGATAGGGGTAGATAGGGGCTGGAGGGGCCAGGAAACAGGCCTTGAAGGGGACTGGGGGGAAAATGATGAAGGGGAAAGATTGCCAGAAAGGGTGGGAAGATAGAAGGATAGGGTTGGGGGAAGAGCTGCAGAAATAATTTGGAGGTGGGAGCTGAGAGATGAGGAAAATATCAAGGAAATAGAAGGACAGAGTCTTAGGATAGGGGCTAGGAGGGGGAAATGAAAACATAGGGGTGAAAAGAGAAGCCAAGAAGATGGGGGACAGATTATGGTGGGGGGGCTCAGAGAATGGTAGGGAGTAGAAAAAGAGAGGAGGATGGAGGGAGAGAAGAAGGGGCCAGATGGAGAGAGAGGGTGGCAGCGGGGGGAGGAAAGAAGGGTCCAGATGGAGGGAAGAGAGGAAAGAGGGAATGGGTTGGGGGAGGAGAGACCAGGGCAGTGGGGGGGGACCAAATTATGTGTGTGTTTGTTGCGGGGGGAGGGGGGCAATACAAGTAAGATTGAGTGATGGGAGTAGGGGGCAGGTCAGGACCCTGCCCCAGGCTCTGATCCTCATTAAGGCCAGTGAAATGTAACCCCTGGAGTCTTATCCGCTCCCTTCACTTCCCCACTTTTACTCCCCTCCCCCACCTCCAATCCTTATTTCCATTCCCCCTCCCTCCTCCGGTGTCCATCACCTATATCTTTCCCCCCATATGGTGTCCGTTCCTTATATGAGTCCCCCTTCTGTCCTTCCCCTATATCAGCCTCTTCTCTGGTGCCCATTCTCTCTCTCTCTCTCTCTTCTATCTGGCAGTTCCCTTATATCTTTACCATGTCTTCACCTCCTTTTTCTTGACCCCCTTGTCCTAGCACTCCTGTTAGGTCCACCTCATTTCCCCTGCCCCGTGTCCACTTGGGCCCTTCTGGTATATTGCCTTGTCCCTAGGGATTTACCATCATTTCTGCATCCTTTTCTCTTAGATCCATCCCTGTTATTTTTCCCCTAGCCCATCCTCTACTCCCAACCCATTCCCTATCTTGTCACAGGTCTGTGCCTACCCACTTTCCCCTAATACCTCAGCTCTTATCACCCACTCCTCTTTGCTTGTCTCTTCTACTTCCTGGGGTGTTAGAGATTTGGGGTGCAAAGGCACAGGTTTTGATGGTTGGAACAGAGCCTATAAGAGATCCCCATCTGAGCCCTGTGGGATTTCTCATCCTAGTAAATCTTTCCCCTTTCTCAGCTGTGTTCCTGTCTCTTGCGTCTGCCTCCCAGAATCATCCTTACTTAAGTCCAGACAATATGTGTGTGTGTATGTTTCCAGAGTTGCTCCTAAGCTAAGTTCCCTGTGTCCTTCGCTGCTCCCAAGAGGAAGGTACCCCTTGAAGTCTAACCTGCCTCCCGGTGGCTGCAGCCTGAACCAGCCCCTCCCATAATGATCACGTGTATCAACAGATTTCTCCTCTGGGGGTCCTCAGAGTCTGAGTGGGCTGGGCATATTGCCTGCAGTGTTTGCAGTCTCGGAGCCTAGGTATTGGTGATCTCTGTATCTAGAAGGTCCTGGTTAGAGTCTCTGAGACGGCACTGGATAGTGAGAGTTTCAAAGTATTAGGGTTTCTAAATATCTATATTCTGGGGGTTCATCTCTGACTGTGATCTGCAGCTTGGGGAAATCTGAAGGACATGTTTGTAGACAGAAAGGGGCTAGATTTTTCAAAACTCTCCTACCCAGGGCATTCATTTAGAATGAAGCAAAAACCAGTTCTTTTCCTGCAATATACTCATGATTAATTATCCTGTAAAGGAGACAGAATTTGATTTTTCTTCCTCTAAACTTTCTCTCACTCTGATACCTTAAGCCTATTTTCTATCACTTTGTTACCAATTTGATTTCTCTCTTACTTCCATAGGGCCTGTCCCTTGTGTTCCTGTGACAGTGTGTGGCATTGGGGTTTAAAGGAGAGGCAGTCTGCAGGGATGGGAGCATGGGAAGAACAGCAAGCTGGAGAAGAAGGACCCTGGGGGCATCTCTGAGCCTGGGCAACCCTTAGTCTACTGTTCTTTTCTAGAAGTTTTGCCCCCATCCCCAGCTTTAGTCTTTGGAGGCCCCTCCATGTCACAGGCCTGGATCTTCCATTCTTCCCTTCCGTCTTTCTTCAAGCTCCCCACTGTGCCTTGAGGAGGTTCCTAACCTGTGGAGTTGGCTTCCATCCTGTCCATGCAAACTAGGTGTGTGGGGGGACAGTACTGAATCTTTGATCTTTGGGTACAGAGTGGGGGAAGAGAACAATTCAGTCTTTATTCATTCAAAAAGGGCATATTTCCTACCTCACTCCCCAGCCCCTCCACAGCCAGATGCTGACAACACCCATCCTCTCCCTACCACCAGAAGAACCAGAACTTTCCCCAAAGGATGAGCAGGGTTGGGCTAGGGGAGGAGGGAATGGAGGATAGAGGAGAGGCAGAAGGGGAGGCCCTCTCATGTCTGACTCTGTGAGCAGGTAAGCCCCCTCACTTCCTCTCTTTTCCAGATGTTTAGCTCTCAGAGTCTCGTGACCCAGATGCTTCTACATCCCCAATCTCATCCTTCTTTCCCAGAGCTGTGTAGCTTTCCTCTTACTCTCTTGTAGACAGGTGGTGCCACCTTCAAAGTCCTTGTCTTCTGTAGTTATTCCAGTGCCCTCCCTCTTCCCAGACACCAGCCGCCAACCTCTCTGTGTGTTTTTCTTCTGCTAGTTTTGCTGCACTCTCCACCTTTTTTTTCTGAACTGGATGGAGAGCTCCTTCAACTTTCTCTGCCTCCAAACCTATATCTGTCATGATATAATTCCCTTCCCTGAACCACCCCTCTGTATTTCTTCCCCCAAGTCTACAGAGCCCCCTGTGATGTGATTCCTCTCCCCTCTTTCTCCCCAGGTATACAGGCTTATCTTCTGTTCCTTTAAAGTTACCAGGTGCCTCACCCCTATACATGATCTCCTCAAGGCGGGTGGGGTCCCCTTCTCCCACTTTGTGGACTCGCTTGCCATTTTAGGCCTCTGTCCCCCAAAATGCATATAGCCTCCCTTACTGTTTCTGTGTATCTCTGTCCCCCAGATGTACGGGGACCTCCTATGCACCGAACCCAATATGTTCACTCCCCATATGATCGTCCTGGTTGGAACCCTCGGTTCTGCATCATCTCGGGGAACCAGCTTCTCATGTTGGATGAGGACGAGGTGAGCAGGGTGAGAAGGTTGGGAAAAGACCTCTGGGTAGTGTGGGAGAATGTGGAGAGAAAGATGGGGAGAATCCTCATTAGTCAAGGGGTGAAAGACAGAGAAGGCAGACAAAGAAGAGAGATATTTACAAGTGATGGGAAGAGGGTGGCCATTGAGATTTGGGTTGGGACGTGAAAAGGGGCAAGCATTCTCTCACCTTGGCCAGGGGCTCTTTGAGGGCCATGTGCAGTGTTGGGGAGGAAATGTGGTTCTGAAGATTTGAGGGTGCCTCCTGTTTTCACCCAGCCCATATTGCAGGATAGGTTAGGATGGGAAACGGAAACTGAAGGGTTTGGAGAAGGGGTGAAGGAATGGGAATCACTTTGGAGGCATCAGCTCAGGACCCTCTTCTCTCCCCCGACTAAGCAAGCCCCATTACTCACCACTCCCAGTCCTTTCCCCATCGTGGGGCAGAGTGCAGGGAGGGGGGATTGAGGGGCTCAGAGAAAATGTAGGAGAGAGGGGGGTCTTTGGGAAACTGGGAGGGGGCTGGAGGGTACTAGGAGAGATGACAGAGGATCTTGGCTTGGATGGCGGAGAAGACTGGGAAGGTGCCTGAGACCAAAGTTTAGAGAAACACTGAGAAGGCTTTCTCGAGGGACAGCAGGAAGGAATATAAGGGAGGAGATGCCTGGGGATGAGGGGAACTGGGAGTATGGGAAGTTGTCTAAAGGAGTAAGAGTGGGATAGGGGCAGGGACTGGCCAGTGAGAAAGAGGGGAAATGAACAGAGGGTTCTTGTGGGAGCTGGTGGCCATGCAGGGTGATTAGAGAGCGAGGGGAGTGTGGGTTCTGATTTGGGAGCTGAGTTAGCAGTGGAGGGTCCATCAGAGGAAATAGGGAATGTGAATATGAAGGGTGGATGGACGCCCAGAGGTATGATTCAGGGAGTGGGGGTGATTGGGGGACTAGCTTTAGAGAGTTATAGGGTAACCTGTGAGACCAGAGAGGTGGTGAGAGATGTGACCAGAAAGCTGCTGGGGAGGGTGTGGTGAGGCAGGGCTAGATTTGGAGTTGGGGTTAATGAAGGTTTCAAGGGACCTGAGGGGCAAGTGAGAGTGTAGAGAGATGGCTGGGTAGAGAGATTCCAGGCCACAAAGTTGAGGTGTCTAGGGGAGGACATGGGGACTTTAAAGGGAGAGGTGGTTTGGGAAATCAGAGTTTTAGGTATTGAGGGGCATTTGAGTGATTCACTGGGGGTCACTGGTGTCAACCAAGGGTTTGGGGTTTGTAGGATGAACTGGGGAAACTGGAACCAATAAGAGTGGGGACTATTGTGAGGAGGAAGAGGGAAGACAATGGGTGGGGTAATGAAGGAATGACAGAGCTGGGGACAGGTTGAGGGGACCAGTGGCCAGCAAGCTGAGGGGCAACAAGAGTGGCCAGAGTCTAGAGTAGGAAGGGTGAGGAGAGGGGGGAGTGGGATGGAATTGGGAAAGTGAGCAGTGTGTAGGGCCACAGGGAGCTGGAATTGACGGGTTGTGAAACTGGGTCTGGGGACTAGTGGGGTGGGGGTAGTTCCTGTAGGGGCGGAGGAGATTGGAGGGCTGGAGAGGGGAGGTTGGGGATGAGGCTTAGGGAGAGTAATGGCTAAAGGGAAGAGGGAAGTGAGAAAGGTTGAGTGAGGGGTGATGGAAGAAGAAGAAAGGTGGGGGGAGGTGACCAGGCCCTCTGGGGGGTGGGGAGGTTGGGTCCCAGTCTGGCCGCAAGCCGGGCCGTGGGAGGGAGACAAGCTGTGGATCCTGATTATAAATGCAGCTTCTGCTACCCCCGTGACAGGCACGGAGGGAGGGAAGGGGGTGAGGGAGGTGGGAGGCTGGGAGGAAAGCAGGGAGAATGGAGGAACTGAAGGTCAAGGGGAAAGTGGATTCAGGGAGTAGCAGACTCCTGAGGGGTTGCGGCAAGCTGAGCAGGGTTTGGGAGAATTCCCTGGAGCTTGTTTCAAAAGAAATGGAGGGAGAAAAGAGGAGGGTGGGAGGGGAGGGAATGAGGGAGAGAGACTTGGAGAGAGACGGGAAAGCGAGATCGACTCACCTAGACACACTGAAAGAGTGTGGAAGGGCAGAAGGTGGGCAGAGCCCGTGGAAAGGGAGGTTCATCCTTCCTTGGTGGGGGAGGGAAAGAGGAGGGACAGCCTGGGCCAGTGAGGTCTGACACCCCCTCGCATCCCCTAGATACACCCACTTCTGATCCGGGACCGGAGGAGCGAGTCTAGCCGCAACAAACTGCTGAGACGCACAGTCTCCGTGCCGGTGGAGGGGCGGCCCCACGGCGAGCATGGTACGGCGGCCGAGCAGGCTCTCGTGCCCCGGACAGTGACGGGGAGAGGGCTGAAGGTGGACCGGGCTGCAGGGAGGGGGAGTCGGGGACCCGAGGGAGCTGTCAGGGGGTGGGAGGAGGCGGAGACAAAGTCTCACCTCCTGCTAGTGGGAGCCTGGGAAGAGAAGCGCCCTCCTCTGGGATCTGAAGAGGGACAGGGGCTGTGGGTGAGAGTCTCCAGTGGTCCTGGCTCTGTTTTCGCTCTCTTTTTCCTCTCCAGCAGCGAAGTTTGACTATTTTCCTGGTGCTTGTAAAAATAGTCTCCTTAGATCTTTAGCTTCCTGTCCGAGTTCCTGCCCCTGCCCCTCCCAGCCCTTGGTCTGGGATCTTGGAGAGAATGACCTAGTTCTTGCCCTCCCCCAGACCTCTGCCCCACCCCCACGCTCCTGATTCTTCTTCCAGGCCTTCTGGCCTGTGGGCCCTCCCTCTTTTCTTGCCCCTTTTTTTCTCTTGTCAACTGCTTCTATTTTCTGCAGTTCTATCACCCCCTTTCTCTTTCCTCCCCGATTTCTCTTATTTTCTCTACCCCTCTTGATTCCTCTGTCTCTCCCCTCTGCTCCCTGTGGAACTCCATCAGACCCCCATCTCATCTCCTTTCTGTCTGTCTGTAGAGCTATCTGCTCAGTCTGTCTCCAACTCTCTCCCTCTCTCCATCTGTCTCTTCCTCTCCCTCCCTCTTTCTGCCCCCCCTCCACCCCCCTCTTTAGTCATTTAAAAAAAGATTTTTGTCTTCCTGAGAAGTTCGCTTAAAAGGTTTCCATGGGAACAGTGAGGGGAGATGAAGGCAGAGAACAGAGATCTGTAGCCAAGGTGCAGAGAGACGCCCTCAGCCCCCGGAAACCCCCTAGTCACTGCCCCCTATCACTGCACTCCCCTTCCAGGACCAGGGATCTAGGTCCTCCATCCCCCCAAACCCTGATGACCCCTTTCTTCCACCAGCTCCCCTTCCCCTCAGGGATCCAGGCTTCTAGTTTCTCTTCCTTAGAGCCAGTGGCCTGTCTTCATCCCTTGGCTCCCTTCAGCCCTCTTCTGATAAGCCCAGGCCTCACTGCCCTTGGGGCCCATCTCTGGGACCTTGGGTGGGTGGGTGGCTGGCTAGGGATGTGTGTCATTGTCATGGAAACCTCTGACCATGGGGGTGTGTGGGTAGTACATCTCTGTGAGGCAAAGCCGGGTGGCGGTGGTAGTGGTGGTAGTGGTGGTGGTGGAGTGTGTACAGAGAATGTGTGTGATGTCTGTCACATCTGTGTGTGTGTGAGTCATGTCCATGTCTGGGAAAGGTTTGTGTGTTTGTGTGCACGTGTGCATACCTGTGTGTCCAGGCTAGAATGGTCACATGCTCATGGAGCATGTTTATCGTGTGTCCCGTGATTGGTGTCTCTGCCCACATTTCCCCATCTTTCTCCTTACCCTCAGGAGAAAGTCCTCAGAGTCTGGGGTCTCTGGTGTGGGTCTCCTGTGTGTTTTGGGTCGGGGCACCAGTGTGTGTTTGGAGTTGGGGATAGTATGTGGAGGTTGTTGTGTTGAGGATTCAGTAGGAGTTGGGAGGGGGTCCAGGGGTATATATATTTTGGGAGAGGGTTTAGTGAAAGAGCTGATAGCTGGTGAACGTTTGGGGTATTTAGGGGGACATGGAATGTGTAAAGGGTATGGAGGATGTGCAGGGGACATAGGGGTCTTTGGGACCTTGCGAAGATGTGTACTGAGGCTGTGGATGTGGATGCAGGAGCCCAGGAGAGGTCGCCGGACCTTTGAGGGGTATTAGAATCCAGGGCTCCTCCTCTGCTGGGTGGAGCCGCCACTCGTCGTTACCTCCGCGGTTTTGGTGGGGGGTCCTGCTCAGGCGGGGATGGTGGGAGGTCCGGTTGGTTTTGGGGGTCCCCTCGCCCCCCTCCCCCGTCCCTCTCGCGCTGTCTCCGGGCGACGGGGCTCGTGACAGAGGCGGCCACGGCAGCAGCGGTCGCCTAGCAACGGCGGCGGGGCCCGGGCAACGGCGGCAGCGGCGGGAGCGGCGGCGGAGGGAGCCGTTCCCGCGGCCGTCCCCGCACGGCCGTCCCGGCCGTCCCGGGCCCCGCCGCCTCCCCCACCGCTCCGGGCGGCGCGAGCCGGGCCGCGCCGCCCCCTCTCCCGCCGCACCCCGCCCCTCCCCCGCGCAGGGGCGGGGCCCCTCCCCCACCGGCGACACCCCCGACCCCCCCCCGGGGGGCGGTGCGAGGTAAGGGCGGGGCCGGGCGGACGAGGAGCGCGCGTGGGGGGGGGCGCCGCGCGCGTGGGGACGGGGGCGCGCGTGTGCGTGGGCGCGGGGACGGGGGGTGGGCAAGCCGCGGCGGCGGCGGCAGCTGCTGCTCCCTCCGCATGTTCTCGCTGCATCTTCCGAGTGGGGGGAGTTATGGTAACTGGAGGGGAGGCAGCGGAGGTCGGGGGGTCGGGGACCGGCCTCGTGGGGGCCAGGGTCGCTGTCGCGCGGGGGCGGCCGGTATGGGGTGGTCTTGGAGCCCTTCAGTGGAGGCGGCAGCTCGTGTGTGTTCGTGTTCGTGCGCCCTGTGTGTGTGCCATGTGCACACGGGGGCCCAGTTCCTCGTGCACACATGTGCAGCCTGTCATGTGCAAGACTGTCCTGTCTTATCTTGCCCTGCCCGGTTCCTGCCTAGAGGGCTGCTGGGCCGGCCACTGCCTTGTGAGCAGTGCCTGGCCATACTGGTACATGTCACCTCTGACCCTCAGCATGCATGCCCCCGGCTAGGGCTCACCTCCTGTCAGTCTCCTGTGTGTGGCTGCATGAGCAGGATTTTCTGTCCCTGGTGGCAGGTGTGTGTCTTTGCATGTGTGTGCCATCATTGGCCTGGGTATCTGTGTCAATCCCAGCATGGGTGTCCAGGGTGTGTCTGGATGTGGGTGGTGTGCGAGTGGGGGGAGGGAGTAAGTGTGTGTGAGTGTGTTCCTTGGAATCCTACCATATATGAAACACCTTTGGGCTACGCAGGTGTGAACCCTTGCTCAGTCAGGGAGCGGGGACAGAAAAGCTGAAAAGGGAAAGAGTGGGATAAAGAGGAAAAGTGGGGGGAAAGGAGGAGAGGAGGAATGAGAGAGGCTTGGAGAGGAGAGGAGAGCGAGCCCGGGAGAAAGAATAGCTGGAGAATGAGAATGTGGGAGATAGTTGAGCCAGATTTAGAAGAGAGAAAAGAGGATAAGAGAGCTTAAGATGGGGAACTGGATCGAGATGGTGGGAGAGGGGGCCTAGGAGCTGGGGAGGCCAGAGGAGGAGAGAGTCAGGCCTTTTGGTAAAGTGATTTCCCAGAGAAAAAAGGGGCAAGTTGGGAGAGGGCACCAGGTTCAAATAGGCCCTGTAAGGTCAAGCTTGGTCGGATTGGGGAGGCCACTCAGGCATAGGGGCTGGCTCACAGTGAGGCTTGTCACAGCAGCGACTGTCATTAAAGGTTCCTGTCCCCAGCACAGAGTTTTGCACCCATTTCTCTGTCCAACTCTGTTCTTCATCTTGCTCTGGCTACCTCCCTGCTCTGGCTCCCCTTGAGAGCTGCCAGCTGGGTGTGACAAGGAAGAAAGGCCAAAGGGAAGGTTAGGGGTTTGGGGGATTGGAGGGCAGGGCAAAATTCTGTGGGTGATGGCAAGATTAGAGAGGGTGGAGAGGCGGGAGTCTAAGCCCTTACTGTGTGTGTGTGTGACTGCAATTGTGTGTGTACACAGGGTGTGTACATGTGTGGGTGTGTGCACAATGCCTGTGTTACGGGTCTGTGTAGGTGGCTGTTATGTGTGTGCGTGCGTGTATACATCATGCAGCGATGGGACGTGGAGACCCAGGATCGCACAGTACGCTCATCAGGTTTGCTCTGTGTGTATACACGTGTGTGTGCTACGTTTTCGGTATGTGTCACTGCATGAAGCACTAATAACAGCATGTCCTGTGTTTCTGTCACTGTGCCCCCTTTTCCTATGTGTTTCTGCTCTTCTTTGTGGCATTAAGAGTCTTTGTAAGTATAAGTGTGTGTGGCCTCTGTGTATCTGTGATTTATATGTGAGTTCATGGATCTTAGTTTCTGGTAATATGTGTAAGGTTATATTACTTCCAAGAATTAAGCAAACCAATTAGCAAATCCGTTCTGCTTCTGTTGATTCTTTAGTTCCAAAGCAAAATTTTAGTGGATTTAAAGTTAGACTTTATGCCTTTATTAGAGGAGCTTGCATATGAAAATAATGCCTGAGCTAGATTCCCTGGAGTGAGAGTGAGGCAGCCATACCTGAGAAATGCAGAGACTAGGAAAAAGATACCCTGAACCCTTTTGTGCATTGTTGAGTGTGTAACAGAAGGATAATTAACGCATTTGCTCCTTGGCTTTTCTTTGTTCTGGTAGCAGTCACGGAGTCAGGGAAGGGCTGGGGGAGAAAAAGGGGTTGTCCTGAGACAGAGCGGATGTGGGTGTACTTTTCATGTGAATGAAGGATGCTTGTGCTTTTGGGATACGGGGACACCTTGATGTCGTCGGGATCGTGGTGTACTCAAGTGTGTATCTTAGAAGTTAAACTGCCTTCCCTTGTGGGGGGCCATGTGTATGTCTCAGGGTTAAATGTCCATTTCTGTAGTGTGCTGCCCACATGATGGCCTGGGGAACTCGGGCCACATGTCCACGCCAGCAGCTCTCATGTGGGTGTCTGGGTCCAAGTATGTACTCTCCTGTTGCAGTGCTCACATATGTCTAAGTGTGTATCCCATGGGGTATGTGGGCCTCAGGGTCTCAGAATGTGGATCCGTGGCACCCCCGTGCTCACAGTTGTCTGTGTGTCTCATAAGCACCTAGATCTCTATTTATTTTTTGTATTGTAGTTCTCATATACACATAGCCCCCACAGCTCACTGTATGTTTCTGTGTTCTACACATTTGTTCCTGAGGGACTGAAAAGGGTTCCTGTGTCACGGGGACCACATTTTTGTGTGCAGACCCCCTAACACCTGGGTTTTAGAGGCAAAGGAAAGCTGGGGACTGATTCTAGGGCAGTTTGCGGGAGATTTGCAATTCTGGAAGCAAACAGTGAAAATGTAGCTGTGGCCCTTCCTTGTTCTGGAACCTAGAGGGTTAACAGGCAGCTCTTCCGGTCCACCCGCCCCCCAAGCCTGTAGCTTCTTGTTGCCGTGGAGATGGTAGCCCCGCCCCTGATGCAGCACCTGCCCCCCCATTGGCTGCAGTGGTGACTGTGGGGCTGAGGGGGGAGCCCAGGCCTGGGCAGCCATTCTGGAGCTGGAGCCGGAGCTTGGCATCCCCCCACTTTCATTCTCATCTAGCCCCTCGGCCCCTCTAAATTCCTTGGCAGCAGAGCCTCAGCCTCCCTCCTCGGAGCTGCCACCCTTCTAGACTCTTGGCAGGCTGAGCTTCATCTGCATTCACCTCCCCTCCTCCTCCTCCTCTCCCTACCCTCACTTGGGAGTCCCCGAACCCCCACTGCCCATCCTCCCCACCCCCCTGCATTCATCTTTTCTCCCCTTCCCCCCTTCCCTTCTGAGTCCCTGCCACTGCAGTGCACGTGGAACCGACTCTTCCTCCCCTCCCCCCCGTCTGCCCCTTCCTTGAATTTTCTGTCCCCAGCCTTCTTCCCCTGCTACTCCTCATAGGTCTCTCCCAAGACATCCCCCCTCCAGTCCAGGGAGGGGGTCATGGGAGGCAGCCCTGGTCCTCCAGACAGACAGGGATTCCAGGAGGGGAGGGCAGGTGGAAGATGTGCCCAGCTGAGGGAAGAGGAAAGCTTGCCTGTGGGCAATGACCTTTAACCCAACTTTCCCCCCCAGCTAGCCCCTTCCTGGGGGGGTGAGCACCAAGGGCCTAGCTTCTGTGGATTTTTGGGGTCCTTTATCACTGGGGTTTTACTGACCCTCCCAGCCATGCCCCTCTGCTGACAGCCAGCCCCAGTCATGGGCCTAAGGCCTCCCACCCCGTCCCCCTCGGGGGGCTCCGGCTCGGGTTCCTTGCCCCCTCCTTCCCGCCGCCAGCCTCTCAGCCGCCGCTGCTCTTCCTGCTGCTTTCCGGGGGGTAGGTGAGGCTGGAGCTGAGGGGCAGAGGGAGGGGGGTGAATGTGCTGGGGCCAGGGGTGGAAACCCGGACTAACAGCGACCCCCTCCCCAACTTCCCTTCTGGCCCTTTCCTCTCGTCCAGAATACCACTTGGGTCGCTCGAGGAGGAAGAGCGTCCCAGGGGGGAAGCAGTACAGCATGGAGGCCGCCCCCGCTGCGCCCTTCCGGCCATCGGTGAGTGAGTGAAGGCGCCTGCCAGGTGTGGCTCAGCTGGGACCCCTCCCCTCCAGCCCCAGCTGGAGCCCCAGGATTCTGAGAGGGGGCAGGAGGGGGAGAGTGAGAGAGAGAGTGTGTGTGTGTGTCTCCCCACCTCTTTGGTTTTCCCCTTCTTGGCTCTGCCCCCCTGCTTCTCAGACCAGTCCTCCCACCTTCTCCAAGCTGGTGTGTGTGTGTTTGTGTGTGTGCTTGCACCCGTGGGAGCAAAGGAAGACACACTGGTAGCAGGGCTTCTATCCCCTTTTCCTCGCCTCTAGAGACTTCCCTTTTCCCCCCATCCCACCTTCATCCAGGAACTCTTTACCAGCTGAGGGGTGAGTAGGTAGAACTGACCCTGCCCCAACCCACCCCTACCCCATTTTCACCCCCAGCAAGGCTTCCTGAGCCGGAGGCTAAAAAGCTCCATCAAACGCACAAAGTCACAACCCAAACTTGACCGGACCAGCAGCTTTCGCCAGATCCTGCCTCGCTTCCGAAGTGCTGACCATGACCGGTACAGGGGCTGGAGTGGGTGGGATGGGGGTTATCTGAGTACAGAGGTGAAGGCCTCAGATTGGTTGAGGGATGTTATGGGGCAGAGAGGCAGGAGAGGGCTAGGGAGCAGGGAGAGGATGAGCAGAGTCAGGAAAGAGAATGAAGGTGAAACCAAGGAGGGACTCTTCTGGCTGACAGAAGGAGCTGTAGAGAAAGACAGAGAAGGAGTGACAGAGCCTAGGAGGAACATTTAAGGACTCGAGGGAAGGGGTGGTGGGTTGGTAGGAGAGGGAGGATCTAGGTAGAAGGGTATGAGGGAAGGGCAGCAGGTTGGCATGGGGCTGGGGCTGGCAGATACTAATGGATGAGGGAAGGGACAGCATAGAGCCTGACAGAGACAGAGAAGGCTGGCACAGGTATGCAGGTTGACAGAGTGGGGGGAGGCTGTGGTCAATGCATGGACTGAAGCACGAGGAAGAAGCCCTCAGAGAAGTCCAGAGGGCACTGCCTCTGAGGCCGGGGTTGCAGGAGATCTGATGTTTGCTTCTGTTGTCTGCTGCTTGCGGTCCCTCTGTGGGTTTCCCCCTCACCCAGTCACTCCCCAGGGAGAACCCTGTCCTTCCTTTCCCCCATGTCTGGCCGCCCCCAGGATTGGGCAGGTAGGGAGGTTGGGATAGGTGAGTCACACCTTTCCCTGCCCCCCACCCATGTCACCAGAGCTGGATTTGGGGCTGGCGGGGGGTGAGGGCATGGTATTCCTGGCCGCGGGGGTGGGGGGCCGGGGGAGCGTCGCGCTGACGCCCGAGATGACGGGGCTGCTATAAATAGCTTCATGGAGGCTCCCACACCCGAGCTCCCCCTCCCGCTTCCCTACTGCTCTCCACTCTTCATCCCCTGGCCATCTCCATCCCCCTCACTCTCCTGTGCCTCCTCTCCTGTGCCCCCATCCTCCATTATCCTCCATTCTCCCTCAGCCCCTTTCCTTCTGCCCTCCCATGGTGACTGTCCGGTTTCATCCCCTGTGTCTCCCATCTCTGTTCCCACGTCCGTCTCTCCAGCTGTCCCTCCTCATCTTCTCCATCCTCCGTCTCTCTGCACATATCCTTGCCTCCTTCTTTCCTGCTTCTTGTCCTGTCCCCATTTTCAGTTTCTTGTCTTCATTCTCATTTTTCTGCCCACAGTTTTCTCCTGTTTCTTGTGATTTTCTCTCAGTTTTTCCCTTGATTCTGCTAAAACTTGTCCTCTTACCTCATTCAATCATTCTGTAAATCATTAAATGTTTTTTAGGCACTAGCTGTGTGTCAGGCCCAAACAGACATCTTTGTACTTCTGGTTTTTTACTTTCACTTTTCTCCTTGTATTGAGGCTCTGGTTTGGGAGGGTCACCTAGAAGCCCCACCTACAAGTGTCCCAGGCCCACCTGTTCTCTTTTTTTTCTGCCATGGTCCATTTCTGGCTTGAGATATTTCTAGGTGTCCCCAGTCCTCACAACCCCTTAGGTGTGAACTGGAGGGAGGGGGTTTCTTGAAAGGTCTGGTTTCTCTCACATCCCTCATGTCCTTCCCCAGGGATGGGCTGGATTTCTTTCTGTCTGTGTCCCTGTGGGATGGGGGTTCAGGAGGCCCTTTCCCCAAGTCTCCATCCTAGAGCCAGACTGATGATGCAGGCCCCCGGGTGTGTAAGAAGAATGGGGGCCCTGATCCTCTCTCCTGAACCCCCTGCCTGCCAGGGCCCGGCTGATGCAGAGCTTTAAGGAGTCACACTCTCATGAGTCCTTGCTGAGTCCTAGCAGTGCAGCTGAGGCCTTGGAGCTCAACTTGGATGAAGATTCCATTATCAAGCCAGTGCACAGCTCCATCCTGGGCCAGGAGTTCTGTTTTGAGGTACTGGGTCTAGTGGGCCGGGGAAGGCTGAAGGGCAGGGGTGATGAGGGTGAGGGCAGAGAGGCCTGGAGGAGGTGGCACAGGTGGGGACGTCAAGGGAATAGAAACCTCTGGAGCTGGGAGGATAGGCCAGGGAGGAAGAGATAGTGGTGGAGGCTCCAGTCCTCAGGAGTCACCTCCCCTCCAGAGCCCCGTCTCAACTCCACACCCCTCTCTAGGTAACAACGTCATCAGGAACAAAATGTTTTGCCTGTCGTTCTGCGGCCGAAAGGGACAAATGGATCGAGAATCTACAGCGGGCAGTAAAACCCAACAAGGTATTGGGAGTAAAGGGGACACAAACAGCACGGGCAAGGCAAAGGTCAAGCCACAGGGAAGCTGGGAGCGTAGAGGAGAGGAAAGCTAAAGGAAGGGAGACTTGGGGGAAGAGGGGACCGAGGTGGAGGGGACCTGGATAAGCGGGAGGTGACCCTCATCTTTTTTTGAGTCCCTCATTTCTTTTCCCTTTCTTTCTACTTCATGATCTGTTTCCTTACCATAGAAATCATAGACTTATGGAGTTGATGGGGCTCTGCAAGGCTTCTGGTCCGTCTTCCTTGCAGGTAGAAATACCCTGCTAATAACCTGACAGGCGGTTGCCCAGCCCCCGCGCAGCGGTTTTGCAGGACAAGTGATTGTCGGCTAGCCATGTCTCTAGACCTTGGTTTCCTTTCTGTAAAACTGGTGGGAATGGGGTTGGAAGAGATGATCTCTAAAGTGTCTTTGGCTCAGCAATTCTACGAGTCTGTGTTCTTCCCAAGACTTCTGTTTCCCAGGAGAAAGGCTCCTAGTTCTGTCAGCTCTTCTCTATATCCCAGTTTCCAGAGAGCTCATAGTTCTGGTGACCCTTCTTTGGGAGATCCCTTGTTTCTCAATATCTTTCTTAAAGAATTAGACCCAAGATGCTCAATGCGATCTAACCCATGCACCCTGCTCCAGACACCAGACACCATGCTCCTTCCACATTGCGACATCGCCTGAGCCTCACCACGAGCTTGTGGTCAGTTGTATCCTCTTAAGCCCTTTTCATACTAACTATATAGCCTCACTCATCCTGTATTTGTGCAATTCTATTTTTTTTGGAATTAACTTCTAATTGTCTTTGAAAGACTCCCCACTTCTCCCTTTGAAGCTCCCCCTTAATATTTTTGGTTTGTTTTTCTAGCTTTTAAAATCTTCCCCAATACTGTTTCTATTATCTGGTGTATGAGCTACCCTTCAGTAGTAGTTTCCTAGGGCTGCTGTAACAAATTATCACAAAGTGGGTTGCTTAAAACAATAGAACTTTATTCTCTCACAGTTCAGGAGACTGCAAGTCCAAAATCAAGGTGTTGGCAGGGCTTTGCTCCCTCTGAAGCTCTAGGAAGAATCTTGCCTCTTCATAGCTTCTGGTGGTTGCCGGCAGTCTTGGGCATTCCTTGACTTGTAGCTGCATCTGTCCATTTTCTGCCTCCCTCTTCACATGGCCGTCTTCCCTCTGTGTGTCTCTGGTCTCCAAATCTCCCTCTCCATGTAGACACCAGTCATTGGATTTAGGGCCCACTCTCATCCAGTATGAGCACATCTTAATATAAGTATATCTGCAAGGACCCTATTTCCAAATAAGGTCTCATTCAGTGGTTCCGAGTGGACATGAATTTTGGGGGCAATCTGTTCAATCCAGTACACCCTTCTCAGCCTTATGTTTGTTGTCTCATAGACTGTCTCACTTTCTCACTGGCTCTCCTCTTTTGGTGTCTCTGTCTCTCTGTCCCTTCCCCTTTATCCGCGGTGCTCACCCCACCATGCCAGGACAACAGCCGCCGGGTGGACAACGTGTTGAAGCTGTGGATCATAGAGGCCCGGGAGCTGCCCCCCAAGAAGCGGTACTACTGTGAGCTCTGCCTAGATGACATGCTCTATGCGCGCACCACCTCCAAGCCCCGCTCGGCCTCAGGGGACACCGTGTTCTGGGGCGAGCACTTTGAGTTTAACAACCTGCCGGCGGTCCGTGCCCTGCGGCTGCATCTCTACCGTGACTCTGACAAAAAGCGCAAGAAGGACAAGGCGGGCTATGTCGGCCTGGTGACTGTGCCCGTGGCCACCCTAGCTGGGCGCCACTTCACAGAGCAGTGGTACCCCGTAACCCTGCCAACAGGCAGTGGGGGCTCCGGGGGTATGGGGGGCTCAGGTGGGGGCGGGGGCTCGGGGGGCGGCTCAGGGGGCAAGGGCAAAGGAGGTTGCCCGGCTGTGCGGCTGAAAGCACGTTACCAGACAATGAGTATCCTGCCCATGGAGCTGTATAAGGAGTTTGCAGAGTATGTCACCAACCATTATCGGATGCTGTGTGCAGTATTGGAGCCTGCCCTGAACGTCAAGGGCAAGGAAGAGGTTGCC
The DNA here is from genome assembly GCF_057802395.1 of Ceratotherium simum simum. Lineage (NCBI taxonomy): Eukaryota > Metazoa > Chordata > Mammalia > Perissodactyla > Rhinocerotidae > Ceratotherium > Ceratotherium simum. Next base: position 35,170,828 of record NC_141912.1, read on the forward strand.
AGTGCACTGGTTCACATCCTGCAGAGTACGGGCAAGGCCAAGGTGAGTGCTGTGCCCTCAGGAAAAGGTGACCTGGGAGTGGGCACTTGCTTGAGGGGACAGTGAGGCTAGGGCACTTCTGTCTTCACGAGCTTGGCTTGTGCAGAGGCTGACCCTTGGATTTTTCTGGGCCCCAGGACTTCCTTTCAGACATGGCCATGTCTGAGGTGGACCGGTTCATGGAACGGGAGCACCTCATATTCCGCGAGAACACGCTCGCCACTAAAGCCATAGAAGAGTACATGAGACTGATTGGTCAGAAATACCTCAAGGATGCCATTGGTATGGCCCACCCTCAGGTCCTCTTCCCAGACCCACCAGATGCCACCCCAACCCTAAACCTGGCTACTCTAGACCCCAAGTCCACCTTCCTCAGCTTGATGCTTCCAAGCCCAGAGTCCCTGGACTCTAGCCTCCAACCACACGATTCCAAGATTCCCCCAACCCAGGTAGTCCGTGTCCCTGCCCTTGGAAAGTGTGACCACCCCCGTTGTGCCCCCACCCCCTCCCCCAGGGGAATTCATCCGTGCTCTGTATGAGTCCGAGGAGAACTGTGAGGTGGACCCCATCAAGTGCACGGCGTCCAGTCTGGCAGAGCACCAGGCCAACCTGCGAATGTGCTGTGAGTTGGCCCTGTGCAAGGTGGTCAACTCCCATTGGTGAGACTGGGAACGCTGGGTTGGGGGGCCGGGGTCAGGGGAGTCGTGTGTTCATCCGTTCATCCATCTGTCCATCCTCAAAGAGGACTGAGTACCAGTTACGGGCAAAGCGTTGTGCTGGGTGCTGTAGAGCACTCAGAGGAATGAGGGCTGGCCGCTGCCCTCAGAGGACCTCCACCAGAATGAGGGACAAATTAGAGACACCAAGGGCCACAGAACAGTTGTAGTATGTGTTAAATGCCGAGGGAAGGTCCCCCCATACAACCTAAGGTCAGAGAAGGCAGAGCTTTGCTTGCAATAAGCAGGGAAGTCTTTGTGGAGGAGATGCCCCTGGGCTGGGCTTTAAAGACTGGGTCAGGTTCTGATGTATGGATATGGTGGGCAAAGAATACATTCCAGCAGGCTATGGGCCAGGCGCATGCATGGAGGTGAAAGGCCCAGGAGCTTTCAGGGGACAGCAGTTAGAACAGGTTTAACAGAGCACATGGCTCATAATGGAGAGTGGTGGGAGAGATGTCTGGACGGGGGTTTGGAGTTAGACTCTGGAAGGCCTCAGCTGCCAGGTTCAGGAGTTTGAGTTCATTGGTAGGTCATGGGATGCCATTAATGGTGCTGATGCCAGGAAGTATCATGACTGAGAAGATTAATCCTTGAGTAGAGTGGAGGGCAGAGGTTGACTAGAGTCAGGAGAATGAAGTCCAGGCTAGTTGGGGGCTGTTGTTCATGGATCAGGCATGAAAGTCAGATCTTGAATCCGGATGGTGGCAGGAAAGTAGAGAAGGGGCTGCTGTAAGGACCCCCTGAGGAAGGGATCTGCAGGACTTTTCAACTGACTCTTAGGGAGGGGGCATGTCTGTGGGGAGCTGAGCCCATGAGGCTGGTGTTGGGGAGACCTGTGGCCTCACTGACAGAACCAGGGAAGTCAGGAGGAGGAGCCTGTTGGAGGTGTGGGGGCGATGGTGAGCTCTGCTTTACTGCAGTCAGAGTTTAAGGTGTCAATGGAACACTGAAGTGGAACAGGGAGGTGTGGGGAGTGTGAGCTCTGAGCCATTCCAGGGACTGGGGATCATGCCAGGGGCACCTCCATCCCCATTTCCCTGGAATCCAGAAGAGTTGGGGGGTCCGAGCTCCCTGTACCTCAAGTGACCCTCCATCTCTCTCCCATCTCTGTCTCTCCCTGGTGTCTGTTTTTCTTCTCCCCCTCTCCTTGTCTCTCTCACACATCCTCCGTCTCTCTCCCGCGTGTCTCTCTCCGCTCACCTTCTCTCCTCCTCCATTTCTCTCTCCCTAATCTGTCTCCTCTGCCACAGCCCTCTTCTTCCAGCAGCCTCCCGTCTTCCTCCTGCAGTCCCTCCCTCCCTGTCTCTCTCACCTGTTTCCACACCCTCACCTCCTACCACCCCCCTCAGCATGCTCCCTGGAAGCTGAGGGTCTCTGGGGCTCAGTCCCGGTCTCTCTCTTTCTTTCTCTCTCTCTCTGTCTCCCCACCCCTTCCCCCCAGCGTGTTCCCGAGGGAGCTGAAGGAGGTGTTTGCGTCGTGGCGACTGCGCTGCGCAGAGCGGGGCCGGGAGGACATCGCTGACAGGCTGATCAGCGCCTCGCTCTTCCTGCGCTTCCTCTGCCCAGCCATTATGTCGCCCAGTCTCTTTGGGCTCATGCAGGAGTACCCAGATGAGCAGACCTCACGAACCCTCACCCTTATCGCCAAGGTCATCCAGAACCTGGCCAACTTTTCCAAGTGAGGGAAGCCTCAGGCAGGGGGTAGGGGAGGGCTGGGGGTGGGCCGGAAAGGTCTCCTGACTCCCTAGAGACCCTGAGACAGGGTGGGTATGAGGCCTTGTGTGTGTGACCTCTGCCTTTTGGATGTCTTGGCCAGGTTTACCTCAAAGGAGGACTTTCTGGGATTCATGAATGAGTTTCTGGAGCTGGAGTGGGGTTCCATGCAGCAGTTCCTGTACGAGATCTCCAACCTGGACACGCTGACCAACAGCAGTAGCTTTGAGGGTTACATCGACTTGGGCCGAGAGCTCTCCACACTGCATGCCTTGCTCTGGGAGGTGCTGCCCCAGCTCAGCAAGGTCAGCAAATGCCCCTCTGCCCCGTCCCCAGCTGTCTCCAGAGGCTTCTGTGGCCTGAGAGAGCACCCCCTGCACACATTTTTCTCCCCCCTGTTCCCAGATGTATCACCACCACTCTCCCCAGCTCAGACACCCTCTGAGGCCCTCTTAGAGCTGGGCATATAGCCCCCAGGTAATAGCCTCACCCTTCCAGGAAGCCCTCCTGAAGCTGGGCCCGTTGCCCCGGCTCCTCAATGACATCAGCACAGCTCTGAGGAACCCCAACATCCAAAGGCAGCCAAGCCGCCAGAGCGAGCGGCCCCGGCCTCAGCCCGTAGTGCTGCGGGGTCCATCAGCCGAGATGCAGGGCTACATGATGCGGGACCTCAACAGGTGAGCACCCGGGACCCCCACACTTATGCCCCAGGAGCCCCTCCTTTTCTGTTGTGGATACACTTCACTCTAGGGCTTGAAAGAAAGGGAAAAGAAGCAAGTTCTCAGAGAAAATGGTAAGGAGACAGGTACAGTCAGTGGTTAGGCTGCGAGTCCTTTAAAGCCAGAGGGAGCCCCAGGAGAAGTGCGGAGGCTCCTCCAGCTTGTTGTAAGCCTAGGGGGTCTGGCTGTCCCAGAGCTGCGGTTCAGCCAGTGCATGCTGGATCAGCGATGTGGTGTCAAAACGTGCAAATATCTCTGTACTAGCTGGTAAATAGGCACTACCCCCAGCCTCCCACCAGAACCCCACAGACCTCGCCACGATCCAGCACTAGAGAAGTAACACCTGGACCCTAGCGGGGCCTCCCAAGCCACAGCATCCGTTCCGATGGGACGGCGCCGGGCCTCAGCTGCTGCTCACTGTTTGATGACCGCCCGGCTTGTTCCTCTGCCCTGTCTCTCCCTCCACGATGCCATACCCATTCCACCATTCCCACTTCTCCTTCCATTCGTCCATGCCTTCTGCCCACCTCTCTCATTCTCTGTCTGTGCTCGCCCCTCTTTCCATCTCTCTCCAGCTCCATCGACCTTCAGTCCTTCATGGCTCGAGGCCTCAACAGGTGAGGGGCTCTCCCCTCCCCCGCCCTCCTCTCCTCTCCTGTCTGCTCCCCCTCCCCCACTCCAATGGCCTTCACCTTCCTCCTCTCCTCTTCTCCTCCATGCACCCTCATCTCCTCCATATCTGCCCAGACCTGCCCCTCATCCCTCCTCTTGCTGCCCCCTTCTCCCCTCCTCTAGGCCTCCCTCCCTGCTTGGAGGGGCCTTGTCCTTGCCTTCTGCCCACATCTCCCCTCCCGTCCTCCCTACTGCCCTCTCCAGAGCTGCCGCTGCCAGCTCTCAGCCCTTCCCTGTGGGTCCCACTTTGCACCCCAAGGCCTGTGCCAGACCACAGCAAGTCCATCAGCAGCAGCCTTGGCCTTACCTTCCTGCTTGTGTGCCCCCTTCCCTTCCCACAGCTCTATGGACATGGCTCGCCTCCCCTCCCCAACCAAGGAAAAGCCGCCCCCACCACCCCCTGGTGGGGGGAAGGACGTGTTCTATGTCAGCCGTCCACCTCTGGCCCGTTCCTCGCCAGCATACTGCACGAGCAGCTCAGACATCACAGAGCCAGAGCAGAAGATGCTGAGTGTCAACAAGAGTGTCTCCATGCTGGATCTGCAGGGCGATGGGCCCGGTGGCCGCCTAAACAGCAGCAGTGTGTCCAACCTGGCGGCCGTCGGGGACCTGCTGCACTCGAGCCAGGCCTCCCTGACAGCGGCCTTGGGGCTGCGGCCGGCGCCTGCTGGACGCCTCTCCCAGGGGAGTGGCTCGTCCATCACTGCGGCTGGCATGCGCCTCAGCCAGATGGGCGTCACCACGGACGGTGTCCCTGCCCAGCAACTGCGTATCCCCCTCTCCTTCCAGAACCCTCTCTTCCACATGGCTGCTGATGGGCCAGGCCCCCCAGGGGGACACGGAGTGGGCGGTGGCCATGGCCCACCCTCTTCCCATCACCACCATCACCACCATCACCACCACCGAGGTGGAGAGCCCCCAGGGGACACCTTTGCCCCATTCCATGGCTATAGCAAGAGTGAGGACCTCTCCTCAGGGGTCCCCAAGCCCCCTGCTGCTTCCATCCTTCACAGCCACAGCTACAGTGATGAGTTTGGACCCTCTGGCACTGACTTCACCCGTCGGCAGCTCTCACTCCAGGACAACCTGCAGCACATGCTGTCCCCTCCCCAGATCACCATTGGTCCCCAGAGGCCTGCCCCCTCAGGGCCTGGAGGTGGGAGCGGTGGTGCGGGCAGTGGCGGGGGTGGCGGGGGCCAGCCGCCTCCGTTGCAGAGGGGCAAGTCTCAGCAGTTGACAGTCAGCGCTGCCCAGAAACCCCGGCCATCCAGCGGGAATCTGTTGCAGTCACCGGAGCCGAGTTACGGCCCTGCCCGTCCGCGGCAACAGAGCCTCAGCAAGGAGGGCAGCATTGGGGGCAGCGGGGGCAGCGGTGGCGGAGGGGGTGGGGGGCTCAAGCCCTCCATCACCAAGCAGGTAGGTGAGGGTGGGAGGAAGGAGGGATGGGTGAAGAGCAGCGAGGGAAGAGGAAATGGGATGGAGAATTGGGGGTAGAATAGAGTCTGTGGTCTGAAGTTCCTCACAATTGTCTCACCTCCTTTCGTTCATTAAACAAATGCGTATAGAGTGCCCGCTCTGTGCCATGTGCTGTTCTGGCACTGTGGATTCGGCAGTGAACAACAGACAAAAATCCCTGCCCTCACGGAGCTCACGTTCAGAGGGGAGACATGATAAATAACGCACATAGCAGTCGCGAGGTGACCAGTGCCAGAGCAGGGGAACAGGGTGGGGACTGTCACCTCTTCTGGCAGTGCTCTCCCTCTCAGTGCACCCTGCCTTCTCCCACCTTCCCTCTCTCCCTCTGTCCCCACCTTGCCTTGTCCCAGCACTCTCAGACGCCATCCACGCTCAACCCCACGATGCCAGCCTCCGAGCGGACAGTGGCCTGGGTCTCCAATATGCCTCACCTGTCAGCTGACATCGAGAGTGCCCACATCGAGCGGGAAGAGTACAAGCTGAAGGAGTACTCCAAGTCGATGGATGAGAGCCGGCTGGACAGGGTACGCTGGGCCCACCGGCCCCACACCCGCTTTGTCCTTCTTGCCCCTGGGAGGCCTCTAGTCATTGCCAAGGGAAGTGTCCAGGGTCAGGCAGTTATGATGGAAAGAAAAGACAAAGACCTGCTCCTGTCTCTTGAGAAGCTTCAGTCTATTAGGGGAGACCAGATACAATCAGTCCATTGAAAAGCCAATTTCAACTCTATTTTGTGGATTATACACATTGTAGACTATCTGGGGAAAACATGTTCTATCTTAGGCTTACCTCCGTATTCTTCCCCAGGGAGAACATAAGCCCTGGCTCTTAAGATTGCTACCAGCAGTGTGAGCTGATAAATTGGGCAGGGGCAGAGGGGCTACATTATGCTACAAGCAATGTCTGGCTTACCCAGTCACTGTCCCATGGGCACTAGTGACAGAGGGTCAGTGTTCGAATGCGGTGTGTATTGGCCCGTTTGTGGAAAGACCATCCAGACTCTCAGCTGGTGATGGCCCAGAGCAAAAGACAATAAGAGCCCTGGGGAACACACAGATAACTTAGCAGAAAGTTGCTTGGGGACACTATTGTTCCCAGGACCCTGAGGCAGAGGGTGGCTGCAGGATTAGGTTGTATGTAAAGAATGTATGGCTCCAGCTTGGGGGAGCAGAGCAGTGTCTTGGGGGATGTGGTCTTTAAGCATAGGAAAATGTTGGGATTAATTTAGATGGACTTGGTCCAGCAAATTCCATGAGAGAATTAAGCCCTGATGCCCCAAGGTAGCCATCGTAGGCAATCAATTAATGTCTGTCCTTTGTATCCAGAATGGGGTTCATTGTGTATGTACCCTCTTCGGAGAATGAGAAAGTAGTCTCTCAAATCATTTTCTCTGTTCTGTGGTTCAGATGAGGAATCTTTGTCGAGGGAGGCTCTAGACTAGTACTGTCCAGTAGAACTTTCTGCAGTGATGGAAATATTCTATAGTCTGCACTGTCCAATACGGTAGCCATTGGCCACATGTGGCTGGTGCAATTGAGGAACTGAATTTTTAGTTTTATTTAAATTTTAAGTAGCCATATGTGGTTAGTGGCTATTGTGTTGAATTGGATAGCACAGCTCTCAACTTCAGAGCCCTGGGCAGATAAATGACTCTATAGGGCAGATGAAATGACTCTTCTGAGCCCTCTCAGCCCCAGAATTCCAGGGTCATTATCCACAGAGAGGCATTGCTGGATTCTGAGCCTGGACTCACTTGAAGCCCAGACACCCTGTCCCCAGGACAGAGCCTTTCCCCTCCCTAGACAATGTCTTTTTTTCCTGGTTTCCCCCATGTGCTCTGGAGCCTGGGCTGGGGCTGAGGAATCACCTTAGGTGTAATTTTGGGGTACAGTCACTTGAGATGTGTCTGTGAGTCTGCCTAGGTTCCTGTGTGGGTCCTCATCTGTCCAGATGCACATGTGAGGACATGTATATACCTCTCAAGGTGGGGGAGTCTATGACTTGCTCCATTTTGAGGGAACCTCAGCTCTATGGAAGGGCCTTCTCAAAAGTGAGCATGTGTATGATTCACAGGCGGGGGAAGGGCTGGAGAAGGCGGTTGGGATCTCCCTCGCAAGGCAGTGGCTGTGCCTGGCAGGCAGGGATGGAGGCTGGGTGGTGGGATCATGGCAAGGTGCCCCTCACAGTGCGGGGTCGTGTGCCCGGCGGGCAGGTGAAGGAGTACGAGGAGGAGATCCACTCACTGAAGGAGCGGCTGCACATGTCCAACCGGAAGCTGGAAGAGTATGAGCGGAGGCTGCTGTCCCAGGAAGAACAGACCAGCAAAATCCTGATGCAGTATCAGGCCCGACTAGAGCAGAGCGAGAAGAGGCTAAGGCAGCAGCAGGTGGAGAAGGACTCGCAGATCAAGAGCATCATTGGCAGGTGAGGAGCGGCCCGGGGAGGGGTAGCGAGGGAGAGTCTGAGGCTGAAGAGAGCCAGTGAGCTCCCCCTCCAGCCCCCCAACTCAGGACACCATGAGGAAAGCCCACCATCCTCCTCCCAGGGATGCCACCCACTCACCCATCACTAGAAGGGGAGAAACCTCTTGCTTAGTGCATTAAATGTCTGTTTACCAATGCTGATCTCTCTCCTGATAGAGTCACTTCTAAAGCCCTTGGAAAATGTGCGTTACTGTCCAACCATCACTATGTGTCTGGACCCAGCCTAGGCTGGGACTACCCATTGGTTATTCTCAACCCAACCTGTGATGTTCACCCCGAACCTAAGCAGGGATCCCTAGCCAGAGTAGCCCCTGACCATCCCCATCCTGGGCGGGCCCTCTCTCTCCAGCCTTGGAAAAGTGTTCCGTCAGAAAATAAGTAACCCTTACTTCATAAAGCCTGTGCACATTTTCAATTGCTCTGCCAAGCTCTGGGCTCCAAAGGAAGTGTCTCAGCAAGGGGTCAGTTATCTTGAGAACTTGGCAGGACCCCAGGCCCCACTCCAACTAGAGCCAGCATCATTTTGATCCATTCTAAAATTATTTTTGAGTAAGTTTTAATTAGAAGAAAAAGGCTTGACTTGAAACCTTTTTTGAAAACCACTGCTCTCATTGATACCCTTTATGAGAAATCACCTTAAGAATCTCTGTCAAAGGCAGGGACATCTGAGAATAATAGTGATTGTAGAGATCCCTCTTGGGCAAAGGGTGCCTCTCAGGGGCTGCACTGGAGATGGCCTAGGTTCAGTGGAATGGGGGACATAGAAGCCAGGTCTTCAGCCACAGAGGTTCAATGGGAGGGCACTGTCCTGAATGGAAGAATGGAGGGCCAGGGGTGTCTGGGTGATAGAGCTCTTAGAGCCCCATAAAGCTGCCCTTAGCAGGGAGACGTGAGGGACCCTGAGAGGAAGGTGAATAACAGGGAGTCTTTTGGCTTGGGGAGGGATTGAGGGAGAGAAGAGAAGGATACCTGAGGCTTTTCCAGGGAGCTGCAGGGGTTCCCTGGTATCAGAAGTTACATGGGCAGGCTCCGAGCCCGTGCCCGCCACTAACCCCACTGAAGCCCGTCCCTTCAGGCTGATGCTGGTGGAGGAGGAGCTGCGCCGGGACCACCCCGCCATGGCTGAGCCGCTGCCCGAACCCAAGAAGAGGCTGCTCGACGCTCAGGTGGAAATTACAATGTCATTTATCTTCTCCGTGTCCCATCCCCATCCATCCCACTGTCCTTCGTGCACTCACTGCACCAGCCACCCCAGCCCCATCGCCATCTGTCTCTCCCACAGTCTTCCATTTGTCCACTGGCTGCTCCCAGCAGCCCCTCAGTGACCCCATCTTCATCCCATCGTCTGTGCCTTTGTCACTCCTGGCAGCGTCAGCCCACCCCCTGTGCCTTCCCACCCTGTCCTTCCCACTCCTGTGTGCGTCTCAGGATTTCTACCAGAACCTCGGCCTCTCTGCCCCCAGACCCCACCCAGGTCCCGAACCCCCTGCCCCTTCTGTGCCCACTCCTGTTCAAGTCAGGGAGCGCAGCTTCCTCTGAGCTCTTCTTGGGCCAAGAGGGCTAGAGGCTGCAGTTTGCTAGAACAGAGTACAGGGCAGTATGAGTTCTAGTTTCCCCCGGCTTTGGATGGTGCCCTGGGGAGTTGGGGTCCCCATCACCTCTGTTCTCTTGGCTCCCCAATTTTCCTGACTCCTTGGCAGCTCCCGTGTAGCTTCCTTTTCCTGACTCTTCAGATCTTGAGGGCCTCCCACCCTGTAAGCCTCTCCTTTCCCTCCGTGTTTAAGTCCAGCCTCCTTTGGCCTATCTCTCCCTCTGGTCCTCACACCTGACTGGCTTTCCAGCTCCCTGCTGCCCTCCTTCTCTTCTCATCAGCCAGCTTTTAGGAGCTCCCTCCTGCACCTTTACCCCTTGCTCTTCCCAAATTCTGCTCACTTTGCCATCCATGCTCCTCCTTCCTCTGCTCTGACCGCCAGGCTTCCCCACCACCGCCACTAAGGCTCCTGACCCCATGACCCCACTCTCTCCCCCTGCAGCTCCTCATCAGGTAACTCTCCTGGTTCCGCTTTGACCACGGGCGGAGGACACAGGGGGAGGTGACTCCGGACCACTGCAGGTTGGTCGTGAAGCCCACTCCCCTCCGACTCTCCAGAGCCTCTCCCCCCTCACTGCTGCCTTCCACACCTGAGAACCTCCACAGACCCTACCCTCCTGACACCTCCTGCACAGACCCACCTCCCAAGGCACTGCCCCAAGAGAGCACTTCCTGCTGCCTCCCTGAACTGTTAGTGATACCTTACCAGTACCAGGCACTTCCCCCTAGACAGGCTGGGCGCATCCCCAGATCACACTCCCTGCCTACACCCCCGCCCCAGCCTCCTCCTGACTCAGTCCTCTCCTCTCCCTCTCCAGTGTATGTCTGTCACCCCCCATTTCACCAGAGCGTGCTTGGGGGTTGGGATGTTGGGGGTGGAGTTTGTTAAAGGGGTGGTGGTGAATGGTGGGTTGGGGGACCCCGGCTAGAGGGGCTGTGCTGACTGCAGCAGGTAGGTTGGGGTTTCTTCTTCCTTCCCTAACCTTGGTTCTCTGCCCCTGCTCCTCCCACCCCCACCTGTTTCTCTTCCTCCTCCCTTACACCTGTGAGGTAGAAGGCATTGGGCTCCTAGTCGGCCCCATTGGGTGAGAATTGGGAGTGGGCAGTTAACTCACGGAGACTTTGGAGGGCCCTGGAAAGAATGCTGTTCAGGTGTCAGGACAGTAGGCAGGGTGAGTAAAGCAAGGAGAAGGAACAAGAAAGGAGCCTTGACAGATGTTAGGACATGGACTGGTCCATGTGGCGTGGGAGTTGGAAGTGGGGTAAGACGTCTTCCTAAATAACATCATGGGCTCAGTAGCCATGTTGCTTCCCAGGCAGAGATGCCAGGAACCGCATGTTAAATAATCTCTCTATTCTTCTTGTCAGAGCTCACATCCTGGGGTTGCTAATGCCACTCACTCCCCCTCTCCCGCCCCCCAGTGGCCTTGCTGGACACATAATCCTACCTAAAAAGCCAGTAAATGGGAACCTGTCAGCCACTGACATCATTTCTGAGTTGCTTTATTTTCTGTGGGGTTGATCTGCAGTGGGCAGTGGCTTCTCACACTGTAATTTTAACTCTGCCTGCCCAGCCTCTCTGTCAAAGTAGTTAGTGATCTGTAAACAGATGCTAAAAGGCACTAAGGGACCTCACCATTTACAGGACTCCTGCAGTGAATTCTTTTGTAAAATGAATAATGGCACCCTAATTTATCTGCTTTCTAAATTTGGGTCCATGGGGGTGTAGGGGGCATGCCTGTGTGCCGTTGCCAGCAGACATGCAGAGGGAAGGGAATCTGAGGTTTCCTTCCCCTGCTCTTCTGCCAT